>NC_087459.1:22576456-23272706 GCF_036321535.1 Camelus dromedarius | reverse complement strand
CCAAGCTCTCTCCACAAAGCTCCATGGCCACACTCTGCCACTCCCCCACCTCCAGGGGGCACTGCCTCTGATCCATCCACTCCTAGACCTGTCTGCAGAGAAATCAGCCCAAGGTTTTGTGGCGCAAATATGTCTCCCCATTCATTCTAAGCAGCAAATGCATTGTCTGGAAATAGGGTGTTTTACTCCAGCACGAGGAGTCACAATGGTGGGTGGGAGAAGATGGAGGAAGAAGGCCCTTGGACCATGCCGCCCCCCACCCCGCCCCGCCCAGGAGCTGGCCATCTCTGCAGGAAACATATCTGATTCTAGAGCATGCCTTCTAAGCTTCCAGAGAGATTTTTCAATCAACTTGATTGACGTATAAGATCAGTCCAATAAGCTGCCTCTGTTTAAAGGATACCATTTGCTAAGTTTTGGCAGGGGTGCACACCTGTGAAACTCCCTGAGTCAACATACAGAAAGTTTCCATGCCTGCTCCGCACATAGTCCTCCAGCCCCTTTCCCCCATCCCAGTCCCCAGGCTGCCACCACTTTGAGATAGTTAGAAACTTTTTTTTTTTTCCCATGTTCACTTTGGGTTCTGGCATGCCCTGGACAGTGATGGAGAAAGTCTATTTGCTTTTTAAAATATACACAGGTGCATGTAGTCACCAGAAACCACTCTTGTGGCTTTAGCCAGGCAACAAACAAATAAATTCACCCCCAAGCAGTTTTGAATCAATGAAACCCATCTCTCTGTCTCCTGGGTAAACTGCGTTTTTCATTTAGTAACGACTTTCTACCCTGACTAGGCCTGATTTTAAAGTGATGAGAAAGACCCTGAATATGAAAGCAATTGAAAGTCACATTTTTATTGACAATCTGATAGATTTTGCTGTGTTCCAGAGACATTCCACAATTATTTGGCTGGTTTTTCTTTATTTGGCTATAACCTGCATATTTTCGTTTCCCTGCAAGGCTGTTAAATGTGGGTTAATGGTTTTATGTGCCTCTTAGATCATTTCAAATAGAAAATTCCTTTTTCTCCTAAATGAGAATTAATTGTATTTGAGCTCAGAGGTTTTTTTCCTAATGCATTAGGGTTGTGGAAAATGACATTTATTTCTCCTCTTGGGCCCAGCAGCCGAATCTAGAGTAATCCCATTCAATTCAAAAGACATTTATAGAGCGTTTGCTTTTTGTAAGATGCTTTCCTTGGTCCTTATGCTCTGTAACGATGGCTGGAATGCTACTGTACTAAAACAGCAACAGTAACAATCTGTAACAAGGAAAGACACATTAACAGAATATATAAGTATGTAAGTTGAAAGAGATTACATGGTGGTGTGGCCTTGCGGAGCTAGAGGAGATGGGGTAGGGGTGGGGTGGGGTTATATACGGGGAATACACTTGACTGTTTTTGAGAAACTTCAAGTCATCTGTCAGACTAAGCCAAGAAGCCAAGAGTTAACTAAGACTGAAAAGGTAAGTTGAGGACCTACAGTAGAAGATCATGGTAAAAAGTTTATTCTTAAATCGGTGGACAGTGGGAGCCATTGAGTGCTGAGGTGGGGAATGATACCATTTGAGCCTGCAGGACTGGGGAGGTACACAGATCCACTTACATATGGATTTTTTTTCCCAGTAAATAGGTACTATGTGGTCCTTGGTGGAAACTGGGGAGGGCTGAAGGGGAAAGGACCAGTTACAAAGCTACTGCAGCCATTCTGGGCTCAGAAGAGACTCGGGGTACTAGGAGGGCATATATGAGAGAGACACGTAGAGACAGGCATTGTGAGACTTGAAACTTTAGGGAGGAGAGAGGCGATAAAGCCGATTCAGGTTTGCAAACCTAGACCCTGGGGAGAGAACAGGGAGCCACAAAAGAAATAAATGTCAACAAGTGTCAAGAAGTTACCACCTCAGAGGAGGAGGCGTCACCCATTGGCTCGTCAGTGGAGCGCACGGTGTGTAAACACATGCTTCTCCTCCTTTTAGCAAGATTGCCTTGACAACAGTGAGCGTCGTACTGAGGTGACAAATCCCACAGTATGGCTTGGCCATAATTTTGTGAGTATGCACACAGAGATATACAGTTGACCCTCAAACAGTGCAGCGCTTAGGGTCTCCGACCTTCTGCACGGTGGAACATCCATGCATAGCTTGATAGCTGGTCCTTCTGATCGGCAGTTCCCGATCTGCAGATTCAGCCAACCAAGGACCACGTAGTACCTGTTTATTGAAAAAAATCCACATGTAAGTGGATCTGTGTATCTCAAACCTGTGCTGTTCAAGGGTGAACTGTAGACCTAAGAGAATTGATGTTCCTGTGAAAACTTAACGTGAATGTTCATAGTGGCATCGTTCATACTAGCCCCAAAGTGGAAGCAGCGCACACAGCCATCACCTGGTGGAAGGATACACAGAAGGGTCAGGTGGAGATGAGGCTCACCGGTGCCTTGAAGGGAGACACCAGAGAATATGCATCCGTGTAGTTCCAACAACTTGAGAGGAGGTGGCTGGGGGCTGGAAGAATGCGAGAAGACCTTGTGAAATGGAGAGAATCGCACTGAGGTCTAGGAGAGTTAAAGCTGGAAAGTTCTAGAAGAAGGCCAGTAACTTGCATTTCCAGGCAGAGCAAGAGCTGGGGCAAAGCCCTGAAGGTAGGAAAGCTGGTTGGATGCGCAGAGGATGGGGAGCAGAGGTGCTTACAGAAGGAGCACTGGGGATGGTGAGCGGTGGAAGGTGGACTCGATGGCCCCCTATCCAGGACTGGGGCATCCGGTGGACATCCGGTCCCAGCACTCACCACTCTCCTGTCTTGTTGGGGAGGAGTGGGTGTGAGATCTGTTGGCCTAATTTTAGCCCCATTGTCCTTTCAGACCACAGGACCCTTCCCCTGACCCAGGGCCCTTGGCCAGGCCAGCAGAGCCCATGCACGTGGCCTCCTTCTATGTGTTCCTGGTGTGAGACACTGCCCTCCCCTAGGTGGGAAATCCTGCAGAGCCCTCCCCACCTGCCCTGCCTGGCAGGGGGCTGATGTGTGGCCCCTGCAGGTCCTGGAAGTCTGGGTCTTGTTGTTTTCATGCCCTAGAAGACCTCAGAAGAGAGAGCTTCTAACTCCCAGTGGCATTTAGCTTCGCTCTTTAAACATCTGGGTCACAGATATGCTCGGTTAATTAATGTTCTTAGCACTACTCATTTGCCTGCTGGATAATAGATTGATTCATAATTTCAATAAGCAGCTGTGTATATCTTTCCCCTGAACATAAAGGCAGCTTGCTGTCATTCATCACTTTGCATTTGGTGAATTTAAATATATTCAGAGAGACGTTGTTGAGGGAGGGGTGGGGAAGGGCTTCTGATTTTCTTACCATTTTGCCTCTAACAATTACTCTGATTTGGAACTAATTTGGATTTAAAGCACATGTTAACAGCATTTCTCTCAAGGGCATTTAATAAACTCCCTGTCACTTGTTTCCAAGGGTACCAGGCAAGCTTGCTTTGGGGATCAGAGCAGAGGAGAGAGAGCCCCTAAGGAGGATCTTATGCCCCGGAAAAGAAGCACCTGTGTCCCTGAGCAGAGCTCCTTTCTGCTCCATCCCTGGCCAGAAATGCCCAGGCTCTCAGGAGCCCAGGGTCGTCGGAAAGGAGGGTGCTCTGCTACTCAGCTGCTGGGCAAGGGCTGCCAACCTTCGGGGCCTGGGGATAGAGGCCAGGACCTGGCCAGGTGACCTGATGTCTTCATGCCTCAGTTTCCTCTTCTTTAAAAATGGGGACAGTAACAGTACCTTTCTTACAGGGTTATTGTAAAAATGATGTTATTTATTCTTTGTACCATGCTTCAAAATGATGCAGGAGGTACCACCCATACACACTGACTGGTAATACTATTTTGGGATTGGTTAAGCATCCGTTGTATATTAACGATCATCACTTCTGCGCCAGTCACCTCATAGGATTGGGAGAACGAACAGGAAGTCCAAAAGTCTGTCCCCGGGCTGGACACCTTCAAAATACATTTGTGGAGTTTAAAGGAATAGCTGTGGCTACATTTCGTAAATGATGGCAGTCAGCACATGTATAACGTGCTCTTTCACAAACACGTTTGGAGCCCTCAGTCTGTGATTATCTCCTAGGAGGCAATGAAGTAGATCAGACCCAGTCCCTACCCCTTAAAGGAGTGGGAAAGACAGGTGAATGTATTTGTTCAAAAGTTGGAATACAGGGTTTTAAACAACATGGGCAGAAGGGAGAAGCCAAGCCACCAAACCAGCATGGACTCACACCTAGTTGTGAGAAGGGTTGGCAGGCAACACCATCCCTGTATCAGATAGCTGTTGC
This sequence comes from Camelus dromedarius, assembly GCF_036321535.1. Classification (NCBI taxonomy): domain Eukaryota; kingdom Metazoa; phylum Chordata; class Mammalia; order Artiodactyla; family Camelidae; genus Camelus; species Camelus dromedarius. The sequence goes on along the minus strand of NC_087459.1, from coordinate 23,268,380 downwards.
TGCATAACAACCACCCCCAAATTTAGTGGCATGAAACAATATGCATTTATTATTGCTTACAAGTCTACAGGTCAGTTGGATGGTTCTGTGATCTGGACCAGGCTCAGATGATTTTGGTTGGATTCATTCATGCATCTCCTGTTGGCCAACAGGTGGGCTGAGGGCTACCTGATCTATGATAACCTCATCCACTTGTCTGGTGTTTGACTGGTTGGTTGGTTGGCCCACATGTCTACCACCCTCTAGCGGGCCATTCTGGGCTGACTGCCACAGTGGCAGCAGGGTTCCAAGAGGTAAGAAATATGCAAGGTGTATTCCAAGGCACAGACGCATCCTCCTTTCTGCTACGTTCTGTTGGCCAAAGCCAGTCACAAGGCCAACCAATACGCAAGGGCAAGGAAACAGACTCCACTTCGATGGAAGTTGCTGCAAAGACATATTGCCCCAGGTACAGAAGGGAGGGTGAAGGATGTGGCCGTTTGGGGGATCTACCACAATCTCCTAGCATTCATTGCAGGACATACAGCCGAGAACAAGTACCAGGACTGGGTTGCACAATTAGGATGTTTCTGCCTTTTCATCATTAGAAATCACATTGCAATAAAAAACCTGTACATAAACTTTTTTCCCTCCGGTTTTATTGATATAATTGACACACGGCACTGTACAAGTCTAAGGTGTTCAGCGTGATGATCTGACTTACATGCATCATGAAACGACTGTCCCTGTGAGTTTAGTGAGCATCCATCATCTCCTATGGATACAAAATTAAAGAAACAGAAGAAGACATTTTTTTCTCTTGTGATAAGAACTCTTAGGATTTACTGTCTTAACAAGTTTCCTGTATAACATACAGCTGTGTTCATTCTATTTATCATGTTGTACATTACATCCCTAATAACTGGAAGTCTTTGCCTTTTGACTGCCTTCATCCAGTGCCCCCACCCCCACCCCCGATGTAAACTTTTGCCCACTATTCTAATTATTTCCTTGGGATAGATTTTTTAAAGTAGATTTATTGGGTCAAAGAAGAAGAACATTTTAAAAGCACAAAGTTTGTATTTTGAAATTCCTTTTTGAAAGGTTGTAGTAATTTACGCTCCCTCCAGCCCCATCGTAGGCTCAACTTGACAAAATACAAATCATCTCTTTTTTTTTTCAAACGTAGTTTCTTGTTTTGGTTCTTTATTTTAATACCTAGGAGGCTGAACACTTTTTAATACGTTTGTTTCTTCTTCAGTGAACTGCCTCTTTGGGCCCTGTGTAGGAGGGCAGATTTAATTAATCTCAGTTTACAAATGAGGAGGAAATGGAGGCTCAGAGAGGTTTGGTGACTTGTTCAAGGTGGCCGCGCCCGCTGGAAGGTCAGACTCCCGAAACATTGACCAAGGAGAGGCTTAGAAGGGGACTGGGGACTGGCCCCAGGGAATCTGTATCCAAGCTTAGGAAGCTGGAGGGCTTCCTGGGCAGGGCGCCCTGTCAGTTGGGTGCGTGTTGGGGTGTGTGACGGGCCTGCGAAGGTGGCCAGGACTGCAGCCCGCACAGGGGCACGGGTGACCCCTGCAGGTCTGAGCCACGTCTCCCCTCGTGGTCTTACTGCCGCGCCCCCTGTTCTTGGTCTCTCCCCAGCTGGCCCGCTACACCAAGGAGGGCTTCCTGCACCTGGGAGCCCTGGGGACCACCACGCTCCTCCCTGACACCCGCTGCCTGGTGGACAACTCCAAAAGTCGGCTGCCCCAGCTACTGGACTGCGACAAGGTCAAGAGCAGCCTGTACAAGCGCTGGAACTTCATCCAGGTGAGTGCTCCGCGGACGGGGCCAGCCGCCCAGAGCAGGTGAGGATGCTGCGGGCCCCACAGGGGCCCGGCTCCCCACGGAGGGGCACCCGGCCAAGTGCAACCCAAGGTCTCCCAGCCTGGGACCAGGCACCTGGACCCCAGTCACTGTCAGGGGGATTTGCTGGGGCACTTCCCTGTGAGACCGCCTTCGGGGTCCCTGTAGCCACAGTGCTAGGCTGGGCTGGGCTCTGATACATCTCGAGGGCAGGGGAGCAGTGGAGAGTGATTTTCCTGAAATCTTCTAAGTGCCAGTGGGATTGAGAAAGTCAGGTTGAGAACCCCCTGGCCATTCCCCACCCGGACAGCATCCCCCACCAGTGCCCATCCCCTGGTGCAGCCACTCAGACTTGGGGAAGCTTATTTTCTGACCTCAGGGTTTCCAGAGAAGGCGGGATGACCCCTCCCTCTGTGCGAAGAATTGCGGTGGGCTGTTCCCAGTGTGCTGGCACTGCGGTGGTGACGCCTCTCTCTCCCTCCCCTTTCCCTGTCTCTGTCTCTCCGCCTCTCCCTGTCTCTGTCTCTCTGTGCCTGTCTCTCTCTCTTTCTCCCTGCCTCTCTCATCCTCTGTCTTTCTCTGTCTCGCCCTCTGTCTCTGTCTCTCTGTTTCTCTGTCCTTATCTCTGTCTCTCTCTGTCTGTGTTTCTGCCTTTGTCTGTCTGGCTGTCTGTCTGTCTGGCTGTCTCTCTCCTCCCTCTCACCCCTCTCCTCCCAGAACGGCGCCATCATGAACAAGGGCACAGGGCGCTGCCTGGAGGTGGAGAACCGCGGCCTGGCTGGCATCGACCTCATCCTCCGCAGCTGCACGGGGCAGAGGTGGACGATTAAGAACTCCATCAAGTAGTGGGAGTGGGAGGAGCTGGGGCCCTCGTTGCCCAGCCCCTGGGACAGGGTCTGCCGTCCTCTGGACCAGCCATGCTGGGAGAGAGCCAGCACGGAGCCGGCAGGGCTTCTCCAGGACAGCCCCGGGCCCCGGATGGAGGCTCCGTGTCCCCATCAGGCATCCAGCTGCCTGAGGCTCGTGCACCTGGCAAAAGCCCCCCAGCCCTTCTCTGGAAACCTAGGCGCCATGTTTTCTGCAGCCCGGATGTGGACCTGGTACCAAGGAGTGACATCACATCTCCTCCTGGTCATCTTCCCACCCACTATAGGGACTGGGATTGGCAGGGGCCCCTCCTTTCTCTCATCTCTTGCAGCAGCAGCAGCTTCTGAATTCCACCCCAGCCCTCGACAAAGGTGGGGGCGGGGGTCTGCCACCTCCGAGCTCCCCCTCCAAGGAGGAGACAGTGAGGCCCTGAGACAGTTTCCCCCGAGGTTGCTTCTGCCCAGATACCCGTTCACAGCCCAAGATCACTGCCCCCAAAGCTTTCCAGCAGGTGGCCTTGGGCTTTTCTGGAGCCACCCCCCACAGATGACGTGGAAGGAGCTGACACTTCCACGGTCACCTGGGCACCAGGCTCCCATGTGCCTGGACCAGCTCTTCCGCCTGTGTGGGAGGGGGGAGCATGCAGAATGGTCTCAGCTGTGAGGGGCCCGTGCCGCTCTGCCTGCCCAGGACCGGGGAGCCCAGACTCACAGCTGCCACAGAGGGGGCAGCAAGCAGCCCCCACCTGGCGCCTAAGGACTGACATCAGCACGGCACAGGTGGCCAGGACCCCGGAGGGTGCTTGTCCCACGTCCCCCGTGCTCTGCTGGCTGAGTGGGGAGAAGGCAGTCGAGTCCTCTCTGAAGAGTGATATTTTTTTCCGACTGCCCTCTGGTTAGGGCGCGCTTATAAATCAGAGTTAATATATGGACGCGTGTGCGTGCGTAGGGGGGTGGGTGCCTGCGCGGTGTGCGAGTGCGGGGCTGCCTGTGTGTGCGTGCGTGCGTGGCGTGTGTCTGGGTTGCGCGTCAGAGTGCATGATGGAGCAGACGTAGGGGAGTGGCCTTGAGCTGTGGCTTTATTGCTCGCCAGGCTCGGGACGAGGCTGCTGAGAAGCTTGGGGGAGAGGGTTGGCCATGGTCGTTGGCCAGGAGGATGTGGCTGGGCCTTACCCCTGGCTGTGCCCCAGCTGGAAGCCTGTCCCTTCTGCCAGTCCCCGTCTCTCTCCCTCATGCTGCCGGCCAAGCCCTGCCCGGAACCAAACCCTGTACCTGCCCAGTTTGGGGTTTACAGTGTCTCATTCGGTGGCATCTTACTGGTGATCACTCCTGCCCCGTCTCCCCTCCTTGTGAAATAAACACACCTCCCAGCTCAGCCTTGTTTGCTTCTTGATTCTTCCAGAGGCCGGGCAGGGGGGCAGTTCCTGGGATGTGGTGGGGGGCTTCTGGTTTGGGAGTCTGGTCTTTTTAAAGACAAAGAGCATTCACTTCATAGGGTCAAGACACAGCCAGCCTGCCCTTGCCCTGGCCCCTCCCCCACACAGCAGGACAGAACCTTACACGTGGCACCTGCTTGCTCACCCCCTTGGGGGCCCCAGGCTAGGAGGGCCAGGTAGGTGCACAAAGCCGTGAGGAAGAGGAGGGGCACAGGTGACCCCGACGAGTGTCCTGACCCGCCCCTTCCTGCTGCCGGCAGCCACTTCCATCTCTGGAGACCAGGGAGCCTGTGGTGGGAGCACCTGCCCCTTCTGTTCACGGGAAAAATGAAATCCAAAAAGACAGCAGGCTTTCTGCCCCGGAAATGGACAGATGTCCCCTCAGCAGGGACAGCCTCACACCGGTTCCCTCCCACGAAGCCAAGGCAATCCGGCTTTGTCGGTGTCACCAACCCCCAGACGGGCATCAGTTGCCATTTTGGGGGATTCTGGGAATTGGGGTCCGTGAACATGATGATGGAAATTCCTACTGTTTGGTAGTGAGGAGTTCACCAACTTCAATAGCAGGGTCTCAGGGTTACTCTTAAGTGAGAGGAGCCCAGGGTCTCAGGCTCCCTTGGGGGTCAAGGGAGGCGTTGAGATGATGTTCGAAGGCGATGCTTTGGAGAGGCGTCCTGCCCCGACTGACCCATTCTCCTGTGTGGGGCTTAAAGTAGATGCTCACAGAAAACACTGTTCTGTTTTACCATTGGTTGAGGCTTTGAGCCCAAATCCCAGCGAGGTCCCTGGTGGGCCCCTGTGGGAGCCTGCATCCAAACAGCCCCAGACCAGAGAAGCCACAAGACCTGCTCTGTTTTCCCCAGCATCCAAGCTCACGTCCCCTCTGATGGAATTGGAGCCCCCACCCTCTGACTTGCTCACTGTACTTTGGGCTCATTTGTACCCTCAAGGCTGCACCCTAGAATACAGACAGCAGGAAGCATCCTGGAATTTTCGAGAGAGAATTACTCCTCTTCCTCAGGGCCCCAAGGCAGCAGGTGGGATGGTGGGTTCGCTTGTTTACCTGGAGGGACAGGGTTGCTGGTGTAGGGCCATGGGACGCTCTTAGCCTCCAGGGACCAGTACCTGTGCTCCAAATCCCGGCTTCTGGGAGACCTGGGCTGTCCATTCACATTGGCACTGCTGCTTCCCAATGGCTGGAACAGGAGGCCAGCATTCAGGTCAGCATCTTCTTTGCCCCACAGCATCCCAGTGGACCTGAAGGCATGGGGGTGGCAGGCCAGTGGCCAAGGCGGAGAAGAGGAGTTAACTGTAGCCAGAGAGGGAGGAGAGAAAAGGGGAAGTGGGGCCTTGGGGGCGCCTTGGGTCTCAGTGCTTTGGGAGAATTTGGAAGTTCCAGAGACCTGTCTCTGCACGATGACTGCAGGCAGCAAGCCCCAGGCATCAGGCTTGAGTTCTGACAATCTCTGTGCATCACCCGCTACCCACGCAGTCCCCCGACGCCCCGGTCTGGTGGCTGTTTTTTCTCTTTAATTTTTTACCTCCTTAATTTGTATAGCCAAAAAGAATCACAGATGGTGTATCTGATACATGCCCGAGCCGTCAACGCTGACATCTTTGAATGTTTTATTTCCCTGGTGTGTTCTTTACGCTGATTCTGGTGGCTAGAGGAGAAGAAACAGAAGGAGCTGAGAAAGCACAATTTGGGCCAGAAGCCGCCATCTTCAGTCACTCCAAGCCCTTGTCTTGAGTTTCTGAAGCCATTTTTTTTTTCATCTGATTTTTTTTCCCCCACTATTCTCGAAAAGCATCCCCATTTCACAAAGGGCAGAGGTCCAGGCCTGGGCAGAGCAGGCGACGCCCCCAGGCTGTCCACAAAAAGGGTTGGCCCTGACTTACATGCTATTTTGCCTCCTTCCACTTTGCTTTTGAGGGCTGCTCTGAGGAAGGCTGAGTGACAGCCAGCCCAGGGGTAGGATCGGGAGGGGCTCAGAGACTGCACAGGGAACCCAGTGGTCCAGGCAGTCTGTGGACGGACGGCCAGGGGGCCAGACGTGGGGTCCCGATTCCCGCTCGTTGCCAGCATGTCAGCATCCTGTTTGGATCTGAGCTCCCGGTGAACGTCTGCTGCCCCTTCTTCTGGCCGGAAGCACAAATCCCGGAGTCTCTCGGCCGCTCTGCTTCTCACTTAAGCAAGTTTCTGAGACCTAAGTCGGGGGACCTGGGGTGGGCCCCAGACCCCAGAGGTTCATTTTAGTTCAGTTCAACAGTGACCTCTCCCCACTGTCCGGCCCTCTGGAGTCCAAAAACAGGATTAACAGTCCATTAAAATCTACCTCCCACCTTAAGTCAGTGCCCCTCCTTGGAGCTCTGATGCTGCTGGTTGTAACTGAGAGGAACCATCTCTCTTCCCTTGGCAGCAACTTCATCATGGACAGAATTCATTTTGCCCACCTGGTGAAATGGTTAACCTTCTTGGCTGGGAAGCCACGTTCCATTTGCCACAGAATTGGGCACAGTGGTCTCCCCTTATCCCCGGGGATGTGTTCCAAGAACCCCAGTGGATACCTGAAGCAGTGGACAGTACCAAAGCCCATGGAATGTGTTTTTCCCCATGCGTGCATACCTATGGTAAAGCTCGATCTATAAACTAGGCGTGGTAGGAGCGTATGAGGCGATAAGAAACAATAACACAGAACAGTGTGCTGTAATCAGAGTTATGTGCATGTGGTCTCTCTCTCTCAGAATTTCTTATTGTACAAACGTGATGCCCTTTCCATCTTAATGGAGCGCTTCTCACGCACCGTGGCTGTGACTTTTGCAGTTTGAGGTGTGACTGCAGAACTAGCACGTGTTTCTTTTTCCTTCTTCACAATTTCACAGATGGAAGACTCGTTCTTAACGTAGATCTTAGCAACCTCAGCATAGGATTGTTTTTTGCTTTCCTTATTAAGTGGAGAATTTTCACCTTTTCACTTAAAGGAAGCACTTCCTGGCACATCCAAACTGGTCAGAGCGAGGTTTAGGGACTCTTGGTGAACTCTGTCAATTTCAGCTGGACTAATCTTCTCACCAAAGACGTCACTCGACAGTCGCTAACGTGAACCCTCCCTCAGCCCCGGGAGCCTGGCTGGGCTCGCATCCAGTGTGGAATTTAGCTTTGAAAGGCAGGAAAAGCAGGACTTCCAGGCGTGACATCCAGCAGGCACTGGGCGAGGTTTGGGCATCAGCAACTTCAGATGCTGAGATCTTCTGCAGAGTCCTGGGCACCGTCACTGGTTAGTTATAAGGCAGGGTTAGAATCCAGCCACGCAGATAACGACAACAACGACAAAGAACGTACAGGCTGCTCTGTTTAAAAATTTCTCCCCAGAGACTTAACTGCCCTTGAAAACACACAAAGAAGCATGAAACTTCCCCGTCATGGTCCAAATCACCAAATCAAGTCTCTGCTGCCCCCATTCCTGTCTCCGAATTTCTCTGCATCAGTCCAAATCCTGACCTCTCTAATTCAGAATTCCGGATCCTTGAGTTAATGTTTGCCTGCACATTTGCTCCTACGAACAAGATTGAGCAAACGAAGACTTAATGCAAAAGCTATTGAACTGCATAGCTGCCGAGTGCCTCCAAGACCTGCCCCCTCCCCCCGGCCTGCATTCCACTACCGTGTTATTTATACCTACTTCTTAGATGTTCTTTGAAGAGTGTCCCCCACCCAATGCCAATGTGGATACCAGAGGAAATTCTGGTTCCAGTGTACAATGAGAATGCATGTCCTTTCCGCTGTTTCAGAATTCAGAATCACTTTGCCCCTAGAAGTCTTACCCTAACCTACCATGACTTTGCCCAAATGTGTGAGGTTCCAAGTCTGTCTTGGGACTGTTTCTAGAATTTTTTTTTTTTTTTTTTTTTTTACTTGTTTTATTATTTATTTATTTTTTAAACTGAAGTGTAGTTGATTTACAGTGTTAGTTTCCGATGTACAGCACAGTGATTCAGTCATACGTATATATATTCCTTTTCATATTCTTTTTAATTATAGGCTATTACAAGGTATTGAATACAGTTCCTTCTGCTAAACAGTAGGACCTTGTTGTTCATCTATTTTATACACAGTAGTTAGCAGTAGTTTTAGAGGGTGGGATTGCTGCTCTGGTCTCTGGAGCAAACCTGCGTGTCTGGACAGTTTCTGGGAGGTTCTAGTCAGCCCCAGCACAGTGCCAGGCTCGCAGCAGGCAGGGAGCAGAGGAAATTGACTCTCTGTAGGAACCTGGGGGAGAGAGGGCCAGAAACTCCTGCTTCCTATTGACCTTGTGCTCAGGCGGTCCACAGCCTGACTCTGATCTGACCTTGACCCTGACCCCGACCCCCGATGGAGAGCCGCTGCTCTCCCAGCGCACGTGACAGTCTCCCAGAGCTTAGCCAGGGCCCAGCTCTTGACTGCGGTGAGATAGACACGCGCAGTGACCGTTCGGTGGAAGGAAGCCATCATCTCCTCGGAGGAAACAGTCCAGGCTTTGGGTTGTCAGGGTGGGAAGTTTGTTATTGTCGTTGTTCTTTGGTTTACATTTTGGGGTTTGCTTTTAAGTTATCTGCCGTGTAAAGACCTTTCTGACTCCCAAAGAATTATCCAGAAGGGCGAGGCAGTTTCACACTGGTCTCTGGAAGTTGGCAAAGGTGAGTGCAGGTGAGAGTTTCTCTCAGACACAAGGGAGGGTTTGTATTTTGCTTTTGTTTTGCTATTTTTTTGTTTGTTTGTTTGTTTTGCTTTTACTGCTTTCCCTAGATGTCGGTTGTTGGTGGGCTGGTTTCTTCGTCAGGCTGGTGCCAGCTGCTGGTGCTGGCGGGGGTTGCTGGTAGCACAGGGCCAGCCCTGTGCCTGGGAGGAGGGTACAAAAGTGTAACTATCACTGTAACCCTACCAGCCAGCATTCCTCGAGTGCGTGCTGTGTGCAGGCTGAGGGCAAAGGCTTTCACAAGCCCCTTCTCTCTCATTTCTCCCAGCGACCACCGGGCCAGCGCCACTGTTTTGCCTTTCCAGGGGAGGACACTAGGGCTCAGAGAGATCAGAATGTGTCCTGATGTCGCGGAGTCGGTAAGGGGCAGGACTGCAGTGCAGACTCCAGTCTCTCTCCCGCAAAAGCGCTGGTTCATAACCATGAGGCCACACAACCTGTCCCGCAGCTGTCCTCTGACGCTCTGTTCTAATATGCAAGCCTCGGATAGGCTGGGAGGACCACTGAGCAGTCGCAGGAACTTGCCTCGGTTCCCTGCCATGGACTCTTGGATGACAGAGGAGCAGAGAGTCACCGACGTCATTCCTCATGTCCCCAGGCCCTGGGAGCAGCTTCGTCCCAGGGGGACGGCAGTGACTCCAGCAGCTGGTGCTGCCTTCCCCCTGGTGAGCTGGAAGTGCCAGTCAGGGTGCCCTTTTAGGTGAGAACAGACTGGTCAGATCTGCCCAAAACAGTGCAAAGAGTCTTCCGCAGGCTAGGAAAATCATCTGACCCAAACAGGAGTAACTTTTTTTTCAAGTTACAAATGAATTGATGGTTCATTAGAGAAAAATTAGATAATACAGCTAAGTAAAAACAGGAGGGAAATAACCACAGGAATCCCAGCTTCCAGAGAGACCCCCAGACTACTGTTCATCGGGTTTACGAGCATCCTTCCCGCCCTTGCCCTTGCATGCAGGTACCTATAACTTCCTGAATATCACACACAATGGGGTCATGACACGATTAAATTTAATGGGATAAATTGATGTCCCCTCATTTTGGTCCAAAAAGTCAGCTGTATGTTGAGGGGAGATATGGCTTAGCAAGCGTCTAGTATGAAATGATATGGGCTTTAGTTACTAGCTGCCTCGTTATTGGTCAGCAGGCTCCAAAAACATCCAGTGGGATCTTGGGGTGGAAAATTCAGGAGGAAGTGGTAGTCCTGCCACCTTGAAGTCCACTCACAGGAGAGTAGCTGGGATGGGAATTAACCTGAACATCGCACCTTGTCAAGGAAGAAATCAAGCGTGTTGAACTTGAAGGAGACGGTCACTGCCTTGACGACTCGGTGGCTATGGGGGTGGGCAGGGGGCACCATCCATGGGAGATGGCTTAGATTTGTTTTTTATGACCCAGAGATTCAGAATGGGCCCAAATGGATGGAAACCAGGCTGTGGCTTTGAGCTCAGAGTAAGACTCTGCTTTCTAATAGAGCTGTCCTCCCAAAGCTGGGGTGGAGGTCTCAGGAGGGAGGGCGTTCTGTTCCTGGGGAGGTTCAAGCAGAATAGGTGGCCTTTAATGTTCCCGCCAGTCCTGCTGTGCTTGTATGACTCGGACGCTTTCTGACGGCTCGCCGTCCCAGCTTCCAGCGCCCGTGAGGATGTGAGCTGTGTGCTGGGCTGACGGAAGTGGGTGTGAGGAGAGCCTCTTTTCATGAACATGCTCCTGACAGCTGGGGGATGAAAGTTACACTTGTTACATGTCACTTTTGAAGACGAGGACACCTTGACAGTTCATAGTTTATTTAACTAGGTGACTCGCAAAGAGAAAATAAAACACATCATTTAAAACAAAGATATTGTTTAATATTTAATCATGGGCAAGGTCAAAATATGCATTCCTAAGTTACTGTTTCCAAAAAAATGCAACAGGCTTATTTTAGGTCTAACAGTGAGAGGAAAAGAAACCAACAGTAGTTTTAAAATTTCTCCATGGGAAGAGGCTGCCAGAGCTCATACACAGAATTCCAAATAAATTATGGAGAGCCTTGACCGTGAGGAGGGGGAGCATGACTCCCCCCTCCTTGCTTATGACGTCCTTCCAAAGAATAGAGTTTGGAAAAGGAGGGGAAAGAGTAACTTCACAGCGGAGGAAACTGACAATCACTACCTTAGCCAGGTGGGCAAGGTCGACCTGAACAGCCATCAGTCACGGTGATGGTATGATGACAATGGCACTTGTCCTCTGAGGTTTTCCCCGCCAAAACCCTCTGCCACAGCTGAATTATTAGAAAAAAGTCAAATGAATTCCACTAGAGAAGCAGCTACACAAATTCCAGACCAGTCCTCTTTAAAATTGTCCAGGTCATCGAGAACAAGGATTGTCTGAGAATATGTCACAGGTGAGAGGAGCTAAGGAGACGTGAAAACTAAATGTAACATGGTGTCCTAGATGGGATCCTGGGACAATAGTCAGGTAAAAAAAAAAAAAATTAAGGAAATCAGAATAAATTATGGACTGCAGTTAATAATGATGCATCTATACAGTTTCATTAGTTATAACAAACGGACTAAAGTCAGGAATGATCAGAGGGGAAATTATGTGTTATGACAACTCTCTGTACTACCTGCTTAATTTTTCTGCAAATCTAAAACTGGTATAAAATAAATCTACTCCTACTATTTAAAAAAAAAATGTGCTCCATAAGCATTGCTTTATCTGATCTTCTCAGGCGCTGGGTGCCAGGATCTGGGAAGTGACAGTCCTTCTGCCCAGGAGACAGCACTGCCACTCTCTTACACTCGGCCACTGTTAGCTGTGACAAAGACACCATGGCCTGGGGGCACTCTTCAGCAGAGCCATAAAAGTGCAAAGATACAGACAGTTTAATCAATACCATTAATGGCAATTATGGAAAAGCCAATTGGGGTTTGGGTCTGTGAGAATCCATCTTTCAGCTCCTGTAGGGAGTAAGAGGATGTATCAGACTGCCAGCTGCCCACCCAACTCCCTTTCTTCCTTGCTAAGAGAACCTCAGCACTGCTGTGTGCAACAAGGTGCCCGGCTAGGAAACCACATCTCCCAGCCTCCCTTGCTGATAGGGACGGCCAGTGAGTGCTAAGTGGAAGTCACTGGCTGGAATTTCTCAGAATGTTCTTCAAAGAGGCCCATTCAGCTTGGAGATCTACCCTTTGGCCCTTGCCTCTTTGTTTCCCTGATACCTGGAACATGGACGTGATGGCTGGAGCTGCAGCAACCATATTATAATTATAAGGTGACTTTGAGAACAGTGTAGCAAAAAAACAAGGGTACCTTGGGCTCCTGATGAAGCTATCACACCAACCTTGGGTTGCCTACTTTAAGGTTTCTTTACATGAGAGAAAAATCATGTGAAAAACAAATCTTTTGTTTGTTTATTTGGGTTTCTTGAGCTATGCCACTGAACCTAATCTTAACACTGAATCAGAAACAAATTTCTGCTGATTCAGGAAGCCTGATTGAGGATGATCTAAAATGTCTGGGGCAATGGTTCCACCCTGATGGTGAAGATGTGGTGTGATACAGAAATCTTCCAGAGCTCATAACTTTGTAGGCAAATTAGGAATAAACCAAATACTGCAGCATACAAGGTCCCCTCCCTGGAGCAGGCCAAACACTCTGTAGAATCCATGAATAGTAGCAGGCCACAAGAGAGAGGAGACTCCTAGGCCTTGGCTGGGCAGCTTGAGGACAGAGGACGAGATGAGAAAGGCAAGATCTTCTCAGTAGATACAACCCTGGCAATTTTAGTGTCAGGAAAGATGACCTGGAGCAGAGGAGCCCAGGGCCAGGCTTTGTTTGGTCAGTATAGACTGGGGGTTTAGGTTGGGTCCACACCGTCCAGATCTGTTCTCTCCAAGATCATAGCCACCATGACCAGATACAGTTACTAGTCTCTTCTGAACAGAGGTGGGCCCGCAGGACTGAGTTTTCCCCCAGGAGACTGGGAGCGGCTGTAACGAGTGCCTCTTTAGGCGCTGAGCTTTTATGGAAGTGGGATTGCCTCCACCATGCTCCATTTCCCCTTGTGGGCTGAATGCAGACAACAGCAGGGTCCTGGGGGACAGTGGAACCACAGGCAGAAGGAATCTCAGGCCCTGAATAATCGCATGAAAGAGAGCCTCTCTTTGACCTGATATCCCTCAGGATGGCTTTGTTGCACTCTTACATGTTTGTGTCTATTTGTTCCTGGACTTCAGCCTACCCTAGCTAATACAAGATCTTTTATATATTGTGTTCGTTATCTGCTGCTGCATAATAAATGACCCCAAAGCTCAGTCACATATGACCATGCACGTACGGTCTCACGGCTTCTGCAGGTCAGCTTCTGAAGGCAGCTTAGCTGGGTCCTCTCCCAGGCTGGGATGAAGATGCTGGCTTTGGCTACAGTCTTTCAAAGCTCAGCTGATGGAAGGTCTCCTTCCAGGATCCACAGTAGTTGGGAGGATTCTGTTGGACTGACGGCTTCAGTTCTTTGTTGGCTGTCGGCCAGAGGCCTCAGTTCTTTGCCACGTGACCCTCTTTATAGGAAGTTTGTGGTGTGGCTACTTCATCCCAACAAGTAAGCAAGCGAGCGCACCAGAGACACAGAGCCGGCAGGATGGAAGTCGCGGTCTTGTGGAGCCTGACCTCAGAAGTGAAATCTCTCTACTTTTGCCATATTCCAATTTGCTAGAAGCAAGTCATGAGGTCTGGCCCACACTGAGGGAGAGGGGTGCACAAGGGTCTGGATGTCACGAGGCAGTGATCACCGGTCATAGGGAACCATTCAAAAGCTGCCCACCACAGATATTTAGACCTTCCAAGAGTCTTATTTAAACCCACTGTTTACTCTATTTGGTGATGCTCGTTTAAACAAGGCCACTGAGACCCAGAGAGGCGGTGTAGCTTGTACAGGGTGACACAGGTCATTGGTGGTGGATAGAGAACCATCTGTGCGGGGCCAGCACCGGTGTTTGTCTTCCCAGTGCCTGCCCCGCCTCCATCCAGGCTGCTGGTGCATCCTATCCAGCAGCGAGGCTGCCGGGAGGAGCAATCACTCACCCAAGAGGCTGAAAAGGAGAGGCTGCCCACCCACCACCATCCCTCTGCAGAGTTCCTCCTTTCATGAGCTGCAGGGCTGGCCCCCAGCCCCAAAGAGCTGCTTGCAGCCTTAGGAGGGAGGGAGTGTGTGTAGGGGGAGGAAGGAGCGAGGAAGAAAGAGACATATATAAAGAGAGAAAAAGGAGAAACAAGCATGGAATGACGACGAGAAATAGACGTAGTGTTAGAAATAGCGACGAGACATCCAGACAGAAATGTGACAAAGAGGGGAAGAAATAAGAGATGAGAGAGAAAGGGCGAGGTAAGCAGAGAGTGGGATGACAGGCAAGGAGGGAAAAAGGAAAAAACGGGGAGAAGAGAGCAGGCAGGCCGGTCGCCTGGGACCTTTCGCGGCACGTCTTTTTAGGGAAGGGGAAACGCAGGTGGGCTCCCTCACCCCTGCATACCAGCGCCCCCTGGTGGAAATCTGAGTTACGTTCCTCAGTGGCGGGGACCCCGCGTCCCCAGTACCTGTTGAAAGGACAGTGAATAGTGGGGTCTGAAAGGACAGCGAACTGTAAGCCGGCCGGGGTGGCTCATGGCTCCGTCTGGCCCCGGTGTATGGAGTGGTTGCCATGGTTGCCAAGAGCGGTGGCGCGGCGTGCAGTGTGGTAAGCGGGGAGTCGGTGGTTGAACGGGTGACAAGATGCGGTCTGGGCTCCTTGGATGCCGGGCCTCCCGTAAGCGGCGCAGAGCGATGCAGCCGCGCCCCCTGCCGGCGCCGGACGCGGATTCCTGCTGCCCTTTCTCTGAAATAAGTTAAAAGAAAAGCAGGGGGTTGCAACAGTTGAGTGATTCCCCAGGGGACTGGGAGGAGGAGCCGGTCCGAGGAGACCAGTCCCGGGATCGTCCCCGTGTGCTCTGGCCTCTGGCCTGACAGGTGGTACCAGCCTGAGTTAACCTTGTGCCTCCTGGCATTTGGCAGTCTGTGGAGGCTTACAAACCCCTTCTTAGAATAACGTTTCAGAAATGTGTAAAATAATGCACATAGGATTACCAAGAAACCCAGTTAGATAGAAACGCACAAAAGTTATGGTATAGAAAATACATATACCTTTTATTAATACACTAAATAAGATGTGATATCACTGTAACTCACATACCTACAAAGTTATACGAGTATAGATGATATTACAGGATTTCTGCAACAACTAATTTGACATGAAATTATCTGTGATTTCTATTGGGGACAAAGAGGTAGGCATTTTTCATCTATTGTGGTTTGTTGTCTCCTTTCATAATTGAAGGAGATGCTAAATGTCATTCAAAGGTGAAAGAAACCAAGGGCATAATGATTTTCTCATCTAAGTTCACAGACTTCCTCAGTCCTACACATGGAACCCTTAGGAGTCCATGGGCCTGACCTTAAGGACCTGCAGAGAAAGAGTTCTCGTCCACATCTCACCTCATCAAGGCACCACCTAATGCCAGACAGGTTTCTTGGAGCTGAAACTCCCCAGTGAGTTAAAGGCATGAAGCAATTCAGTGGTTGGACCCCTGGTCACTAACAATAAAAGCAACAGCAGCACACTTTAGAAAGAGAACGACAGTCAAAATGTTTTATGTGCCAACCCCACGCAATGGGCTTGACCTCCTCCAGTCTGTCCACCCCAAGCCGAGTAACCAGCCCAGATAACCTGACAACAGCCCAGCAGAGCGCTGATTCCCTGGGTCGTCAGAGCCAGCTCCCACCCCCAGGTCCCCAGAGGGAGCAGGCCAGAAGGGGGTCTCCCAGCCTCTGCAAGGGGCTCTCAGTCTGTATTTGTTCTGGTGACTGACTCTCTCCTGTTACTCTCTGCTCCCAGCCTCCTCAGTTGTAAAGTCCACTGTGCCACACACTGGGCCAAAGATGCTTGCTTACGTCACTATTTTAATGACCAATTTTCAGCCTGTTTCTCTGGTCCAGCCTCAGATCAAGGATTTGTCCCATAGTCTGTCTCTTTAACTAGAGACAGGAAACATTTGGTCCTCCTCTTGGACGCTTGGGACCTGGTATAGCCTTTCCCATCAGGTCCTCCTGCAGGAAGGTTATGAGGGTGAGAGATGCTTCATGCCCCGGCCCCTGCCCTCCGTATCCCTTAGGTCTTCCCCATCAGTGTGCTCGGCTGACTCCCAAATGCCCATACCAGCGTCTCTGCCGACAGCGACAGAATGCTGCCTGACATGAGTCCTGTGCAAATGTCCAGCCTCCTCACTGCTCAGGTGGGCAGACTCTGAGAATTTGGGGGAGCCATCCTTTCCGTTTCCCTGAATCTCCCCCATGGGATTAAACTCCAGTCACTCACAGTGGCAGCTGGCTTTATCGGCTGCACTCCTGCACCTTTATCAATTTCCTACGTTTCCTGCATGTCCCAAATCCGCTGGCTTCCCTTGAATCACTGTCTCAGCGTCTGCTTCTGAGGGAAAGCAAGCTGAGACAGAGGACGCCACCATCGTCGGGAGGGCCTGCCTCTGGGGAAAGGAACTGTGGTCTGGGGAGTGGGGGGCATCCCTGGCCCAGAGTCCTTGCATGTTGAGGACAATAACAGCTAACCAGCTCCTGTCTTGGACCCCAGACCCTAAAACCCTCTTTAGATGCTTCATGAGGGGCAGGGAGCTCTTTGGTGGGATCTAGTTTCAATTGTGATTTCCTCATTGACCCATTGGTTTCTTTGATAGCATATTGTTTAATCTCCATGCTTTCCTTTTTTTTCTCCTTTGTTTCTCTGTAGTTGATTTCTAGTTTCATGGCATTGTGGTCAGTAAAGATGCTTGAGATAGTTTCTATCTTCTTAAAATTATTGAGGCTTCTTTTGCACCCAAGTACATGATCAATCCTAGAAAATGTTCCATGTGCACTTGAAAAGAATGTATATCCTATTGGGGGGGGAGGTGTAATGCTCTGAAAATATCCACCAAATCTAATTTTTCTATTGAATCATTCAATTTCTCTGTTGTGTTATTTATTTTCTGTCTGGAAGATCTGTCTAGTGATGTTAATGCGGTGTTAAAATCTCCGGCAGTGATTGTATTCCCATTAATTTCCCCCTTTATCTCTGTTAGTAATTATTTTATGTACTGAGGTGCTCCATGGTGGGGTCTTCCTAAAGCTTCCATGTCTGAGCTCATCAGCGGAGGATACTGGGGATGTATCTATGTATCTATGGGTCAAGAAGAGGGTCCCCAGTACTTAAACCTTCTCCAAGTCTGGGAAAAAGAGTCTCTCCTCCTCCTCCATGGCCTCAGAGATACTCCTCCGGCTGTGTTCTCCCTGTGGGGATAGCCAGGGAAGACCCGCCAGGAGTTCAGGATTTTACAAATGATAAAAGCAGCTGGCTTCAAGCCCCTCAGTGAATTCATCCTCCCCCAGGGTTAACAGTGCAGAAAGTTTGGGGGAGGGGCGGGTCATCCAGCTCTGCTGACAAAGCCCACGTCTGTGATCACATTACTCAGACACGACAGACCAATATTTGGGCCAGAGGGTCAACTCTTGTGGCTACAACCAGACTACCAAGGTCACGAGGAATCCAGGGCTGGTTAATGCTGCCCACCAGGGGGCCTGGCCAGAGGCCAGTTACTGTGCCCACATCTCACAGGAGGGCACGGGCAGGAAAACCCTGATCCCCATAAACCTGCAGTCAGGACAGGCGAATGAGCTCGAGAAAAGCTCTAAGATTTGGAGCTCGAGGCACCAGGGACACCAGAGAGTGAGCCTCAGGGAGCCACTGGAGGAGACGCTTGCAAACCCTTTTTGCCTCTGGGGTCCCAGCCTGGGTGTGAGAACCTCCCTCCCAAAGGCTTCAGAGCAAACCCTGTGACAGTGCCATCTAGTGGGCAAGAGAGGATGTGTCACAATTCTCGGAGAGGATCCTCTGACTGGGAGCTGAAACCCTTGCTAGAAAAGGCTGACCTAGACCTTCCCGCTGCCCTCGAGTCGACTAAACCTCAGACAAGCTTCTTCACGACTCTAAGCCTCTGGCCTTCTTTTCTTGTGCCGGCCCGGGGCCACTGTTGACCTCCTGGACGGTCTCAGCGAGGCACTGAGTCACACTGGCATCGACTTTTGATGACCAGAGGGCACAAAGGTACCAACTGTGCTGTGTGGCCAGCTTCTCCCGCCTCCAGGCTGCTTCTGTGCCGCTGGTCCTTCACTGATGCCAGGTCCGTAGGTGATGATTTCAGAAACTTCTGGACTTCCTGTGGGCCCCGCTCAGGCCAGGGAAGAAGCCTCATCTCCCTCGCTGGGCTGGGCACCGCTTCCACAGTGTGTGGCCCCATGTTGGTCCAGGGCATCCTGGGGGTAGTCTGTTTTCCCACTAATTTCCAAAGCCCTGTCTTCTTTGACTTCTTTCCATTTTCCCTGTCTCCAAATCTCCCCAGCAGGGCTCCATAATTGAAAGAGGACAGGGGTTGCCATCCCTCCTGGGGGGCAGGACCTCCCGGCACTGGAAACCACATGAAAGTCTGTATTCAGACCACCCAGCTCTGAGCCTGCTGTAAAGGGAAGTGACTGGATTCTAGAACTCCTTTTCTCTCCAGCAAAGCCTACAACCGTGAGCTTTCTACTGACCCAGAAAAGTGTAATTTGAAATATAGAACCAAATGAGAACGCGGCTGTCCCAGGCTGCACTGCCCTCTTTTTGAAGCAATGACCCCTCTTATTTAATTGGTGAAGGAGAGACCAGCACAACCAAGAATTAGGGATTCTCAGGAATGAAAATACAGTGGTTTATTATCTAAAAAAATGTGAGCTTTTGTTCAACAAAATTTTGCACCTGTGTCCATGTGGGGGGGGGGGGGGGAGAAAGAGTCCAAAGTTTTCATTAAATTCTTAGAGTATCAAATTGTCAAAGAATGTTAAGAACTGCTGTTTTAAGGCATCTATCAGCCTAGTCTTCTAGGTGTAATTTGCCTCACACGTTTGTAAAGCATGTTACAGCTTCAATTCATAAAAATTAATCGTACTAGCTTCTTGCACATTGGAGTCCCCCAGCATCTCTTCATGGCATTCGAGGCAATGTTAGCACCCTGATTTTGCAGATGAGAAAGGCAAGGCACTAATTTCCTCATTCTGGTCCAGCAGCCAGAGCCGGTGGCCAGCTTTAGAGAAGACATTGGAACCTAGAATGTCAAACCAAGAAGGACCTTGGGGAACACCTTGGCCAGTCCTGTTGGTTTGAGGGGAGAAAATGAAGCTCCATAAGAAAAAGGGACTTGTGTCCCCCTACCCTGTCACAGTCAGTGACCAGATGGCAGCCTCATAAATGGAACACGATCAGTCCTGGAGATGGGGCACGGAGAAACAGAAGCTCTTCCATCCTGGAACGAGAAGACTCTTTTGCCAGTTTCTGTACCTGGCAACGTGCTGCCAACCATAAATGACAGGATCAGTGTTTGACAGAAAACTGAAAATGGGAGCAAGGGTAAAAATAGCATTAAATACAATTTTAAAAACACAGCTAATAAAAATTCTACAAGGAATCTCTTATCAAAACAAGCCAAATTCTTTGGCATTAAAGACTTTGTCTTGCAGATAATCCTTTTCCTGCATCATTACCTTTAATTGTTCAGTAAATGCCAACTACACCATGATCTGCTAAGACAAATTTCCCTACAAGTTTTATATAAGACAGAGCAAACTCCTCTTTCTCCTCTTTTTTCTTTCCTTCCTTCTTTCTTTTCTTTTCTCTTTTTCTCTCTTTTAGTATATGTAACAGCCTCTACTGGTCTGAAAGTTAGTATCTGGTCAGTCGCATGCTCCTCCTTCCCTCCCTCCCTCCTTTCATACCTTTCTCCTCCCCTTTTCCTTCTTTTTATTTTTCCCTACAGGCCACTGCTCAACTTTGTGAACACGTATGTGGCCTTTCATACATGACTGCGGTATGTGGGTTCACGTCGTCCCTGTCCCGACCTTGGTCTTGTCATCGCAGACCTCAAGCCGCCAGCCTAACACAGCCTTCTTGGCGCGGACGCGAGTCCTTCCAATAAGCTCCACTAGGGGGCGAGCCACCCTGCTCTTGAATGCTTTTGCTCATGGAGACTAAACCGAACTATCCAGAGGTTTAAAAAAACAAAGATTTTAAAATATTTGGTGCAGGCATAAAACTGAGTTATTTCAAGACTCCGTTTGGAGAAGCCTTGTGCCTCGGGCTTGGTGTGACAGGGCCACTGGCAGATCACGTTTTTGCACCTGGGGAGCTACTAAAAATTCAGTCCTGGGCCCCACACCCCAGCCCTGCTGGTCAGAAGCCCCTGGACAGAGGCGTGAGAAGCTCTGCTTTTATCAAGTTCTCCAGTGATTCCTATCCAACGAGCCTACCACCGGCTGGCGAGAGCCAATAGGAGACAGCGTTGTAGGTCACCATGGTGCTGGCAGGGCGTGAATGTGCGTGTGTGTGGCGGGGCAGGGGTGAGGAAACAGACAGGAGCAGGTGTTTCCTCCAGGCTCCAACTCGGCCCCTCTGGCAATCAGCCTTGATACCAGGACTTTAGAATTGCTCTCTGAACCCTCTTCTCGGTCTGACCACTTGGGTGGTATAAGAGGGCGTGTCCTGGACACTAGTGGCCTTCATCGCCGATCAGTGTAAAAGACGGAGTCCTGCCAGCAGGTGGGGATTCCTCCGCTGATAGCTTACTGGAGGTCGGCTGCGTCCAGCTCTTTCCTCGTAACCTGCCCCACACGGACTCGGTGACCACAAGGCCACTCTTCTCTCTTCAGGTGCTTTGTAAAGCATCAGTCACAGACAGTATGGAGTAAGCATGATTGTCAACATCCTCACCCTGTAAAGTCGTGTGTCGGGGGTCCCCCAGATCTCCCTTGGGCTTGATAATTCACAAGATGGCTCTCAGGATCCAGAGAAACTGTTATCCTCAAAATTAGGGTTTATTTCCATGAAAAGATACAGATGAACAACATCACGGAAAAAGGCAGCTAGGGCAGAGGCCAGGAGAGACCCGGCCAGGGAGGGACAGGTCCAGGCTGGGGTCTGGGTGCAGGCGCGTCCCGGGCTCATCCTGGTGGAGAGGTTGGCACCAAGCAGACATAGTGGGGGTAATAGGTCCAGGGCGGTCACAGCTGACTGGCAGCCCCACAGAGCACGACCCAGGGCTCAAGCATGCACCCAGCCTGGTGCCAGGCTCTGTGTGGGACGGCAGACGGTGTGGCCCTGGCCTTGGCACACCCAGGTATGAGGACAAAGGGTAGTGCTCTGAGATGTTTTCTGGCAGCAGGGGCTGGCCGAAGGTCACTGCCTTTCTTTGCTTTGGGATGTCAAATCGTTAGAGTAGTTCCCTATTGTCACACCTGCTGCCTTAGCCCACCTTGTTCATTTTTTAAAATTTCTGATTTCTTTGGAAAAGGAAAGGTGTTAAGTATTATTTACTAAAGACAAGCTGTTTCACAGCGCAGGGTCCAAGGGCATGCAACTCAACAACAGCAGCCAATAGGAGCGGTGACGAGGGCAGCACAGTGATAGGCCAGGACTCAGGGGTGGGGGTGAAGACGCTGAGCTGGGCCACCAGCCCCGTTGGCACCTCTCAGGTCGGCAGGGAGCACTGCTTGCCGCTAGAGGGCGCCCGGAGGCCGCCGCGGGAGGCAGCTCGGAGTCGGTTGGCCGGTTCAGCCGGATCCCAGGCGAGCTACCAGGAGCGCTGTGCACCCTAAAGAGGGGTCCTTACCGCCTACAGCCCTGCCTTGGTCTCTTGGCGTCAGTCTTTGCTCTCTGGGACACCCTGGTCAACCCGGCACGGCCCCTTCTGTGGCCATAACAGGCAGGCGGTGGTCCTGGGACTGCTGCGGCTCTGGCGCCTCCTTCGCGCAGCCCTCCGGGCATTTCTTACTGCAGGCTCCGGTTAGCCCCAGGGGCTCCATGCTGGGATGATCAGACCATCTGCCTGATTCTCTGCCCACCCGTGGGTTAGTACCTTTAGGGTTGACACCTGGGAGAACTGGGGAACCGTGACTCACAGGATGGCTCAGAGAATTGCATTCCCCCAGGGCCCTGATAAACCTAGGCTGTGGGCAGAAGTCTGTGCCAACACGCACGGAGGGCCTCTGCCATCCCCATTCTGCCTTCCAACCTCTGGCTGCCCAACAGCACGCAAGAAGGAGCCGCCCCATGGGGCCAGAGTCCTTAACTCCCAGCTAAGGGGGCAAAAAGGGGATGCTGGCGGAGAGCCCTTCCTGGGGCTGGACCACCTGGAACTCCACCAGCGCTGAGAGGGGCCCACCGTGCAATCGTTGGCTGGTCACCCCGTTTGTCTTTCTGCACTTCAGACCCCATCTATAAAGTCCTAATTTTAGGATCTGATTTTCTAGGTCACTGAAAAAAAAAATTTATAAGGGCAAGCTTTGAATAAAGACCATCCATCTAGGGAAAAAAGAGGAAGGAAGGAAGGAAGAAGAAAGCAAGGAGGAAGGGGAGGAAGCCTTGTGCCAAAAATTCAGCCCTCGGCAAGACCCTCATGCCAGGACCTGTGTACAAAATTTCTGGTCTGGCAGTTGGCCTTGGTGCCAGCCCAAATCCCCCTCCACCCAGTGCCTCTCCCCTCCCTTCTCAGAACTTCTGGAGACAGCCTTTGTGGAGGAGGGGGCAGAGCGAGCCCCAGGCACCCTCCCAGCCTGGTTTCTGCTACAGAGTCTCTGTACCAGCACCTCTCTGGGTCTCAGTTGCCCCATCTGCCAAAAAGGCTCTGCTGGGCTCTAAAGTCCTTTTCTGCCGACATTTCAAACAGTAGAATAGTCCAGGATGACACCCTTCCCTGGCTCAGACAGAAACTGCCGGGGCGTCCCCCAGCCCCCGCCCCGCCCCGCCCCGCCCCGCCCCGCCCCGCCCCGCCCCGCCCCGCCCGGATGTAGTTGGTCTGTGACGGAGCGCTGCGTCGGTATATTTTCCAGGTTCCCCAGATGCTTCCAACGTGCAGCCAGGGCTGGGAACCTCTGGCATCTAATTCCTGCTAAGAACTATTTGCATTCTCATAGGAGACTCCTGGAAACTGAAAAGTCCCCACGCGACTTATGTCTAGTGGCGGAGTAATAGGCCTGGCCATGACGTGGAGTGTGGTGCCTGGGGGCAGCCGCCCCTCGAAGTCTTACGAGTCTGTTGATCCTCCAGAGGCTTTGGGTGGATCCTGGGCACAACAAGCAGAGGGGCTCCTTTCTCTCTCTCTCCCTTGCCTCCGACCCCTTGCTCTGACCTGTTCCTGCCTGGCTGTCCCCTCCCTCTTCACTACCCGCCCCCCATCTGATAGCAGCTGTGTTGTGTTGACTGCTTGCTAGCAGCTCCCACCATCTGGAATGGCTTTTCTGTTTCTGCCTTTCTCCCCAGCTTCCGTGGTTGTTTTGTTTGTTTGTTTTGTTTTTGTGTTTGTGTTTTTGAGAACTTTCCTTCTCCAGGACAATGACCCTCTTCTTCCTCTCTAGGTCCTCAGCCTGAGCTGGCAATCAGAATCCTTCTGCTGGGGGTTAGGAGCTCTGAGTGGTGAGTCCTGGGGAGGGAACAATCTAACAGCCACATGCTGAGTAAACGCCCCAGCATCCTCACTGCCTGGGCTTGGACCTTTCTGAGAACTGAGATTCTGCGGTTGTTAGAATGCTGGTAACTGTGGGGGCAGAGGCAGCTTTGGGACTTTGTGAGGGGACCTGGGTCCTGTCCCAGCTCTGCCGTTACAACTTGGTACATGACCTGGGCCCAGTGCTTCTCTCTGGACCTTGGGATTTTAACTGTAAAATGTGAGGCTTTCGAGGGTTCCTTTCTGTGTTGACATTCTAGGACTTCCATGACTCTCTACGACACATCCTGGGTCCAGAGAAGGCAGAATATCTTTATGACTCAAAAGACAGGAGCTGAGATGGCTGGAATTGATTCCACGATTATTTGAGCACCAACCATGCTCAAGGCACTATTGGAGGTGCGGGAATATAGCAGTAAACTCAGTGAATTCCCTTTCCTTGTAGAGCTGACTGTGGAAAGAAGTGTGGCGTTGGGTTCGGGGGCCTCTGTTCGCATCCTTGAAGTTCCGCTTTAAGGACCAGTTTACCATTTCCTGTCGTGCAGGTCTGCTGGTGATCGATTCTGTCACCTTTTCTCTATGTTGTCTTTGTCTCTGGAAGAGATCTCACTGGCTAAAGAATATGAAGTGGGCAACAGCGCTTTCTTTTCGATATTTTAAAGACACTTCTCCACGCTCTTCTGGATTGTTTTCCGATATCTTCAGTTATTATTGTTCTGGTTTTCTTAGTAGCTTCCCTGGGGATTGCCATTAGCATCTTGATGTAAAACAGACCAGTTCAGATTCACACCCACTTAATTTCAATACTACACAAACTCTCGCCTATGTATCTCGGCCCTCCCTGTGCTGTAATTCTCACAAATTGTACCTTCCTACACTGTGTGCCCATCAACGCGGACGTGCAATTACGGCTTTATGCCATCGTCTTTTAAATCAGACAGATAAAAAGGAGTTCCAGACAAAATTACACTTACACTGTCTTCAGTTTCTTGAGATATAAAATTCTGGACAGTTATTTCTTTCAGTACTTTGAATATGTCATCGTATTGATTTTTGGCTTTCAGCACCTCCAATGAGAAATTCAGCTGTGAGATCCTGGCCTGTGTTCTCCAGACGAGTTCAAGGAAGGAACAGCAAATGTCCCCAGGAGGGAGAGTTTCCAGGTCCCCAAAACCACAGTCATAGGGAGGAATGGTGACAGGGGGTCCTTTGTTATGTCAGAGATATTATGGCCCAGGAGGTCAGCGTGAGCTGATCCCATCCATTGCGTTTCTTCATCCAGACTCATTGATTCTGTGGTTATTAGAAACCTCCCTCTAAACTTTCATTTTTGGCTACCACTGTATTTTTCCACTTTTACCTCTTCGTGATGATTTTAATGGGAAATGGGAGATGGAAAATGAAGCATTACCTTTGAACAATGCTCAGAAAACTTCCTGGGTGATAAGCAATGAAGTAAAGCAAAGCATGGGGAAAATTATCACCACGATAAGGAACGAGAAGGTGACTCCTTGTGACTAGCTGTGTTTCTCGGCTCTGTGGAAGGGCAGACAGGAGGCTTGCCAGGAAGGACTAGGTACTAATCTGAACTGGGTGTGGAGAGGTATAAAGGACCAGGAATATAAATCTCATAGCTTAGCTAAAATATATTTGGAAACTAAGGAGCAGCCAGGCACATGAAGCCAGGAGACCTTCCAACCAGCAGGTTTTGCTGTGAGGTCGAACCTTGTACACCAGCTCTTACTGAAGGTTTCTGTCCTGACAAGTGAAAGTAAACGGATTCTCAGAGCCCTCAGCAGGCAGCTGGAGCCAGGATGCTAGGGAAATGGCTCAGGGCTCAGACACTCTCGTAAAAATCCTGAAGTCCCCAAACCTGCCGAGAGAAGAGGGCGAGGACCGTGATCTTGCCAAAATGACTCAACCAGAGAACTTTCGCTCTTTTATTTTTACCTCTGTGAAAGGAGTTCAAAGCATATTTTACTCTGAAAGCCAAGCAAGAAACACTTGCTCCAGTGATATGGGTACTTGGCTTTATACGTCTCAGGCAAGAGGAACCACTCCTCTGTGTGGGCTCATGTTGGGACTTTTTCTTGCCAACGTTCTACTTGGGTTTAATAGGATGGATTACCTCAGAGCTTCCTGGAGTCAAAACAAGCAACCGGCAGCGGTTGCCGAAGGCAGAGTTGCAGGATCTTCCAGAAATCACAGAGGAGGCTCAAGTGGAAGGGCAAAACCACATGGGTTCAACTTGATTTCAACCTTCACATTTCCTGGAAATCATTTATGAAAAGCTAGGTTTGGCAATGAACCTGTGCAGTAACAGCGCTAAGGTCAACATCGGCTGTGTGTGTGGCGGGACAGCGGGGTGGTGGCTGAGAGCCTGAGGGACCGGCGGCTTAGCCGTACACACTGGAAAAGGGCTTCCCGGAGTCTGCGCCGGCGGTCCACTCGAGCTGCGCAGAGCAAAGCTGTAAGGACGATGCTCTGATCCCACCGCCACCACCCCTGCCCATTCAGACCCTAGGAAGTCTTTACAGAGTTTCTGCCCAGATTTGGGGGGAAGTCGGTGGCAGCACAGAAAACAATGCCAAAGTTGACAGCAGGATTTCCTGTCTTGTGGACAACTGCGGTGCCGTGCTCCGTCTCCATGGCACCTGCCTGTTTGTCTGCTCAGAGATGGCTTTGATTTTGTTCGCACTTTCTAGCCTGCCACTGACATGAAACTCTACCATTTTCCCAGGTCCTGAAGAGCAGCTCGATACTGGGTCTACATGATGCCAAAGAACTGGCAGGGAAGTGAGCAACTGACTTGAACACTAGGTATGGGTACACCTCAAAAGTTTGAACTGTGGTAACCGCCCCAGACAGACTGCAGTTTTCTCTCTTGCCACCAGGTGGAGAAGGAAGGAAGACATGGATGGAAGGAGTTTGAAAACAAAATTTCCTAGTTGGATGCCTTTTTCTCTAGCTTATAGAGGGACAGACAGACCAACCTGCTACGTGCTTTTCTGCAACAAAAGCTTTATAGCCCAGCTCCTTCTATATGCTGTCGCTTGAATATCTCCAGTTAATTGTGGCAAATTAAATTCAATGTCTCCCCCACCCCTTCTCAAACCAGGAACCCATGTTATCCTTGAACCATTCTTTTCCGTGAAGCCAAATCCAGCACTGGGTCTGACTGACTCTTTTTCCTCAATCTCTCCAGGTCCTGCCCTCTTTTCTCCTCTTTCCGCTTCCAAGTTTAGGTCACCATTGTGTCTCCTTTGGGTTAACACAAAGTCTTCACAGCCAACTTTTAGCCAGGCGTGCCATGCCTCTGGGCCTTTGCACATGCTGATCCTTTTGTCTGTAATGCACGTCCCTCTCTGCCCAGCTAATGTCTTTGTCCTGCCCTTCCAAGAATCCTCCTCCAAATAAGCATGGATAAGAATGATTAATTTTAGGAAGGCGGTCATGCCCGAAGAGGGAAGGGAAGGAAGGATGATAGCACAGGGCTGTGACATTAGCCATATCCCTAAGGTTTTATTTCTTCAAAGAGAGAAAGAAAGAGAAATCTCAGTCAAAACATTCACATCTGTCAAATGGTGGTAGACTGACTGAAGTCTGTTACATTATTTGATACTTGTTTGACATATTTCATAATTTAAAAAATTTTTAAGTTTTTAAAATCAGCAGTGCTCCCTCGTTTGTCTGACGATAATCTCCTGTGAGGACGTCTTCCCTAGGGCTCCGGATCGGGCTGCGAGGCAGGCTTACACTCCCAGCGTTGTGTTTATGCTTCTCTTCGCATCCTGCTGGTACCTGGTGGACATTTGCCAGTTTCTCAAGTGAGTCTCCAAAGCATCAGCCACATAGTGAAGCCTGGGGCCACACGGTGGCCTTGGCGGGTGGCAGGTGCTGCCGGAGACCTGCAGAGATGGGATGAGGGAGTTGTGCAGAGCGGTTGGCGGAACCACAGCCAATGATGTGTTGAGGCTTGAAGACCTTGAGCTCCCACCTTTGAACCAAACCAAGGGGAGTGATGCTGGGGCTCCCAGGAAGGGGCGGTGGGCTTGTCTTCCAGCCGGAGGAGAGCCCAACCCTGTGGCCCCACAGGCCCTCTGGGAGCACCCTTCAGGGGAAACTGAAGGGGCTGAACTTGGTTCTTCAAAGAGATAAAGGACTTCCTGGACAGGCTGGAGGAACTAACACAAAACAAAGAAACACAGAGGGTACCTGATTTTGACGAAGTTGTGGGAACCAGGGTGCGAGAACAGGAGATGCAGGAACGTGGCAGAGGGGAGGAGGGCCCAGGAACCAATTCTGCGCCACTGGAGAATTTGGGAATCCGAGCAAGGTGAGCCAATCTGATGTGTTTGTTTGTTTATCCACTTAGCAAATGTTTCTGGAGCACCTGCTATGTGATCAGTGCGATGCTGGGTCCCGAGAACACAAAGATGAGCAAAATAAGCTGTTTTGTGGCTAAATAAGCTCATTTTATTTTATTAACTTTTTTACTTTTAATTTTTAAAAAATGTTCAGTGGGAGGGAGGCAATAGGCTTGTTTGTTCATTTACTGGCTGGTTGACTTAGTTTTCACTGGCGCTGTTAGGCACTGAACCTAGGCACGCGCTCTACCACTGAGCTGCACCCTTGGCCCCACCCCACTAAGCTTATTTTAGTCACGTAACTGAGGCCATTTGTCCACCCAGGGTCACAGATAAACGAGCCTGTGTGCAGCCCCCCCCCCACCCTGAACAACACAGCCCCGTGTCCTCCCTGATGACGGCCCAGCAGACACCTCCAACCCCCAAGTTCTCCTTTCTAGACTGGACACGTCACCCTCAGAGGAGAAGGCTGGCGGAGGCACTGGGGGCTGGCACTGGCCGGGAGACTGACCCGGTGACTGCCCCAGAAGAAGCCCGTCCATGCGGTTCCTGCACCAAAGAGTCTCAAATGCGTGAGGCCCAGGCTGGATCCTCTTCATTCTGAAAGGCTGGGGCGAACCGAGGTGGAAGAGGGGCCTAGCAGAGAGCCTCTCCGGCCGCGTGCCCACCACGCCTGGCCCGCACCTCCTCTGGGGAGCAGGGCTTCCTGCCCGAGGCACCCGGGGGCGGCCAGCTGGCGCCAGCTGCCCCACATCCCTGCCGGCGGGCTCTGCACCGTCCCCAGGCCCCCACCTCTGGCTTCTTCTTTCCGAGCCACGTTTGTACTCGTTTCTTATAATAGCATTATCGAGACGTAATTCACACACCAGACAATTCACTCCTTCTCCAGCTCAGTTTTATTCTGCTCTCATCCAGATTAATCTTAGGGAAGAGTGGGAGGGTGTCACTCATTCTGCACACTCCACGCCCACCCCTTGGCTTCCCAGGGACAGCCTGGCAGTCGTGGCTTTGATATTGGAAAGGCAGGAAGGAAGAGACGGAGAGCTTCTAGTATATAAGCCCGCCACACGTCCCAGGAGGGGGAGCAGAGGTGTCTGCCGCCCACACGGGTCTCTGCTGCTGCGCCGAGGGAACACGGGCTACCGCTGCCGGTGACAACCTGGAGGCCATGCCCAGAAAGTTCCTCCTGAGACCCAGGAGCTGGGAGCATCACTGAGGGGCCACCGAGGAGAGGGCCCCTGCCCCCAGCCCTGCCCTCTCAGGCTGCTGAGCTGACTCCGAGTCCCGATCTCCCTTCTGAATATTCCCCAGAAGCATCCTTGAGTGACCTCCCCGCCACCCGCAATCCTGTCCCCTGATGAGGTTCCAATTCCACAGATCTGAGGGGAGCCCCAGCACCTCGGCATTTACTCAGTGTCTGGTGATTCTGATAATCATCATAATTCTGTATTGATTCAGATGTCCATCATCATAAAAAAACAGTGTTACCAAGACAGAGGTCTCAAACTTGCGGGTGCGTCATGCTCAGAGTTGCCTGCAGGGCTGTTGTCTGTTCCACCTGCAGGGTCTCCGATTCCTCGGGCTGGGGCATAGCCTGAGAATTTGCATTTTGAACAAGCTCCCAGATTCTACCTGAAGGACCACACTTTGAGAACCACTGTGCTGAGAGGACTGGTATGCTTCTCCAGAAATCACCCAAATCTGAACAAGGAGGCGCTCCCTGCCCTAGCTCTTCACCCTGATCACTGTCGCCCTGGGAGTGAAAACCCCTGAGGCTCTGGCTTCATCCCAAAGCCATAGAGCCAGGATACCTGGGGCAAGGGCCAAGACATGCTATTTTTTTTTTAAGTCCCCCAGGCAGTTCCCATGTGTAACCAGAGTTAAGAACCATAGCCCTGAAGGGGACTTTGAAACTCAGCTAACATCCAGCTATTGTGAGAGCATAAAAGAAAGATGGGGAAAGAGTTGGAGGAAAAGGTGATGAGCGCCAGAGTGGGGCAATGAGCCCCAAAGGGTCTAGCAAGTGTGTCACCTTAGCCCAGGCCTGAAGCATCTCTTCAAGGAAGCACCAGCATTTTCTTCCTCACTCTAGGAAATTCGGAAGTGAGAGCAGGGTCTTTGCCAGCTCAGAGCCCTGATCCCCGAAGATTTCCCAAGTCTGAGGAGCCTCCTGGCCACACATAGGCTTCCACTTGGGGGCTGGAAAGTGGCCCCCAAGGGCGGTGCCTCAGGACCAGGGGGCCATCAGCAGGGTAGGTTGGAGCACGGCCACTTCCTCCCTGGGCCCGTTGCCCAGTGATGGAAGCCCAGGTGTGCTGGGTTCAAATAAAACCAGGGAGTGTAGAATAAGCCCGGAAACACAGCCTCGGGTCCTCACATCAGCTCCGTCACCAATCCTTTGCCGCTCAAGGCCAGGCAGCTTGCTACAGGTCAACCTTCTGGAATTGGCAGGAGAAGCGATGGTTCTAATTGTGTGCACAGCTGGACCAAAGATACATTTATCTGAAAGAAAAGCCTTTGAAACCCATTTATCACCAAAGTTACGGGAAAATCCCCATAGAATTCAAAGATACGTTCACATTTTAAGGGAGAGCTTTGATTTACCTCGGGTATTATCTGTGAGTCCACGGCTTCGTTATCTCTGTGGTCAGGGGTCAGACTTGGCTTCTGTTCCCAAGTCCCCTGGTGGGTGTTTGGTCCTGCAGGACACTCCCTGCTGGGGTCAGTACTCCAGGAGAATGAATATTCATAACTAAATGTTCCCTTATAATAAAAAAGTATTCTTAAAACCCAGATTAGAGAAGATAAAATTCAAGTCATTATCTCACTAGAATGTGCCAGAGGCCCCCTTGAACAGAGGGGAAAAAAATGCGTTTTATGCCTAGGATACTCTATTTTTAGAATTTTTAAACAAAAACAAATGCTGAGTGATTTACCTCATAGGTTTCCCCCAAGAAGGTGTACAAAATGCAACACTTAGAACTGAGGACCTTGAGAGATTCTGGGAGATTCTACCCATGGGACACTCAGATTTTTGACTTAATTACAAGACATCTGGGGTCATGTGCAATAACATTTTTGGAACATGAAGAGAATATGAGATGCCGTCATGAGGCTTGGAGACAGGAGGCTGGCGTTATGGTCCAGATCCAGGCAGGACCCCAGGTAATGCCTTTAAGTAAGTCACTTAATTTTTTGATGTCCTTTGTTTCCTTATATACCTGTAAGGAAATGGGTGGGGTTTTTTTCCCCTTATGCCCCAGAAGCTCAG
This sequence comes from Camelus dromedarius, assembly GCF_036321535.1. NCBI lineage: Eukaryota > Metazoa > Chordata > Mammalia > Artiodactyla > Camelidae > Camelus > Camelus dromedarius. The sequence goes on along the minus strand of NC_087459.1, from coordinate 23,237,279 downwards.
ATAACATTAAAAATTCTAAAAGCTTACGTGAAAGCTATGCAGTGCCTGAATGCTAATGTTGGGACGGGCTTGGCAAATGGAATCCCAAAAGGATGACACCATTAGCTTGGGTGTCTGCAAAGTCTTCTTAATTATACTGTCTGCTCCCCAGCCGGAAGACGCTTCGTAATTCTCACCATATGCTCCAGAGTCTGAGAACTTCCCCTTACTTCAATCATTCCCCTCCAAAGCCCCACCAAAGACCAGATCCCCAGCTGCTTCTCAGAAGGAGGTGATGCTGGATTGTCATCCAACAGATCTGGTTACCCATCAGGGTCCCAGGGATAAATTTCATAAGCCTTTTGCAAATCACATCCTTCCCCCCGATAATGAGCTGAATCTCTTGTCAAAAGAAAAAAAAAACTTTTATTTTTTCTATTGCATAAATAATGGTAAATTAGACTCTTTTTTTATACAGATTATATATTTACAGACAAGTTTGGTTAGAGAAAACATCTGGTAAATATGGCAGTCAGTTGTCCTTTATACACTAAGATAACATATTAATAATATGTACTTCATTGGATTGGTAAATCGCATGCCAAGTTAATTTATATTAATATTTACATTTTATATAAAGATTTTCTCTTGACTAATCTGCTGACTCTCTTATCATGTAATAGCAGAACTCATCAACTGAAACTGAATGGAAAAAAAAAAAAAAAGGAACGTGAATGAGGTAAATGGGAAGATTGTGACCCAGGACTTCAGTCTTGGTGGCCCATCCTGGACATGAGATCTGCCATGCGTTGGGTCATCCTACTTGAAACAGTCCTCAGCTGGGCTCCAGTTTGCAGCCATTTACCACTGTGCTTTGAGAAAAAAACTCATGTTTCACATCTAATGACCCCTGGGATCACCATGACCCCCCACCCCCACAGATGACAGCTTTCCAACCAGCTCCCTGGCCAGCTTTTCGGGGCTGATTTCCCTCCAAGGGCATTGCCTTTGGTTAGTCCTTGGAGAAGATAGCTTCTTCCTGGCATCAGGATTGGGGAAGAAAATCAAACCCCACTAAGAAGGCATTCAAGGACCCCTGATGCCTGCTTTCCAGGTTGGAAAGAAAGAATGTTCTTTGATTTTCCTTGGAGAGAGCTGAGAGACGGTAACTTGAGTAAATTTCCACCAGGAGCTGAGAGGGCCCTCTCCTGGCCAGTCTGGGTCTTTCCAGGCAAGAACGGCTGCATGCGCTTGCTATAAAAACAATGGAACCTCCATCCCCTTCGGGAAGAGAAAAAGGAGAAGAAAGGAGAGAAGCCTAGGATTTTAGGTTGTCACAGGGCAGGAGGGCCAGGGACTTCTGCGGATCCTGCAGCCTCCCTCTTCCTGCCCTGTGTCCCTCATCATGGCTGGACCACATCTAAAGCAGGCGCCTGTGCTCAGTATCACTCATCAGCCATCTAAAGGGCCATTGCAGGCGTCTGGTCTCCCCAGACTGTCAATCGAATCCCTGACAACCACCAGAGATCATGATTCTCTTCCTTCTGCAGTGTTACGAATAATTACAGCTACTATCACATCCACTGGAACTGCTGTCCAGCGGCTAGAAAAAAAGAAAAGGAAAGAAATGACTAGAAGTTGTGCTGTTTATTTAGTAACTTCTGGTTAGACCTTCTCAGATGGGGGAACGGCGTCTTTTCCCCTGGACTCTGGCTTTGTTTCGCCCTACTTCGGCATGAATTCTGACTCCCGCGGCCTGTGGTACAGTGATCACATCCCCTTCACTTTTACACTGGCTCGACGGGACGCAAAGCCCACCTCCGATGCTCCCTTGAATCAGCAAGCCCTTAGGGCGTAAACAAAACCCCTTGCCTGCAAGGCACACTCGACAGAAGCCGACTGGCATTGTTTCGTCTACAGCCAGCGGACGCCAAAAGGGATGCTTTATTACAACTGCCCCTTGTGACTTGTTTTAAAATAAGAAGCTGCCAGTCCCTGGTGCAATTCACAGGGGACACAGGGGCCCTCCCAAATGTAGGCATTCACTCTGATTCATTTCAGAGTCACGAAAGGAGGGCTCTTCTGGGCCATCTGGTTTACCTTTCCTCTTGCTTTAGAGATGAGAAACCTGGGAAAAGGAAGGGAAGTCACTCTGACATACCTGGCTGGTGGGGGTCCTGCCTCCCGTGCCCTTCCTCGCTCACAGCACTGCTTACATGTCCAGGTCTAAGCTCCTGTCTCCTAGCCTCAGTTCAACAGGTCTGAGCCCAGCCTGGGAAAGGCATTTTGGGCTTGGCAGATGTCAGCATCCCCCGAGGAAACGTGAGCCTCCTCTAGAAGTTCCCAGCATGCATCATGGGAACAGGCTGACGGGCAGCAGCCCCCTGGCCCTCCAGCCCCCGTGTGCTCCCAGAGTGGACCAGACATACAGGGAAGATGCTCAGAGGTCAGCCTCCACAGCCCTTTACAAACTCTCTTTCCCTCTCTCAGGCCCAGGGCTGGAGCAACATCACACTTGAATTTTGCATTCCCTGGAATATTCCTCCCTAATTATCCTGCTGCTCTACTCCCTGGGAAAATTCCAGCCTCTGCATCCATTTCATTTGGACAATAACGTCAGACAATGTGAGAAGCACCAGTTTGAAAGCCAACCCATCACACTCAAGGAAGGTATGCCCAGCACGGCGGGGTAGGAGTCGGGGGTGTGCTCAACGGATAAGCTTCCCAAAGGAGGAGCCGGGGCAGGACACGGGGCAACTTTTCTCAGGTCTCAGAAGTCTGCCTTTGTGGGGTTGGGAAAACCTGATTCTTTGTGACTATATTTCAAGCCAACTGAATCAATTTAATTTTGACTCCAGGACTTTGTGAGCATTGTTATCATGTCTCTTGAGACCTTATAAAAAGGGTCCCAAACGAATATTCAGGAGAAACGACAGTGGTTGACATGACCATGGACTTAGCATGAAGCATAGGCTATTAAGAGAAAGGCTTGGCTGGTTTGTGTGTTCTGACCTTTTCCCTCCAGACCAAGTGTCTATGACAAGGCCACATAACCAAGGACAGCCCCTGGAGTGACTTAGTCAAGGGAAGCTGAACAGGTCTGACATTCAACTTGTTGTGGAGACCAAGTCTGTCAGAGGCAGCCCAAATTCTCCTTTCTCTGCCATAGCCTTCAAGAATTCAAACTGAAAATCCTAGCTGGTGAATAATGTTTCTTTCCTGTTTCTGATAGATTTTTTTTTCCCCTTCTAGGGGAAGATGGCCATGGCGAGGCCATTAGGTTCTGGACTCTTAGCCCCGTGAGGATCACAGAGGCGCCCAACGAGAAATCTCTGATCTGTGGTCCTTTCAGACAGATGCTCTCCAGGGAAGGCCGCTCCGCCACCCTCCTGGTCACACAGCCAGCACGTGCCAGCGCCCAGGAGTTTAAACTCCGTCCGTCTGTATCGTCATGGCATGCTAGGAAAAGGGGCCCCTCTTCTTTGCAGTGGGGTTCCAGACCTTCTGTCTCTCTCAGGGGGACAGGATGAATAAAATGATCATGACAGGCTATTGGAAAAACAGTCAGTGCAGTAAAATGACCCAGTATGGTTTGAGACCTCCAGCTGGAAGGAGCAGGACTCAGCGGCTTCCGCAGGGATGGGAGGCAACAGCAGAGCGGAACAGGGCTTCCCAGCCACGTACGGCCACGCCAGCCAAGCCACGCAGCTGCGCCTGGCGGTCACACCTTAATTCTCTGGTCATGGCTTCATCTGGTCCCTGGGAGTCTGCTAGCTATGGGTTAAGAGCAAAACTCTCTTTGATTGATGACCTGAGCCTGGACTTAAGCCTAGAGACGGCATTTGGAATAAAAGATAAATTTCTCTCTCCCAGTTCTTAGATACATCACTTTGTGATTCCGTGGATGGGAGGTTGGGATGGGGCATTATTGTCAAAATGAGTTTGCCATCTTTCATTAGGTCCTTTTGGCTAGCCGCAGAGAGTGGACTATTTGTCATGTGAAAATTGAGACAGGAAGCAGGTATCAGGAAAGAAGGCCCGCCGTACACATCTTGTTCTCTGCAAATAAAACACCTAGAAACTTCTGAAACCACTGGGCTTGCTGAAGACCACATGTAAACCTCGGTTCACTTTAGTTCCCGTTTCTGGCTTGTGGTAGAGTGTCTCGACAGGCAAACAGATGCTTTTAAAGACTGAGGCTTAAAATATTTTTTGTCTTTCAGGTGGCATCTCTGCCTTTTTGCCCAGATTAAGGGGTCTTTGCTTGGGGCTCTGGGCAGAGGGGAGGGAACCTCCCGGCTCACAGGCAGCTCCTATTCTCCAGAGAAAATGGAGGGACAGGTTTAAACAGAAGAGGAAAAGACAGAGAAACCACTGGATCCTTTGAGGGTAATTTCTCCCACCAGTGGGACATGGATTCAGGAAGTCAGGATGCAATCAGGCAGAACCCGAGAGTTTGTTCTTTAAGGAAACATTCCCTATTTCTGTGTGCCTTGGCAAACTCAGGGTGGAATGCGAGGGTTGCCGTGGCAACACCTTTTTTTTTTTTTAAATTACAGATTGGTCGTGTGGGACCCACGCACATTCTGGAAGCCATGGGCTAATAGTTCCCATGCTGGGTCCCCTTTGGGGGCTCTGGGAGTGATGGGAGACCCCTTCTTTGGGGGCCAAGGGGATCGGGGTCCACATCCCTCGGCTCCCAAGCAAAATGTCTCCCTGGTCATCACTTTTGTGGTTGGAGGGGCAAGAACGAGCCAAGCTTGGTTCACCCACCAGTCACTCAGCCAGCCCATGACAGACTCCTGTCTATTCGCTGGGAGGACAAAGTGAGATTTGGGCTCCTCCTTCTCAGTTCCTGTGGAGGTCACCTCCGGCTGGGGCCACATGGCACACCTCGGAGGTGAGCACCAGGACCTTCCAGAGTCTTTATCCATGCGCATGGTAAGTCTGGGGGTTACTGGCGCGGGGGTGTGGAGTAGCACTGGTGTGGACAGGACTTGGGGTGGGGCCGTGGGAAGCCAGCATCTTAGGCCTTACAGAGAAGCCCGACACCGCTGACAGACCACCCAGGCAAAGCTGCCGGGGAGCAAGCTCTCAGCGCCCAGAGTCTACGGGCTGCCTCTCGCTCTGGGACGTCCCCACACCCCGAGCTCCCGGCGCCACACGTGAGGTTACCACGGTAGGAAGTTAACTCTGAACCCGTCACGGAGAATTCTATGGCTTCTTTCTCACCCTGTCTCCCGGGCAACACCTACAAAGAATGCCTTCTCCTAGTAGGATGAACTCACTTCCCCGTCCCTGGGGGAAAGGAAAGGGCCCTTTTTAGGGAGATGATGCTGAGGACTTGGTGGGGAACAGGCTGCTGGTGCCTCTCCAGAATGCCTTTCAATTCGCACCCTTGCAGAGGGGCTAATATCTCTTCCAGTGACGTCCAGCCCTCAAATCCTTCAGGGCCCCTGTTCTCCAGTGGGAGGCGGAAGAACTTGCAAAGCAGCCTTCGAAGAGGTACTCATTTTCCTGCCCAGAACTGCAATCCCCCTCAGAGGTCAGGATCCTTTAAGAACCATCCCTGGGGTCTCTATCCAGTCTGCTTGGGGTCCCTTCCCCCTCTCCCCAAGAGGACAGGGCCTGGTCGTTCATGGTGTCCCTCCCACCCAAGTGCAGTGGAAAGAGAGAGCAAACTGCTTCGGGCAGAAATGAAAGATGAAGTTGTCCTGTGTGTCCGTGTTCTGCACTTGGACCGTTCTCGTTCAGGAGCTGGGTCCTGAGGGGCGGTGGTGAGTCGGGTGCGGGGAGCGGGGGAGAGGCAGACGGGCAGAGCCTGGCAGGGCGGGCAGGAGGGGTGGGCAGGCTGTTGCCTTACGTGGCCTGGCTATGTCTTCCCAGGCATTTTCAGAGGGACTCTCCCCGCCCCTCCCCAAACCCCCACCCCGGGAGCTCGCACCTGCCCCTCCTCTGCACTATGGCTCAAACCCTAGTTTTACTTGTGCTCATTGTGAATATTTGCGTTGAGGAAGTTTCTAGAAGTGTTTGCAGAGGGGATGTGGAAGTAGACCCCCCCAAGCTGAGACCTTGGATGCTCCAAGGCTGAGAAGGCTAGAAGGCAGGGCAGGGAGGGAGGGGAGGCTTGAGGAGGGGTTCAGGGGTTCACACACTGCACCCCAAAGCGGCTGCCGTCAGAGAGGAAGGATTCCAGCCCCTCAGTACTGAACGGACAGGGACAAGAGAGAGGGGGAAAGCCTGGAGCTTTAGGATGCAGTGGAAAGAGGAGCCAGACAATCCATTATAGAAATAAAGACCTGAGCTTGGTGACACACAGAGGGAAATATTACAGCAAAAGGTTATCAGTGAATCAGACTACGCAAGCTTGCATTAACAGCCGTGGCTGACAGAGCATCGAGGAAAAGTCAGGGAATCAGAGACTTGAAGTGGTGTTGGCTTCGGTTCCCTTCCCCAACAGAAGTATTTTACCTGTCGAGTCAGCTAAGCTTATTCACATCTTTTTGTTTCCTCGTGAAAATGAGTCAGTTGCAGGATCCGACTGCCGGAAGATGTTATGTAAAATACAGCAGTCTGATCTTTCCATCTTTCCCGTGGGGACTGTGTTTCTCTTTCGATCTTGGGGAAGACTAACTAACAAAGCAAATGTTAAGATAAGAAAAAGGTATGATGCACAAGGACCTTGACTCACAGAGGTCTCCTGGCGTGGACATGAGTCTGGACTCCATTACTCTGGACCACAGGGGCGTGGCTTGCAACACCTCCTCACCATCAGCCCCAGTCCCTCCCCACCCCCAATCTACACCCAAAGGAGGCAGGGATGCGCGCCGGAGGACAAGCTTCTAACGGCAGTAAAGCGATTAGGGAAGATTGACGTCACATATGAAGAAGCCCAGAGTATACGTCAGTCTGCGTGTCTGTGTTATAGAGATGCCCACGGTTATACTTCTTTTTTGTCTAATGGCAGCAAGGCAGCAAAGCTGGGAGAAAGGCTCTCTGCAGATTCCAAAATGCTGGTGCGTGATGGGCTTGAGGAACAGAAAGCCAAGTGCCGACGGAAACCGAGAGCTCCCCAACTCTGCCAACAAGAGTCCTGTAGAAAAGGCAGTAAGAACGGAAGCGAAGGGGGCGCAACTTGCAAACCGCCAGGCGCTGCACCCCGTGCAATGGCTTTCCCCTCACGCCTTGGGGGGCTCCACTGGGTGGGGGAAGGAAGTCAGGGCGGGATGGAAAGCCCCCATTTCTGCAGCAACCCGGAAGTCAGCCTCTTGGAACTGAGGGTTGCCCTGGGGTGGGTGTGGGGGTGAAGGGGAGTCCCCAGTTGACTCCTGGGTTGAAAGAATGGGGCGTGGAGGCGGCTGTGTGTTCAGCCTCTCTCTTGCTCTCACACCACCGACCTGGATGGCCATTGGAGTTCCAAGATGGAAATGAAGTCTCTCTTTTGAGTTCCTACCGAGGGGTTGAAGCAGTCATCCGGAACTCCTGGCTATTTATTGCATTAGGAAACAAGACCATTAAAGCACTGAAGACAGCCCTTTTGTGTACCTGCCAAGGGGAGGAAGTGGGTTTGCAACAACACGGGTTGCACTGCAACCTCGGGTTCGCTGCCGCTGCCGCCGCCGCCGCCGCCGCCGCCTGCCGGTGCCGCGTCTGCACCGTCCGTGTCTGCTTTCGTGGAGGAAGAGTCTGCCCGCGGGGCAAGCACATGCGCGTGAGCCGGGAGCTCGGCTGCTGGGGGCGCGGCTGCTGGGGGCGCGGCTACTCCATGCCGCTCCGGAGGATCTGGTTGGCCGCAATCAGCATGACGCTTATGATGAAGGCCATGGCGAAGGCGCAGATCAGGCTCTTCCGGACGCAGGTCTGTCTGTTCTGCTTCTGGGAATGCACTGGAGGGGGGAGGGGGGAGGGGGGAGGAGGGCGGGGAGCAGAGGGCAAGGAGGCGTGGAAGGAGGGTGGACGTGGGGGAAGGGAGAAACAACACAGTAAAACAGGTTGCCCGTCTTCCTCAACAACACCCTCTTTAGGATGAAGGCTGGTCGCACAGCGGAAAGCATTTCTGGGACGGCTCTCGGAGGAGGCCCAACGCCATGTCTCCTGGCAAATGGTATGACATGCCAAAACTTCAATAACCCAAATCATGACACATGTGATGTCAGAGTGAGGTACGGACTTCCAGATGTAATAGAGTTGCGGTGATTTCTGAGCAAGAAGGTACATAACATCTCAGAGTGAGTCTCACCAAAGACACGATCCGGCCGTGGCCGTGGCCGTGGCCGTGGCCGTGCCTGGCTCCTGTTTCTGCAGCTGCTGTTACAGACAGAGCGAGGTTGGGGTGCTTCCCTGCCCATTCGTGCCGGGCTGGAGGCCACTTACCTTTCCTGGGTTTGTTCTTGGGTGACTCTGAGGGACTTCCGGCACTGGGGCAGAGCTGCACTGCCCGCAGCAGTGGTTTGAGTGCGGGGGCCCCTGAGCAAGCAGGAGCCTATCACCAACCAGGAGCTTATTAAAAATGCAGATTCTCAGGCCACCCCCTGCCCCCTGCAGATCTATCGAATCAGAGACTCTGGAGGTGGGGCCAGGGATCTTCCCTGTTTAACTGGTGCCTGCTGAAGTCTGAGACCTGGGGAACTGCACACGCTGTGGACAGGATCAGTGCCAAGCAGGGAGGCAAAAAATCCTCTCAGTCTTTCTGGAGGCAGGGTGTTTCTCCCCCCAGATCCTTGGGTCCTGGGGTCTGACCTTGGGTCCTGGGTGCTAGTCTCTTAATACTGTTGTTAGGTCAGGTCTTGTGTCATCATTTTTATAAGGCCCCCGAGAAACCCTTAGTCGGTCTTGATCAGAAGGCATTCACTAGTGGGTTACTAACAGGGAAATGGAAATCGCAAGAAAGAAAAGCTTCAATGAAGGAAGAACAGGTCTCTACTCCAAGCATAGTTTCCCACGCCAGCATCTCTTTCCCTTCTCTTTCCTCTTTTTAACTACACCTCCTCCCGTGTCCACCCTCGTCCTGCAGTGATCTCTACATACCGTTCACCGATTAGCTCAGGGGAGAAGTCTGCTCCTGGCCTGCAGCACTGGCACCGCCTGGGCGTCTGCCATCCATCAATGCGAATTCTCCAGCCCCATCACAGGACTGCTAACTCAAAACCTCTGGGCGTGGAGGGCAGGAATGTGCGTTTTAATAAGCTCTCCAGGTAATTAGGGAATCTGGGCTCCATTCCCAGAGCTTTTGATCCTGTAGGTTTCAATAGGGCCAAAAAATCTGATAGAGTTTGAGTTGTGGGGACAGAGGGGTGTGTGTGTGTGTGTGTTTGTGTACAGGAGTGTGTGTGTGTGTGTGTGTGTGTGTGTGTGTTAGCAGCAGGGGGCTGGAGGGTTTCAGGAAAACCCAATGCCAGGACAGAAGAACATTTTCAGATGACCTTCCATTTTGAAAAGGGGTCCTGCTAGACATTACACTCTACCTTTGCAGAGAACCACCAGCTGAGGGAAAGTGGTTTTTCTTTAGGCCAAATTAAGTGGGAAAAAAAAGAAAAAGAAAAGGAATGTAATTTCCCTTAAAATTGCTCTCTGCAGGAAAGAAGACTGGCAAAAAGGAAAAGGTCAAGGTAGGGTCCACATGCCTTTAAAGAACCTTGAAAGCGTTCAAGTCCTTCTCCCCCTGGAAACTTGGTGGCTCCTCCAAAGCCCTGGAAATAGTAGGGAAGAAACAGGAAGCTGGCAACGTTTGCAAAGGCAGACAAACTTCCCCTGAAGGCCTCTTGGGGGCCTGTCAAGGGGCCTTTAGAAATTACATCCAGCAGGAATGTAATCCAGCGAGCCACCGTTCCCAGAGCCCCCACGCCCCCGGCACAGCTCCGGGCTCCCTCCCCGGTACTCGGTGGTTATTTCTGCCTTAGTCTCTTAGGTCTCCTCTTGTTACCTTCAGTCCTTCTGGGTCCTTTGAGCCTCTGCTTCCCTGGGGTGATTGGAAGTATTTTTGGCTCCGTCCTCTATGTGCTCATCACGTCTGGGTCTTAGACTCTTACCCGTTCTTACCCGGAGGAAGCATTTCCTGGGTGCGGAGATGTGCCTGCCCCCAGGAGTGGGCAGATGCAAAAAAAGGCAGCAGCCCTCAGGAAGGAAAAGGGAGGCGGCATTTGGGGAGGAAAGGACGGGAAGGCAGAAGATTTGGATGTGGAAGCGGCGGATCTAACGGTTTCTGAGGACGAGCTAATTCATTCCGGGCTGCTCCTCAGCGGAAAGATGCTTCTGAAGGCAGACATCTACCTTTCTATCCTGAGGGCTGGCGAAGGCTTAGGGAAAAGAAAAAATGGTGCGATTGGGCTGAGGGAGACATTTTTTTTGCTGAAGCCCTTCTTTACTGAAGGACACTCGGAAGACAAGGTTACAGGCAACAGGATTATCCCCCTCCCCGGAGAGCAGCTGCACCTTTGATCTAAAAATCCTTCAAAGCAGTAGGAGGGGAGAGAGAAGGAGGGAGGAAGGGCCTGGAGGCCTAGCAGTTTGTACGTGAGGCCACACGAGTCCGGATCCAGACCGGAGTCCTGCCGGCAGAGTGAAGCTTCCAGCTCACTCCGGGGCTGCTCTGACACCCATCATCATCTGGGTCTGTGATTCAGACTCCACAAGGGTGAGAATTCATTCACACCCAGTTCTGATGTCACTGTAGGCTGTGTGGCAGAGTGAAACAGCAGTGACTTCCAGAGCCAGACCCAAATCTGAACCGTGACATTATCCCACATGCGAGCTGTGTGACCTTGGGCGAGCCAAGTTCCCTGGGCTTCAGTTTCCTCATCTATAAAATGGGGGTATTAAGGATTAAGAACATATGAAGGTACTGGAACATCGTCTGTGCCCAGTGAATGCTAATTCCCATCTGTAAACCTTGAACAAAACTCTGCTTTACTTACTGAGCACCCACCCCACTGGGCTAGGCATGTGTTCTGTGCTTTGTATACGTTCTTGCAGAATAGACAGTGAAGGTGTGCGGTCCTCATTTAGTAGGTCAGGGGCCTGAAACTCCAACAAGTGGAGTCCAAGCTCATTTTGGAAAATGGTGGAGGGGGATTTGAGCCCAGGTCTGAGTCTAATATCCAGGTCCAGAAGTTCTGCAGAGACTCTCCCTTCCTGATCCCCCGCTTAGCAATGGAAAGTTCAGCCATGGGAAGAGCCAAAGAAAACACACGTCACACACCTGGTGTGGCTGACAGAGCACGACCAGGCACTAATGACGTGTTTGTTGGTAATAATGGAATGCCTGCTTTGGCTGTCATATGTTCGCACTGCACTGTATCTTTGTGTATTTACTTGTTCTCGGTGTCTCCACCGGATTTCCTCAACAAGACAGTGGCCATCCCAGGATGACCTGTGCATTGGACATATGGCTTCTTCCTAACTGCCACTTAGGAAGAGCCCAGGGCACGTGACTGAACGTCTCTGAGCCTCAGTTTCTCTCTCTGTAAAAGGAGCTAATGACAATGGTTCTGCTAATCCCAAGAATTATTTCAAAGATCAATGGGTTAATAAAAAAGCAAAAGCTATGTCCAACTGTGAGTTGCTAGAGAAATGCAAGGTTTCCTTCTTATATCCCCTGAGGGCTGGAGAAAAGACTTGCTGGTTTTTCTCCTGTTCCCTGCTGCCTGTAGCACAGGGCTGATCCTATAGCAGGTGCTCCCCAAACTTTACTTTGGTCTCTTGCCTCATTAATTCATCCCGAACTGCAGAATGCTGTCATCACCCTAGACACATTAGAAGTCACTCCTCATTCCCGTCTCTCCCCAGCCCCTGGCAATCACTAAGCTACTTTCTGTCTCTACAGATTTGCCTATTCTGGGCTTTTCACATACATGGAATCATATACTATGTGACCTTTTGTGTCTGGCTTCTATAGTCTTCCCTGGGTTCATCCATGCTGTAGTGTGTATCAGTACTTCATTCCTTTTTGTGGCTGAATAGTATTCCATTGAATGGACGTACCACATCCTGTTTATCCATTCACCAGTTGATGGACATTTGGGTTGTATCTATTTTTTTGGCTATTATGAATAATGCTGCTGTGAATGTTTGTGTACAAGTGTTTACATGGAAATGTTTTCAGTTCTCTTGGGTAACAATCTAGGAGTCAAATTGCTGGGTCCTGTGGTAACTCTATGTTTAACTTTTTGAGGTACCTGTTCCATTTTAGATCTTACCAAACACTGAAAATGGCAAGAATATATCATGCTGCTGGCGATCTTTTCTATGTCTTTCTTCCCAGTAGATTTTGATCTCTCTTTCTACATAGTATTCGACACAGTAGGAGTCCAGAAAGTACAGGGGGATGAAATGTGAGTTAAGGGAGGTTGACACGGGCAGACATACAAGTGAGGTTTCCTGCTTTCTTGAAAGCTCGTTAGCGAGTCGGTACGCCGACAGACTCCTGGCTGCTGTGACAGGACCTGGGTTTGTCAGTTTTAGTGACAGACTGTTCCTTCCTCCTCTTATTTTAACAGAGACTCACACTGCTCTGCTTGGGAAATGTCAGGCCATGGCTCTTGAATTCTCTCCTGGAGACAGGAGTATACATGGATTTTGCCACTGACCAACTGGGTGACCCTGGATAGAATGGGTTCATAATCCTTCTGGCTTCAGTCCTCAGAGGCAGTGGCTCCCAAAGAAGGCAAATCAGAATCATACCAGTTCTGATTAATTGCCCCAGCAGAGACCGAGGTCAGTGATGTTTCTGGCAGGGAGTTTGGAGCTCAGCAAATGTTAGAACAATATAAAACCCAGCTCAGGTGATTTTCACAATAATCCAGATCTACCAGGTCTGGGGGCTATTAGAGTTCTGTGATTTCCAGGTCTAACATTATTGTATGAAATTGGATATTTCCATAGCCTAAAATGGAACTAATGAAGAGCTTGTGAAAGAGATTTTTCTACACATCAGTGATAACAAAAACATCCGGGCACCCATGTAAGAACTGGTGGGTGTGGCCTCTCAGGGAAGAGAGCTGTGTGTTTTATGATGCTTTTGTTAAGAGGAAGACGGGCCACCTCTACCTGTATGGGTGTGAGCTGGTCCCTTCTCCACCATAAAACTGTTTCTAGATGTCTGACAGCTGTGACTGGACTTGAGGCTCCCACCAGGACCCTTGGTGTGGCGTGGCCAGCTGTTATTTTGACTTTTCCAGCCATCCTTCCCCCTGCTTGTAAGGAAATTCATCTTTCAGTTTGGGACTCTTGCCTCTCCACCTCGTGGAACTCTCAATCCAGGGCCTCACCTTTCCCACCGTAAGGAATCAGATTGACCAGGTGGCGTGGCAGCCCGTGCTCTTGGCTTGGTCCGGGGGTAGGCACGCGGGCCAAGCAGAGTCAGTTGGAGCCCCTTCTTGGAACAGAGAGAGCTGAATCTTGAGAGAAATTCAACCTTGGGAGAGAGAGCCTGACCAAGGATAAAGCCAACCGAGAGGAAAGGACAGAGAGAGTGAGAGAGAGAGAAAGGCGAGGGCAGGGAAAGAATGCTGCCTGAGCTCTTTGGGTCCAGGTCAGCCAGAGTTCATCCCTTTGGCCTCCCCTATTATTTGAGCCAATGCTTTTTAGTTTAAGGGGATTGAACTTCTATTACTTGAAACCAAAAGAATCTTGACCAATGCTTTCGGGAACTCCAATGTTGGCAAGGACTTGACTTTAGGAATTAATTTGTCAAGAGGATGGTTCAAACCCTGTACATTTGATCTCTGCCCCATCTTTCAAAGATGTGGGCAAAGATTCACACATGCTCCTCAATATCTCCAGGTAAAAATTACACTAAAAAGAGAGCTGGGACCGGGGACCGGCTAGTTTTATCTGTTTGTTTTGAGTACTTACTAATGTGTTAAGCATTGTACTAAATATTCTCCCGTGTTACCCCATTTAATCCTCATAACAACCATAGGAAGTAGGTCATGATACGATTCCTATTTCACAGATGAAGAAAATTAGGCTCTTAGTATTTATTTATGAGCCTTACTCAAGTGACCTATACACGGTGAGGCAGGATTTTAAGTCAGACTCGTTCAGAGTTCAAAGCTGGAAATCTTAACCATCATGTCTATTTATCAAAGATAGCTCTCCTGGTCTCTATCTCATATCTCAGAATCTCCTCCTTCCTCTCTCACGGCTCCTGAAAACTTTCCTACAGGTTTGTTGTGAAGGGTCTCCAACTAGAATAGGAAAATCCTTTTTAGGCTCAAGCCCCAACTTTCTTTGAAAACTGTCTCCTGTCCCAACACCAGCCTGGACCTCACTTACACTTTAACCTCCAACATCCACCCGAGGAGAACAGGTTTTATTTCAGGAAAAGTCACAGCACCAGGCAAGCTGGGAGCAGATGGTACAGATGACACATCACGCCCTTTTCAGTTGGATGGACATGAAATGCCCAAGGTGCATGGCCAGGTCTCTCCATCCAGGTGTGCATCTGACATCCCGACAGAAACACTGCGACTTCCGCAGGGGCATCTGGGCTGGAGACCTTGGACATGGCTTCAAAGTTCTTTCTGACCTTCCAAGGAGCCCAGAAATGTTTGAATCCAGGTATGGCCATAGTTGTCCCATCTTGGCATTGGACAGATGAAAACATACAGCTCAGGGGTTTTTAAAATAAGTTACCCAGGGTCCTATAGCTAGTCTACCCAGGGCAGGAAACAGAAGCCACACGTCTGCACAGTGATGCTTCGGGGGCCACTCGGTCGGGGTCACCCCCCTGACACGTGTTTCTCTCGTCCGTCACACTGAGGTGCTGAATGGCAGGGAGCAGCTCCGCTGTGTCTTTCACAGCAGCCGTTTACTCTCCAGTTGATGGGTTTTGCTTCATCTCCCTCTCCCGTGCATGTTGTCAGAATGTCTACGAGAACCCGACAGCTGGTGTTCCATTTAGGGACAGCACTTGGGGGATGTGTCTTGAAAGGGCTCGCACACAGATCTTGCTGCACTCAGCGTCCAAATAGAATATGATTTCATTGGCGATGGAAAGGAAAAGGAGCAAGGACGATGAAAATCTGTTCTGTGAAGAGTCTCTGAAATGCCAGAGCCCCAGGGAAATGACCCAAGGCCAGGCAGGAAGAGCCAGAACAGGGTTTGGTCAGGTGGACCCGGGTTCAGATCCTTACTCGCTATTTGACTTTGGGTAGATTACTCCACCTTGCTGAGCCTCAGTTTCCTCATCTGTCCCACAGGGGCCACAGAACTGACCCCTCAGGCTGTGCCAACAGGTCAGCCCCACGTATTAACACAGGACCGGCGCTCGGCAGGCTTGACGGATGGCTCTCCCTCCATCCCTCCCCGCCTGGACTCAGTACGCACTGAGCAGGGATCCTGCTGGAAGCCAGCACTACCGAACTGAACACGGAACAACCGATCATAAGAACACTTAATAAGAATCGGGTGATAGGGCAAATGGATGATTCAGCCACAAGACCGCTCCGTATAGGTCAGCGACTGGAACCAAATGATAAAATATGAAACTTGTCTCTCAGTGTCACCGAGCTTCTGTTCTCCAAAACCAAAGTATCTGGTGGTTACGGATGGTCGAACCAAGACATCTTACAACTCTCCTATTTAGCACGGCGGGGAGTGGGCGCCGTGTGTGGTCACACCGCCTTATTGCTAACTCATTTTGGCAGGTGCTGACCTACTTATTTCCCCAAATAATTAGAACACAAATATTTACCACGCATCAGTACATCAGGCATCATTTATCTTAGTAAAGGAGATCAAAACTGTCTGAGGGGTTGGGAGAGTCTGGAAGTCCTACTTTTAGCCAAATATTCTAATTATTTTGGGGATGTATAGACTGCCGGCTAGTGGATGATGCCAGAGGGCCCCTGCGTTCAGTGGGGTCAGGTGACCTCTTGCCGGGAGCACCCAGCACAGGGGGTGACACCCAGTCAAGTGCCCGACACAGTCTGATGACTTCCTACCTGGAAACCAGGCTGTGAAGGAAGGAAAGTCCCTGTCAGAGCCCCTGAGTTAGATTCTTCTATTCTTCCAGCTGCTTTCGAAGGGGTGTCTGCAGACACTTTCTTTTGGTGCTTTAGGAAAATGGGTTCTACACGTAGTGTGAGCTCTGGGTTCAGGGTTTCCTGAAGAAGCCAGGGAAACTTCCCTTATATGTAACTTGTAATTTCATTCTGTCTCCTCTTGCCCTTTCCTTGGGAGAAGACGGGAAAAAGCAATGCTCACCTAAGGTCACAGAGCCCCACCTACCACACAGATAAGGCACGCTGGACTGTGTGAGGGGCTCCGTGTGTGTGTGTGTGTGTTGATCTAAAAATCAAAAATCAAGGCAAAACAAAAACTAAAAAGAAGACAAAAAAACCCCAAAGCTCTCCCATCAGGGGCACCACACCCTTTGCACTGTTCTTTTTTCCTTCTCTGTTCTTTTTCCTTCCGTTCATGTGGAAGCAATAATCAATACTTCCTGACCGAATGGACGGAATCTGAACACCTGTGTGAGAGCAGCAGACCCAAGTCTTACAAAAGTGAAAAACACCATCACTGACATAAAATGATGCTGACGGCACCTGGAAGCCCTCCGGGTAATTTCTAGCTGCCTCTAAGGACTCACACAGGATGCCCCCCGCTGCGTTACCCAGCCCCTCTCCCACTCCAGAATCGCAGCCCAGAAGCTCCGACTTTGCTGAGCTCAAAGCCACGTGACGTGGTCTTCTTTAAATCTGACTCTGCTACAAAATGCCTATTTCGTTGTCTGTCTCCTCCTTCCTTGCTCAGAGACACATGTGCCCTTTCACCTTTCTAAGGCAAAGTCTTTCTGCATCTTTAGGTTTTTTATTGCTCGTCGATTCCCTCCTCTGACACCAAATAGAGCGGGATTTCCAAGCCCCACGGGTCACCTGGCTCTGTGCGCGAGCTAGTCAGCATGGGCGCGTATGTGCTGCAGCAGAGCTCCAAGGAGGGCAGAGGAAGAGCTTCCTGAGCGGGGGTGGGAAGCAAGAGTGCAGGGGGCTGAGCGGGGCTCTGGAGTCGGGGGGAACATCCCACGTGGCTCCCTGCCCTCTCATCCGTCATTTGGGGTTGCGGAGAAGAAAAGAGTTCCACTGCTAAAGAGAGAAAGAAAGGAGATCACCTTGTCCCTTTAGAGTTAGGTGCCGGATTTATCAGGACGTGGGATGGTGGCAGCTGGCAGGTGGGAGGGGGATTCTGAGATGTCAGTGGCGGAGGGGCCGAAGGGGCTGGACAGGGCGGGTGTGCAGCCTGGGCCAAGGGCCAGAGCAGACAGGAAGCAGTCGACCACTCGGGGACAGGGAGACCCAAAGAACTGGAGGTTGAGAAGATTTAGGAAGCGCAAGCCGTTCACCTGTGAGGTGAGACTGTGGGGTAAGCAGGGCGAGGCTCAAACTGCCAGCAGGTCCCTGCTTGTGGGCAGCAGGCATGGGGGAGAGACGGAGGGGAGGAGGCCGTGGTCACCACAAGGTCTCTTGGTCCCAGGGCACCAGGGCGAATTCTGTGCCTGTGCATCCCTCTCTTCCCAGACACCTGTGCCCAAAGTACCATCAGGGAGGCCCTTTCCTGAATCTGGAGACAGCTGCAGGCTTTAAATACATGCACTGGTGACTCTGCTCATAGCTGAGATTGGAAAGATCTCACATCTCAACACAAACCAGTGAGCCTGTGTTTGCAGCCAAAAAGCGCCAGCATATTTTAAAAGCCCTCTCAGACATAAAAATTCGTAAAAAGGATTATGTAATCCAAGTCAAAGAGGTCATTCAAGAAAGCAATGTGCTAATTACAAGTAATGTTTCTTTTATTAAATAAGATCCTGGATTGTGAAGCATTTAGCACAGCACTTGGCCCTGATGGAGTGCCCGCAAATGGTAGCCGTGGCCAGTGCTGTGCCGACTGGTCATTAAGACAGACCGGGAAGACTTCTCCTTGAAACCCCTTTGTCAGCTATTTATTTCATTAATATATAAGCTTTTGAGTCATAAAAAGACAGAGCTTAGAGGTCCTGTTACTCTCCAGTGCAGGCTGACCTTTCTCAAATTATTAAGACTTGTGATGTTTCTCTGAACAAAACACCAATCCATAAACAAAGGCTCTTACCGAAAATGTAAGGCCCAGACTCTTCCCGCCCATTTCAAGAGCGTGGCTGACAGCAGGGGGGCTAGAGCCCCAAACACGTCTACTGTTTGAGCACAGAGTCTGCCAGCTGAGAACAAGAGAGAATGGGGAGGCCAGGCCTGCTGTTTTCCCAAATTTTAGTCCAATCCCTGCCCTCCTCACCCCTACTGGTCCTCCCAATCCCCTGCCTGCCTGGCTGTCAATGGCATTGGCTGTGATCCCCCTGCCCTTGTGTGGTCTCTGTGGCTGCGACTCCAAATACAGTCATTGATGCTATGGCCCAGGTCCCAAGTAGGGAGACCAAGGCACCTTCTGGACCACAACTGAGTTTTGTTCGCCATACACAGCACTTTTGAAGATTTTCAGTGTGGACGCCTTTACAAGGAGGCCTTGCTGTCAAGTTTACCTCAATCCTCCCTACGCCCTATTTCCCTGACTTGAGTTAATTTTGTCACCTCGCCTAGAAGCCATCACCTGTCCCCTGTAGCGGTTTCGCCCGGACAGGGCCTGGAGGAGCCCGGGTCTGGATGTGCTGCTGTGGCCACCAAACTAGCTCCGCCCATGTCATCTGCCTGTCATGAGGCTCGGCAGGCCCTAACACAGCAGCTCCGAGACCAGGGAACCAAATTCCATTCTGGCGTCTGTGTAACCGCTGACCGTCTGTACCTACTGACCTGTTTAAATGTTCAGAAAAAAAAGTAGAAAAAAAAATAGTTGACCTTTTTAAGAAGTCTCAACCTTCAATAAGTTTAAAAAAATTGCTGGTAGCCTGCTATAATGTTTTTAAAATTTTTAAAAAAATTCTGTACATCAGAGCTGTTCCAGAAGCTCGGATTTTGAAAGGTGGAAAGAGGGATTAAATTATTTAGCTTCCCTGGAACTCTCTACTGATTAGGGGGCAAGGTTGGCTGGTTTTATTTTTTCCTTAAGTTTTCTTTCGTGAGCCCAAGAAAAATGACCTCTCCTGGGTCTCTTTTTTGGCCTCAGAAGATTCTTATTTCTTCTGTAACTACTTGGTTGAGTTCATGAGAGTTTTTTCATGAGCAGGCCGTTTTTTCTTTTTTTTTTTTTCCGTCCCATGTGTTCAGAGAGCATAGCATAGAAGTAATCCATTTCTAAGGACCTTGTGAAGTAGGTGCAGTTATCCTGCTGTGTAGAGGTGTGGAGACACACTCAGAGAAACTACACCCCTTGTCCAAGGTCACACAGTAGCCACTGGACTTGATCCAGGTTTGTGGGCAGCTGAAACAGTCTTCAGGCACCACCCCACGCAGCCCCCACTAAATAAAGGCCAATATCACAGAGCCACACGTCAAATCACAGACCTTGGAGTCACAAGGAAGGGTCAATGGAGGTCTTGCAAAGATGCAGAGTTTGGGGAAAGAAATAGGAAGAAAAAAAAAAAGAGAAATGTACTGCATCTTTGCAACAAGGATCCTTTAACCTCAGTCCTCAATGTGTGGCTTCCGTCCAAGGCCCCTTCAGCCCAGGAGACTGTAAACACGTTTTCAAACAGAGGACATGGAGGCGCTGGGTACCTACCGCCCTCGAACTCCGTCTGGCAGTTCCCCGCAGTCTCGTTCAGGCTCTCTTCCTCATTGACAATGATGTTCTCGATGTCCTTCATCGTCAAGTGGTCCCGGAAGGCGTGATAGAGGACGTGCTTCAGCTCCTCCAGGGTTATCCTCTGCATGTCGAACTGGGGAGAGAGAGAGGCATGAGAGCGTCTGGGGCACGTGGTGGGGGGAACTCAGCGTGGGGCGTGACCAGCAAGCCCAAACCCTCCTCTATGGAAACACGTCCCTGCTTTTCAAGACATCAGATGAGCAGTTTTCCACCATGTTCAGCTCCAAGCATACTTGTGAACCTGCAGGGACTTACTGGGAATTGAGCGAGAGCAACTTTTCCCCTTCAGTTGAGATTCTTGGAGGGAAAAAAAAAAATTGCCACCTGCTAGTTTGGTTTCTCACTCACCCAGCCATCTGCTCCCACACCTCCACACCTCATGTACTTTGGAGCGGTGTCGCACCCCAGACAATGCAAATGTCTCTAGAAAGTTTTAAATCTTCCAAGAAGCCAGCAGTTCTCATCTGGCTCTAAGTGTGCACCTTGTTCGAACAAGACAAAACGCGCGCTCAGAGCCGTGTTTATGAGGAAGAGCAGCTGAAGACAAGGTGGAGCGTTTCCAGTTGTGCTCTCCCCCTGCGAGTGAGAGGATATATTTTTTCCACAATTTCTATCAGATTTGGTCATATCACTTTCTTGGCCAATGAGTAGAAGTCACAGAGGCCACATCCAATTAAAAGCTTTAGAGGGGAGGGTATAGCTCAAGCAGCAGAGCACATACTTAGCATGTATGAGGTCTTGGGTTCAAGCCCCAGAACCTCCTCTACAAAAATCAATAGATAAACCTAATTACCTACTCCTACCAACATACGCACATAGCACTTTAAGAGCCATTGTCTGGTTCTATCCTGCATCCTTTTCCCTCTGCTGTGATGCAATGAGAAATGCTAACTCACCCTTCAGAGAGGCTTTCCCTTCTGTCTGGGTCCCAGAATGAGGCTCTAGTGGAGAAGATCTCCCATAAAGGAAAAGTCACATGAGTAACAAATGCCCTTTCTTGTTATTAGCCTCAGAGATGTTGGGCTTCCTTGCTGCCGTAATATAACTCGATTTAAGTCAACAACACAGAAATCAGGACATAAAAATGAAAAGCTACCATAACAAAATTCTAAAATATGGTGTATGGGTTCCAGGGCCAGGCAGCGGGAAATAAGAAAACCGTTATTGGAGGCTGGACAGACAACAATCCATGTCATGCAGCAGCGAAACAGTTGATAAAACTGTTGCCTGTTATTGCTCGGAGGGTAGATACATACTGAATGAGTTTGTGGCTTTTGGTAAAAAGCTGGAGACACAGAATGCTCTGGTTGTTAACTGGTTGTATCTGACAGGATGCTACAGTAGAGGGATGAGCTCAGGATGAAATAAATCAGACAGAGAAAGGCAAATTCTGTATGGTCTCACTTAACCGTGTGGTCTGAAATACCAACCAACCAACCCCGTGCTCTTAGATCCAGAGAACAGGTTGGTGGTTGCCAGGTGGTTTGTTTTTGGTTTTTGGTTTTTTGGTTTTTTTGGATGAAGTAGAAAAGGCAGCTTTATTTATTTGCCAGGGGGTGAGGAGTGGTGAAATGGGTGAAGGGGATCAAAAGGTTATATATAAACTTTCAGTTATAAAATAAATACAGACTGGAGATGTAATATCCAGCATGGTGACTATGGTTAATAATACTGTATTATATATTTGAAAGTTACTAACAGTAAATCTTTATTGAGTTTTTTTTTTGAGGAGGGTAGTTAGGTTTTGATTTATATATTTATTTTTTAATGGAGGTACTGGAGAATTGAACCCAGGACCTTGTGCATGCTAAGCACGTGCTCTACCAGTGAGCTACACCCTCCCCACAAAGAGAGTAGATCTTAAACATTCTCATCACACGCACACAAACTATGTGTGGTGATGGGTGTTGACTAGACTTATTGTGGTGATCATTTCACAATATATACAAATACCAAATCACTATCTTATACACATGAAACTGATGGAAAGCTATATGTTAATTATAGCTCAATCTGGAAAAAAAAAAAAAAGAGTGAAAAAAAGAGATGAACTCAGGAAAGAATCAGTTGGTTTGCAAGCCAGGGATAGAAACAAACCCAAAATTCCTGGTCTTACAGGATTGAAAGAAGCAATTGTTTCTTATCTCAACTAGGAAGAGATAAAGTTGAGAAATGCTATAAATAACAATCCAACTGTATTAAATTAAAGTCTCCCTTGTTGAAACCTCTGAATGCATTAGGTGGCTCTCCCAAGAAGCTGATCATTAAGTTGAGAGAATGTCTCAAAAATAACCGTGGACGTGGCTATTAGCAGAAACCAACTGAAGTCAAATCGATTTTTAAAATGACTAAGTTTTTGAGATAGCTGTACTGGCCAAGAGCCAACAGCCTCAGACGAAAAGACTCTATGACTATTGGAAACTTGCCACAATCTTTGGGCTCCCAACCTTCTATGGGCACAAGTCATTTTGAGGATAAGCTACAAAGAGAACAAAGGAAAAGGATGGATCTCCTGGATAGTGGGGAAATCACGCAAAGAAATAAAGAGCAACTTCCAGGAAGCAGAACTAGGGTCTAATCAAGGAACATTCCTCACCCCGGGTTCCACTCAACAGGATCTCAGAATCACATTGCGTCTGTGACTGCTCTGTGTCTTCCACTGTTTGCTTTCTGGATGGGAATGTTTTGGTGGTCAGCCTGACCCTGTTCCACTGCCATATATTGAGTATGTGTATGGGGGGAGTGGGGTGGGGGTGGGGGGTGTGATTTGTCTTTTTAGTTCCTATATCTCCAGATCAAGAGAAGTCACACCCAGAACTGAAGGATATCTTGTGATTCTAGACCTTGAGTCTTGAGTTGTCATTGGATGGGACTTCTGGGTGTCTCCCTTGAGGAGGAGACGAGTATATTTTGTGGGTGAAGGGAGGGAAATAAATATTTATGAGCAAGAGCCTGGGCTGTAACAGGTTATGTTATTTCCAATGGTTTCTTTTGCCTTCCTGTGAGAGGATTGTATCTCCCTGCCCATTGGCACCAGGTTTTGGCCAATTAAACAAGAGTGAAAGTGACACATGAAAGTGTTGGAACGTCCAAGAGGAGTCTCAGAGCCCTCGTGTGTTCTGACAGTTCTCTTTTTCTTCTGCACAGAAACACAGCAAATAGGGACTGTTTTCCTTCATCCTGGGTCCCGGAATGAATGCAACGTGGAGCTAACCCACAAAGGACATGTAATTTGAGTGAGAAATAAGCCCTTGTTGTTAGCCACTGAGACTTCGCGATTTCTGCAGTATGACTGACTCAGTACAGAAATCAATGCTTTACGTTAGTCTGGATCATGATGAAAGGGAGTTTTAGACATTTTTTTCTTTCTCCCTGGATTCTTTGTAAAGCAATTCCTACCTTGCTTTAAATATGCCCCTTGCTCTGACGGATTAAATCGGGTTACTGGAACTTGCTGGAAATCTAAATGACTCAAGCTCAAAGCCATTTATATGAGTAAGAACAACCAAAGTGGTGTGTGTAAAGTGAGTTTGTTTTCTGCATCACAGTTTAACTGACTGTGGAAGTGGATCCTGAGATACACTGAGGGCTGACCCATGACATAATCTCCCTTTAGATTTGATAGGAGACAAGGTGGTGGTTAGCCTGGGGCTGGGAAAAGCCTGGCAAAATGCACGGTGGGGGTGATAGACTTCGCAGATGAGAAAGTGGGGACCCCTCTGCCACAGTCAGAGGTGAAGAGCGACAACACCAGAGAGACTCCGAGAAAATGAGTAACCATTTCCTGGAAGACCAACTGAAGGACTGGTGTGCCTGGAAAAACTCTCACCAGCTGAGAATTTGCTGAAATTCAGAAATTAGGTGGAAAAAATTGGCCAGGAGCTGTAAGAAGAGAAAGAAAGATGGAGATTCCGGAAATCTATCTTTTTCCTTTTATTTGGCTCTCTGGGTCATGTTCTAATATTAGGAGATGAATACTAGAGCAAAATTAGTTAAGTAGAATTCCATGTTTTCTGTATTGTCAGTATAGATCTGTCTTTTACAAGTTTGAAAGAAATCACTACAAAACAATGTGGGCACAGTGCCAACAAGTATTTCTTCCATGATCATCAATCTATTTCACTTTTTAACTTTTCTGGCGTCAGTTTTGGAATCATGTACTTTTTCAGAAAACCAGCCAAAAGATTGTCATTATTGTCAACGTGTAACTCTGCACAACAGCACCACAATTTTCAGTTTTTCTCAATACTTCTTATATCCCATTTTGGATCTTTAACCCTATTTATTTTTCTTCTAGATTTGATTTTTGTTGTTTTATTCTGTTTTCAGTGGACCTTAGTTAAAGAATGTAGCCTGTACATCCATTATTTTTTAGGAACCTGAGGAGATTTTCATGAAGTTAAAATCTCTATAAAGCCAATCACACAAATACAGTTATCCTTAGTAATTACATGATGCAGCCTTATAATTATCACCTGTATCTTACAGAACCTCATCTTTGGGGACTACTTGATTGGTCAAAGACCAGGACTAACATATTGCAGTCTGTGGAAAAGAACTGCATCTCCATAAACTGTTCTTTCAGTCCTAATTTTTTTTTTTTTCAGTGAGGCTCTTCTCTAGTGCAAAAAGATTGATACCCTAATTCAATGAATGGTCAGCTGATTCCACGCCAGACACTGTGATGGGGAGAATGGTGAGCAAGATGTTGATCCTGCTCTCAAAAGACAAGCAAATGAGCATTTAAAAAAAAAATGGGGGGGGGGAGGAGGTAATTAGATTTACTTACTTATTTATTTTAATGGAGGCACTGGGGATTGAACCCAGGACCTGGTGCACGCTGAGCATGCCCTCTACCACTTGAGCTATACCCTCACCTCCTACAAATGAGTGGTTTTAATCCAGTGTGATAACTCACTGTGACAAGGGCAGCACAGGATGGCTTGGAAACCCCTGGGGAATGTAAAAGCTCACAGGTCCATCACATGGTCATTTGTGGCGTTCTTCCGGGGACTTGGAGCAGGAGAAGGTGGTAGGGGATGAGGTGAGAGCTGTGGGTGGGGTGCTAAGCAGTAAAGGCCCAGATGCCGTGGTGAGGAGCTTCGCTGTCACTGTTGTTCTCGCTTTTAATTGAAGTATAGTTGATTGACAGTGTTGTGTTAGTGCCAGGTGTGCAGCAAAGTGTCTCACTTATACATATACATATACATATACATATACATATACATATACATATATATTCTTTTTTCAGATTCTTTTTCATTATTGGTTATTAGAAGATATTGAATATAGTTCCCTGTGCTATACAGTAGGTCCTTGTTGTTTATTTTATACATAGTAATGTGTATCTGTTAATCCCAAACTCCTAATTTATCCTCTCCCCTTTTCCCCCTTTGGTAACCATAACTTTGTTTTCTATGCCTGTGAGTCTGTTTCTGTTTTGTACATAAGTTCATTTGTGTCATTTTTTTTTAGATTCCATATATAAATGATATCATATGGTATTTGTCTTCCTCTGTCTGACTTGCTTCACTTAGTATCATCATCTCTGGTTGTTTTTTGTTTTTACTTTTTTTCTTGTGGTCAAATATATATAACATTTACCATTTTATCCATTTTTTAATGTGCAGTTCAGAGGCATTAATACATTCACACTGCTGTGCAACCATCACCACCACCCATCTCCAGAACTTTTTTTTTCGTCTTGCTCACCTGAAGCTCCTTACCCATCAAACACTATCTCCCCAACCGTCCTTCTCTGCCCCCGGCCCCCGGCCCCCACCACAGTCACACATGAATTTGATCCATGTGCACAGATGCCTCTGTGTTTGGGGTCTCGCCCTACGTATCTTGCCACTGACTTGGATCCTTTAATAGCCTTGTAATAAACTGTAAATCTAGTAAGTAAACTGGCTTCCTGAGTTCTGGGAGCTGCTCGAGCAAATTAATAGAACCCAAGGGAGGGGGGCGTGGGAACCTGAGAATGACAGACGAGTTAGAAGCACAGGGGACAACCTGCACTTGTGACTAGTCACCGATGTGGTGGGTGGGGTGGACAACCTGTGGGACTGAGCCCCTAAGTTCTGGGATCCATGCTGTCTCTGGGAAGGTAGTGTCAGAACTGAGCTGAACTGGAGGACGCCCAGCTGGTGATGGAGAATTGCTTGGCGGTGTGGGGGAAAACCACACATTCGGCATGGGTGCAGCACCACTGCAGTGTGCCTTGTTATCAACCCCCTCATTAAAAAATATTTAAATTCAATGTGCTTATTTTTAAAACAACAGCAGACACACAGACATAGAAAACAGACTATGGTTACCAAAGGGGAAAGTGGGGGGAAGGATAAATTAGGAGTTTGGGATTAACAGATACAAACTACTATATAAAAATTAGACAAATTACAAAGTCTTACTATAGAGCACAGGGAACTATATTCAGTATCTTGTAATAACCTACAATGAAGAAGAATATGAAAAGGAATATAAATATATTATGTAACTGAATCACTAGGCTGTGCACCAGAAACTAACACAACATTGTCAATCAACTATACTTCGATCAAAACAAACAACAAAACTCAAGTGCTTTCTGTTTGAAAAATATCTATTTTTACATTAATATGGCTATGCTTGTTTTCTTTCTATTAAATGTCTTCCCTTTGGTTTATAAACCATCTGTTATATTAAACACAGGTCTGTTTAAAATGGTAACTAGGACATTGGGCTGCACACCAGAAATCGACACACTGTAATTGACTGCACTTTAATTAAAAAAAAGGCATGTCTTTTATAAAGCAAATGTACGGGTCTTATAAAGTGAATAGAGTTGAATTTTTTAAAAATCTGACGTGAGATTCTTTGTCTTCCAACAGCAGAGTCTAATTACATTTTCATATACCGTTATAACCATGTTTGGCTGTGCTTTTATTATTTCGTCTCTTGCTTTCTGGTCTTTAGCCCTTCCTTATGTTTTCCTTACCTTTTGTCTTTTGAAACAAAAAAAAATCCCTACAGTTGTCCTAGTTTTGATTCTAGTGGTAGCTATCTTTCCATTTATCAAATGCATTCCTTAAGCCATAATTTCTTATATCAAAATTCGAGAAATTAAATTGCATTTTCTCATATTTCTCTACCTGTGATAAGAAAATGTTCAAACCCTCCTGTTCCTACCTCTTACCCTACACTTTATAGTCTTTGCAAGTTTAATTTGAGATTTATTATGACATGTTTTCCACTATTTGCAACCTGTTCTAGAACAGTAGTTGGTTTCCGCATTAAATTTTGTGACAACGTGTATAACAGCAACTTCATTATGTTTAATTGACTTCAACGCCCAGTTCCATTTTTGTATGACTTTCCCGACCCTGGGTACCTGATTTCCATCCAAATATCTGCTACAGAAAATTAAAAAATAGTTTGACAGGGAACTATACTCAATACATTGTAGTAACCTTTAATAAAAAAGAATATGAAAATAAATATATGGATGTATATGTACGACTGAAACATTGTGCTGTGCACCAGAAATTGACACACTGTAACTGAGTATACTTCAATTAAAAAAGAACAATAAGAGAAAAAAGATACTTTGACAATGAATCACTTGTGAGCATTACATTTCCTGAGTTCTTATAATCTGATAATACTTCCCCCTGCCTGCCATGTCCCATGACAGACAGCTTAGTTCTGTATAAAATCCTAGAATCGTACAGAATTTTCCCTCTAAGCTCCATGAGAATTTGTCCAGTTCCTTCTCTTGCTTAACGTGGGGGAAGAGCAAAGAGGCTGGAGGGTGGCCCGAGTTTCAACTTTGGAGATCATTTCTGTTTTCTTTGTGGACACTAGGAGCAATATGTCATTATCCATGAAACTAAAAAAAAAAAAAAAAAAAGTTTTCCATGCTATGCTAAACTATATAGTGTTGCATTAACCTTGGCTGGAGTTTTGTGAGGGGGTTTAAATTTTTTACACCGATGTCATTTTCTGCCTCCTGTTTCCTGACAGCTACTTTGATGCTCGTCTTTCTCCTGTTCTATCTAACATGGTCCTTCCCTCAGAACACATATTCTTAGATTTCTACTCTTTGTTTCTAAATGTTTCACTTTTCTCTAATAATTTTCATCACTTTATTTCATATTTCACATCACTTATTTTTTTTTTTCTTTTGCACTGTTAATTCTGCTCTTACCATCTCTAGATTTTAGAGAAAATTTTAACTGTGCTGGATCATTTTGTTTCCTTCCATACTATTTTATTTTATTATTTTATTTATTCATTCCTTTGTGCCCCTAATGGTTATGGTCGCTGCTTTTAAAAAATCTAAAAATCTCTTGTCACTTTTAAAGATGAACATACCCGAAACACGAGACGGGCATCTTCTTCAAGTCCACCTGGTTCCCCTTTCAGAGCTGCCCTGCTTTCTTTCCCTTGGGCGTGCTAAACCGTAATTAAGCCAGCGTTATGGGCGCTGCTGTTTCTGTTTCCGTACACGTAAATGAGAAACAGGAGACCCAAACACAGGACCTGCCACAGGAGAGAGCGGCTGCGATGTTCTCGGCCCCTGTGGCCGGTTGGCTGCGGGGATTTTCTCTAAGCATCAGGCGCTGTGCGCGTCCGTGGGCTCAGTTTACCGTTCCTGCAGCCGTCCCTCAGCTGCCCTTTTGTGGGTCCAGATTATCTCTTGCTCAGGAAGCTTAGAGTGGGAAGACCGCTGTTCATCCTCGACTGGTCCAGCCCCGTGATGCTAAAGTGTGTTCCCTGGACCAGCAGCACCGGCATTACCTGGAAAACGGTTGGAGATGCAATTTTCCAGCGCCGTCCCAGACCTGCTGAATCACACACTCTGGGGGTGGGTCCTCGCAACCTGAAGCAAGCCCCCCAGAGGACCCCGATGCTCACTCGAGCTCGTACTAAGGGGCATGAAGGTCTAGCACAGAAAGGAGAGCCGTGTCCCAGCACAGTGGCCGCCCACGGTGGTGGCAAAGCACCCTGGCTCTGCTTGCTTCCTCCTCGTAGGCTGGGAGTGACAGTCCCTTAATCAGTGCGTCAGCAGAGGAGTGATGGGACCTGGAAGCCCGGCGGCATGGCGGCTCCCGACAGACAGAAAGGAGCCCTCTCTCAGGATCCCCTCTGTCTTTGTCTTCTGGGCGGTGGCCGTGCCTGGGAGTTAGATGTGAACCGTGGGGGTGAGTCGGAGGATTCCCCTGGCCTTTGGGGGTTCTCTGTCCTGGTTTGTCTCTGAGGGGGGAGCACGCAGTATTGGCTGGACTTTCTGGGCCCACCTGCCTCCAACATCTCAGGGGGCTTGCATGGGGGCCCCCACGGCTCTTCCCGCTGGGAGCTACTTCTGTGTTTGCTGGCCGCTGGCGGTAGATGGCGAGGCCTCCGAGGGGTTCACTGCATCTTAGGCAGTGTTTACACTCAGTCCTCTTACAGAATCTTGTATGCAGGACAAATGTTTGCTGAATGCCGAGATGTGACTCCTTCACCTGCTTCCAAGCCCAGTCTTTCCCACGTGCCTTCCATCCCCACTCAGTGTCTCCCCCCAAATCCGTGAGAGAGCTGCCTGTGCGGCTCCCGTGATCAGAGCAGAGAAACTGAAGGTCTTCTCCTGCTGCGAGGGGAACCTCAGGGGGGCCTGCATCTCTAGGCAAGTCCTGGGTCCTTGCTAAGAGAGATGCCTGGCTGCCGCCGCAAGGATGGAGCCTTCCGCGCTCTGCTGCGTGCTCTGCTCTCGGAGGCCTGTGCCTCCAGGCCTGGTCCCGGCCTCATGCTGAGAACTGCAGGGCTTCGGGGGGTCACATCTTCCCTGACCTGCTTTTAGGTGAATTCAAACCCATTTCAACTTTCACAGAAGGTGTGAAATTAATTTCATGACATGGTCCTTTCTCCTCTGGAGATAAGGATGAGCTGAATCAGCTGCGCGATGGTGCCCATTTCTAGTTTTGTCTCTGCCCATCTACAAAGGCACCATCCTACTGAGAGAGCACTGCGCGGAAGATTGGTGGGCAGGGCCTCCCCACCAGGGGGCGGAACTGGTTACAGTTTGGCACGGTGGTGCCCCCTGTTGTCTGGGGCATCTGGACAGGGCCTTGGACAGAGCCCCATCCACAAGGCTCATCTGCTTATCTCAGTCCAACGTAAAAATAGAGCCATTTTCTAACTGTGCCCTGAATGTCAGTGTGGCAGGATCATGCGAGGTCATCTGAGCAACAGAATTTCCTGCCTCCACCTCCCCTTTCCTGGTTGGCCCCACACCATGGGCAACACAGTTTCCTCTGTCTAATGAGAACCCCCCTCAAGGGTGTGTCATGCCATCAGCCTGCCAGTGGTGGTGTCCGGATGCAAAGTACAGGTGACACCAGTGTCACCAGAGAGACTTCTGGAGTCCTTCCTGGCTCCAATATTTCCCCCACATGAAGAATTAAACAGTGAGATCAGAATGCAAGGCATTATGAGGCCCCTCCCCACCGTGGACAGAGGCAGACATGCCGGGAGCCTTGGACGAGATGTGCAGGTCGGACAGGGGAATGGGAGCTTGGGAGAAGCCCTGCAGAACACCTGTGGGTGCCAGGCTGCGACGACTGCACCTGGACGCGTGCAGGGTATGGCGGACTCGGTATGGGGGGGACATAGGGACACAGAGAGGAGAATGCTGTGTTCTTTAGTCCCACAAGGAATCAGTTTAGGCCAGCGCGGGGCCTGGGCGCTAACACGTGGCGCAGCTGCTGCAAACGCCCCCTGGAATGCAGTGGCAATGCGGAAGATGAAAACCCACAGTCACACCAAAACTGAGATTGAGCACCTATTTACTGCCACCGTCTGGAAGGAATTTTCCACTCTCTGCCAGACCTACAGAGCAGACACGCAGTTCAGAGTTGGCGGCTGATACTGACAAGCTTTGCCCTCTGAAGAGTCTCTGTCCTGAATGAAAGTAAAGCGATTCAACCTGCCCCGCTAACACCCTCGGCAGGCTCCCCTCCCCAGCCTCTGCCCCTGAAGCAGCTCTGACCCCAGCCCTCCCGGCCACTGGTTCTCTTTCTGCTCCTCTTCAAAGGGGATGGACCGCACGGCAGGTTGGCGGGGATGCTGAAGGGGCCTGTCCAGCGCCCGAGAAGGCCAGGTGGGCTTTTGCTGTTCCCCCCTCTGCTCTCATGTCCCACAGGCTCGGAGGTCACAGTAGTGCCTCCGGCTCCACATTTCTTGTAGAGCGCGGCCCCAAGCATAAGCCAAACACACGAGTGATGCTCAGGTGAAGAACTGGTCTCCAAGCCCTGGAGGAAACTGCGTACGTACTGACATGCTCTGGCCAGAGTCTGGAGTCATGCTGACTCTGTGTGGCTTTCGCCTTGTGCCCGGACCCAGGCTCCATGGAAGATGTGTTTCACTGCAGTGTGGGTAAGAGGGAGTAGCATTTCAATTGGCAATGCCTTTCTAGAGGGAGATCGATAAACACAGAGAACTTGCCTGGGGGCTGTGCCCATTGCTGGGTCCTCTGGCTGCAGATCTGAGAAGGGACATCTCCAGGACCAGACTGTTTGGATGTCAAATGCCTAGTGGCCAGCTGGTCCGTCTGGTAGCAGGCGGGAGCAGAGGTTAGATGCAGGGCAAGCTTCCTCTGTGTCAGTTACACTGCAGGCGTGACCTCATTGAAGCCTCATAAGGGTTACTGCTCTGAGGAGGTGGAGCCTACATCATGCCCATTTTACAGATGAAGATGATGGAGCTCAGAGAGGTGAAATAATGTAGCAGAAGATAAGGAGCAAAGGCATGGGATATATGATTTCAGATTTGGCATGAACTGTCTTTGTGCACACATGTGAACCTAGGAGAACTCCAGAGAACAGAATTATTTCTACCCTCCTAGAAGTGGGTTTCATGGTTAGGCTGAATAATGGCCCCAAAGATACCCACAACCTAACCCCAGAAATTTATAAACCTGGTCCTTTATATGGTAAAAGGGACCTTGCAGTTGTGACTAAAATTAAGGACTTTCAGATGGGGGACCACCCCGGATCATCTAGGTGAGCCCTGAATGTGATCATAAGGGTCCTTCTAAGTGGGAGGTGGGGGGAGATTTGGCTAAAGAGGAGATGCAGAGAATGAAAGAAGCAGAGACTGAAGGGATGAGCAAGAAGATGGAGGACGGGGCCACAAGCCACGGAATACAGGTGGTCACTAGAGGCTGGAAGGATGGGAAAACAGATTCTCTCCTCTGAGCCTCCAGAAAGAACACAGCCCTGCCAACACCTAGATCTCCGCCCAGTGAAAATGATTTCAGGCTTCTGAACTCCAGAACTCTAGGAGAATCAATTTGTGTTGTTTTAAGCCACAAAGTTT
Organism: Camelus dromedarius; assembly: GCF_036321535.1. NCBI lineage: Eukaryota > Metazoa > Chordata > Mammalia > Artiodactyla > Camelidae > Camelus > Camelus dromedarius. The sequence goes on along the minus strand of NC_087459.1, from coordinate 23,205,230 downwards.
GTGGTCATTTGTTACAGCAGCAATGAGAATCTAATACAGGTTTACGTTTGTTTTTTGTTTACAAAGTAAGGGCATTTTGCCAACAGCTCACTGAGGCTTGGGAAGAAGGCATCTCCTTTTTGAGAGTTTGGACACAGGGTACCTGTGGTTTGTTGGGCGAAGGTGGCACAGCTCCTAGACGGCCCAGTCTGGGGGCAGAGGGTAAACTCTGGACACTTTCCCAAAGAGCTGGTTCCCATGAGACACAGGCAGACGGTTCCAAGAGTGAGCCCACTCTATTCAACCCCTGGGAGATGGTGCAGAGTCTGCAGTGTCTGAGGATGATGAAATGAGGACACGGGAAAGAGGCAGGGGAGCAGAGGGGAATCTTCATGTCCTCACAGCAACTCTGGAGAACAGAAGACATACAGCATTCCCCTCTGCACAGCTAAGAGGATGTGCTAATGGCCCCAAGTGGTTCACGGTTTTAATGTGAGCCAGGGTGTTCAGGTAGGTATGCAAGATGGGTCTGACTGAAGGGGAAGGCATAATGGAGAAGCCTGTGCGTGTGCGCGTGTGTGTGTGTGTGCGCGCGCGCGCGCATGCGCGGGCATGTGCACACAGAAATAAACTGTAGGAATAAATTGAGGACAAAGTCCATAACCTTGGTTTCTGCTTAGACATTGTCATGTACTGGCTGTGTGTCCCGATGAAAGCTACTGAAGTTCTCTGTTCCTCAGTCTTCCCTATGCAAAAGAGCGATAATGTTATTTATGTCATAGGATATGTGGACAAAGCCTTTTTTTAGTCTAAAACACACCGTTCCTTGCCCTTCACACTTTTTGCTTCTCGGACCCTTGGTTCGCTGTGGCTCACAAGCGGAAAGTTAAGTGGAGCCCGAGTCGCTCTGTGAGTTATCACAGACAAAGACTCAGCTGATGCCCAGATGCCCTTAGGTGGCAGTGATGGTGGTTTCAGGAAACGAGATGAACCAGCCGAGTTACCTGCACCATCGTGCAGATAAATGCAGAAAGGGGTTCAGAGTATTTGGGGGGGCGGAGCTGATGGGAAGGTCCTATGTGCCGGGATGCACAGACTCACAGTCTAGAGCAAGTTCCACCACTAACTAGCTGAGTGTCCTTAGGTCCATCGCTTAATAGCTTGGCATCTGTTTCCTCATCCACTGAATAGGTAACGGTAATAATACAACGAATAAGAGCAGTCATAGCGAGATGATCGTAACGATCATACCTGCCTTATCCACCTCACAGAGATTGTCTGAGTATCAAATAAAATCAGAAATAAATCTTTTTAACAACAAAAAAAATGCATGGTTAAGAGGAACAGAAGATAGAATTTTGGTAGGCCTATGTGTGATGGGGTACCCGGTTTCATCTCTGTATTTCAGCTCACGGTCGCCATGTCCGCCCCAGGCTGGAAGCTGACACAGGCTAAGGCATAATTCTGTCTGAGAAGAGTGAGGCTTCGGCTCCTCATGGCCAGGGCACACCAGCTTTTTTTTTCCCCCTCCTTATTTAAAGAATGTCCTTTAGGCTTTTCAGGATGCTTCTGACAGCTTCCATCTGGCTTCCAGCAAAGCCATAGGATGAGACATCAGCACATCACTTGTCTCGCTCTGGAACATTCCTCTCACCACACCCATGACTCTAGACAAGTAATTCTTCATGACCATCTTCTGATAGAGACAGAAACCATTTCTGATGGGGGGTGGCGGGTGGGAGGTGGGGCGGGGGGAGCCAAACAGCAACCCGCTACAAATACAGATGCGAAAAGGTAGATTTTCTCCGACTGAACAAATGAATGAGATTTGGATTTAATCTGATTCTGTCTGCATGAACTGTGACCTTTCTAGACACTGGTACTTGCCCTAAAATCAGGTCCCAGAAGCCAAGTGACCTACTGAAAACCCTTCAGTGACTCCCCAGAGCTTTCATTATGGAGTCCAAGCCCTTCAGCTCAGCTTCCCGAGAGATTCTGTTATTCAGTCTTGCCACCTGTCCTGCCTCATCCCACCTGCTCCCCTGAATCCTCCATGTGCTGCCCAGCCTAACCTCCTCAGGGCTTCCATGTGCACTGAGGTGGCTTTCGTCTCCGGGCTTTTGTCTGTTCCTTCCATCCAGAACACTCCTTCTGACCTGCGTCCTCCTCCAAATCGATTCATCCTTTGGGCCTCACCGTCTCTGACATCGCTCTGGTCAGCCTTCGTGAGTTCCGTGAGGTTAGATGCTCTTCCCCCTGCCCCGCGATACAATCCATGGGATTTTATCACGGCACCTACAACAGGGTATGGAAATCTCCTGTTGACATTTCTGTCCTGTCCACTAGACTGTAAGGCCCTTCGGGACAGAGATGTGTCCTGTGGCAGCGCTACCTGCACAGTAATCTAGCAGACGTCAGCCGTGGATCGAACTCTGTTGAACAAAAGAACGAGTACCTGTTATTTTGGGAAATGAGTAAAATGACCAGTGCATTGAGGAAAACCCCCACGCGTGAAGAGAAACATACAGCAAATGGAAATACTCAACAGCGTGAGCCTTGCGCACATATGCCTGTTAAAACAAGAAGAGGAACTGAATACAATCTAGTGACAATTAAGAGACCTAAAGAATGGAAAATATGGAATATGAAGTGGATGAAGAAAAGAAAAGGTGCCCAGAGTATGAAGAATCAGAAGACTCAAATCAAATGGGTCCAGGCTGAATGGAGAGTAGGGAAAAAATGAGTATGCAGACGTTAGGGAAAGTATGGCAGTGCAGAGCCATGTGTCCCTTCCACGCTATAGAAATACTAGGATCAATTGTAAAAAAATTATGAGAACTAAGATACTTTGTTCTGCAATTGAGAAATGAAACTAAGGTGATTTTTTTTTTCTTAGAACCCAAAGTTAGAATATGACCCAATTTGGGTTCTCAGAGGAAACTCAGCACAGTTCAGAGGCCGCCTTCTTCCTCCAGGAAACAACCAGACAGGAGCCCGAGGTCAGGCCCATGGTCCTTGGTTCACGGACCAGATCGCAAAGGCAGGCTGGGTTAAGACATTCACCTCTTTGTTTTAGTGACTGGAACCCAAATATGGTACGTGGGTGTGTGGGACAGCACTCTGTCTTAGGAGCTGGACCACAAACGTGGCACTTGGTTAAGCCCCTGGCCTTCTGTTTTAGTAACAGATCACAAGTGGAGTACGTGGTCCAGTTGTAAGGTCAGCTGCTTGGTAACCAGATGGCTCATCTCTTGGGTAAGTCGTGTGTCCCTCTGTTCACCTCATCCAATCACAGATACGGCCTGTGGTTAGGAACGACAGCTCTCTGTAACCAGATCACAGACATGGCACATGGGTAAGTGTTGGACTTTCCAACTGAGGGGCCAGACGACTCGCTTGGATTGCGGTTAGGCTGTGGCCTCTCCCTTTTAACAAACAGATCACACGTCTGTCAGATGGTGGCGCCTCTTAGATCACAAACAGAGCGCACGGCTGAGCTGCGCAGGGCTGCATTTAGTGGATTCAATTATACATCCCAACCTCATTTTTTAAAATTTTATTTGTTGCCTGTGAAACTTTAATTAGCTAAAGGAAAACTGTTTCTAGAAACAAGATAACCGAGGCCATAAAATCACCAGCTCCTTTAAAGCACTTAAAAAGGCAGGTTGAGATCATGCCGAGGAAGTTAGGGAGTTGAGGTGAAGGATTCTGGAAGAAACATGCCGACCCCACTAGACTGATGTGAGAACGTCAGAGCAGCAATGGAATAGACCGAGGACGTTCCATCTGAAACTGTTTTGCAATTGTGGGTCATCACACTGGAGAAGAGATGGATGTCACAATTTGAATTACTGCAGAGCCAAGTATTTATTCCCCCATCTCTAGTGTGACTGGTGAGCGTTCTCACCCCATTGGTGTTAGCCTGGGCCACGTGGCTTGCTTTGGGCAATGAGATGGTAGTGGGCGTGGCATGAGCAGAGGCACACGGGTGTGGCCTCGCGTACAATGATGTCTCAGTGAGAGAAACTTTCCCTGAGCTTCTGCTGCCTGGGCCAAAAGGAACACACGTGGGGCAGACCTGAACCCAATCTGCACCAGAAGCAGAGCCTCCCAGCTGAGCCCCAGCTGCCCTACAGCCCCATGAACATCGGCATTGGTGCTTCTCGCTAAGTCACTGAGTTTTGGGGTGATTTGCTGTGCAGCATCATTGTGGAACATTCACTGATGTGCTTGGAATTTCTGAGCGCAAGAGACACCACATGGTAGGAGCGGGAAGCAGCACAAAGGAAAAGGCCACACTGCTGGAAGTGCCTCTGGAATGGAGGTCGAGTCCAACAGGAACAGAGAAGGAAAGCTGGCCCAGGTTCCCGGGTTGTACCCTTCTGGAGAAGCAGCCCCACAGAGATGAACTTCCCTTAATGGACTTGCTCCTGCTCTTGGCTCTCTCAAGAAATGCTGCTGCCTTAATGGAACTTGTACTATTAAACTTCCATTATTTATCCTCCTTTATGCAAAGGGCAGCTGTACTGGAGGAGATGAACACAAAGGTTGCAACCTGTGAAAGGGATTCAAGACATAAGAACTGCAAGAGAATCAACCACTTTGGACACTGAAGAAAACATACCTTTGAAAGATATTTACAGGAAATAAGAGTAAACTTGACCTAGCAATGGCTTTGCGCTCTCTACATACTTGTCGATTGGAAGAAAACTGGTTAATATACAAGAAGTAATGTTTAAGACTCTGACAGTGCCAGAGCAGGAAGGACAACAGAAGCAGGAAAGAGCAAGGATTCCAGAAGAGAACCCAGACCCAGTGGTTCAGATGGCAAAACAAGTACCATTAGCTCTGACCGGCAGAGAGAAGGATTCAGGGGTGGAAAACATACGAGAAGAGATGATAAATATAAAGAATATGAAATAGAGACACACAGAAAATCATTATTTCTAAGGAAGAGCCAAGAAGAAGCACAGAAACAAGAACCGAAAAATAGAATACAAAACAACAACAAAAACAAAAAACACATTGCCTAAGAATTTAGTTCTCTGGATCTTTAGGGCTTACTGTTAACCAGGGGACATAATTTGAAAACTGTCAACATTTTGATATATCTTTTTTTTTTTGTGGGGTTGGTGGGGGGCAGGTAATTAGGTTTATTTATTTATTTAATGAAGATACCGGGGATTGAACCCAGGACCTCGTGCATGCTAGACACACACTCTACCACTGAGCTATACCCTCCTCTTCATGCTTCAATATATCTTGATGATGTGTTTGAAATGCAAGAATAAAGGGAAAACATTCTGCAAGCATCTAGGCATAATGAGTGGGTTAACTACAGGGTAAGAGAGCCACGCCCTGTGCAACTCCAAACTCCAGGAGACAGCGGAGAGACGTCCCTGAGATTTTAGGGGAAAGGGCTTTTACTTAAGGACTGGGCACCTGCTGGGGTTATGATACATCTACAAAGGCAACAGAACATAAGTGAGCTGTGCAAGAGCTCCAAAAGCATAAAATCCAACACCCTTCCAAAATAAATTATTGAAAATGCACATCAGCCCACTGAGAGATGAATCCAAATACAGGACCTCAAGAATGCAGAGACAAACAAACTAAATTTACAAAACAGAAACAGACTCACAGACATGGAAAACAAACTCGTGGTTACCAGCGGGCAAAGGAGGTGGGAAGGGATAAGCTGGGAGTTTATGAGATTTGCAGATACTAACTATTATATATGAAACAGGTAAACAACAAGTTTTTACTATATAGCCCAGGGAACTAGATCCAACACCTTGCAGCTACTTATGGTTAAAAAGAACATGAAAATGAATACATGTATATTCCTATATGACTGAAGTGTTGTGCTGCACACCAGAAATTGACACAACATTGTAAACTGACTACACTTCAATAAAAATGTATTTTTTAAAAAAAGAATGTGGGAATCGTGGTATAAAGGAAACTTTTCAGAGAGCAGAAACCATCCAAATCTAAAACTTAACAAAAGAAATGTATAAACATGGCTACAGAACCAAACGCAAGTAAGGAGGCAACCTCGTAAAAGGGGAGACGTAAACACGAAAAACCAATAATTTAACCATAATCAATTGGATCTAAGTCCTCTACGGTGTAAACAAGATTTTTAAAAAGTAGGAGCAGGAGGAAGACAGTACTATGCGATTTCTTTACTTAAACAGGGGCAGAGTTCTTATCTCATCGTCCTGGTTACTAGATGGTTACGTGATAGTTCTTCTAATGAGCATATTTGTCGTGTGTCTGATTTTAACGGAAATGCCTTGAGAGGTTGTATATAATTGTACTGTCTTGTCCAAATTTTGTTTTGTAGAAAATAGTTACCAGAAGTGAAGTGCTCTTCAACTCCCCCCCACCAAAAATCAAGATCCTTTCATGGTAAATATGAATGAGAAACATGGTACATGCTTTCTCCTATTAGGAATGAAAAATATAATTAGTATAAATTATAATTTATATATTAGTATATTATTAGTATGTATATATTAGTATAATTAGTATAAATTATAATAATTTCTGAGCTAAAGAGATCACTTTGATTTTTTATTTTATTTTTTTTAGTGTACCGTTTGCCAATAATGAACCAGGGGAACCTTTTCTTGGGTAACACTGTAGCTGACACTGAAGTTGTCCCCTAACATCCATCCTGTCCCAGGTGGGCACATGGCCCATTTTTGACCAAAGAGACATGCTCCGATGCCTGCTGAGGGTCTTCGGGAAGCATTTTGTCCTTGTTGAGAGAGACACACACAGAAAGAGACGCCCCCTCTTTAAGCTCTGGGTACCGTCATGTCCATATGTGATGTCATCTTGCTAATCAGCAAGAAAATGACCTTGCTCTGGTATCATAATCTGTCTAGAGTCTCCAACATCTGGGACCTCATTTGGAAAGACTCAAAAGCTGGGGTGATTTGATAGTCGGGAATGAATCAGCTGAAGACTCGTTCACTCACAAGCCTGGAGCCGGGGTTCGGAGGATTCCAGCCTAGGACTGCCAACGACAGGGCCTCCTCGCGTGTCTTAGCTTCCCCACGGCATGGTGGCCGCGAGGTGGTTGGACCTCTCACAGGGCAACTCAGGGCTCCAAGCACAAGAGTTGCAGCACACAAGGCAGATACTGACGGCCTCTCCTGGCCCAGCATCAGAGGACAAGGCAGCATCACTTCCACTGCCTTCCACTCTCACAAGCTCACCCAGATCTCAGCGGGCGGGGAGCTGGACCCCTCTACTTATAGGAGGTCTGCCAAGGTCCCATCACAGAAGGTCCTGCAGTACTGGGGCCATACTTGGAGAACACAGTCTGCACAGATGTCCACACAAAGGAGCAGGAAGGGGAGCCCAGCCATGTACTCCACCAACCTCGAAGCCCAGGCAACTCTGGACTTCTGTTTCCTGCAATAATTCCTTACCCTTCACGCCCGTTCGAATGACTGTTTGTGCTACTTGCAGCAAAAGCACTCCAACCGAACCAGACAGCTGTTAACATCCCTCAGAGCCACGTGCGTTCAGAAAATGGTCTAGACCGTGCTTGTGTTCTGGTAAAGAAGGCAGACCTTTGAATAAGAGAGGCCTGGGATTTAATCGCTGGGTCATCGTGGACATGGCTGAACCTCTCAGGGCCGAGCCTCGGTGTCTTTATCTGTGAAATGGGAATACTACTACTAATTGGGTTGTTGAGAGGATGAAATGAACCAGCATTTGTAAAATGTGTACTGCTGCTCCTGCACAGAGGAAACGGTGAGTGGTCGCCTTCACCGGCCCTGTTTTATCATGAAATACACAGCAGCATTTGGGGGTGGAAAACCACACTTAGGATGTATCTTTTCTATAGTTCACCAGAATGTGTGTGTGTGTGTGTGTGTGTGTGTGTGTGTGTTAGGAATTTGTTAAAGTAACCCTTCCCCTCTGAAAGAATGCCCCTTTAAAAGGAAAAAATCATGGAAGCACCTGTCACGAAATGATAGCTGAGAGATCTTCCATGCCTTAGTGCAGACATTTTGCAAAGAACAGAAATCCATGCGAACTGAGTTAAGCAACAAACGGGGCTATTTTGGAAGGACAAGGGGGTGGGGACAAGGACAAGGGACAAAGGACTATGAGAGAGGAAGTGAAGGATGCGACAGTAATTCTCAGGACTCAGGTGCAGTCAGGGCATCCATGCTCCACAGGATGACTGACAGCAGAACACACCCCCGCCCCCCGAAGGTGGCTGCTGCTCCCTGCCCCCTCTCTAGGATGCTAAGACCCTCGATTCTTTCTGCTTCTCTGTGTCCATGCCAGGGAGGAGCCCTGCACGACCCTTCAGTTCGTGCCAAGAAAAGACTGAATAAAATCACCAAGGGCCAACGCCAACAAGTCTAACATCTCCCAGACCATCCCGGTCAAAGGTCCACCTGGGTTCTGGCTGTGGCAGGAGGGAGGGACGCATGGCTTAGACCTCACTTGGAGAGACGGGGTAGGCGGGTGTATGAAGTCACACGTCTGCCTCAGAAGGACAGGATTCACCGGGTGTGACATTTGGAGAATCGCAGCTTAAGCATGGGAACTCGGATGATTCAAGAAAGAAATGCCAAGCTGGCTCGCTGGGGCTGCCCGGGGCTCCTTTGGGGGAGTCCACGCTGGGGGCTTTGCAATGTTACATAGCAGACTCCGATTTGCCCGGTGTCCCTTGCAAATGTCTCCTCTGATGTTGACAGCTGTCATTTTGTGTCGGTTCCCAGAGACTCAGAATCCATCTTCAGGGGGACTTGACACTTGTTTCAGAAAATGCGGGGCTGACTCAGAACTCTTGGGATTTTGCCCCTGTGGCTCAGCTGATTTCTTTCCGGGATACTGGCAGCAGGGTTGGTGGCAGAAGAGCAAGACATCCAAGTTTACAGTGAATTCTAAATTCAGCAAACCTCCGTGTAGCTTGGAAGCCAGCCAGAGACATGCACTGCTACACTTGCTTCTGTTTCCATCTGCAGCCTTTATGGATGCCTGCAAGCTGGGCTTGTTACGGAGTGCTCTGATAACAGGCTAATACACTTAGCGAGGTAAAAATAAATAATGGGGCCTCTTGGAGCTTTCCTGGCTTTAAACCCCGTAACTCTGAGTACTTCTGTAAGTAATTATCCCAAAGAGCCTACGGGTCCTTCCCTGAACCCTAACGTTGCCTGATTTCAGAGTTGTGCCTCCTTGGAACTTCAGTTGGATTGTAACACAGCTATATTTGACTACAACGCTGCATCTTATCCTAACTATCATCTCTGTAGACTGCATCTGCTTTACAATGTTTCTTGGAAAATCAGTGAGGGAAAATCCTGGACACCCAGAATTCTAGGGTGGTGAGAGGCTGTTAACTTCTCTGCTAGACACTCAGTAATAAAGACAGAGATATGAAGGGTCCTGGGCATCCTCAAAGAAATGTGGGTGAAAAACAGAATTTTGAGTACTCTGATCCTCCACGATGTCTGTATCCGATTCTTCTTCTCCCTTACCCTTGACTGACAAGGGGACAGTCACCTTCCCCTCTTTAAATACTCCTTTTCTCTGATTCCCGAAGATCTCTTAGAAGTTGGGGCCACTCGCAGAGGCACTGGACCACCATCCTGACTCATGAGTGCAGAACATGGCAGCCGGCCACACCCACACGCCATTTATGAGTATGAATAAAAACTTAAGAAAAAATGTTTTAATCCTTTACCCATGTAAGAAATGAATGTTTTAAAAATACAGCTTGTCTTGATTGTAGTCTTTCACAGTTTGAAATGCACTGGCTCTTGGCGTCCAAGCATGTTGGTCCGAGGCAGCTGGGGGGCGGAAGCCTTCCATTGTCCCTGTGGCTCCTCCAGTGGTCGGCAGAGGCTTGGAGGCTGACGGTGGACGTGATGACAACCTGGCTCTTACGAGTGCAGGGTCTTGAGCCAGAATCCCAGATTCAGATCTCACCTCCACTCTGACGAACCCTGTGACTGACAGCAAGTTACTTAAGTGCCCTGTCCCTCAGCCTTGTCAGCTGTAAAACGTGGATAATGAGAATAATGCTGTAAGATTGTCATGAGGATTAAGGAAACTGTCCCTGACACCAGTCTGTATTAAGTCATGTAAGTTCTCTGTTCTTTTTATTTTTTTTTTTTAATTTATAGTAAAGAGCTAAGTTCTTCAGGGTGAAGCTAAGCCCGGGTTTCCTCGTTTGTCAGATGGGGCTGAGATGGAGCTATTCCACGACCGTCGCCTCACAGGCTGCTGTGACATGAGGCTTGTTAAATGTCTAGCGCAGGCCCTCAGTGAATGTTAATTTCTTCCCCCATGTCCCCTTTCTTCCTGGGCGGTGACTGAAGCTCGCACACCAGATGGCCTGTGTAGTTTTGCGCAGTGTGCTTTATTTTCTGGATTCATATTTAAGGGAGAGGAAGTGGAGTAAAGGAAGCAGACAAGACAGTAAAAGGCAGGTTACTCAAGACTTGATCTCAGCTGCTTTGTAGCCAATGGGATGCCCTGGGCCTCTGGGCCTCTGTGGAAATGGACCCTGAAGCTGGGAGAGTCCCGTCGTATCTGCACCAGGAGCACCGATGCGATTCGCCTTTTCTTTCTTTGCAGAGTGGGCTACAAACAGAGGAGGCCTGCTTTTCCGGGGGTGGAGAAGCTGTATTTCTGAAGCCTCACGCTTGGGGTGGAGTCCTTTTATGATGGTATCTGCTTCCTTCCTTCTCAGCTGTCACTGCCGTCCCTGCACTGGAGATTTGCTCTTCCCAGGAAAAGATTTTCAAGCAGAGCTCAGTTTCTTCTGAGCGAGTCTTACCTGACTCCTTGATCCTGACTCAAGAATGTGGTGCTGCAGGATATAACTCAGGTTCTCAGCCTGTGCTCCACTCACCCTGGAAAGAGCTGGCTGGTGAAGAGCCAGCTTCTCGAGTGCAAGTTTGCTATCAAGCCTTAGACCATCCATAAGCAGATAGATAGCAAATGGGGAAACAATTCAGTCATTTAAATTGGAACAATTTCCCAAAATATCTTCTTGTTATCACTTTGACGCATGAGACTCCAGAGTTCTTGGGAATCTATCAAAACATCTCATTAAAGTTTTTAAGATGATGGAAAGGGATTAATATTGAATGGGCTGAAGTGACAGCAGGAACTAAGACACTTGATGGGAAGAGAGGAGAGAAAAGGAAGGAAATCTGGATAAACTAAGACGTGACAGTGAAAAGGAATCATCGCCGAAAAACACATCGGAAGAAGGGAAGAAACACCATCGCACAGTAAATTCTGCCTTCACCACAGGGTCTACGAATTATTGGAAACATTACATGTTACAAACAGGAGAGAATACACTCCCCCATCTTTGCTCTGTAATTGTGTCATATTATTAATTCAGCTTTACAGAGGCTCCCGTCTCCTGATCAAACAACCTAAGTCTGAAAATCAATGTCAACTGAGCATTTTATACTTGGCGTCAATATGACAGAATGCATCATGCTTTCCAATTCCGCACACATGCTACCTGCCAGAAAGAAGGGAGCTGAGGGGAGGCTTGCGAGGGTTCACACTTGTGTTTTTGCTTTGGTATGGTGTGGCTCTGTGTATTTAAATAAATACCCCGTCTATGCTTTTAGAAGCCGGCATCCAATATAAAAAGCTCTTGGCAAGTCGGTGTCGTCATTGGCCCAAGTCTTGGTCCCTCTTGACCTTGCCCTCTGCTGCCTGACTTTCGTGCAAGGATCCCGACTTGCTGCCCTTCCCCCCAGCCCCGAGCCCTAATGCTCACCAGTATTGCAGGGGAACCTGTTACAAGTGAACATTCTCAGGCCTGAGACTCTGGGGGTGGGGTCCAGCACGTAGAATCCAGGTGATTCTGAGGCATCGCTTCTGGTGCTGACCTGGGTTTCCCTGGATTAACTGGTACTCTCCCATGTGCCCCCTGCTTCTGACCGCTTGAGGAGGGCTGGATCTCCAGCCCTGAGAGGGGCAGTTAGGATATATCAATACTGACCCTGTGAAATCAGATACATTTCACACTGGGTATACATTTAGGTCAAGGGCTAGGGAGGTGGAAACCCCTCCGATGGTGTAATGTCTGCAATTCTGATTCTCTTATTTTACAGAGATTCAGGGACGTCCGGGGGATGCCAGGATGAGGCTGAGGCCAGAACAAGGCCCTGTCCGTGGTTATGAAAGTAATGACACTGACCCTTCATGATGACAGGAGGGCTTTTAGCAGGGAAGGCGCGAAGCACGGCTCCTTGGGAGGGTGCACTAGTGAGGGTTCCCCAAAGAAACAGAAGCTGTAGGAGAGATACATTGTATGCATTTGCCCTGATTCTGTGGATGATTCTCTTGTTGACGGACATTCGCTTGCTCCTAGTTTGCAGCTCTGATGATTCAGGGTGTCATGAACAACCTTGTGCACATCATTTCACAGACTTATGCTTTCATGTCTCTCGAGAAAATTCTGGGTGAAGAACGGGAAGTAGGGGGAGTGCATGTTTTACTTTGTAAGAAATGACCAAACCGTCTGTTCCAAGGAGACGGTACCATTTTGCATGGCTACCGTCTACTCCCCATCCTTGCCAACACTCGGTATGGTCAGTCTTTCAATCTTCAGCGTGTTTTTGTGGGCGAGAAGTGGGTGCCTCCGGGCTGTTTTAATTTGCGATTTCTCTGAGACAGACGATGCTGTATTTCTTTACGCTTAGGGTCCTTCTTGGCCGTTTGTGCACATGTTTCTTAAAGTGACCAAATGTTGTGCACATTCTGTGTTGGGTTGTTTGTCTTTGTACTATTGAGTTGTAAGAGTTTATCTACACATATACGTATGTATGCACACAGAAATGTATATATCTGCAGATGTAATTTCTGAGATACATGTATTAAAACCATTTTTCCCTAACCTGTGATTTACTTTTTCATACCTGTAGTGGTTCTTGTCAAAGAACATAAGTTTTAAATTTTAATGAAGTTCAGTGTATCAGTTTTTCCATGGTTAGTGGTTTTTGTGTTCTGCCCAGAAAACTTTTGCCTATCTCCAGGTTGTAAAAACACTCTCTTATTTCCTTCTTGTCTCTTTATAGTTCTGGCCTTTTGGGTCTATGAATCACCCTGAATTGATTTTTTTGTGTGTGTATGAGTGTAGGGTATGAGGTAGGGGCTAAGCAGATGGTAGAATTTTAACTTAAATTTGGATCCTTGCATTTTGCTTAAAAAAATCTCCACAAGACATAGGCTCAGAAGAAAACGCCCCATGACAGTGGTTTCCTCTGAAAAGGCATGGAAGGGGAAAGGGCTTGGGAGAGCATATAAAAGGGCTATCAACCAGATCACAATGTGATTTTTTTTTAAGAGGGAAGAAAAGGTCAGAAGCAATTACAGGAAGGTGGTGATGTCTGTTAGTTTTGCACAGTGACTACACTGGTGTTTGTTGGAAAGGCATGTTCTCTTACGAATATTCCATAGTTAAAAAGAAAAAGTACACTATCGTGTAACAATAAAAAATGTTACTTTGCATAATGAAGATTGGCGGTTTCACACTAGATAATACAATTAAATGTGGTAGATATTGCCAAATCTTTCGCAAAAAATCATAGAAATTTTCAAACTTGGAGAAGCTATGTGGCTGAATCATTCTTTGTGAACATCTGTCACTTAGGGGGCGATATCCGTCGAGATACCAAGAGAAACTATTTAACGTGAAGTTAAACATAATTCAATTAAGCAAAGCAGAGAGAATGTGGCTGCTGGTAAACATGAACAGCACAAAACTTCAGCATTCTTTGATACATTGCAACATGATACTGTCATTCAAAACAGTGCTAGAAGTTGTTATGTTGACAGGTACATATTGTAAAAAGCTGGGTGTTGTTCCAAGGCTCTGCCTAAAGAAATGCTGATGGCCAAAAGTGATTTAAGATTTAGGACAAAAAACTGATTTTTCATATCAAATGTGAATGCAGTTTAAACGCAAACTTTGTGCTAGCGAAGAAGAAAGTAACATAGAATTGCACGCATCAGGGGTGTGCCACGGTCAGTTACAAATTAACACGTGCTCTAGTGTGACCTTCAAAGTGAGGGCTGCAGAACAGCAGCATCGCCTGAGCGCTCACCACAGATGCAGAGTCAAAAGCCTCACTGGTACCAGACCTGCACAATCTCGAGAGATCCAGCCCAGCAATCCATGCTTTATGAAGCCCTGACGGGGATTCTTTTCTGATGTTGGAAAATTACTGCTCTGGTGAAAACCTGACATTTCTTTTTAGACACACAGCACCTGCAACAGTTTATTTTACGTATCAACTTGACTAGGCTAAAGGATGCCCAGGTAGCAGGTCGAAGCTTACTTCTGGGTGCGTTATGTGATGGTGCTTCTGGAAGAGATTAGCATTTGAGTTGGTAGACTGAGTGAAGAAGATCGCCCTCACCAGTGTGAGCAGCATGCAACCCGCTGGGTGCCCGAGCAGAACAAAAAGGCAGAGGAAGAGTGAACTGCTCTCCGCTGGAGCTGGGACATCCATCTCCTCTGATCCTCAGACATCAGGACGCCTGGTTTTGGGACCTCTGGACTCAGGATGAATTGTTCCATCATCTTCCCTGGGTCTCCAGCTTGCAGGTGGCAGATTGTAAGCCCCCTCAGTTTCTATAATCTCATGAGCCAATTTCTATGTCTCCGTGTGTGGGTGTGGGTGTGGGTGTGGGTGTGTACACATAAGGGGAGATTTATTCTATCATAGAATATATCTCTTTTATTGGTTCTGTTTCTCTGGAGAACGCTAATTCAGCATTTAAACTTCCTTCCTGTGTCTGGAGAGTCTTCCATCCTGTGAGCCATGGAAAGTATCACCATCTCATCAGAGAAGCCCCAGAGGCCATAAATGTCACCAGCCTCATATGCAGCTAGAATTTGGGCATGTGACCCAGGCTTGGCCAATCACCCTAGACCTCTGATCTGGAGCTACGGCTGCAGAGAAGCCCTCTGGAGGTTCCATCTGACTTCAGGCAGTAATGATATGGCACCAAGTGGCACTCTGAGTCCAGGGGCGTCAGCAGAGGCTCCACTGGAGCTGTTCTGTGGTGGGATTTGGACTCTGGTGCTGGCTACACAGTCTCAATTATTTGCTGTGTCTCCCCCAAGCCCGGCCCACCAGCCTTCCTATCAATGCTATGAACTACCCAGCAGCAAAAAACCAAAATTCTTTTATTTAAATTAGCTTAAATTAGCTAGAGTTGATTTCTGTGGCTGTCAGCCAGTATCCCACCAACATGTGCATTTAATGCAGTGTTTATTGATTTATTTTTTTTCCGAAGGCTCTTTTTACATTGATAGTATATTTTAGAATTTTTAAAAGGCCATATACATGAACATACATACATCTGGAATATATGAAAGTAAAAAAATCTGGAAAAAATAAACCAGACTGTTTTATTGTACACCTTGCTGTATTTTAATATTTTGTCTTCCCAGGAATATACCTTAATGTCAAAATAAAAAATTATAAAAAAGTTCTTACTTTTGGACAGGATCATGGTTCATGTGTATGGTGTAAACTGTAAACTTATCAAGGCTTAAGTAGTGAAATCATGTTATTCAAATGGACCAGACTTCTATCTTTTAAAAAATCAGAAAATCACACAAAGATTTGTGTCAAAAATATCTATTAATTTGTAATTAGCACAAAGGAAGTGAGTTAAACCACCTCACAAATGGGCAATAGCTAAATAAATGTTGGCGTATCCACACCTGAAAACTTATATGGCTAGGTAATATTATAATTTTGAAGAAATGTTTATTACACGTCTTCATGCCTCTGGCACCTTCAAAGCCAATGCCATATTGCTGAGTTAAGAATTCAATATAAGGAACTCATAAGAAATTTGTGAAATGGGAATTCAGGCTGTGAATCAAAGAAAAGTTAAATGAAAGGGGGCTGAAAACGCTGGCTGGGATGGCAGCACATCCATTCCGGCTGAGAGCTGCTGCCTGGGGCGTTTCAAAGAATCGATCCCTTTGGAAATCACCGGAGGAGGTCTGCATGCATCCATTCCTTCATTCTAATCTTCAGCCAATTGGATGTCTCCCTGACTCACTTCCCCTCCCCTGTTCCTGCTGTCTCTCTGAGCAGAGTTGCCCACGCTCACTTAATCAGACCCGCAGCTCAGGCTCTGAGACGGCAGGGACAGATCGCCCCAGGCAAGAGCTCTGCAAACCTTCCTTGATTCTAACGTAAAGTAAATTGTTTAATTTACTCCTTCCATCGGAGAAGGGTCCAAGGACCGAGGTCTCTTTAACCGAGAAGTATGATGCAACTATAAAACAATAATTAGAAAAGGAAAGGGAATAATAAGTAATGGCTGAGTTTCTCATGGTTCAGAAGCTCCAAGGAGCACGCAGCGTTCACGGGAACATCGCTCATGCTGTATTTCTGTTGTCAAGGAAGCAAGCCAAAGAGTTGCAGAATCCTGGCGCATAAGAAATCAGGCAGTGATAAAAACGTTCCAGAAGATTTAAACTGAACAAGCTTCCCTGAGCTCAGAGTGCCAGCCTTCCTCTCCTCGAGAGCAGTTTTTCCTCCTTTTTCTATTTCCCCCATGACACCCAATCAGCCTCAGCCTACAATCTGTATGGCTGTGTCCCCATCACTCGATGCTGTCTTTGAAAGGAAGGTGTGTGGGTTGTTCCAGGAATTTTCATTTTTCCTTCAACTTCTAACTCCCAAGTTACATCATGACCCTTGGCGAGATGAATTTAAGACTAATTGTTGATCATATGAATTTAAGACAAAGCGTTGACTCCTGTATTGAGTGGACTCCACATTCGTCTGATCTGGTTCTTCCCCTCGTTCCAAACTTGAAAGTGTCCTCGTCAGTGAAGGATATCAAACTAGAAACCAAATACAAAACTGCCCATCCTGGCCACCTGGTACTGCCCCGTCTGCATTTGGATGGGCCCAGGATGAAATAACCATCGTTGCTAATTCACCCTAATTGAGCTCATGTTGACATAGACTCGGAGTTATGACATAACCTGCAAAAAATGGTATGACGTTGATCACCAGGTCAACATTATGCCACAAGCTTTGAAGGCCACCTAACCACTGCTGGGAGAGGCAGTCAAAAGTGGAAAGACAGAGAACAGGCAGTGAGGAAGTCTTCAGGGCAATGGGTGTGCACAAAAGGAAACTTCCAGGGAACCCTCCATCCATGGCACTTAATGCCCGAGCCATGCCAGTGCTCTCCCTCACTGAAGCCACAGGGAGCATTTGCTGAGGGACATTTACAGGCAGAGGAAGATTCCCCAGAGAACTCCGTGCAATCGCTGTACCAACAGTAACAAAGGAAAACATCTAGTGCAAGGTAGCCTACATTATTAGATTAACAAGCAATCCCATGTGGATCTTCAAAGAGGAACTCTGGGTCCGATATACAGACAGAATGAGGAAAGAAGAGTCATCAGACAGAAGGGACACTCCCAACCCACATCTCCGAGAGAGCTTCCCTTGTTGCTTAATGCGTGGAGATGCATGGTTAACACTGGACCTGGAAGACCACTTTGTATGTATGAAGCAATCTGGGGGGTCTGTGTGATGTTTACGCAGGTACGAGTCAGTCAACACACATCAACTGTGTTTCCACTGGCAGCGGGCACCAAACTTAGTACGTTAAGAAGGACACCTACCCTTGCCTTGAAAGTGCCCGTGATAGCTCTGCCCATGATTTGGAATCAGCGTTCTTCACTTAATTTTCTTTATTAAATCGCTTTTTTGAATCCCTTCAGGCATTATTTCACAGTGCCAGGTGAAATTCAGATTTGGGTCCTCCTCTCAGAAGGACTCCGTAGGCTACGAAATCTGTGTTCAAGAGTTATATCTAAAAATGTTGATTGGGTTTTGGGGCCTCAGGGACTTCACTTTTACCTGATATGGATCTTTTCAGGTCCCTCATGGCACCAAGAGCAGTCTCCTTTGTGGCTTCCAGAGTTGCTTGTCTATTAGGCGGAAATTTTTGACCATCCAAAAGGTCCTAATAGGTAGAAGCAGGGAATGGGGGAGCTTCACTTTGAAGCTGCTGGCAGCTGGGATGTGGCTGGTTCTTCAAAGGTGAACACTTTCTCTAAGACATGGTCATCTGATCTTTCCCTGACCTTCTAGGGCTGGACAGAGATCCTGAGCCTAATTCTCAAGAGTAACGAGCCTCTCATAATCAGCAAAGAAACCTGCTGTGAGCATCTCGGGATCCAAGGCTTACTCCCCCTTGAACAATAAAGAGTGGGGCTAGATTAAGATTAGCACATGCTGGAGACTCTGTCGTATACTGTTAAGACCCAAGCATCTTGAGCTAGAATAGGCAGATAAATCTATTCCAGATTCTGGATCTATAATTGCCAGAAAGATTCAGGCAATCTTGACAAGCTCACATCTTTGCATACATTATCTTGACCAGTATCCAAACTCCCAGATTTTGCTCAGTGTTTCTTCTAAGTAAGGCACTACGCTTACCTATGATTCCACTGGCTTAGTCCTGTCAAAGACCCTGAATGATGAGCACATCAGAGCTGCCCAAGATGAGAACCTACTAAATAGCAGAAATTCAAGCAGGAGGTAGGATGCCCTCCAATGTGATCAAATGAACAGAGAAGAACAAGTCTCCTCTGATGACAAGAATTCAATGTGGACAGAACTTGCTTCAAAAGAGGACCTTAAAAAGAAAGGAAGAAAAAAAACAACAACAACAACAACTAACTTGGTGCCATAAAAGATATACGGCAAAACAAGGGGGTCACTTCTGGGAAGACTCCAGGAAGGAGTCTGTCCATGAGACTGATTATAAGACTAAGAATGATAATTTAAGAAACCACAGCATCTGCAGCAATCTGCGTCTAAATCTGCCCCCTAGTGTTTTCGTCGAGTCTCTGGAGTTCACAGTCCACCCCGATGATGGTTCTCAATCTACACATCCAGCTCTGCTTTCTCCCTTGACGCCATGTCTGTCTGTCTAACTGTGAACTCTCGGTTGGATGTCTAAACAGAACAGAAATCTAAAATTCAGCACGTCCCAAGTTAAGCTCTTCCTTCCTGCCTCCATGTTCTTTCTGATCTCAGACGATGTTACGATCCTCCTCCTAATTACTGACGCCTAAATCCTACTCCATTCTCCAGGCAGCACCTGGTTGTCTTTGTTCTTTAGAGCCTCTATTGATGTTAGTTTTATTAACATTTAAATCAGATCTCCCACCCCATGATTATGATCTTTCAAACAGCTTCTCATTGCCAACAAACACAATATTTGTCTCCATTCATACTAGGGAGAATTCTAAGATAACCCTCAATGACTCACACTCCTCTATAATTCCCTCCCCGTTAGTGTGGGATACCACGCCTGTGATCAGGCCACTAATCGGCTGACCTCGAGTTAATCAAAGTTGAATACACTGGGAGGGCCTGACCGAGTACGAGGATCCTTTAAGAGAAGGTGAAGTCAGTGAGAGGCTCCCGCTGGCCTGGGAGAAAGCAAACGTCCATGTTGTGAAATGACTACGTGGTCCACATGGCCAGGAACTGTGGGCAGCCTCCAGGAGCTGACAGTGGTCCCTGGCCCACAGCTAGTGAAAAAACAGGGACATCCGTTCTGAAACCACAAAGAACTGAATTCTGACAGCAAAACAGAATGAGCCTGGATGAGCCTGAATTCCAAATGAGCACCGCAGTGCAACTGACACCCTGTGAAGCCCCGAGAGGAGGGTCCAGCTGAGCCTTGCCCAGACTCCTGACCAGTGGGAACTGGGGAGATGATCAGTTTGCACTGTTCTAAGCCACTTAGTTTGCGGCAGTCTGTTATGCAGCAATAGAAGACGAATACACTGTGGTTCTCGAAGCCCTAATGCATCTGTCTCTTCCCTGCTCCTCCGGCTTTGTCTGCCGTTACTCTTCTTCCTCACTCATCGCGCAGCCATGGCTAACCTCGGACGGGGGGAGAGGCTGGAGGCCTTCTGCAGTGTTGAAATATTCCCTTTCTTGATCCGGAAACTGGCCAGGTGTTTAGTTTATGAAAACTCACTCAGCTTTGCATTAAGACTTGGACACTTTAATCTGTAGTACGACAGATTCAGTATAAAGCTTACTTAAAATTACTTTTGTAGATTAATATTTAAGAACATGACAAAATGCTCATTTTTAATATTTAAGCCAAAGAAGTCCAGATAAAAATTGCCAATTTTGGAAAGAATAGCAAATGAAACTTAAAAGTATATTAATAGTTTTATGAGGAGTGCCAAAACTGTTTAAAGCTAGGAAAGTTTTAATTATTTATCACATATATATGTATTATGCAAAACACATAGTACGTATGTTATTATATATGTAAAACACTATTACAGATATTTCCCCCCTTTTGACATTTATGTTAATTAATATAAATATGCTATAGATTAAAAAATGTGGATGACTGATAGATTCCGGAAAGAGATTTGATAAAATGCAATATTCAGGTCTGATTTTTAAACCTTTTAGCAAGCTAATAGTGGAATGAATAGAATCCTTAACATGATTGGGGCTATTTAACTGAAACTACTAGTTAACATCTTACTGGATGTAGAAGCCTAGAGGTGACCCAGTTAAAATCAGGGATAATGCTGGACAACTTTCAATTTCCAAATGATTTAACATTACTCTGGAATTTCAAACCAACATAGTGTAGCATAAAGCAGAAAAAAAATTGAAGTGAAGAGGACGAGTTCTATTATTTGCAGATAATTTGTCTGCTAGAAAATCTAAGAGCACTTAGAGTAGCACTACTTGAACTAGTAGAGTATGATCGGAAACAAAAATAAGCATACAGAATCATTAGGTATCTTACACATCAGAAGAAGTCTATTAGAGAATACATGGGGGAAAGGTTCCACTGAAAATAACATACCCACTGTGTGGATATGCCACAATCTGCTTATCCGTTCACCTGCTGATGGCCATGTGGGTTGTTTCCAATTTGGGGCTATTACCAGTAAAGCTGTAATGAACATTCACGTGTAAGTCTTTGTATAAACATATGCCTTCATTTTTCTTGGGAAAATACCTAGGAGCAGAATGGCTGGATCATATGCTAGGGACGTGTTCCACATTCTAAGAACCTGCCAAACTATTCTCCAAAGTGGTGATACTATCCTCCATTCCCGCCTGCAGTGTCTGAGAGTTCCAGCTCCTCCCCATCTCTGCCCACACTTGGTATCTTTCTTTCTGGTTATAGTTATTCTAATAGGTGTGTAGTGAGATCTCACTGTGATTTTAATTTGCATTGTTCTAATAACTGATAATTTTGAACATATTTTCATAGGCTTATTTCTCATATGTATCTCTTTCCAAAAATACTCCTTAAATACTGGTGTCTGGTCAACGTCTCGCCTTGGGTTCTAATACTCCTGTATTTGTCCCTTCGTATTTCTTTGTATAAAACCTAACAGGCACTCAGTAGTTTTTGGATGTGAATTTAAAGTCCAGGGAGAGCATTTGGAGCTACTTTGGCACCATTTTAACCTGGGAATAATTTCATTCTTGTAACATACTGCCTGTATTTTAATATCTGTGTGAGGTAGTCCATTTCTTACCCCACCACTTGGGTTATTTTAAGTTATTTGAAGGAGAAAATGGAATCTTGTAATACAGTTGGAAAATGTTATAGAAAAGTAAGTGAGTGAGGTTGATGGTTGTTCTTACAGTGTCCTGGGGATGGAGACGGGGGTCACCATCTCCATGGGCGGGGCCTCAGCTTCGCTGACCAGACCCCTGAGGTTTCCTCATCTTGCCAAAACCAGGTCCATTGATTGATGCACGGCAGGCAGTATCCAGGGGCAGCCATTACCCCTGGGGAGGGAAGGGGGGCCAGGGATGGGCATGGACTTTATCTCAATCTTTATTTTATTTCTTAAAAAAAAAAGAATAAACAACAAAGTCCTCCTGTGTAGCACAATGGACTATATTCAATATCTTGTAATAATCTATAATGAAAAAGAATATATATGTATAAGTGAATCACTATGCTGTGCACCAGACACTAACACAACACTGTAAATCAACTATACTTTAATTAAAAACAAACATTGTATATTCTTGCCTCCTTTGTCGAAGATTAGTTGACCAAAAGTTTGTGGGTTCATTTCTGGCTCTCTATTCTGTTCCATTGGTCTGAATGTCTGTTTTTGTACCAATACCATGCTGTCTTGATGACTGTAGCTCTATAGTATTGTCTGAAGTCTGGGAGAGTTATTCCTCCAGCCTCTTTCTTTCTCTTCAGTAATGCTTTGGCAATTCTCGGTCTTTGATGGTTCCATATAAATTTTATTATGATTTGTTCTAGTTCTGTGAAATATGTCCTGGATAATTTGATAGGGATTGCATTAAATCTGTAGATTGCCTTGGGCAGTGTGACCATTTTAACAATATTGATTCTTCCAATCCAAGAGCATGGAATATCTTTCCATTTTTTAAAGTCTTTAATTTCCTTCATCAGTGGTTTATAGTTTTCTGTGTATAATTCTTTCACCTCCTTGGTTAGATTTATTCCTAGGTAATTTATTACTTTGGGTGCTATATTAAAGGAGATTGTTTCTTTACTTTCTTTTTCTGTTGATTCATCATTAGTGTAAAGAAATGCAACTGATTTTTGAACATTAATCTTGTAACCTGCTACGCTACCTTGCTGAATTCTTCGATCAGCCCTAGTAGTTTTTGTGTGGACCTTTTAGGGTTTTCTATATACAGTAACATGTCGTCGGCATATAGTGACACTTTTACCTCTTCTTTTCCAATTTGGATCCCTTTTATTTCTCTCTCTTGCCTGATTGCTGTGGATAGGACTTCCAAGACTATGTTGAATAGGAGTGGTGATAGTGGGCATCCTTGTCTTGTACCAGATTTTAGTGGGAAGCTTTTGAGTTTTTCACTGTTGAGTACTATGCTGGCTGTAGGTTTGTCATATATAGCTTTTATTATGTTGAGATAGGTTCCCTCTATACCCACTTTGGTGAGAGTTTTTATCATAAATGGGTGTTGCAGCATGTAAAGCAGTGAAGCTAGAATACTCCCTTACACCATACACAAAAATAAACTCAAAATGGATCAAAGACTTAAACATAAGACAAGATACACTAAACCTCCTAGAAGAAAATATAGGCAAAACATTATCTGACATACATCTAAAAAATGTTCTCCTAGAACAGTCTACTCAAGCAATAGAAATAAAAGTAAGAATAAACAAGTGGGACCTAATGAAACTTACAAGCTTCTGCACAGCAAAGAAAACCATAAGTAAAACAAAAAGACAACCTACGGAATGGGAGAAAATTTTTGCAGATGAAACCAACAAAGGCTTGATCTCCAGAATATATAAGCAGCTTGTATGACTTAATAAGAAACAACCAAACAACCCAATCCAAAAATGGGCAAAAGACCTAAACCAGCAATTCTCCAAGGAAGACATACAAATGATTAATAGGCACATGAAGAAATGCTCAATATCACTAATTATCAGAGAAATGCAAATCAAAACTACAATGAGGTATCACCTCACACCAGTCAGAATGGCCATCATTCAAAAATCCACAGATGACAAATGCTGGAGAGGCTGTAGAGAAAAGGGAAGCCTCCTACACTGCTGGTGGGAATGCAGTTTGGTGCAGCCACTGTGGAAAACAGTATGGAGATTCCTCAAAAGACTGGGACTAGACTTACCGTATGACCCAGGAATCCCTCTCCTGGGCATATATCCAAAAGGAACCCTACTTCAGGATGACACCTGCACCCCAATGTTCATAGCAGCACTATTTACAATAGCCAAGACATGGAAACAACCTAAATGTCCATCAGTGGATGACTGGATAAAGAAGATGTGGTATATTTATACAATAGAATACTACTCAGCCATAAAAACGGACAACATAATGCCATTTGCAGCAACATGGATGCTTCTAGAGAATGTCATTCTAAGTGAAGTAAGCCAGAAAGAGAAAGAAAAATACCATATGAGATCACTCATATGTGGAATATAAAAACAAACGAACAAACAAAGCATAAATACAAAACAGAAACAGACTCAGAGACATAGAATACAAACTTATGGTTGCCAAGGGGGTGGAGGGTGGGAAGGGATAGATGGGATTTCAAAATTGTAGAACAGATAAACAAGATTATACTGTATAGCGCAGGGAAATATACACAAGATCTTATGGTAGCTCACAGAGAAAAAATGTGACAATGAATATGTATACATGTTCATGTATGACTGAAAAATTGTGCTGAACACTGGAATTTGACACAACATTGTAAAATGATTATAAATCAATAAAAAATGTTAAAAAAAAACAAACAAAAATCCAAAGAGCACTCCAAAGCAAATATAGCAAAATGTTGATATTTGTTCCTCTGAGTTTGTTAATTATATTTTTAGACTTGTCTGTACATTTGAAATGATTCATAATTAAAGATTAATTTTTAAGGAAAAAGGCTTAAAAAGAGGACAAAATATTATTAATGCCTGTCTTTGAAAAGTAGGATTATTTTTTGCCCTCCTTCCCAATTTTCTCTATTTCCCAAAACTTTTATATTGTGTCTTTGTTACTTTTATAATGAGGAAAAAATAAACTCCCCCCAAGTTATTTTTATAATTAGGAAAAACTTAAGTCATGTCACTAATCAGCTGAGATAAATAGGGATGTACTGAGAAGGAAAATGGATCAAGGATGATGCTGATAAAGTGGCAAATGGAAAAAGGCAATGACAAAGCATAAAATGTGGTTAAATCTCATTAATCTGTACTTTGCTTATTCTGAATTAATTAGTGGACAACTTGGTTGGAACTGGCACAACTGGTGAAGAAAGACTTTGCTGATTGGTACCAGGTAGCAGTCTATTCTTGACTCTTATTCTATCCTGTAATCCGACCACACATTTCCTCCAGGCAGGAGACACGTTTCCTACTCGTTTGGTTTCTCTTTCCATCCCAGGGATTTCTGGGCTCTTGGCTAGCTGACAACCCACAGCTGGAAAGGAATGAGTCAGCAAAAAAAAAAAAAAAAAAAAGAGCAAAATTGCAGGGAGATTCTCTATCTACTTAAGAGAACAAACTCTTTCAATAGCTGTTAGCTCATTAAATGTTGCAATGTAAATATTGTAGCTGATTAAATACAGGTTTCTTTATCCATTTTAGGAAGATCCAGTGGAACTTCAATTACAGAATAAATTTTTAATGAATAAAAGAGCATTTAAAAAAGCTATGTATTTGATATCACTGACTGACCTTTTTTTTTTTTTTTTTTTTTTTGGTCACTGTGACTTACCATAAAGTCTCATTTCCCTGGCATCTGTGACCTGTAGAACTTTCTCAAACAAAAATCAGGCACATCCAGCTCACCCCCTACTCCAGGTCTGCACTCAACACAACTGAATGTGGCTGGAGAAAAATATCCACCAGGTTGCCTGGTCTTACTGGAAATTCATCAGTCCCATCCTTAAGAAAGTCCCCGCGGTACCCAGCCACCATCCCATGTTTCCCTGCTTAGGTTCTCCTACGTCCCTGGACAACGGAGCACACCACCTCCTCTGCCCTCCTTCCTCCTCTCTCCCACTCGCTTGCACCTTCTCCTTCACCAGAAAGCACTGAAGCAGGCAGAGGAGACCCTCCCCCAGATCCCGCCCGCCCCGCCCATTCCCCTGCACTGAGCCAGGACACCTGGCCCTCCCTTCTGTGCCCCTGCGAGGACTCCCTGACTTGGGTACCGTGGCTCAGCCCCGCTCATTTCTCCAGCAGTCTCCTCTCTGTCCCGTATCATCAATTTTCCTCTTGACTGGATCCTTCCCATCGGCATACAGATGAGCTACCATTTTTTTCTTATCTTACAAGAACAAAAACGAAAACTAAAACCTGTCTTGATCCCATTTTCCTTTCAGCTACCACTTACATTTCTTGTCTCAGCAAAACTCCTCCAAAGAGCTGAGGATGCTGACCGCCTCTCAAGCCCCATCCCCCATTCTCGCATGAACCCATCCCACCACGCCACCCCAATACCCTTGTCAAGGTCACCCGTGGCCTCCACGTTGCTAAATCCAATGGTTCACTTTCCCCTTGACCTGATGGTAAGGTGGCAATATATGATAATGTATTGTAATTTGAGTGTTGAGAATGAAGGGGGACACTATTAATAATTGTGACAGGAAAACAGATGGACTCCAGACTGTGCCTGGCAAATCAGGAAGGAGGTATGATTATCTGACCCGACAAGGTTTTTGACAACCTGAAATCCTTTCTTCTTTTGTTTTTCCAAGACACCACACTCCTGGATGCTCTCCTTTTCTTCCTCCTTCATTGGTCCCTCCCTTCGTTTCAGAGCTCATCATGTTCCTGTGCCTGGAACGCCTCTCAGTCCACCCTTCCCAGCTGGGTGACCTCGTCCAGTCTCATGACCAAGACACAGGTGGCTAGCAGAGATGTACCCTCCCTCTAAACTCCAGATCCGTGCATCCCATGGTCTCCTCCACTTCTCCACTTTGATGTCTAACAGGCATTACCATCTTAACATGCCCTACATTTGTCCTCACCAAGTCTGCTAGTTCCATAGTCTGGGGCATCTCAGTAAACGACACGACCATCCTGCCAGTTGCGGAGACCCAAAGCCTTATCTCTGGGTGGCGCAGCCCTGCCTCTGCTCCCTTATAACTTACTTCCGGAAAATCTTCTTCTCTCTACTTTCATTGCATATCCAGAATCTAACCATCTTCCCACTTCATTGCTACCACGCTGGTCCAGGTCACCATCACCCCTTATTTAGACTACTGTTAAAATCTTGTAACTGGTCACTGCTTCAGCCCCTGCTCGCTTTCAGTCTATGCGCCACGCAATGGCAGGGTGGTTCTCCATGCCTCTCCCAGCAAGAAGGGACGTCCTCACCAGGGCTTCATCCTCCCACCTCCCCCATTCCACATGGGGCTCCCTGTTGTTCCTGGACCTCCCCCGACTTGATTCCTCCTCAGGGCATCTGTGCTTTCAGTTCCCTCTCCTGGGATGCTCTTCCCTCTGATTTCCTCTCCTCTCTTTTATGCCTCTCCTCCAACGTCACCTTCTTAGAGACATTCTCTAATCGATTCAAGTGACAACTCCCCTGTTGCCACCATGGCCTGTCATCCTGTCCTGCTTTACCGTCCACTGTAATACATTTCATCCCATACCACAGTCTAGATCAGCACTGTCCAACAGAACTTCCTGCAGTTGGACAATTTCCACTGTGCAGTATGGTAGCCACTAACTACATGGGGCTGCCGAGCCCTTGAAAGTGGCTAGCGCAACTGAAGAGCTGAACTTTTAATGGTATTTAATTTTAATTTACTTTAAGTTTAGATAGCCACGTGTGGCTTATGGCCACTGTATTAGAAAGAGTAAGTCTCTAATTTACTTACGTTTCTGTAACTTACTTATCCCCCCAACTAGTTTGTTCAAAGGTTGGTTGCTGGTAAATATGATCTTCACAACAATATTTTTCTCGTCCCCTCCACTAGAATGTGAGCTCTGGAAAGGCAGGTGACTTCTGAGCCTGACACTCAGTGGGGGTTCAGTAAATATTTGCCGAATGGATGACCTTTACCTCAAGTGTATCACGGTAAGTGCCACGATTTGTTCTGATTTTAAACATTTTTAGAAACTGTTCTAAGATCTGTATGTCCTTTTCTTAATTTGGTACCAGAATATATGGTTTCCTCGCAACTTCAGTGTCACTCTTCCGAACATAAATTGTGATGTTGCAATAAATTGTGTCCTCAGAGATCGTTAAGACATCCTTTCATCAACTGCACCAGATTGCTGGGCTTTTATAGTCTTTCTACTAACTGAGTGTTTCTCAGTAAGTTTTTCTTGCTGCCCGTCTCTAGTATGTGCCTTATTTACTTTTCAACAGAAATCACTAGAAAAGCTTGAAGGTGTTCTCTTTGCCCACAGAGTTAAATGCATACGATTTGTGACTTTTGCTGTGGATACATTCACAACCTGCTCAGAGAGGCTGGTTGCCTGTAAAAACAACCCTCACGAAAATAATCTCTGTAATAACACAGAGGGTGGTTATCGCTGGTTCTCTCACATCGACTGGAAAGGGAAAATCAAAGGCTTGAAACCTAAGGCCACTGAGTCGGAATTAAGACCCAAGTGTTTTCCTCTGAGTCCAAAGTTCACTCATCTGATCCAGTTGCTCTCAAAAGCACAGTTCAAAACCATCCACTAAAAATCCCTTGCACTGGGCTCCCCACTAAACCTACTGGGTTTGATCTTGAAGGTAGGACCCAGACATCTAAGACTCTGAGATCTTCTCTGCTAAGCTCACTTTCTGATTAGAAGTATAAGCTACCATGAGTTTTTATTCTATAGGGGGAAAAAATGATACTGTTTTTATCAGCTCCCTACTGATAAACTTGTAACAACTACTCTCTTGCAAGCCAAATGAGTATTTTAAGCACTGATACATATGTTCAGTGAATCTGCCTGTACTGTACAGTCAGTAGAGAAATGCTCAATAGGAAGTGTGTCTCAATGACAGATTCTAGGGCAGGAAATATTTCAAGATTCTTTCAGTGCTTCCTGGGGAACTGAGAGCTCCATTTGTCAAGTATGAAGACCTAAGAGGATACGCTTGCCGTCAAGACTAATAACAGGCATCTGAAAGGTGTTTATTCCCTGAGACAAACAAGGTCATCTGCAGCAGGTGCACTGCGGCTAAGGGCACTTTCTGCAACTTGGTTTCCAGCACGTGCGAGGACTTTGCGATCGAAAGCCTCGGTGGATATATAAACTGGGACTGCCTTGAGTTTTGGTGTTACTTGTGTACAGGAACCAGTCACTGCGGCAACCAGGCTTGGAGGACAAGAGAACAACTCCTTTTCTGTGATTCCCCGGGGAGATTTCTAGCAAGAAGGGTTCCTGGCAAAGCTTCTGGTTTTGACTGTGACTTCTGAGATGCTGAGTGATGAAAGGCAGGTCCAGAGAAGACCAGGGTCAGTGGGAAGGCCAAGGAGAGAAAGGTTCAGAGCGGGGACCGTGGAGCCAAGTCAAACAAGGTGGAGCCCACAGTCAGGAGAGATGTGTGTGTTTGGGGGTTGGGTGGTGGGGCTGGTAATATGACGGCCCCTGAGGGCTGTGTTAGCAGATGTGCAAATACAAGGAGCCACGCAGGGGTCTGGAGCTCCACCGGGACTGGGACAAACCAGCCCACAGTGGGGGCCACGTCAAAGTCTGCCATCCAGTCTCAGGGATCAGTTTCCAGAGAAACCCGCATCCCCAGGCAGGAGCTGCAGTCAACAAAGGCTCGGGATGCAGAGCGGTTAAGTCATGTGGTGGACGGGGGAACGGCGTAGAGAGCCAACTGAGGGCGTGCTGAGTTGTGGTGCAATGAAGCCAGTTACTGGGGCTGTGAGTCACAGGGTGCAGTTCTCCACTATAAGCCAGCGGTGGGAGGTCACGGCAGGAAGCCAAACACTGGGACGCTGGCACTGGGAAGAGGGGAGGACGAGCCTGCCCTGCATCCTCTGCTCAGCCACTGAGTGAGCCACTGTGGCAGGGGCATCGGAGAATGACCTGCAGACTGAGGCAGGAAGGAGCTGCCGGTCTTGCCTTCGAAGGAGAGAGAGAGGCGGGCTAAGAGGGCCCATGGAGGTTCTCAGCACGTAGGACGGGCTCAGATTCCAAATCCCATTAGTGTCCCCGGGAGGCTCCATGGGGAGAGCCGTCCTGCCCAGTCCCACGCGGTGAGGAAAAGGTCAAGCCCATGGACCACGGTAAGCAGCAAACGTGTGCCTGGCTTGGCGCGCAGGCTCAAGGCCAACAGCCCACAGGAGAGCTCCGCCTCCACCCCCACGGGAGCCTATTTATCAGATCAGAGGTTGGGGCTGTTTGGCCAAGAAACCACACAAGTGACTCCCTCTGCTTCACGGTAGGTTAACTTTTGGCAGTTTGAAAGGAAAAAGAAACGTCTTCTCATGAAAACATCCACAGCCCAGAGGGTGGAGCTGACTTTTTGGAATTCCTTGCAATTTCTATTCCAATAACCCTGGGAAGCAGATACACCATTCCCTGTTTAGTACAGGGGGGGGATTGTGATTGAGAAAGAAGAAGCAAGTAATCGAAATGGACCCACATAATAAAATGCTTAGAAAAACACAGTAAAAATTCCGTAAGGGCTAGCCATTTTTATTGCCCAAAGTTGCTCAGTTTGCAAGTGGCGGAAGCAAGATCTAGACCCAGATGGGCCAGGCTCTGACCCTCTGCATGATCACTGTCCCTAATGATTATTTTTTATTGGAGTTTTGCCTAGTTGAGCTGGTCGAAGAGGAGACAGCAACAGAGTCCGGCGTCCCTGCATTTGGGTTTTAGCTATTCAGATTCATGCTGCTTCCCCCCTGGCCTCTTCGCTTCAGATAATTCACCCAAGTAAGCAAATGGGATCCATTTTTTTTTAAAGTAAAGCTAATGAGACAGGAAAATTGATTGAGACAGTCATTTGTGCTTCATTCTTACTATAGAAGGATTCTCCAAAAAATGAGAACAACACACTAAAGGGGGAAAAAAAACCTCACTGGAACTATCAACAGAGGTTAGAAAAACACTTGATAAAAATCAACAGCCAGTCCTAATAAAAATCCTGATTAAAATCAGACTAGAAGGAAAACATTTAAATGTATTAATGACCACCAGAGTCTAATAGCAAGTATTATTCTAAGTGTTGAAACAGTAAAGCCATTTCAAGTTAAATCAGGAACTAGTCAGGTACACTTGCTTTTCCTATTATTGTTTCAACATTGCTTTGCAGGTCCAAGTGAACGCAGCACAACAAAATCAAGAAGAGAAGAGTTGCTCACAGGAAAAAAAAAAAAAAAGGAATACAATCATCTTTTTGTTGGAAATGTCACTACTGGAAACTCCAAACTACTGGAATTAACAAGAGATGTTCATACAGGGACTATGTATAAGATAAATATTTAGTTACCTTCTAGTATTCTTTCTAGTTTAGAAATGGAAATGGGAAAAATATTTAACCCAATACAGTGATCTCAAACTATAATTATTTATGAGTAAATATGACCAGAAAGCCAGGTGACCTTTATAAAAAAAAAACGATAAAATCTAATTTATGACAAGTAAAAAGACATTTTCTCTAGTGTCACAAAAATGCCAGTTATCCCAACATTAATATACATTGACTGCAATTTCCATTGGAACCGCAAGCTTTTTGTTCTTCAATTGGGTGAAGTTATCTTCATGTTCATGTGAAAGAATAAACACTCAACAAGAGCCAAGAAATCTGAAATAGAAGACTACGCTGGGGGGGGGGGGCGGGATCAGTGCAACACATAAGCACATCCAAGAACAGCATTTTAATGCATCCTCGAACGTTAGGCTGCATCCGAATCTGCTGGAGGGCTTGTTAAAACGCAGATGGATGTGTGCCACCGGAGTGTCTCGTGCACTAGGGCTGGGGTGCGGCCCAGTAATTCCTGTTTGTGTAAGTTCCCAGGTGAAATCTGCTGCTGCTGCGCTACGATATTCTTTGCGAACCATTACTGCAACGAATCAAGGTAATACTGGGAATCAATCAGTCAATCAATCAAATAAACAAGCCAGTAGAGCAGACTAGAGAAACAAGAAACTAGCTTCATATATATGAGCATTTAATAAATGACAAAGGATATCCATGCGGTGTGACTGAGTAAGAAGAGTATGAAGCATGAACGTCTGTAGAGTGTGGTCTGAAAGAAAACACAATACCCTGTGTGTGTGTGTGTGTGTGTGTGTGTGTAAATGTATATATTTTGTATAGATGTGGTTAACAAGGGAAATGACGATGAGAGAGAAGAGGAGGAGGGGCATCCAGCCAAAAGGAAAAGGAAAAAAGCAGCGTTAGAAAATTGTCAGTATATACAATATGATCACCTGGATGCCCTGATGTAAAATTCCCCATGGCCACGGTCCATGGTCCGTTTGTGATTATGGAGTTAGAGCTGTGATCCAAAGACAATAGCAACTACGTTCCAAAGTGAGATGCCAGGCATGCCCATTTATCATCCACTTCACAAAGAAGTATTAAATGGCTGCAACGTATGAGACTCTGATCCAGACAGCAAACACAGCAAAGCCCCCTCTCACGCAGCTCACATGCTGTGGATCTGCGTCATGAAGAATTTATCCAAAAGACAGTGAGGGAAACTTGTTATTGGGCCCACATCACAGGGGCCGGCACCGCCGGGGAGAGGATGCTCAGAGAGAGTCCTCCCCGCTGGAAAGGGGAAGTGGGGGACCCCTGCCCTTCCTCTCAAGCCTTGAGAAGGGTCTCCTGTGAGATTCCTGCAGCTCAGGGGCAGCTTTCTGCCCTGGGAAGTCCAGAAAGCTTGCTGAGCGGCAGAGGAAGGCAGAGAGAAAGGAAAGGGGGTGGTGCTGGGTATTCTCCACTCTCAGAGGGTATGTAAATAGGGCAAGTGGCCACATAACTTTTTCATCCAAAATGGGACACTTTTTAAGCATGAAATAATGCTTAGAAAATTATGCTTAGAAAACAGGCATAAATGGGATGGTCCTGGACAAGCTGGTTGGATGGTCCCTGCAGGCACAGGACGAGCTTCTCATGGACCAGATGGGTCTTTTGAGACAGAGCTCGCATGGGGCTGTCCAGAGGAGAGGACCACCGCAAAATAATAGAATACATTATTTCTGCCTCCGGTTCCTGGCACTGAGCTCCTAAATCCCTTGTCATTTCAGTGATAAGGACACTGGAAGCATCTCTTATTCTTACACTTGGTCTTTGATCCTGGCTCCTGACACACAGCTTCCAAGTCCCTGGGGATTTCCTGGGTGGTAAGAGCATCTTTAGTTCTTGGCGGGCTCCTGGATGGGGGCTGGGCACCAGAAAGAACAAGTCATCGAAACTTAGTAACGTATCATAGCGTACCTGTTAGGATGGCTATTATTAAAAAGATAAGAGGTAACAAGTATTGCTGGAGTATGGAGAAAAGGGAATCCTTCCCCTGCACTGTTGGTGGGAGTGTAATTGGTGCAGCTACTTTGGAAAACAGTATGGAAATTCCTCAACAAATTAAAAACAGAATTGTCATATGATCCAGAAATTCCACTTCTGGGTATATATCTGAAGAATATAAAATTATTACCTCAAAGAGATATCTGTACCCTCCAGTTCATTGCTGCAATATTCACAATAGACAAGATATGGAAACAACCTAAATGCCCATCAACTGATGAATGGATAAAAAAATGGAGATATATATATATATATGTATATCCATCCATCTATATATATATATAATGGAATATTACTTAGCCCTAAAAAGTGATATCCTGCCATTTGTGACGATATGGATGAACCTGGAGGGTATTATGCTAAGTTAATTGAGCCAGACAGAGAAAGACAGATACTGTACGGTATCACTCATATGTGGAATCTAAGAAAAAACTGAATTCATAGAAACAAAGAGTAGAATGGTGTTTGCCAGGAGCTGGGGGGGGAGGGTGGTGAATAGGGAGCGGCTGTTACAAACTTCCAGTTGTAAGATGAATAAGGTTTGAGGATCTAATGTATAACATGGTGACCACAGTTGATAACACTGTATTATGTAATTGAAATTTGCTAAGAAAGTAGAACTTAAGTGTTCTCACACACACATAGACAAAGGTAAATGGATGCATTAACATATGGTGAGAATCTTTTCACAATGTATACATGTATCAAATCATGTTGTACACTTAAAGTATATTACAGTTTTATTTGTCAAATATACCTAAATAAAGCTGAAAAAAAGAGAAAGTGATGGAAAAAAATATTATTACTGCAAATTAAAAAAAAAAAAAAAGTCCAAGCCATGATTAGAAGCTTGGAACTTTCAGCCATTATCCCTACCTTCCAGAAAGGGAGGGGAGAGGGCTTGGAAACTGAGTTGATGGTCAGTCATGCCTACATGATGAAACCTCCATAAAAATCCCCAAAGTATGGGGTTTGGGGAGCTTCCAAGTTGGTGAACACACCTATGTGTTGGGAGGGTGGACACCCAACCCGTGGAAACAGAAGCTCAGGACCCTTCTGGACCTCACCCTGTGTACATCTTCATCTGGCTGTTTATTTGTATCCTTTAAAATATCCTTTGTAATAAAGTGACAATAGTAAGTAAACTGTTTCCTGATCTGTGAGCCAGGCTAGCAAATTACTGACCCCGAGGAAGGGGTTGCAGGAACCCTGATTCACAGTTGGTTGATTAGAAGTACAGGTGAAGACCTAAGACTTGAGACTGACATCTTAAGTGAGCGATGCAGCCCTTAACCTGTGAGATCTGACGCTATTCCCAGGCAGTTCATGTCAGAGTTGCTTGGTGTGGAAAACCCACAATTCTGGTGTCAGAAATGTTGTGAGTATGAGAGGGAAGGAGAAAGCAAAGGCGAGTGAAGGAGAAACAGAGGCAAGTAACCTCAGAGCAGAGAAGTCAGAGAAACCACGAATCCTCAGAGGCTGAGGAAGTGACCCGCTGGGTGGGAGGTGGGTTTGACCAGACATGGGACCCGCAGGGGACAGGTCCTGAGCCGTGGAGGGCAGGGGCTGTTCTGAAAAACAAAACAGAACAGGAAAATGCCCACGAGAGAAAGGGGAGGCTTTAACCAGCTGCCAAGTCTGGAGAGCTGAGATGCCCGATCCTCACAGCGGGGCCAGTCAATAGAAACACCCCCTCTCCTTCCCTGCACCCCGCTCTAGTCCCTGACGGCTCAGAGCCACAGCTTTGGAGCTGGAGGAGGAGCAGGAGAACCAGGTGGGGAAAGAGAGACATGTCACTCAAGCCCCTTCCCTGCTGATTTCCCCCCAACAGCCTGGGGCTGGGCTGGGGTCCTGGGAGAACGGTGACTTCAGATCAGATCTGCAGTTTTGGCCAGACACATTCGGGACTGAATTAAGACTGTGTTATGTGACTTAAAGTGACGATAGCATAGAACGTTTTTATTGTCTGAGAACGACCAGAAACATCTGCTCATGTTTTCCCCCAATAGCAGGGGAAGGATCAAGTTAAAGGACATGGGGAGATGAAAACAGAGTGGCTTTATTTCAAGATGTTCAATCTAAGAGTTCTATAAAATCATAAAATATTCAAATGCATTTCAATAGAAAAAAACTGAGATTGCTTTTCTGTTCCTGCTAGAAAAAGGTTGTCTCTGTGCTGAGTGGGGGACACCAAGTCTTGAGAGCCATTAATAGCTGTAGAGTTTCAGCCCCCAAAATGGAAAGGTCTGGTGTGTAAAAGGTAATCCCACCCATGTTCCCCTCTGAAGGTTTTGTGGGAGAGGTGGAGGCCTGTCGAGGGGAGGGGAGAGGCAGAACTGGTCTCCAGTGGGTAGAGGTTCCCCTTCCAGGGGCTGAGAAAGGGCAGGTTTCTGAGAGTTGTAGAGACCTGACCCCGCTTGTAGCTTCTTCCCTATGGGATGGAATGAGTGCAGGATAGCTGTCAGGCTGGCCAGTGTTTTCTCAGGCTTAGAGAATGATGACCAAATGGGAAGGATACTTTGAGGCGCATCCCGGCTCAAGAGATGGCAGAGAGGAAGCTTCTGAACATCATCCTACAGCAAAGGGCAAGGGTAACCATGGTGACCTTTTCAGAAGGACCGGGGGACCCTCCCTGGGCTCCAGGTACCACTTGGATTCTCATATGCCTCTGGAGAGTGAGGAGGTGCTCCTAAAACATAACAGAGGTGGAACTTCCTGCCACTCTGGTGAGGGAGACTCAGAGCCAGATTAAGTCTGATTGCAAAGTGAATTAATAGCCACTCAGGAACACGACATATTTTGGCTATCTCCACTGATGCTCCAAACATATACTGTAAGTGAAAGCCATGAGAAGCAGAGGTTACAGGGTTTCACATCTTCCAACAGTTGCTCAAGGTTGATTAGTTTGATCCTTAAATTGAGCTCATCCACCTTAAGGTGAAGCTGGGAAAGAAATTAGCCCGACGGTGCTAATTCTACATTTGATCGCATCCTCCTAGGGTTGAATCTGTTTCCTCTACCAGCTTGCATTCCAGCGCAGGAGGAATGTGATGAGCTCATCATTACTGTCGAGCGCACTTTGCTCGGCTTTTCTGTGGCTTGCATGGCTCAGGCTGGCCTCTAAATTTGGGAATGACCCAAGGCTCAGTCTACCTCTGGCTCCCCTCCCTTCCATCCCCTCCCTTTTCCCTGTCTGGTTCTCTGTGGATGACTCTTGTATTTACTTCTTTGCTGCAACCTCTCCCATGATGATGTGGGAAGATATACCCTTCCTGGGTTTCTCCGTTACTACCACACTCCCAATACTTCTGACATCAGATGTGCGGGGTCTTCCCACCTCGGGCGATTCTCTGTAGGACACCAGTATCTAGAAAAGTGTGCAGCACAAAAGAGGTACCGTCAAGTATTTGATGCCGTACGTATAAATAAATGAACTCATTCACCAATGTAGAATGACGCCAGGAATGAGAAGCTACCTTTAAGAGTTCTCAGGACTCCGGAGAACTTTAAGTCCCTAGTTGTCAGTCTTTCTTTTCCCCTCCCTCCACTTCTCAGGAATACAGTGAGCAAAAGGTGACACTACTGAAGCGGATTCCACATCTTGAGCGGTGTGAGCTCACTGCTTCCCTTCCCTCCATCCAGGCATCAGACGGGGCAGAGCATCACTCTACCGTGCCGCAGAATTCCATGAAGATCAATGGAATGGAGAACTGGACAAAGGCCACAGACCTTGGCATTGGAGGAGGTGGGCACTGGGGCCATAAAGTCATCATACTCTCAACTTAAGCCAGGTTGGTCTCTTGGTGGTGGCAGTGTAATACGGAAGAACAAAGCTGACTCCATGTGAGATCCGTTCCTCTAGCTCTCGCCCTGTGCTCTGTCTCCTGTGCTGAGTCACGCTGGCCCTGCACCTTTCATAAAAGAATGCTGCCTATGGGCTGAAATATACAGGACAGCCCATTCTTAAGGCTCTGACCTTAAAGGATATAACACTTTCCCATTCATATAGAGATAAAAAGTTGCAGAACAGAGAATAGCATTTGTCTTGTTGGAGCTTTACCGGAACAGCATGACGTGACCCACGTGGACAGCTGCAAGAACAAAGGATTCTGACACCAAGAAGTTTGCACCAACCAACCACACCCCCTCCCCTTTTAGTATAAAAGGAGCTGGAATTCTGACTTGAGTAAGGTTGTTCTCTAGGACATCTGTCCCCCATCTTTTCAGTCTACTGGCTTTCCGAATAAAGTCGTTATTCCTTGCCCCAACACCTTATTTCCCGATTTACTGGCCCATCATGTGGCGAGCAGAATGAGTTTGGGCTCGATAACAGTAGTGTATGTTGGGGATAGACATTTTTTAAAAATGATACTGTCAAAAAATGATACTGTCTCTCCCAGAAAGTGAGTTCTGTCTGGGCAGAGTAAGCAAACTCAGGGAAGTGCTGAGCTTAGCACAAACTATAAACAAAACAAATAAACAAGAGTGAGAGGCACTGACCTGGAGCAAAGAGATTCGCCAAATGTTGTTGCCTATTGCAGATCCCTGGCTCTCTATCTCTAAGGTTCTATTTTCATCCTTTCCCCCTTTGGGGAGAAATTCACAGGAGCATTGCAAATGTGGCCATACAGCCTGAAAATCAGGAAGGAACCACAGAAGTAACAAATTCGTTTCCATAGTAACAGGCTCCAATCCATCCCAGCTGCCAGTAGAATGCGTCGATTTGATTCATTCCAGTAAACAGATCCACAAGAATGACAAAAAGAAGCCAATTGGAGGATCCAGAGAAATAGCTTGCTCAGAAATTCAGTGTGGGTTCCAAGTCCTAACAAACAACCCAATACAATTTTAACGCAAATCTAAAAGGAGGTAGCAAGTTTTCTCTGCTTTGAAGGGAGTGATTCATCATCTCACTGTGACACACAAAGCCCTCACCCCCTGAGGCAAATGTCCCCTTTGAAAGCTTCGTTGTTAAATTCAGTGGGGTCCACATGACAACTCAAAGTCATGGCAGCCCCAGTGGACTCTACTGACCCGAAGTGCCCCGGAAGAGATTTCAGAAACAGCTCTTCCTTCCAAAGCCCAACATTTTGCCACTCCTGCTTCCCCTTAGCAGTCAAGTCTTTTTGTAAAGGCTTCAAGACATAGGTTCATCTGCTTATTCATTCATTCATTCATTCATTCATTCATTCCTGCAACAATTCTTGTATGCCTTCTATTTCGTGGGTATGGTATTAAGCACCGAGGATCCAAGAGCACTGAGAAAGGGTACTTGTTCTTGAAGAACTCATATTCTGCTGGAGCACAGAGACATGTTACAAAATCACAACAACGCAGAAATGCCAAAATAGGATCAGGTACGAGGTGTTGTGGGAACTTGAGGGGGAGCATCTACCTCAATCTGAGGTGACTGAGTCGCAACTTACAGGCTGCAGGAGATTCTGCAAAAGGGAAATTCTTAACAGGGGAAATTCCAAATAGTTTCAAATATCAAGATGTAACAAGGATGGTGTGTATGCAGAACACCGGGGATTCTATGCAGGGGGAGGGCTGTGTGAGGTTGGCAAGGCAGATAAGGTTCTGCTCAGGCAGGACCTTGAAACTGTACTTAGTGTGTGGGCTGGATCCGTTAGGCCGAGTGCACCGGCCACACACCACTGATGGCTCTTTGGCCAGCAAGTCTGTGATTACATCTGTAGTTTAGGAAGAGAGCCCTGGCAGCAAATGTGGACACAGGGAGACCGGGGTGGGGGTGGGGTCTCTGTAATCTGCAGGAGTCAACGCAAGAGGTGATGAATGCCTGAACCAGGACAGCAGCGGTACTGGAAGAGAGCTGGGATGCAGATAAGACACACTTAGGAATTTACAATAATCAGAACTTGGTCACAGGCTGGAGATGGAGGATGGAGGGGAAGAAGGAGGGTAGGATCGCATGGCTTAGCTTGAGTGACGGAGGGAATGACGCTACTGATTGTATGTGGAACAGGTGGCATCGGGGGAAGAGCACCTCTGATGGTGGAAGAGGTGAGCCAGGCATCCTTCAACGCACAGGACAGCCCCCCACTATGAAGAATTATCTGGCCCCAAAATTGTAATAATGTTGAGCAGCCTTGTTTTAACCCGACGACTACAATCTAGCTAAAATAAGATGTTTCTGGGATGTCTGAGGCTATGCTTTGAATTTCAAAAAGACAGTACTGTGAGATGGTGCCTTAGGGCTCCCTCTGAGCCTCTGTCATTCTTCTCATTTTGAGATTTGAGCCTCTGGGGAAATGGGAGGGCAGATTTGAGAAGCTGAGGAAATAACACTGGGGCAAGGTCATCTTTGAGGGATCTGTGGGCGACTCCTCTGCCAATCAGGCTTGGGCTGCTTCCCATGGTGCTGCCCATCAGATGCTATGAAGTTGATAAAACCTCCTGAGATTTATCAAGCTTGGAAATTTTGATCCCTTCTATTCTGTCAAGTTGTCCAGGTTTCAAAATCCCAGAGCTGCTGGAAGTGGGTCCTGGGTACCCGATTCCCTAACCAGATCCCCAAGTTCTACTTGTGGACTTCCCACAACTCTTACTTTAGTTCTCAGTAGTTTAATTCAGATTATTGCTATATGTTTCTTTATTAAGGTTACTCCTCTGTGCTTTATATTTTCATTGTCCTTAGGAGTGAAATCCTCTTCCGTATTTCTGACTGGTTTCTGCATATAAGAAAAACTGACTTTGGAATATTTATGTTGTATTGGGCGACCTTGATAAATTCTAATTTTAACTCTAGCCTTATTGCTCGTGATTCTCTTGACAATTTTTATCACATATTCATTGTTCCTCTTGTTTTTATTTCACTGAATTGCCTAGAACTGTTCGATGAATGTCAAGTAATTATGACGATCCTGATTTTTCATTAAGTCGATTGATGAATTGTTTTATTTCTGCTTTTGGTGGGAATGCTCCTTGTACATCACCTTTGGCTGGGCTGATTTCCCCCCTTCCCTGCTGGGGGAAATTTCTGATTTGGTCTCATGGGGACTGAATTCTGATATAAAGATTGCACTCACGCCTTATGGCCACCGGAACTGTCTCTAAGAGCTGTGGTCGAATAACAAGATAACCTGAAGGGGAACACAATTACCTTGAAAAGAAAGGACCTAAGAGGAGGAGTTAAGCCTTCCAGATATGCACCCACTGGTTACACGCAGTCAGACAGAGTTCGTGCCTGACTCCAGCTGAGAACAAAGCGATACGTAAATAGTTCTGCGACATCGTTATCTTTTGTCTTCAACTAGATGGAGGGATGCTACAAATTTCAATTGTTAATAAGGTTGGAACCATGCTGGCCATAAAAATGCCTTGATATACTTATTTCCTGAAAATAATAATCTCAGTAAGCTATCTAAAATAAAAGTAGAATGCCTATGTAATGCTTGCTGAGTCTCAGAAGTCAATTGAAATCTACAAAGGGCCCTGATTATTATGAAAATGACACATACAATGTCTTTCAGTTTCAATAATACATGCTTACGTTTTCTTTTAAACTCTGTTCATTTGGAGTCATCACCTAGATGTGAGAAAGGATGTGACTTGACTGGTAATGTCACATTTCTTTGCAGGACGCTGAGCCTCACAGACAACGTGAATACTTAAAAATCTGTGACTATATAAACTCGACAGCTGAGGGCTGATTTGTCACAACCCACCATCTCTCCTTATTAAGTCAGCATGTCCCGAGAGAATTCGGTGCTCTCTTGCAAGCTCAGCACTTCCTAATGTTTAATAAAAGATTAGGTTTCCAAGAAATAGCTGAGCTGGTTAAAATGGAATCAGCTTGCAAGTCCTGATGCAACAGTTCCCAAATTCTCATTAAAATACTTGGGAAAGAACAAAAAACAATAAACGCTGAAATTAGACCCGGATCTTGAAGGAATTCACAAGTACAGGTCTGCCATGCTGGATTAACAAACAGAAAAGGAGGGCTTGTGTAGATCCGTGAACCTTCCTTCTCTAGAGTCTGCAAGGGAGGAAGGAAAGGCTCCCTCAAGGCCGTGAGAGCCACAGACTGAACCAACAGCAAAGCTGTTCATGGTGGGAGGGGTACGGGGGTGCTGTGAGCACCTCCCCACCTTCGCTTCCACCTTAACCTCTTTCTCTGTCCCTGCAGAGTCTGCAACTCCCAGATAACACTCTGCTCCCCACTAGGGGAGGATTAGCCAGCCTCTTGGGAGGTGGGTTCTCACTGGCAAAGCCCTGCCTGTGGGCCAAAGTGGAGACTGGGATGTGCTGGGGCAGAGGTTTTCCTGTTCTTTTCCTTTTCTTCATTTCAGGGAACCATGAAATAAGGACATGAGAAGACCCCATCTCAGTCCAGCAGAACCTTACTGGATGAACATTTGCTAAAAACAAGACACAAACAAACTCCTGGAAATTTGCAAACAGCTCTGGAATTGAACGCATCCTCTAGCCATGGACATATCAGGATGATTCTACCTGCACCCAGAGGGCCAGTGAGCAGAACCAAGGATGTGCCCCATGGGCTCTGTGTTGGTGAATGCTAGCTCTGTACACATTTCTTCCTGTTCAAAAACTAAAAACAAAAAATAAAAAACTTACATTGAACCAAAAGAAAATTACCTTAACCCATGGTAAAGGGAATACATCCGTGAGTACTCAGAGTAAGTATAGATCTTTGAAAATTATTTCCTAAGGACACAGGTGAAAGGAAATTGAGCATCTGCTCTGTAGCAACAAGATTTAAGAGGACCCTGCTCTGGGAAATGAGAAGAGGGGCTGGAGGAAGACAACATCATTCCAGGCCTCAAAATATTTCTGCACATAGTGCTCAAATCCAATGTCCAGCAAACAATCAAAATAGTGCAGCCAGTAAAGACAACACGCCATGAGCCAGAACCAGGAGAAACAACAGAGATGGAAACAGACCTGCAGGGACTTCAACACTGACGTTACAGCCGCAGACTGTGAAACAATGAGGCTTACAGTGCTCACGATGAAATAAACCCAGCTTGACGAGTTTGGCAGTGAATTGGACACTATTAAAAAGAACACAAACATTGCCAACCAAAAAAAAAAAAAAAAAAAAAAGAAAGAGAGAGAGAAAGAAAAGAAAAGAAAAGAAAAAAAGAATAGAACTAAAAAATGATAACCAAAAATTAAAACAAACATCAGTGGATGGGTTTAAGAGCAGATTCAATATAGCTGATGAAAGGATTTATGAACTGAAATACAAGTCAGAAGAAAGACTCCAGAACGAAGCAGGCAGCGGTAGGAGAGGATATGAGGCATACATGAGACAGGGCGAAGATCCGACGTAAGATGACCCCAGAGTTGCGGAAGGAGAGGA
Organism: Camelus dromedarius; assembly: GCF_036321535.1. Classification (NCBI taxonomy): domain Eukaryota; kingdom Metazoa; phylum Chordata; class Mammalia; order Artiodactyla; family Camelidae; genus Camelus; species Camelus dromedarius. The sequence goes on along the minus strand of NC_087459.1, from coordinate 23,162,850 downwards.
GGGAATGTGGCAGAGGCAACATGTGAGGATTTAAAGCTGAGCTGCACAACCCGTGGTTTGAAGAAGCCCAGCAAAGTCCAAGGAAGACACATACAAAGAAATCCACAACTAGACAAGTTGTAGTAAAACTGCAAAATGCGAAGCAAAACCCCCCAAAGCAGCCAGAGAAAACAATGGGGGACTGTCCTCAAAGAAGTGATAGATGGACAGCGGACAGAGTAGCCTCAAAGAAACAATATTGACAGAGGGTTGTGTTCTCAGCACCAACAGAAGCAAGAAGACGGGATAATACCGTCACACTGAGGATGCGGGAAGGAGCTAACTGCCTAGAAACTTATTCCAGAAATAAGAGGCATAACTATCCAAAATTAGAAGGCCGAATTATAATTTTTTGAACTCTATATAATCATATTATCTATAAAACCTAAAAGACTCAGATTCAATGGGATTAATGAAATTCGGTAAAACCCGGTTGGCTCCCCTCGAGCCAGTACGACAAAGGAAAAAATTCCACTCACAACTTCCCTCTTCCGCTTTTCCTCCCAGACTCCCCCAACACCCTTTATAAAATGTCAAGAAATAATGCTAGCGAGAAATGCATGGGGTATCTATGGAAAATAGTAAAAAAAAAAAAAAAAAAACTCTACTGAAATTTATAAAGGAAAAATAAATATTTAGAGAGCCATTCCACGTTCTTGAATGGCAAGCGCCTCTTATCTTAAAGTAATTTAATAAACATGCCAATGATATTTATTTGGGGATTAGGGAAAAACATTCTAAAGTTGATATGAAAAATAAACATGGAAGAATAATGTGAGAGGCTGGATCTCCAGATACTAAAGCGTGTAATATAGTTCAGAATAATTGACACGATGTTGTAATGGCAAAATAATCCACATGAGTGCCTATGGCCCAGAATATGTCTAGACATATATAAGACACACTAGGAAATTTGGTTCTTTGGGGAAAAGCTCAAATGAAATCCTCATTGTGTAAATGAAAGTAAGTCCTGGAAGGATTTAGGAATTTAACGTTACTAAGTCAAGCCAGAAACCATAAAAATGAGAAGGATAGATAACTAACTCATCACTAAATGGGGAAAGAGTTTTTCATCATAAAACGATGGAGTAAATGACAAAATTAAAAGTTTCTGAACTCATCAACTTTAAATTTTTTAAAACTTTACCAGGTCAAAAGCATGAGAAAAAAAACAAAACAAAACAAAACAAAAACACAAAGGGAAACTTGTAAATCTTCTCCATGACTGTGACAGACAAATGTTTAACATTTTGAGTCTTGGAGACTTTATAGATTAAAAAGTTAAAATCGTTGCTCTTTTAGGCTAATAAGTAACACAATTCGGGTCACAGAAAAGAAAATGTATACAGCTTTGGTTATCTGTAAAAATGGCATATTTAAAGGAGGAAGTTTTAAAAAAAGATCAAATTGGCAAAACTTCAAAAATATATATGTATATAGTGTTTAATTCTGTGAAACGGACAATGGCTGCTGGGGGCCGTGTACTTCGTGCAGCCTCTCCAGCGTGTTCTGTCTGTCATTAATATAAATACTTTATGCTGTGGAGTTTGGCAGCAGTTAAGCATAACTTTCCATTTTCCAGGCTTTGGAAAGTGCTGTTCAGATGGAGACAAGGTAGTTCCGGGGCCAGGAGCCAGCAGGCAGTGAGGGGGAAATTAAGACACACTGATCCAGTTGCTTGGAATGTGTGGGGCGGTGTTTATGGGATTCAGAATTCAGGGAGGAACACAGCAGGTCACTGGAGTTCCAAAGCCCAGGACAGCAGGCACACATAAAGGTCAGGTTAAGAACAATGGGCATAAAGTTTCAGTTAAGCAAGATGAATACACTCTAGAGATCCTACGTTCAACAGTAATGTACGGACACTTGAAACCTGTTAAGAGGGTAGAGCTCATGCAAAGTCTTCTTACCACAATAAAATTAAAAAAAAAAAATATATATATATAGAACCTTAGTCAGGACCCAGGAAGATAGCACATAAGGATGGCAGGTAAATGCTGGGTCGAAGAGCTTTGATTCAGCAAATAACACGGAGCGGGAGCTGAGACCAGGCTCCGTGTAAGTGCTGGGAATACGATGGCGACAAGATTGCTGTACTCTAACAGCAGGGACCTGACAGTGTAGCTAGGGACACTGGAAATAAGATAAAACTAAAAGAAAACCAGGCAAACAGACAAAATAATGCAAGTTTTTGTGGGTGTGATAAAGGAAATAAACGTGACATTGAGACAGAGTTAGGGTGCAGGCCCTAATTTACAGAGTAGACCAGAGAGCAAGGAGGTGAGGCTGGCAGGAGCCCAGGTGACAGCTGGGTTGTTCCGGCATCAAGCAGGTGCGCCGTGTCTCTTTCTGGGGAAAGAAACAGCTGCATGCGTGTCAGTGGCCCATGGCTCTGCTCCACTCCCTGCCTCCGTGCATGTGGGTGGGGAGGTGTCCGGGCCTGGTTCAGGTGGCGGAGCTGGAGGGCAGGGCCCGGTACCGCCACCCTGGGCCGGGGCCGGCTGGCTGAGGACAGGGAGCCGTGCAACGGGTGTGGCATGGTTTGTGTGTCTGCTTCCTCTGGTCTTTGCTGCTTGGGATAAGTGAACATTTAAGTGATTGTTCCACTTCATAAAATATGATCCAGGGAGGCACTGTGTAAATTGCTAAGTCAATTTATTTCTAAACAGAAATGAGGTTTAAAAGAAAAAACAGCTAAATGAAGTCTTGATGTGTTTCATTGCAAGAGTCCCCATAACAGTGTACTTTCCTCGCTGTAAAGCCATGCTTAAACGTTCTTGGGAGGCAAAGCAAAATGACAAAGGTGGGGGATTTGAATGGCAACGTTCTCATTCTCACTTGCAAAGGTCAGAGATTCTCCATGCATAAGCTGTGAAGAATACCACGCGGGGCTTGACCATCAGCAGAATAACGTGGAGGGTGAGAACCTGGCTTGGAGTCAGGAAAAACAAAACAAAACTGAACTCTAACTTCAATTCTTCCACTGTGTGACTTGGGGGCAAATTACTGAACTTCCGGGCCTCAGTGTCCTCCTGTCTGAAGAGCCATTTCACTGACTTTGCTAGGTCTTGCTGAGAATTAGGTGACTTTATAACAACAACAGTAGCTAACCTATTGTAAGCACTTGTTTGGGGCCAGGCACAAAGTCGAGCACTCTGTCTGTGGATTCTCAGATGCAAATATCCCTGAAAGGTGCAACCAATTCATTTCCCATTTTAGAGCTCGTGTGTGTCACCTGCAGAGCACACGTGGCTGGTTCTCCCACCAGTCTGCACGATGACTGGTGACTGGTCAGGCTCACACTCTGCACTCAGAAGGGTTAGATCTGATGACCTTTATGCCCCATAAAAGACTAACCAAGAGTGCGTGTGCCCGAGTGCCTCTGTGTGTGTGGATGGTATGAAAAATCATTCTTTTGATTCAGAAATGCTTCCCATAGCAGATCATTGTGGGTTTCAGATCTAGGCTTCAAATCACTGTCCTAATCATTTTCATCTGGTTCTGCTGCTCTTCAGACACATGATTTTTCCTGACTTCCCATTTCACATCTGCAGTGAATGCAGATTGAATCCTGTTTTCCTCTCTCACTGACTCCCATTACCCCTAACCTCCACCCCAAATCATCCCATTTTTGGCCCCAGTCTCCCACAAATGTAAGCTTCAGATGCTGCAAACCTGGACTCTTCTCCTATACTTACGCCCTATAGTTTTTTTTTAATTACGTTGTTTTTACTTTGGAATTATCCTTCTTCCAATTGAGACTCAATCATGGAGCATAGAGTTTGGTCAAGAATAGCTACTTTCAATGCCGAAAGGAGACAGACCATAAATCAAAAAGTTAACATCACAAGGTTACTGAGGTTCCTGGAGAAACACCAAATCTAAAGGTGACCTGGGAGGTCTGGTCGGGGACAGAAGACAAAAATGACTTTGCTTTAATTTTTTAAAGTTCTCAGATTTAGGAGAAGGGCAGACATAGTAAAGAAGACTGTGAAATACACTGAATGACTAGGCTGCTTTTATTCAAAACTCTCCTGTGCCTGTCTTGGGATCTTTACTGCATCCTTAAGAAGCAGGGTAAGGCGAGCCCAGAAATGTCTTACTCATTCAACGTCCTGAAAGGAAATTGCACTAGGGGCTCCCACAAGTGGTCAACCCAAGCGGCTTGAGTTGATGAAGTCAAGTCACAGTGTCCACCACCAGTCTCTGGACCAACGAATTAACTGGGTCTTTTGATTCAGGGTAAATCTCTATATCTCTAGGGATGTCCATTAGGGGACCCAACAACTTCTAGCTGGGTCCATTTATGTTTTTTCCTGTTTCATTTCTGGACATATAACCTTAGGATTATATAATTATAATCTTATTTTCTCTATGATATTTACTTTTGAGTTTCCCGTTGTGTTAAGCCAGATTTACCTGTCAGACCTAACTTCCTTGGGATGAAATCATGCATGTAAGTACAGGCATATGTTTCTTATATAAACACACTACTAATTCCTCTTTCATACAAACTCTTGCTGGTTAAAAAAAAATGCTGGCTGCTAATGGAGGCATTTTGGGCCTGACATTTGAGGCACATTAGCTTCCTATCCAATGATAATTCTCTAAATCTCAGATTGATGGGATGAAAAGGCAGATGCTCATTTGAGCAGGATTGGGATGAAATGCAGGCTCCCCTATCTTTTCATCATACTTATGCTGCTTCAAGTTGCAAGCCAGGTTTCTCCCCAGGTTACATGATGGATGTTTGCTATCACTGCATTCCCTCTATGTGAACACTCTGTAGGACACTGTGTAAGTGGGTGCGTGGTTTAGGAGAGTCTGGGTTATGCTACTGAAACAACCCCAAAGACCATTGATGACCATCCTGCAGAGACTCAGTTGACAGAGGTTCCATTATCTTATTATGCTGCCATGAGGACACGAGGCCCGAGCGTTTGCCCTTGTTGGGGGAAATGTGCAGAGTCACACACCAGCTCTTAAATGCTTCCATCCCAGAACCAACCCACATGGCTTCCGTGCAAGTTTCATGAGCTGAATCAAGCCACGTGGCCATGCCTAACTTCCAGGGGTTGGGAAAGGTATTCCTCCCACATGCTGAAATTCAAGGTCGGGCGATACTGGTGAACACCAGTAATGTCTACACGCAGGACATTTGCTGGTTTGCGCTGTTCAGTGTCCACATCTAACGGGTGGGTAATCCAAGCTAGATCAACTGTACCTTCCCTCCAGGGTGTCTGATTCACCAAATGCTTGAGCTAGATAATCCCAAACTATGTTTATTTAGCCTGAAATACCAATGAACTCGAGGGGTCTGGAGATCAGATTCTCTCCAGGGACCTTTGCTCTTGAGTGGAGTTATGAAACAACTGGGGGAAAATAGGCTCGTTCATTCTAGCCGCCTTTCTCTGCTAATACTGTCAATCACTGTCTGCGGTCAGCCCCCTTTGAAGCTAGCGTTGCTTCCTGCCCCTTTTTGCTCAGCCTGTTTCTTTAACTTTCCTATGAATTTTGAGGGTTGCCAATACTTTTCTCCGGAGTAAGACTGGGTTTTTGTTACCTGCACCCCAAATTTTCCCAAACAGAAAACGAAAGCTGAAAATAAAATTCCCAGCTGATGTGATTTTTCTCGGTGTGATATGATTGGGGGGGGGGGTGCATGGGGAAGAGAACCAGGCTTGAAGCCACAAAAATGGAGTCCCAGTCTCAGCTTTGTCATTGGTCTTGCTGTGTAAACTTGAGCAAACCCCAAAACTCATCTGTAAAATGGGGGTCTGGGGCAAGCTGAACTTCCAAGTCCTTCCCAGCTCCAGGGGACCATGACTGTGTCATCTGGGGACTGTTGAAACAAGCACAAACCCTGTATTCCGGTCCCTGATTGAAACCAGAACCAGGCCCCACACTTGGATAAATAACTTGTCAACTCTATATATTTGCTTGGAATCACATTAGCCTAGGAATTCACGGATTGCTTACAGTTTCCATTTCAAATGCAGAGACACCTTGGCATCTATCTGAGGACACGCCATCCACCCTGGGAATTCAGTTCAGCATCAGGGGTGACATTCAATGCAAATGATCGTGCTCATCACTCCTCTGATTCTTTCTCATCATGGACCATGTCCTTTAGTTTCTTGAGATGAGTTTGGGGCCCTTCATTTCCATGTGGGCTTAGTACCCATACCCAAGAGGCAGAAGAACCTGACATTTCCAGAACGAGGTGCTATATTAATATCAATAAAAGTAATGATTACACAACCTTCAGCTCCCTGTCTCTGATTAGAAGAACCCTAGGCACTGGGCTGAGAAAAAAATCCTAAGTATGTCTCAGCAGGTGCGTGCACAGATGAAAAATGAGATGACTTTCCCTGTGAATAAGTTTCACCTCTGATTAAAATTCTGCACAGAAGGATGATGTACTGAGATACGAATGACTCACTAAATCAGAAGGGCCTCTCTGTACACTTTATTCTTTCTGCCTTTAGCCAAAGGCTGTCACTCTTATATTTATAAAAAGGGGATTTTTTTCAAGATATCCAGCCCTGGTGAAGAAAGAATGAAGTCCAGGTGCTACTGGGGGCAATGGTGATGCTCTGTCTTACCTACACATGAAGGGGCTTCACCAAATCACAGAAGGCCATGGTCAAGGGACTCTTGGAGGCCATTGGTTCCAGAGGCTGTGGTCAGAAGCAACCTCTGTTTATGAGCTTTTTTCCCCCTTCTCTGCAAATCTACCTGAGTTGAAAGGGCTCAATCTAAAGGCTTGAGGAGCTGAGCAGAAGAGACATCGGTTGCCCAGATGTTCCAGAAGATCCTGACAAGCCAGGGCCCCTCGTGTGAAATCTGAGGCTTTCCACTGGGCACAAAGTCCTGGTGGGACTGGCCCAGCAAACCTGCTCAGTCAACAATTTGAGGGTCCGGTGGCTCCAGCAGCCCGGCTTCTCAAGCGTTTCAAAAGCTGTTTTTCTTTTAAATGCAGTTGCAACTGTTAGACCATAAAACAGAGAAACCACCTGCGCAAACTACGTGCCTGTTTGCATTTGATGTCGGAAATGCGGCCTGAAACGTCTCCATCTGTAAGGCAGGGTAGGGGAACTTCTTAAACGATTTGCTTCCCCCCAGTTCTGGCTGTTTCTCAGCAAGGACTCAGTGGCAGATTAACTGAGCTCCTGCTGACCTTGGCAAGAGAGAGGGAACCCGGGAATTTGGCAGAACGGAAACCGCGTCCCTGCAACCCGAGAAGCAAGGAGTCCGACTGGGGACACGGTGGGCTGAGGGTGGGGAGTATCCCCTGCATCTGGGAACCCGGTGCCTGTTGGTTCTGTCAGGGCCTTCGCTCTCGATCTGTGTTTTGCAGTACTGGGTCCCAGGACACCACCTCGTAAAAACATGGGATTCGCATGGACTCAGCAGTTTCAGCTCAGATGGGCCAGCTGCGCTGAGCCAGTGGTGTGACTGAACCCGAAGTCCTGGAGCGCAGGCGTGGGTGCTGAGCTCGCAGCCGGCCAGCACCTGTGAAGTGGAGGCTGGGAGCAGCGTCCAGCACAAACATTTTACAGGTGATGGACAAGGAGTATTTCCCATTAAAGGCTGATGCTCAGACCAGATGTGCACCATGCCCCCCGGGCCTACCTCCTCACCTCGGTGTTTGCTGCCTCCCACCAGGAAGAGGGAGAGGTGAAGGGATGAAGGGAAAAGAGCCATGGAGGCAGCCCTGCAGGGCGTGGAGGCCGGCTTCCACCAGCTCCGAATTCCCGCAGTAAGTCACTTAGGATTCTCTGTGCCCAGCGAGGCTAAGCCCTGCGGAGACTCCTAGGAGTCTGCCATGTAGCTTCTAAAAGCTCCTCTAGTGGGGACTTATTCAAACAATCAGAGGGTCAGTAACACCCCAAGGGATGATGTTTCAGCTGAGGAGATAAACAGTGCCCACTGCATAGGTCCTAGTTACAGAATTCAGGGGCTGGTGTCTCTTTTTCAGGACAGAGAAGGATGGTGGTGCAGAGTCTACAGAAGGTTTTCAGCGCTCACTGACCTTTAGATCCTTATCCCAGGCCTGGGAGGGGGCAAATCTAGAATCAACGTCTCTGGTTTACGGATGGTTGAGCAGAAGTGCTGGGGGGATGTGCCCACCCAGATAACAGGCTAGGAGGGCGCAGAGCTGGAATTCTTTAATTTGCCACGCTGTCTCTAAAAGCTTATACAATGCCTTCAGCTCTTATTGAAGCATATATAACTTCTCTACACATAGAGTATGGTGGCAACACCAGTACAAGACCACTTCGTTGTGTTGTTTCAGGCAAAATTATAAAGAGTTTGGAATCTCTGCAACCCCGGGTTTCTGCAGGACAGCTTTCAAGCAGGTTTGGGTTTTCCTCCCGTTCATAACCTTAACTCTATTATAGGACTAAGTCTCACCCTCGGAGAGGTTGCAGCTCCTCAGAGCAACGAGAGACCAAGCAAGGATGAACACAAAGCCACACGTGTACTGCCTTCCTTAGAAATGAGAAAATAAATGAGGCCACCTCAGTGGCACTTCCTTTGGAAGAGAGGCGAACCAATTAGGTTCCTGACAGCCACTCTCTCTCTTTTCATGTCTTCCTCTCAAAAGAATCACAGAAGGCTCTGAAACCAAATGTCCCGGAATAGGGACGCAGCCTGGTGGATGACAAGCGGCCACAAAAAAATGCGTAGATAAGAAACAGCAACCAGCTGCCAGTAATATCCCCAGAGAGATACTGCATTCATAGAAAAGTAAAAATGCAATACTATTAAAGGAGTAATCAGAAAACATGAAAGAACTCTTAGAAATTACAAAATGCGAGAGGAGAAATGAAAAGAGAAAGAAAGGGATGAAAGATGAAGCTGAAGATATCTCCCAGAGGAGCAAAACAGTAACAACAATTAAAAAAACCCAACCAAACCCAACCAACACCCCCCCACACACACCAAAACAAATGGGAAATAGGAAAGAACATGTAATAAAAATAGACCCCTCTCTGGAAGACGCAGTATCTGTATGAGAGGGGTTCCAAGAACTGAGAACAGAGGAAACAGTGGGGAGAAAAATCATCAAACAAATAAATCCAAATTAACTTCCCGTAACCAAAAAACCCCGAGGTTCCAGATGGAAAGACTCACGAAAAAGACTCACGAGGGATAAAGATAGAGCTTCGCCAAGGCGTATCAGTGAAAATTTCAGAATGCTGGGAAGAAAGAAGAGATCTACACGATTTCACAAAGGAAAAGGGAAAAAACAGGTTACATATTAAGAATCACTAAGCACGCAGGCTCCCCACTGACCAGCCGTACTCCTAGAAGCCAGAAGAAAGTGGAACAATGTCGTCAAAATCACAAAGGAAAACAATTTCCAATCCAGAATTGTCTGCAACCAAAATGTCAATTAAATATAGAGACCAACTAGGGATATTTTCAGGTATGCAAATTACTTTGCTATATCCTGTGCACCCTTTATAAGAGAACTAGGAACTTCCTCTTAACGAGTATCCCTAGGAGTTCGGCACCACTCTCTCCCTTTTGCCCCTACGTTCTGGCTGCTGCAGCTTCAGGTAACTGAGAATGTTACATATGTGGCCTTGCCTTTTTTCCTTATGTGGTTAGATAAATTTTAAAAATAAACTAATCTTTATTATTAAAAAAAAAAAAAAAGAAAGAAAGAAACACCAATCTAACTAAGGAGTGAAGCAGGGCCCTGAGGCCAGGATACTTCCCTTAGGAGCCCATGCTTGGGATCTGGGGACACAGCCCTTTGCAGACCCAGCCCCCAGCCCCTGGAAATCGAGGGCACCATTGTCACTGCACATCTGCAGCAACACGTGCCTAGTAACTACAAGACACCACCCAAGGCCCACCAATTCTGGAGAGGAATTAAAGCCAGAGGGAGAGAGTATTTTTCCTCCTTGCTCTTTGCTTCCACCCCTTCCCCAGCCCAGCAGATCTCAAGACTGGATCCACAGTGAGTTTTCCTGGAAATCAATGCCAAGGGAGGGTTATTTTCCTAACATGGGATACGACATCTGAGCCAAGGCTGGAGATGGGTTTCAGCCCAAAGGGTTGTGCTCATTAAACTTGCCTAGCACGGCGGCATAAGAAAGAGGATCTCGAGTATACACTAGACTAACTAGAGGTTACAAACATCTGGCAGCCAATCAAGCGTTCTCAGTCCAGGAAAGGAGAGGTGACCAGGGAGGGACAACGTAGACTCTTTCCTCCGAAGAGATGTTGAGTCACCTGCGGCCAAGCGGAGGATTGGGTTGAAGTCAACGGGAATTTTGAAGAATCAAGACAGATGTTAGACACACAGCAGACAGAAGGAAAGAAAGGCTGGAGGGAACCGTTGAGGTTCTGTCCCTGGGCCATGGGCAGCCAAGTCGGAGCACCCTGTTGTCTCAGGACAGCTGGGGTCCTTATCAGACTGTGAGGGTCTCACCCAGGAAGTCAGGGACACCCAACTGTCACCTTGTACTCGGCAGAGATGACAAAAGCCAACACCTTTCTTCTAAAGATAATGGACACCACAGCCCAAGGGAGAGAACTGAGCTTGTTCAGGAGCCTCCCGGAGATGTGGAGACCTAGAACTTAGAGCAGCAGAAACACAGTGCTTCATCTTTCAGGAGCTTTTGCTGGAACCGTCTCATGAGCCATGGCATGGTTGGGACTATGATGGAGAGCTAGGGATCTTCATGAAACCCCAGGATCTGAAAAGTCCAGACTTTGGAGCAAACACATTTTGGGTTAATGGCACATGCTGCAAAAGGATTCTCTAATTTCTCATTTTGTTCCAGATTCCTCACCTATAAAGTGTGCATAATAATCTCTGACTTATCTAGAAGACAGGGATAGTGTCAGGATCAAACTGAATTACACATAGATGAATGCTTTGCAAAGTATACAGATGAAGGCTCCTACCACCATCCTCACCGATAATAAAACACCAGGGACCCCCGTGTGTGCTGCTGGGGTGAACTGTGTTCACGAAGACCTGAGAAAAAAATGTCTGCTGCCATCTTTGTCCAGCTGAAGACTCTCAACGTTTGTCAGGCAGGTTACTTACGAAACTTCTCCCTTGGAAATGATGTATCTGTGTGAATCCGGGAAGTGAATCAAGGCTTCTCAATATTAAGCTGATCCAAGATGGACACTGAATAAATACGTTAACTCTCTGAACCTCAAGTTTGCTCATCTGTAAAACGGGAATGGTTACTCAGCCCTTGTAAGGTTTCTGATGAATAAAAGAGGTGTGTCTGTAGGCTACTTTCTCACCAGGAGAACTGAGGCGTGTCAAGGTTTTTGCTCCTTTGTCTGCCTCTGCATACAAGCATCCGGATGGGAAAATCATGAAGGAATAGTTGGCCCTAGGCCTGACATTCTTGAAGAAGGTTTCTCACCTTCCCAGGCAGAAAACGCACAACCCAGGAAGGGTGAGTGCCAACCTGAACCATTCTAGACCAAGGACATTGGCTGAGAGTCACCAGGGAGGGGCCCTTCTTGATGTCCACCCAATGCTCAATCCAGCCACCAGCCCCTTGGAATTCCATCCATCTCTTAAAGCCGTGCTCAAGCCCCTCCTCCTTTGTGAGATATTCCCAGACCTCCTCATTTGTAATTTCTGTGGTTCCTCTCGTTCTCACCCTATCTTTCTCCCACTATATAGCATCCTTATAGTTTGCCATAGTTTATTATTTGCATGCATCTTGGTTCAATCTTTCCTATGAAACTTGGGAGAGCAAGGACTATGTATTTTTCATCTTTGTGTCCCTTACATTGCTCCATAATGATATCTACTTTTAGAATGAAATACATTTCAAACTCTCACCTCATCATCCATCTAGAGCTAATCCTATAAATAAGCAATGAGGGTCATCTTTGCCATCACCACGTAATTCCTGGATGCTGCAACACTTCTTAACAGACCTCTTGCCTTTAGACTGGCCTCCCCGATTCATCTTCTTTGAATGCCATTTTAATATCTTATTCAAATTTCCAACTTAAAATCTTTTAAAGGCTTTGCACTGCTTACATGAAAAGTAAAAACTTCAAAGCCTTGAGGGTAAGGCTTTCCACCAGCAGGCTCCAATCCAGCTATTTAAACTCATTTAACCCACACATTCCCAAACCAGTAAGGCCGGTTCACCCATTCACCCATCCATCCATCCATCCATCCATCCATCCATCCAGTATGGGTAAAGTGCCTGCACTGTGTTAGTCACTGTATTAGATATTAGAGCTCTCTATATAAAAAGGGATAGTCCCTGATATCAACGCGATTACCATCTAGAGGACTGGCAGAAAAGTAGAATATTGCAAGGCTAAGTGATAAGAGATCCTGGCCGTGTGGAAGAGCCAGCACCCAAGTCAGCCTGAAGGAGTCAGGGGAGCTTTTGCAGAACAGGGACCAAGTCAGACTGGTTTCCCAAGAAGACACAGTGAGGTGGGGTAACGAGAGGGCATTCGAGACAGAGAGAAATGAACATGCAGGACCCAGGACATTATGAGAACGTGGCAGAAACTTACAAGTGGTTCAGGAAGACCTAGTTGGAGCTGAATTCAAACTAAAAGGATCCCTGAGCTGTGTGAAGTGCTACCCGATTGTCTATGTCAATATTTCTCAACTTATGTTCTTGAACCCAGTTCTGAGAGGCATCAAGAAAGACTGCCGTGAGGACCAAAAAAACTTTTAAGGGTTCTGTGCTCAAAAAATTTTTCAAAGTAGATACATGTCTCTTCCACCTTGAAAGGTTAAAATATTAATAAGCATATTAAAGGTTCTGCTAAGTTTTGCAACAAAAGACGCTGTTTAAAGTGTCCCAAATTTATTTATCCAAAGAAAATAACACCACTGTGTATTTCCTGCCGAATGGGATCCAAGGATGGCCAATGGTGTGGAACACCGGGCTCTACCTCTAACCTGGACCACGGGCTTCAGGGATGAACACATTTGGTTTTGAACCTTGTCTCCATCACTTCCTTACTATCTGATCTTGAATAGGTTACTTAACATCTTTGCTGGACAGTTTCCTCATCTGTAAAATGGGCATAAAGTATACTTTCTCTATAGGGTGATTTCAGTGAGCAGATCTGCCTGACACATAAGATGTGCTTAAAAGAAACTTCTTTCATTATCAGTGGCTAACAGTTATGAATCAAATCTATTAGCTGAAATAATTGTAAGAAACTTATGGGTTCTACAGCTTGGTTCTTCCTTCAGAATTCTAATACAGTTTCTTTGCAGTGATTCTCAAAAGATTCTTGCTTACTGATATTCAAACTTCAGCATAAAAAATATTCCCTGAAAGATTGCAATTATAAAAATTTCAATATTATAAAAATCGCAATAGAAAGAAGAAAAAGCAAACACATTATCAGGAATGGGCTGATAACGTTCAGAATAACTCAACACTCTGTAGTGACTGAAAAATAAGCTATGTAAAATGTAGTCTTGAAAACAGAAATATTTACCATGTGGGGATTAAGATCATGGCTTGTTAGAGCTGGAAGGAATCTTAACCTGCAGGTTTTCGAAAGCCGGTGAGGACGTGCCCTTTTCCATGTATGGCCTAGAACACATGCTCTGTCTTTGGCTTTGAAAGCTCTTCCTTGCTTTGCCCCGTGGGAAATTCCCACACATCCTTGAAGGCTCTGCCCAAACCTCGTTTCCTTTTGTAAAGTCATCCCTGACTCCCTAGGCTGAGCTAGGGAAAACCACCTTGGCGCCTAAAGCATCCCGTGAACACTTCCGTTAGGTAACGTTTAACGCCTTCTCACCAAGTGGCCACAACGACCAGGGAGCGGAAGATGTAACTGATGGCCAAACAGGGGTGGGCCTGCCCTCCCGGAGCTTCGAGCCTGACGGGACAGCAGACACCAAGCAGGAAAAGAGACAAGCAGAGTGTTACACGTTGAGAAAGTGCTGAGAGGGAACAAAAGAGATGTCACAGAGCGTCAAGGGGTTCTGTCTGAAGGATTCACCTTGCCGTCTCCTCTGCTGGCTGTGACGTATTTGCGGGTAGTAGCTGGTTCCATCTGTGTGACCTGGCATCGTGCTGTCCTCACATCTACTGGGCATGACTGCTGAATTCAATGAGTTAAAACAGATACAGAGGGCTTGCCTGAGGTGACAGCTAATTAGTGGCAATTTAGGGTACTGCTTTCATTTACAGTGGGAGAACGCTCGTAAACCCACAGCCAACCTCAGAACAACTACTTCTGTGTTTTGTTGATACTTGGTTTTACTTGACTGCTTGTTTCTCTCAGGCCCTGTAAAAATGCAGACATAATCAATGGCTTCAAACTAGAGCTGGCTTGAAGGAAGAATGCGTTTTATTTGGGAAATGGTGGCTGCCCCCTGCAGTTGTGATTCAGAGAGGAAGCAAATGTGTATGATTCATCCAATTAACCTCAAAGGTGTACCTTTCCAGCAAGGTCCAGACAGTAGGCTCACTCCATTATTCCAAAATCCTTCATTAAACCAATTCCATCTGGAGCCCACACCTTCATGCCACTGTGCTTCTGAGGGGCAGGCAGTGGGATTACCTAATTGAATTAAAGACCTAGCTCATTGTTTTCCTTCTGGGTGCCAAGAAGATTTAGAGCAGTGACCTGGCTCAGGGATAATATCTTCATACAATTTTCAGATTCTATGAAAAACTAGACAGTGCACATAAGGACGCTCACATCCCTCCTGGACAGAGGCAGACAGAGATGCACACAATTTTTTAAAACATCACAAATGACAACACTGCCCCCCTCCCCAAGGCTTGATTTTTAAAAGCCACCAATGTTAGCACTATCTTTGATGAGTCTGTACCCAGAAGCTTGCTGCCTAAGACTGAGATTTCAGGGGGTTTTGTTTTGTTTTTGTTTTGTTTTGTTTTTGTTTTGTAGTGGCTGGCAGAACTCACCCCCTACCTCTGAACATGCTTTTCCAGGTATAGAATACAGTTTCTTGGTGGGAGATATGAAATTAAATATTTTCCAAAATTCTAATATAATATTCAGTACATACAAAAGAATGCATGTATGGTACTTGCAAAGCAATGAAGCATAATAGACCAATTGTTGGCAGAGACAAGGCTCAGGAAATAATCTTGAATTAAATGGACTGGATTTGAATTTAAAATGCTTGGGTTTGCAACGTTCATAGTGGCACTATTTATAATATCCAAGCCATGGAGGCAACCCAAATGTCCACTGACAGGTGATTGGATAAAGAAGATGTGGAATATATACAATGGAATACTACTCAGCCATAAAACAGAATGAAGTAATGTCATCTGCAGCAACATGGATGGACCTACAGATTATCATACTAAGAGAAGTAAGTCAAACAGAGAAAAGACAAATACCATATGATATCACTTATATATGGAATGTGAAAAAAAAATGGATACAAATGAACTTATTTACAAAACAGAAAGAGACTTATAGACAAAGAAAACAAACTTATGGTTACCAAAGGCAGGGGAGGAGGGATAAATTAGGAGTTTTGGATTAACATATACACACTACTACATATAAAAAAAACCAACAGGAACCTACTGTATAGCATGGGGAACTATATTCAATATCTTGTAATAACCTATAATGGAAAAGAATCTGGAAAAGTATATACATGAAAAGTGAAAAACAAAGTGACTTCATCACTTTTCTGAATACCTAAAACTAACATGTCATTGTAAATCAACTATATTTCAATTTTTAAAAATTTTAAAGAAAACAATGGAATCCCTTTGAGAAGTCTGCTTTGAAGTGAGCAGAATGTTAAGCTTTCTCAGTAGAGGATGCTGAAGGGACGGTGGAGGTGGAAGAGGCTTCCTGCAATTTCTGGTGTTGGCCAGGAGGAGTCAGTGTGCGATCTGTCAGAAACTGCCCTAGCTACCACTTAGAATGAGTTCTCCTGCCACCTTGCAGCCTCAGCCTGGCAGTAATCTTTCTATGTCCCTGTCAACTTGGAAGGCATATCCCCACATGCCTGCCTGGACTCCCTTGGCTAGCCCCCAAAGGTTTTGTAAACAGCTGCATGCGTCTTGAATGGTCATTCCTCCTGAAAGTTCTCCCACCCCCGGGCATGCCCCATGAGCTCTGAATGCCTTTTGCCCCTGCCAGCACCCAGACTTCCACTATATGCCTGTTCCCCAACCTGCATTTTGGGAGATTATCTAACGTTTCCTCAGTAACTCCAGACCAGCTCTGTCCTAGCCAAATGAATGGACTTTTCTGCTACCCAATAGCCAGACTACACCCCCTCCAATGAGGTCTATACCCGCTTCTACATTTGTACTTCCTTAGGTATTCCTTCTTAGTCCCAGGGTACCACATAGAGATTTCATATACTGTTTTACCATAATCAATAACTCTGTATATAAACCTTCACTCCGTTTAACCTACTGTGTGGTTTCTACCTCCTGATTAGACCCATACTGTTTATTATAGGATTGTCTGAGCTTCTTTGATCTGTGTCTTGATGTCTTACATTATTTGTAGAAAATGTTATTATTTCTTCAAAGAGTTCTTCTGTCCCTTTCTCTCTTTATAATCCTTCTGGTATTCCAATTGCATGCATTTTAGACTCTTTGATACTGGCTTATTACATTTGGATGCTCTGCTCTGTTTTTGCTTTTGTTTTTTTAAAATTATTTTTACTCTTTCTTTTCCTTTGTGTTTCATTCTGGGTAATTTCTACTGATCTGTCTTCAAGTTCACAGATTCTTTCCTTGGTTGTGTTAAATCTCCTGATAAGTCCATCAAAGCCATTCTTTATCTCTGTCATCATGTTTTGTATTTCTAGCATTTTCATTAGACTCTTTCTTACAGCTGCCACCTCTCTGCTGAAATTCCCCATCTTTCATGCATGCTGTCTATCTTTTCCACGAGAGCTTTAACCTATTAATCACAGTTATTTTTAATACCCTATCTGATAGTTCCAATCTCTTGGTCATCAGTGAATCTGGTCCTGTTGATTACTTTGACTCTTGACAGCGGGATGTTTTGTCTTGCATTTTTGTGTGTCTCATAATTTTTTATTGTATGTGTTACATTGTGATGTATGACAGTAGAGCTTGGGGCAAACAGTATTTATTCTTAGAATTCTACATGCCTGTTCTGCTGATAGCCTGTTAGGGTAGGATATTTTAAAAAATCTAGTTAAGAGTGGAGCTGGGTATGGTTTCGGTTGTTGTTAAGGTGACCTTCAGTGCACCACTGGTTTCAAATTCTTTCAGCGCAACTTTGTGCTTTGGGTGTGGGCTGGGTTGCTGGGAAGTTTTTCTAATATTTCTGGTTAACCCTTAGCTTTTGTCCTTCTCTGTGTATCTGTACCTCAAAGGAAGTCTCTCTCCATGCTGTTATTTCTCCTCATAGTGGTAGACTGCGGCTGCTACTTGGTGCTTGCTAGTCTAGTAATGATGTATAGGAGGGAAAGGGGTCTCTGCTTTCCTGGCAGAGTCTTGGTCTTAGGCAAGCCCTGTGTCTGCCCTGCATCTCTGAACCTTGGGAATAAGGCTTTTTCTGCAAACATGACTCTCCTCCCTGTAGCAGCCAAACTATAAATTGAATGGTTGGCAGGTCCTACGTGTGGGAGAGTTTCTTGCTCTTCCTCCAGTGGTAGGAGATCTTTAATGGTACAGAATGGGAGAAAATATTCACAAGCCTTATATCTGGTAAGGGACTAGTATCCAAAATATATAAAGAACACACATAACTCAATAACAAAACTGCAAAGAATCCAATTAAAAAATGGACAAAGGACCTGAATAGACACTTTCGCAAAGAAGACACACAACTGGGCAACAGGTTTATGAAAAGCATTCAATATCACTAATCATCAGGAAAATGCAAATTAGAACCACAATGAGCTATTGCCTCACACCTGTTAGAATTAAAGTAAAATTAAAAAAGAGATAAGGGATAAGAAATATTGGTGAGGATGTGGAGAAAACAGACCCTTATATACTGTTAGTGGAAATGGAAATTGGCACACCATCATGGATAGCAGTATGTAGTTCCTCAAAAAATCAAAAATTGAACTACCGTATGACCCAGCAATCCTAATTCTTGGCAGTGTATATCTGAAGGGATCGAGATTGGTATTTCTAAGATATCTGCACACCCTTGTTCACTGCAGCATTAATTACAAAAGTCAAGATATGAAAACAACCTGGCATGTTTCCAAAAGGTATGCTGCCAATATAATTCTTGCCCCTAGGAAATCTCCAGGATAGGTTCAAGATAGAAGCCAGCAACCTGCTTTGAATTTCCACCTTAGCAGCAGCCAGCATGCCACCTTTCGATGGCTCTGTATTGTTTTCTAGAGGCATGAAGCCTGCTGGGTGAGACGGCGGACTGTGGAGTCAGCCAACAGGGTGTGAGTCCCAGTCCCAGCCCCACCACTTCCAAGCAGTGTGACGTGAGCAACTTAGTGCCTTCTCTGACTCAATTTCCTTCTCTATAAAATAGGACGGATTGTAACTGTTGTGACAACCATCTGTAAACCCTAACTGTATGAATACTGTGGGCACTACTGTATCCCTAGCACCACCTCCGGCACATGGTGAGCACAGAATGAATACTATTTATCTATTACCTAATATTGTTGGTTCCTGACCTGAGTTTGTGTACCAAGAAGTTTAACATTTATACCTGCCTTTCTTCTGTCCTCTTATTATTTTACTAGAACTTTGCTGAAAATCTTTCTTCTACGTTGTATCATTTTGCTTCCTTCCAACATTCCACTTTCCATCATTCATTTATTCCCTCGATCTGAAAGTATGAAGTGTGTGTTCGGCAATCTGTTGCTCCTGTAAGCATGATGTCATCCCACCTCCTGCCATCCCTCCCTGCCTCTCTCAGCCCTTGATGGACCTCTGTGCTGGCTGCATCCCTCCAGGGCTGCTCTCACATCGCTCACATGCTCATCCATCCACCTCCCCTGGCACACGCTCACGCGCACACACACACACACACACACACACAGGCTATTGCGCCCCCCAGATAAGAAATTCTTGGAGCCCAGTCAATGACCCTGCCCTGATTCCTGCCCTTCTTATTGCTGACCTCACTTCATCCGTTCATTTATTTACCAAATGTTTATTGAGCATCTTCTGTATTCCAGGCACTGAGGATATAGCACTGAAGAGGCAACAAACTCTCTTTTTCTGGGCAGGGTAGGGACAGCTACTTATCTCCATATATGGAAATTGTCTATAGAGAATGAAGGTCCAGCATTCTTGGCGGAGGGTACCAGGGAAGCCTGTTTGGGCCTTTGGCACCAGGAAAGAACACAACCCCATCCCTATGATAGCCCTTTTTACTTCTGTCTCTTGGGAACACTGCCAATTTTTTGTCTGCGGAACAATTTTTCATTCTATAAGCTTCAACTCAGACGTCGCCTACAATGCCCAGACTTCCCTGACTCCTCCAAGGGGCCTGAGTGCTACATAAATCTGAGCTGGATACATACGGACATGGAGAAAATAAGTGCGGTTCTGGAAAAAAGCAACGAATTTGGTGCAAGTGTGGTCTCGCTTTCACTTGAGTCATGGATGGGACTTGGTTTTTTCCCCTTGAAGAGCAGCATTTCGGAAGAAGACATAGACACAGTCTTCAAATATTTACAATGTAAACATTTAAAGAGGTGCCTAGTGGAGTCTGGGATTGGGAAACAAAATTAGGAAAAGCCTTCAGGAAGGTAGACGACGGGGAGGGAACACGCTGGAAGTGAGGGCGGCTCAGCAGACGGGACCCACATGTCCACTCGGAGCCTTTGTTGCAGCCTCACATCTGACGTGGAGGGCCCTGTGTCCCGGAGCCCAGAGGAAACGGTGACCTCCCACCAACCAGAAGTCCCCAAAGCCCCAGAGAGGGGTTAAGTAGTATCAGCGGCCCTTCTGGCTGGTGTTCGGTGCCGGTGGAGTGAAGCGAAGCCCTGCGCACAGCTATTTTTAAGCAGTCAGATTTACACAGCCATGCCAAGAGGGCCTGGGAAACTGTTTACTGTTAGATTAAACCTGCGGTTTCCGGAAGCCTTTTTCTAACTCAGCAGGCTATGCGATTAGAGGCCTGACATGGTTTCCAGCCGTGGGGAGGAGAACTTCCAGGGTATTATTTTAAGAACGTCTCGACCCCGTGCACAACTTCACCCAACACACCTGGAAGTCTGTGCTCCGCTGACAAGTCAACACTCCCCACGTCTGCACTGTCAAAATGAGGCTATAGGGACAGGTTCCGAGGACAGCGGAAGCCGTGGATGCTCCTGCAACCCTGCAAATGGCATTCTGTGGCCGAGCGTCCTCGTTACCACTGGGCAGATGAGTACCTTCAGTCCACTCACAGCTAAAGATGGGGAAGCAGTGCCCCGTGCTGTGACAGGGGGGCTGTGTGCTGATACAGCGTCCAGACGGCCTTGCTCCTGGCAGACAGGCCTCTCCATCCTAGGGCCATGACGACCTCGTCTTTCTTTACCACTTACAGATCATTTCTCTTCTGCCCTCTGCTCTCCTCTCTTCATTCCGATCCTTTCTGGTCTGCGAATAGCTGAAACAACTCCTTAGCCAGATGCTAACAAATTTCTTCCTTCTATCTAACATCTGAGATAGCATATCTAGAATATGATCGTTCTTTGGTATTTCAAATCCCTTTGGTATGTCATGAAGACTGTTTAAGACAGAGGTTGCAAACTTCCGGCCTAAAAGCCAGATCCAGCCTGCGGACCTATTTTGTCTGGCAAATACAAGCTAAAATTTTTTAATTGGTTGCCAACATTTTTAAATAGGATGATTTCTTTTTTTAATGATTTTAATCAAAGTATTGTTGATGTACAATATTATATTAGTTTCAGGTATACAACATAGTGATTCAATATTTTTATAGATAATACTCCATTTAAAGTTATTATAAAATATTGCCTATATTCCCTGTGCTGTGCAATATATCCTTGTATTCTGTTTATTTTACACATAGTAGTTTGTATTTTTTAATCCTCTACCTCTAACTTGCCCCCCGCCCCCGATTGGTAACCACTAGTTTATGCTCTATGTCTGTGAGTCTGCTTCTGTTTTATTATATTTATTCATCTGTTTTATAAAATAGGGTGATTTCATATAAAAACTCAGATGAATTGTTCTGGAAAGAGGGGGCCAGCATTCCCACATGACAACTCCAATGAAGCCGATCACAGCTGCTAACTTTGCTCCGGGATAGATTTCTAGTTTCCTCCATCCTTGCTGCCCCGACTGCTCTGCACCCACCCCATTTCACCCACATACGTTACCTGTCTGGCCCTGGAGTTGATACCTGTCGACTCCTCCAGGGTCTGTGATTATCAATACCACTGTGAGCCTAGCTCTGTGATTTAGAAAGAGTCCCTCAGCCTATAGGACTTTGCATTCTAACTGCGAAATAAGTTAATATTTATAGAGAGAAATTACTCAGAGAACACAAAAATTTAGAAGTGCATTCTTTTAACACACTTCATTGAGCTTTTACGGACTGCCAGGCGGCTGTGATTCAGAGCTGAATGAGACAAAGTGCCTGCCCACAAAAAAGCTTGCAGTCTGACGGAGAAAATACATAGGAAAATCAACCATCTTTATAGCATGTGCACTGTTTGGAATTATGACAAGTAGGGATTCTAAGTGGGAAGAAACAGAAGAATAACGTCCCACGCCTACCTAGATTCTCATATGTACCTGTTGCGGTCAGGTGGTCAACAAAAGATTCTATTTGATGTAGTTTCAAAAGTATTTTTAGGGCACACAGAGAGTTCATTCACAGGATTGTTGGAAAGTCTCAGCTTCCATGAACCACTTCCCAAACCATACTACAGACTTGGGCCGCCAAAGAACCCTCTGCCTCTGGTGTGACAGGGAGGCTGCCAGTTCCAGGAGCCATTTGCTGAATCTGGAAGCCCCACCACAACTTCCAGCCCCAAAATCACCCCAGCAGCCTCATAATCCAGGCCAGCAAGTCGGACGCCCAATGCCCTGCTTCTCTCCTCCTGCGTCTGTCTCATTTCTGAATCACTGGGTTGTGTATGTACATGAGGTTAGCAGAACCCTAGAAGCAAAGCACAAATAAGTCTGTATCTTTCCAGACTCCGTAGACGGGGAAGACACACCAGAAGAACATCGGAATGGCTACCAATTGAGCCGATCTATAACACCTGCCACTGTAAACCCCTTATCACCCTCCTCAAAAAGGGTCCCTGGGCAGCCATTCACAGTTCTGGCTGGGGTTATACGCTATCCCTCAGATGTCTTAGATGTGAGAAAGGACTGGGACTCCTGCTCTAGAACAAAGCCAGGAAACTATGGCCCATCAGCCAAATCTAGCCCACCATCTGTTTTGGTAAAAATGGCCCAAAGCTAAGAGTGGTTCTCATGGATGAACACGTGCTATCAATTGGATGACTGAGGACACTAACTCGGAATCCCAATTGAGCAAAACGGTATCTCCCTTTCAAAAAGAATCCCATTTTTCATTCATAGATCTGTATTACCAAAAAAGAACTCTATTATTGTTATATTTTAATTTTACCAATTTTGAGGGGCAATTTGTTTTCCCTCTTGTTATTTAGGTACCTACATAATTTCCTTAATTTTGTATCTTGGCACACAAAGCTTAAAGTATTTACTATCTTACCCTTCACCATACAAAAGTTTGCAGACATCTAGAAGAACACACAGTCTTAGATAAGCACCCAAAAGCAATATCCAAACTGGACCAGGAAGTCCAAGAAGGCTTTGCCTTAGGTTGTGCTTAACCTGAAATGCAATTAAGAATTAACAAGATTAGGGGTGATGGCTAAACGGAAGAGGAGCATTTCTTTCTGCGGTGATGAAAAGATTCTAAAATTGACGGTAGAATCGCACAACTCTGTGCATATACTAAAAATCATGGAACCGTGTACTTTAAATATGCAAATTGTATGTGAATTTTCTCTTGGTAAAACTGTTCCCAAAAAATGAAATGAGCTCATGGAACTACAGGAGGTATTTTCTGTTGGGAAAAGAAGGTGCAGTGGAGGAGCCCAAGTACACAGGGGTAGTGCCCAGATAACACAGGGCACTCTGCATGCTCATCAATGTGATCTCAATTTTACTGAAGCATTTTAAGCAGAGGCGTTACCCGATCAGATCAGAATCTCAGATCACCCTGGCAACGGTATGGAGGGTGCCTTAGAGGAGGAGAGATTGGAAGTAAAGAGAAGAGGGAGGAGACTGCTCTAGCCATCTCACCTGGATGATTAAGCCAGAGGAGCTTAATGAATTAAGAGAGAAGAGCATAACCAAGAGACTAGAGGTCTTGATGTGATCAAAAGGACAGTGCATTAGGAACAGCACAGAAGAGATCTAGGCTGTTAGAAAATAAGGGTAGAGAGCGATTTTAATGAACTACCTCAGAGGTGGAGAAGTTACAGGTAATAACACAGCTCACTGTGCAGCTATAGGTCTGAATTTCTAAATTGTACTCAACAGAAGAAACATTAATGCCATTACAATAAGCAAGTGCATAAAAAAAGAGTGAAGTAATGCCATTTGTAGCACCATTCATGGACCTAGAGATTATCATATTAAGTGAAGTAAGTCAGACAAAAATCACATGATATCACTTGTAAGTGGAATGTAAAAAAAATGATAAATGAGCTTATTTACAAAACAGAAACAGACTCACAGACTTAGAAAACAAACTTATGGTTACCAAGGGGGAAGAAGGTGGGAAGGGATAAATTGGGAGTTCGAGATTTGCAGATACTAGCTACCATATATAAAATAGATAAACAACAAGTTCATACTGTACAGCACAGGGCACTATATTCAATATCTTGTAGTAACTTATGGTGAAAAAGAATATGAAAACGAATATATGTATGTTTGTGTATGACTGAAGCATTGTGCTCTACACCAGAAATTGACATAATATTGTAAACTGACTATACTCCAATAAAATATATGTGTGTGTATATATATATATATACACACACACAGAATCTATAGAAAAAAACATAATATAGAATGAAAAGAAGTAAGAAGTAGAAGATCTACAGCAGTGTAACATTCAACTATATTTTTAAAACACAAATACACAAAACAACACACTGTGTTTTAAAACACATGGGAGATACAGTCCTGCAGAGTGCTTAGAACTCGGGCTCCCTGTGTAAGCTGCCTGGGTTGAATCCTCACTCTGCCACGTGCTAAATGGGAAAGTTACTTAACATATCTGTGGCTCACTTTCCTCATCTGTTAAGGAGGAACAGCAAAAGAATTTATCTCACAGTGCTGTTGGGAGGATTAAAAAGGATAGAGTACGCAAAAGATGCTATTAACAGAGCCCTGGTAAACTCAACTAGAGTTATTGACAATTAGCATTTTTCAAAGACATTGGTTAAAACTCTTAGGATGGGTATATACAGGTAGGATGAAAATGGGGACGTGATGATGAAGACGGAAAAATAATGAAATAAGTCAATGCAGGGTGGTGAGGGAGGCAGTCTTTCATGGGCTGATGCTCCATAATGGTGCATCCTGAACTGAATAATGAGAATAATCAACTCAACTTTCTGAGCCTGAGATTCCCCAAACCTGAAAGAGCTCAATTTAAACCCTGTGCCTGAGTCATAAAGTGTTACCACCTACTAGGAACGCCGTTGTCTAAACTAAAACCTTACGTGACATCATCTATGGAGCTGAGCAAGACTACTGAGTAAATTTATGAATAATTTTCCTATTGTTTCTGATTAAGTTACTTGAAAACTAACTTCCGTTTAGTTAGTTAATAACTAATTATGAATTAGTCAATTACTTAACAGGTCCCACGTTGAGGTCCTATGATGTTTACAAACACTTGCTACCCTCCCTCTGATCTTGTAACTGTGTTCGTGAAGAAACTGGGTACCAATCTGGTACCCGCCGCCCAGCATTCTTGGAAAAGAGTGGGGGAAGAAAACACACTAAATGACTTCCCTCGTCCTGAAATCTAGCGAAGTGAATACTCAGAGGGCTCAGTTCAGTCCTGAGACAGGGCAGAACGTGGTGAGCGTACACGCAAGTGGTGAAGACCGTTCGTGCATCAGGAGTTCAGAGAGGGCAGTGGAGTGATGCCCTGGGCAGGTTTCTAAAGGACGGATCCACAAAACGGACTTGTGGTGAGGAGAGGCACTGGGGAGAGGCCGCTCTGGGGACGGCCCCTGGCAGGAGCCTGGATGCCAGCTTTGTAGCTCCATTAGGCAGCTCGGCCTCCAAAAGCATTTCTGGAAATAGCAGACTCCAGGGAAATGGTAGACTCTGGGTTCATTTTCTCTTAATTAGCTGAATAACATAACAAGGAAGAAAGTCCCTCCAAAGGAGGGAAATCGGGTAACTTCATACATTTCTATTTTTGTCTGTTTCCAAAGACCTTGAGTAACAAACTCCAATTCATATAAAAATAGTGATGATAACAAAGGTAGCCTGAATTTATATATATATTACCATTCCGAGGGCTCCAAGAACAAACACATAATTTCCCACAACTGTCTTAGTGAGAGAAGCACACAAGGCCCCCATTTTTTTCCCCTGAGATGGAAAATAGGCTTTGAGGTCTGGGGGGTGATGCCTGACACAGACTAGAACCAGGCCTCCTGATTTTGAATCCTGTGCAGTGTGTGATGGGGAGGAAACTTCTAGTTTGCAGTCATCTGCAGCCAGAGGGGAGTGGCTGCAGGGACAAGTGTTAACTGCCACTTATGGAGGGTCTGTTAGGCACCAGCTCTTTGCTGGGAGTTTTACGTTCGTTGTCTCAGTTGATGTGGCCACACCGTGAACGAAGGCAATTTTACTGAGAAATCAAAAAGGTTAAGCAGTTTGCTTAAGCTACGGTTGACAACGCAGGACTTTGCACTTGCTGATCCTTCTGCACAGAATGCCACTCCCGCTGTTCTTCCGCGCCTCCACGCTCGCATTCCTCTCCCAGCCACTCCACCTCCCTGGAGAAGTGTGCCCTCACCAGCCATCCCCAAGTAGCCCCAGGCTCTATTCTTTCACCCGGCTTTATTTTCACCGTGGCACTTATCAGTCACAGACATTTTCTTGTTTGTTTATTGACTGTCCTTCCCTCTGTTTATTCACTGCTGATGCCTGGAACCTGCCTGGCACATGGCAGGCTCCTAACGGCTCTGCTAATGTATGATTGCGGTGGCCGCCCGTAGGACAGAGCACACGTTTGGGGATGGCATCCTGGCATTTGATCAAAGAGCTCTAGCACCAGGCAGTCAGTTTCACGAAAATACTTCACTTCAGTGAGGAGGTGAAGAATAGAAACAAGGCTTTCCAGCTTCCGAGAGAACTCAGGGAGTTTAGTTCGTTACAGCATCTCAAAATACAGTCTTTGGACTTGAAGGTGTCACATTCCACACTAAGACCACCCAGATGGTAACCAGAAAAGCCAGCAACTTGGCTCGCTGGCTTGTTCCGCTGGGTTCACCCAGCATTTGAAATCAGAAGCACTTGACTCTGAAACGCAGTCAAGTGACCTGCACGGTCGTGGATCGCCTTCCTTCTCAGGCTTTTTCTGCGCTCTAGTTTGTCAAAATGCGGCCGCCTCCCCCTCCCCACCCCCGCCCCAGGAGGTGGACTCAGCCATCAATCACTTGCCCAAACTAACAGATGCAGCTGCTGATTGCAGAGTGAGAACCAGGGCGGGACCATCCCGGAACAGAGTCTGCTTTCTAGGGCATCCTGAAGGGAAACATTTGCTTGCTGAAGCACGAAAAATGAACAGCCTCGCCTTTCCAACAGCTTCCTCCTTGTGTCTCAATCAAGTCACTGATCTGTTGAATTAGGTACGCTGCCTGCCACTGCTGGATGGAAGAAATCAGAGGCAACTTGGCAGTGCTTTCCTGAGCCGTGAAATCCTCATGCTCATGCCTTCCCATTCCTGGTTCCACCCCTGGTGCCTCAACATCCTCCCAGGGGCCTCCCACATATAATTGAAATCAGTTCTTCTTCTACAACATCCCTAGCTGTCTTCCCCTGCCCTCCATCTACACGAGACCCTCTCAGCCCTTACCTGGACTATCACAGGAGCCTCCTTACTGATGCCCCAGGCTCTGGACTGGTCCTCCTTGCACAATCCACTAGGATTATTCTTTCTGAGATGAAGTTCTCCACATGCTCCTGTCAGCTCAGCACTGTGGGTTCCCTGCATCCTTCTCACCTTCACCACCAAAGTCCATCAGTCTCAAGACATCTCCATAAAGTCTGCTCTGATTCCTCGAGTGGTAGGAAACGCTTCCCCATCTAAACTCTGGTACATGCCTCTGCAATCTGCGTGTGTCTCAGTCCTCCACATCTACCACCTTGACTTGTTGGCGCCTGCCAGATTTTCTCCTCCACACAGCTGTGCGCCTTGCACTGTTTGAGTAGATGCTATCAACACACACTTGTGTTGAGAGAATGGGTTTATTATTTTGATTGTAGGCCAATAAAATGGCTGTCTCATTGACAGGGGAAAGATAATCACCTCATTTTCCCCTTTTTTGCATCATCAAGGGTTTTCTGAAAGGTCTACTTCATTTTTAATATATATTCTTTCCACAGTCCTTTTAGCTTTCTAAAGTGTTTTCACATCTGTTACGACATTTTATTCTGCACAACGGTTCTTGCAAGATGTGTTTAAAAGTGTTTTGAATAATTGTAAATACAATATTCTGAGAAATAACTATATACTGAGTGTCGTTTATGTGCTAGGCATCGTGCTAGGTACTGGGGCTGGTCAGGAGGGCCTGCAGGCTAATGACAGAGATGGACAAGTGCAGGGGCAATTTCCACATCATGTGGGAAGTGCTCTGATGGTGGGGGCATATGTTGCTATAGGGGCACGTAGGAGGGACCCCTCTCCCAGAGGAAGTGACAGCTAGGGACAATCTTGAAAGAGAGGGAGAAGATAGCCTGGAAAGATGGGGTTGGGGCTGGCAGTGCAAAAAAAGACACAACCCAGGCCCAGAGGTAAGAGAGAGCCTGGCTTTCTGGAACAACTGCAGTGAACACATTATTGCTGGAGATGCAAAAGTGGGATGGAAATGGAGTGTGACTGCTAGTATTTTTAGGGCAATTATTATTATTCTCAAATTTACAATGTGGAAACTGAGACTTAAAAAAGGGAAATAACTGAAGAGAGTGACTGTAAAGAGCTAACGCACATCCCAAACCCCTCTGGGAAAGACCCCCAGGAAATGCACAGATCTAATCACAGTCCGGGTGCAAGCCAAGCGCACACTCACATACCCTTCCTATTCTCTCTCATTTTACACCAGAGTTCTTGAATCTTCTGATTTCTGTCACTGATTCTTCCCAAAGAGAGTTATCAAAGGACATCAAAAGAATTCTGAAAGCCTGAAAGTGAAGTCTTTTATATATACATTTGACTTTGGTCATTAGTTAAACATCTCTTTAAAATGCTGTTGGTGGGCAGTGAGGGTTCAATAAATGTGTGTAGATAAAGTTTGCTTTATCTTTTCCACCACTTTTCACTGGCCCCTGCTAAAAAGAACACACAATAATGTAAAAACAGTATTTTTTGGCCTGGTGCTTCACGATTTATAAATAATAATAATAAGATAACTATAAAGACAGTAACATTTATTGGTACAGCCAGATACTGCTCTCACTGCTCAGATGTATAAATCTGAGAGCTTTTAGCATATTTTTAAATCCATGGGCACAGGTGGGGTCTACACTGAGATGAGTCCAGGGGCAAGAAGGGTCAGGGTCCTCCAAGGGTCAGCAGCCAGGGGTGAGGAAGAGCTGACCGAGAGAACAGGAGCATGTGCTGACCTGGGAGCCAAGCGAAGAGGGTGTTGCGAGGAGGGCAGCACGGCTGACTGGGCCAGGGCAGCTGGAAGGCCAAGCAGACAGGGCTTCTGAACTGATCTTTGGTGGGTGGGTATAGCTCAGTGGTAGAGTGAATGCCTAGCATGTATGGGGTCCTGGGATCAATCCCCAGTACCTCCACTGGAAAAATAAATAAACCTAACCTCTCTGAACAGAGTTTTGTTTGTTGTTTTTTAGGGGTGAGAGTTGTCTTAGGATGTCTGTATCCTAACGGGGCAGTGGAGAGGAAGAGGAGGATGAACATTATATATATATGTTGTTTTCTTTAAGCCTCAAAACTTTGCTCAGCGAGGTAGCTATGCTTCCTACTTTTAAGTGAGGACTGTGAATTTGTGAATTTAGAGGTGACATAGTAAGTGGGACAGCTGGATTTCAGACCTG
This sequence comes from Camelus dromedarius, assembly GCF_036321535.1. Taxonomy (NCBI): domain Eukaryota; kingdom Metazoa; phylum Chordata; class Mammalia; order Artiodactyla; family Camelidae; genus Camelus; species Camelus dromedarius. Next base: position 23,133,544 of record NC_087459.1, on the reverse strand, counting down.
GGTCTGCTGGGCCCCAACATGAGTGCTTTTCTCACGGTTCCACGTGGGACATGGAACAAACAGGCCACATCAGGTTCCATTTCCTTCCATTCAAAACCCAACTAATCACTATCAGGTCAGTGTAGGGGACAGACCTAAGGGTTTGGGGGTCCAGGCTCAGTGGGCCTGTGAGGTTCTGGAACTTGGGGGAGCCGCGCAGGCTGGAGACAGTTCTGATGCACTCAATGCCAAGTGGGTGAATGACTGCCCTGAGGAAGATCAGAGATATAACCTATTTCAGGAGGGCCTGGGGGCTTGAGACTGAAGTCAGCTGCGCAGGCTGGCAGCCGGCTGGTCCCTAGTGATCCCAGAGCCGGCGGTTCCGCTGAAAGCCCCCAACCTAGAAAGTGTAGACAGAAAAACAGCCCTTCTGTGATGCCCGGAGCACAGGTGTATGATGTGGGGGAGGGGCCGCAGCAAGGCGAAGGCTGCAGACACGGGTGCGCTCTGTGTTATCTCAATTCAAAGTCTTCATTGAACTTAGCAATGCAGACACCGTGGGCCAGGAGCATGTGTTTTTTCTTTTCTGATAGCTGCCCCCTTCATCTCCCTTCATGGGAGATTTGTGAATTGGTGGAGAATGCGGAAAGTTAAATGAGGCACCGAAGAGAGACTGAAATTAATCATCTTGTTTTTATCTCAGCGAAAGTCACGGTCTGGACACTCGAGCAATCTAACAGCCACTCAGCCTAGACTGACACTCCTCTTCCATTTTCTGTGAAAGAATTTTGATTTACTCTCTGGGGGAAGGCTGATGGGTAGTGGGTGGGACTGGGATTCGTTTTGATTCATGGTTCAACCTAATATTTTTCTTGCCTGCAAGACATTTATCATTATTGATTCTGGAATGATGAGAACATAAAGCAATCTGATATAAAAGCACAAAAAGTAAAACAAAAAGGTTGGAAAAAAATTAAACAAAGGCAGTCTTCTGCTAGAGGAAACTCCAGAATGAAATAGTTCACCCTTCAAAAACTCAAACCCCAAAAGACACTGCTCCCAAACTCTGAACTGGGTGTGGGTCCAATGAATTCACACCTAGGACATTTAAGGTGCACAAAGATCACCTCCCATCAGACACTCACAATGCCAGGCTCTGTGCTATATGGTGGGTATACAGTGGCAGAGAAGACAGACAAGGAATCAGAAATGGAGCTTACATTCCCTGGGGAACCTCTTCTCTAAAGACAGATATTAAAATCTTAATAGAAATTTGCCTTCCAAATGTATTTATAAATAGCACCCAGTTGCGCTCAATGATGGCAGATGAGATTTATCTGAGGAAAATGTTACCTTGTATTTCTACCTTGGGAATCTGCCTCATAGACCAGTCACGCCCCATCTCTTTTCTGCCATAAAATGCTTAGTAGATGATGTTCACGTTTCTACCACATTCCCATGGGGACTGTTAATTGAAATTCTCAAACCTCTTTCTCTCTTTGTTAAAAAAAAAAAAAAGGAATATGAAAATGTATGCTGGAAATTCTCTGTTTGCCATCCCCCCGCCCCCATCCATTTTCTGCATCTCCCTGTCCTGGGTCCCGGGGCGCTGGTCCCTGGGGGCTGCATCTCCTACACAACCTCGCTACTTGGCTTCCAGTTGGTTTAGGCCAATGGTAGACAATGGCAGGAAATCTGAGGGCAAGGCTGGAGTATTTCTCCTCTGTCCGCTTCCTCCCGGGACCGTGCGATTCTGGCAGTGGCTGTGCCCCTCGGTGACCCCAGCATGCACTGAGTGGCACCTCTTCCAGTTCTAATGGGGTTCCAGTAACCCTGCCCCCTTCAGCCACTGGTGGGTTGGGAACATCTTCCAGCTATATTAGCCTCATAATTCCTTGCTTGTTCCATCAACCTGCCTACACTATGTAAACAGTCTCTTCACTAATGCCTCCTCATTTGTATCTGGCTGCATTCTATTTCCTCATAAAATTCTGATACAAAATGTAAGTGATGGAGAGGAAAATTATTATGGGAATAATCTGAATCCAATCACATATGCACAAAACACTGATGCAGGAGAAGCAAATTATTTGTAACAAACCTCACTACCAGTATTGGCTCCATGCTGAGGAATGGCTGACCACGAGCCAGTCATCTGTGGTCCCCCTGTGTTCGCTACCAACGTTTGGATGGACATACTGGACTATATAAGAGTGACTATTTCCTCTCGTTTTAACCCTTTACATGGGTGAGACTGGGGACTCAAAAGAGTGAGATTGACTAGGGAGATTTCAAATTCCTCTAGGAACCTCCCATTATCCAATGACCTTTTAAAATTCCACCTTGGCCGCCTTGAGGAAAAGATTTTTCTCCTACGTCTTATCTACAAATGGCTGAAAATGTAAAGCCAGTTTTATCTGTGTTATGTCACAGTAAATGCGGGTCTCTCCCTTCCAACCTGTCAGGGATTGCAATTGGGATGTGGAAAAAAAAAAAAAGACAAACCCTGTTGAGTTAATAAAGTGTCAAGAAAAAGTGAAATCAGAAGCGATCAGCAGAGATCTCAACAATTCAACACTTACTCAAGTTTCTGTAACCTTGAAAGATTCAGGTACAACAAATGCTTACACGAGGACCCTAAGTTGGCTTTCAAATACTGTAACGAGGACAGCTCTAGACACGGGTATCTAAGATCTGAAACTGTTGTTGAAGCTTTGGAATATCAGATAGCAGGGAAACCTGGAAAGTTTACTCTGCCCAGTGTCACAAATTAAGATCACTTGCCCCAAACAGTAAGCGCTAAGTTAAGTTTCTTTTTCACTTTGGAAAATATTTTGGTATTTTTTTGTAAATGTAAATATATATGTAATATATGATCCAGCTCCAAGGTATTTACTCAACTGAAATGAAAACATATATATCCATATAAAGACTTGTGTATGAATGTTTATACAAACTTTATTCATAATGACGCTGCAAAGGAATGAATGAATGTAACTGCCCCCAACAACAAATCCTTATGTTGAAACCTAACCCCTAAGGTGATGGAATTAGGAGGTTAGTGCTTTGGGAGGTGTTCAGGTCGTGAGGATGGAGCCATCATAAACAGGATTAGTGCCCTTATAAAAGAGATTCCAGAGAGCGTCCTTGCTCCTTCCGCCCTGTGAGGACACACTGAAAAGATGACCATCTGGGAAGCAGGAAGCGGGCCCTCACCAGACACCCAATCCACCAATGCTGTGATCTTGGACTTCCCAGCCTCCCCAGTTGTGAGCAATAAATTCCTATTGTTTATACCCATCTGGTCTTTGGTGTTTTTGTTATAGCAGCTGAAATGGACTAAGACACACTCCAAGCTAGAAACAACCCAAATGTCCACTCACTAGTGAAGGGATAAGCAAACTGGGTGCAAGTTGTAGTGGGACACTGGAGTGCTGCTGGTACAAAGGAATGGACCACTGCGACACACGACACGGATGAATCTCAGAAGCACTGTGCCAAGTGGAAGAAACCAGACAAAAAGGTAACATACGGTATGATCCTATCTACATGACATTATAGACAGGACAAAACTATAGGAAATGAGGCCAGATCAGTAGCTGCAAGGGGCCTGGGGAGACTCACTCCAAAGGGGCAGGAGGAACTTCTGGGGGTAATGGGAGTATGTTATATCTTTATTGCAGTGGTAGTTATGTGAGTGTATAAGTTTGCCAAATTCACAGAATTGTACCTCTAAACCACATTTAGGAAATTATATCTCAAAATACTCCATTCAGTGTTCTTTTCACTTAGAGCCATGAAAGAAACATCTTGGCACCAGAAATGGCTACACATCTCTTGAGTACTGAGGTTGTTTTTACCTTTTGGAGACTGTGAATCATAGAACTGATTAGAATGATGTCTTTGCTGGTGCTGTGGAAGCTGAGGTCCAGGTGTCTGACATGGATTTAGTCTTACCCTGGCCATCATTTTATTTTTACTGTTTTCATTTGCCTTGTGACCTGACTTCTCCCTGACAAATTGTTTTATCTTAATGTGGTCTATGTGCTTTTCAGAGATGAAGTATTTTTAATCAAGGTACAGTACACATAACAAAATAAATAAATACATCATGGGATATGCAGTAAGTCATAGAAGTGTCTCCTCCTGACACACACATATAAAAGTACACGCCATAAAATCCTAATTCCGTACCATCACGCAAGACCCAACATGTTTTATTCATTTCTGGATGCTTCCCTTCATGAAGAACAAGCAAGCATGTTTTATTCATTTCTGGATGCTTCTCTTTCCAAGGAATGAGAATCAAACACAGCATTACTGGGAAAAAGCAGAATGGTACAGAGGAAGCAGAGGACTGGGGAAGCTTATCTTGGAGAAGAAAAAAGATAGGGCAAATATGAAAGCTGTGTTCACATATGTTATGGGTTGTCAGGTAGAAGAGGGGTGAATTAATTCCGACTGGTCCTACTGGATTAGGAATGGGACCCATGGGGACAGGTGATACAGGACCACCTGGGGCAAGATATAAGGAACAAACAACACGGATGCAATGTACTGACAAAGGAAAGAAAGTTTCTGGCAAGGGATACAGCCAAACATAGGCTGGATAATCACTTCGCTAGGGTCTCATTTAAAGATTCATTTAGATACACAGTTGCTCCTTTTTAATCTCCAAATCCAATAGTTATTTACTCTGACGAAAAAACAGGACCCTTCCAATATGAAACAAACTTACTTTGACTAAACAAACACTATTCTTTTCTTTCTTATCAATTTGTTTAGTTTTGTTAAATTGTACCCTAATCCCCACATGTCAGGGCATGTGAAAAGGTTGTAGCAAGCAGACATTCTTACAACTCTTCTAGGATCAGACCCCTGAAAAATAAAATGCAAAATTGTCACTAGAGCTTTATGGCTCATATTTGTAAAACACACCCTTTTCTTGCACAGCCAGCTGCCCTTTCCTGCCCTCTGGAAACAGGCAGGCAATCCAGCGCTCTCTGAATGGAAGTTAAAGTGATTTCCCGCTTTGTCCTTGTGCTTTAACACTGAGGCAATAAAGCTCATGACATTTTCAATAAAAAGCTGAAAAAGAGAAGTGCTACTTATTCATGGAAGAGCCCAAGCCAGCATCACCCCGGCGTGCTCCCGTTCGACAAAGCCCAGTCTTTGCCAAGCAACCAGGCTTAGGATTTAAAACTCACATCCTTCAGCACGAGGGACTGAGGGTTCCTGGTTCTGCAAAATTTGAGAGCCAATTCCAGGTGGGCTTGAATGCCTAGGTTCTGAAGCAGCGTGGGTTCCCTTGCATTCTCAAAAGACACAAGTAACTAACTGGTGAAAAACATCCTGAAGGCATTTTAAGTCTGATAACCACACTAGGAACTGAGCAGAGGAAAGAGTAAAAAGCAGCTTTATAGTATGAGGGGGAATTACAGACATAGCTACAAAAGGAGACCCCGAAGTCGGGGAGTAATGAAGATGCTTACTGAAAGGCAAGGTACAAAAGAGGCCAAAAACAAGGGCCTGGAGAGACATTTTTCCAAAGAAGACATACAGATGACCAACAGGTATGTGAAAAGGTGCTGAACATCACTAATCATCAGGGAAATGCAAACCAAAACCATGGTGTGATATTATCATCTCACAGCAGTCAGAATGGCTTTATATCGAAAAGACAAGAGGTAACAAGTGTTGGCGAGGACGTGGAGGAAAGGGAACTCCAGTCCCCCTGACGGTGGGGCTGTAAACTGGTTCAGGCGCTAAGGAAGACAGTAGGGATGTTCCTCAAAAAATTAAAAATAGAGCTGCCATTAAAAATGTCAACCCCACTTTGGGATATATAGCTCATACACACCCACCCACCCCCAGAGTATTATTCAGCCACAAAAGGAAGGAAATCCTGCCATTTGTGACAACATAGGTGGACCTTGAGGGTAAATCAGATAGAAATAAGTCAGAGAAAAACCAAGACTGAATGGTCTCACTCATATGTGGAATCTGAGAAAAAAAAAAAAAAAAAAACACCTTAGAAACGGAGAGTAGCTTAGTGGCTGCCAGGGGCAGGGGGCAATGGGGAGGTGCTGGTACACAGGATCTATAAAATTCCAGTTATAAGATGAGTAAGTTCTGGGGATCTAATATGTATGTGGTGACTGGGGTCAACAAGCATGTACTGTATACTTGGAAGTTGCTAAGAGAGTAGGTCTTAAACGTTATCACAACAACAATAATGTAAAAAAAAAGGTGAGGTGATGGAGGTCTTAACTAACCTTCTTGGGGAAATCGTTTTGCCATGTATATGTGTATCAAATCGTCACATCAGACACCTTAAATTTCCACGGTGTGATATGTCAATTCTCTCTCAGTAAAGCTGGGGAGGGGAGGAAAAGGCCAAAAGCAGGAGACAGCTGATGATGTCAAAATGCACCCAGCTACCCCGCCAGGTGTTACATCCTCCCCACACCCCAAGGAAAGCCCCTCATAGCAAAGAGATTGTATGTCAGTACTTTCACAGATCTTCAGTTTGAAAGTGCAGGCCCCCACCTGAAGGCTCTAGAGAATAAGCCATGGGCTGAACTGATAAACAGGCTGTGAGAAATGTCACGTAGCCGGCTGGATAAGAGATGGCCTCTTTAATGCATCCAGTGTGGACGGCTGGCCAGCCAATGACGGGTAAGAGCCTCAGAGGAGGACAACCTAAGACAGGCACAGCCGGCTGGGTAAGAGATGGCCTGCTTAATGAAGTTTCGTGACGAACTTTGAAACAATCTGTCCTTGATCATGTAACATCCTGTGCTTACTGCAGGAGCCTGGGAACCTGGAGCCTGGGAGCCTAAATGGCTTAAGATTATTAACATTGTTATAACTTAGATGATACGTGAGGCACCATGCATGTTCTATATAAACCCTTTTCTAAGAATCAATAAACAGAGTAGCCATCAGCTGTCTCCGCATACGGCGTGTATGTGTACGTGATATCGCGACACCAACAGAAAGTTCTTTTGCGGGGTTAGTATATGACAGGGGAAGTGGGAAGGACTCAAAACAATAAACAAATAATTATTGAGCACCTACTATGTGCTCAGGACCAAATTAGGTATTATCTGTACACTGTTCATTTCATCCTCACAACGACTGCGAGAGACAGCGTCACACTCTTCCCTTCACTGGACGTCTGAAGAAACAGATGGTCAGAGTATTTAACCTCTCTGTCCAAGTTCAGCCTAACCGAAAAGAGTGGAGTACAGGTTGAAGACCCACAAATGAATCCACCAAATGGACGCACAATGACCTCCAGACATCTGGACCCTAATGTACTGGAATTTTCCCCTTCCTCTGAAACCTCCAGCCTTCCAGGGCCACACGAGCCCGAAGCTCCGTGATGACATTCAGCTAGTTCTGAACTCCCCAGGGAACGTTTCCATAGTGAGCGACTGCATTTTGTTGCGTGCTTGGAGAAAAGAAACTTAGTGTGTATCTGACCTCAGAGTTGCTCTGCCCCAAAGACATCAAGTTTTGGGGCTTTTCTGGGGAATCATTACACAGAAGTCTAATCCCTTTTTTAAAAAATTGTTTTAGTTTTTATTTAAAAGGAGAACATTTTTGTCTCCTCCTCTGTTTTTGTCTGCTAGGAGAGAGTTCCATACGTGCAGGGAAAAAAAAAAAAAACAGAGCAAAGATGTGATAATTTGGCCAAAAGTGTGTCCACTTCTCTGTTCATATTTTGTCACAAGCGATAAATGGTGTCAAAGCTGTCAGATGAGATTTTGAAAGTGTGGAGGGTGGGAGCAATCAATCTCCAACTTAGGGAAGGTAGCAGGTTTTAATGAGCTACTGCTGCGGAGCACCATGCAGCTTTTAACTCCAAGCTTCACTGGCACGTGTGCCTGGCAGTGATTGATAAACTTTTTAACTCCTCTAATTTGATTCTTACAAAGCGATCAAGTGTCTTCTGTCTCAGCTGCAATCAGGAGAGGCTGGTTGGGAGACCTGCAGAGCACGTGGCCAGAGTGCAGTCTCCTGGGATCTCCTGCTTGTTCCCCGGATTTTGCAGCTCAGAATAATCATCTGATGCTCGCTCACGAAAAGGCCAGGTGCCCAGCGCTGAGTAGCGGGAGGTACCCAGCAGGTCACAACCACGCTTCCCCTCCAAACCCAGCACATCATCCCCAGACGGGGTAGTGGCTTCCTGGCGGGCAGATGCTGACACATTCGGGTCGGTGGTCTCCCAGCGCCCGGCACAGGGAGGTGCTCGGTACACTCGTGAGAAAATCATCCTGCACTATTTGACGCATTTCATGAAAACTGAATTCTGCTCCAAGGGTTTTCTGTTTCTGATGTTCACACCACAGAAAAAAAATGCATAAGCTGGTAAATATGGGTCTGTGAGCCAACAGAGAGCAGACTCACCGTGTCGTTAGGACAGAAATGTGTCTCCTTTTTTTGCTCAGGATGTAGGCTTTTAAAACTAACGATGCACTTATAAACTGTAAACCTTAAGGATTTTGGATTTGGCAAATTTGGAATTTATGATAATTTGATGCAAGTAGGGCCTAAGTCTCCCTCTTCATTATCACTGAAAAAAAAAAAAAAAAGAGCTGCCTGGGCAAAAGAATTGGGTAAACAAAATTACAGAGCTATGTTTAAGTAACTTGAGGAAACAGAAAACTGCTAGGGACTTTGGCAGCTCAATTGAGGGTATAAAAGGATGCTAATTATCAATGTGTCTCAAAGCTTCCATTCAAAAACACTTTTAAAAAGTAGCAGTTAATTCCAACTACCTTCGATACACAATAGTGTGGGGAAATACTGGGATAAAACCCCACTTCATGAAAATGCCTCGGTAATGCGATACCTCTAACGAATTCAGGCTGACCGTCCCCATAGAGTCCAAAATGATGCAGTTGAACCAAATGTGTAGCAAACAACATGGCCATCTTTATTAATTTGGGTCTTCTTTGTGGTGAGGGGTAGGGGCAGGGGTAGGGTTAAGCCAGGAGTCATCACTGCTGTTTGATCGTCCCCTGGGAAGGCAGGCCAGGTCCTCCCGGTCTTCCGAGCCCTTGCTCCTCTGCTCTCTGGAGTGTTTTCTTCTGCTACCACACTGATCGTTCCATCCCTAAAGCCTCTAGGACAGAATCTGTGGGCAACAGCGACAGCTGTGATTCTCCGTGACCTGGATGAGTTGGCAAGGATAGGTGGGCAGATTCCGGCAAGTTCTAAAGGCGTGAGCCATCCACAGAGACAGCTGTGACTCGGAAGATGTAGGAAGCAGATGTCGCTTCCTCGGCCCTGCTGTCAGCTAGAAGGAACTTCCCTGCCCCGAGGGAGAAGAGCTGGTCACAGCCTGGTCCCGGCTCTGCAGCCCCGGCCTAGGCGGGGCAGTGCCGCTCAGAGGAGGCGCGGTCAGGCTGGAAGCCAGCACGGGCTCCAACTGCGCGGCGGTTCCAGGAGCTGGACCGGGGCTCCTGAGACAGCCTGCTCTTTGTTCTCATTAACCTTCTGTCTGGGGGAAGCGGGTCCCATTCCCCCAGCCAGGAGCCCACCTCCCCTGGCCCCAGGCAGGGCTTCACCTCCACTGGGCCTTCCACCAAATCCAGTTAGTCCCTGGCTCCACTTCCTCCCATTGGAAAGGAGGGCGCTGTGCACGGATGTGCTTCTGGGGGCAGACCCTCCCTACACTGGCCCCGAGAGAGGCGCTGCACAGAGGCACATGTTTAGGAGGGAATCGAGCATCTCTAGCCCTTTTCCTCTCATGCTACCCATCTGACATCAGTGCCTCTGGTCGGTAACATCTCTGCTCTCAGTCACTTAAAAAAATGAAGTTTAAATACTAACTGGAAAAGATACTTGCACCCCTATGTTCACTGCGGTGCTAATTACAATGGCCAAGACACAGAAAGTGTCCATCGATGGACGAATGGACAAAGAAGATGTGCCATATATACCAGATACGTATATATTTCAATGAAATACTATTCAGACATTAAAAAAAAGAGAAATCTTGCCATTTGCAACAACACAGATGGATCTTGAGGGCATTATGCTAAGTGAAATAAGGCAGACAGAGAAAAACATACACCGTACGATCTCTCTTATATGTGGAATCTAAAAACAAGCAAACAAAAACCGCAAGCTCACAGGTACAGAGAACAGATTGGCGGCTGCCAGAGGCAGGGGGTGGGGCTGGGGCTGGGGGTGCAGAGTGAAATGGATGAAAGGGGTCAAAAGGTACAAACTTCCAGTCATAAAATAAGTAAGTCCTGGGGATGTAGCATACAGCATGGCGACTGTATTAGTAATACTGGGCTGCATACTTGAAAATTGCTGAGAGAGAAGATCTTAGAGGTTTTCATCGCAAGAAAAAAAAATCTGTAACTCCGTGCGGTGACGGACTTAGTGTAGTGACCGTTTTATCACACATACAAATATCAAATCATGATGTTGTTCATCTGGAAGTAATATAATGTTGTGCGTCAGTTGTATCTCAGTTTAAAAAACACCAAAAAAAAAAAAAAAGCACGCAGTGTAACACCAATGTCGGAGTGAGTACGTGTACCCCCCCTCCCACTCAGCACCCCTTGTGAATTTCCCTGGCGTGCTCCGCACCCAGCGGCGACCAGATGCTTCGTGGGAAACGCCCATGCTCGTGAGGCTCTGTGCCCTGTGGTCCCCCTTCTGTGCCTGACACGGCCCCGTCTTGCTCCTCTGGCCTCTCTTCCTGTCAGTTCTAGTATGAAGCACAGTATTACCGGCTGTAGGAAAGTGTTTCTGTTTGAGATCTCAAGTATGCTCTGCCTGACTTAAGGCTCCATAAGAGACAATTTGCACAACTGATTCAGAGGATTCTTGAGATAAACTTTGTTGGTGTTTTTTTTTCTTTTGGTGCTCAGGCCTTGGTCAACACTTGATTTTGTCTGGACAATGATTTCAATCAAGAACAAAAAAGTGTCCCCGGATAGAGTGGTGTGAAACAGATGAGGGTAAAGAAAAGGCCGCCCAGCTGGTCATGCCAGTGACTGAAAGGTCATGGCCACTGTCATGTCCCCGAGCAGGGCTGATTGAGAAGCCAGAGGAAAAGGCAAATTTGGCAGCTGGACTGGACATCCTAGGCAGCCGTTCCTTCAGAGAGGGCAGTGATGGGGATGGTCCACCACTCCCAATGCTAAGCGATGCTCTTTGTATCAGAGATGTCCCCTCCCCAAACACAGACATAGCAAGGGACTCTGTCCTTGAGCAACAGTTGCCTCGACAGACTCCTACATGGAACCTGGCCCAGGCTCACATCAGCTGGGAAAAGAGGGCTGGATGGGGGAAGGGCTGAGGTGTCCCCAGAGATGGGAGGTGAACTAGGTCCTGCCTTGGACACTTGGCCTATTTGTAAACACATGTGCTTGGCGAGGACTTCTAACCTAGAGGAGGTTCCCTGCCTCCTTCCACCGGATTTGACAGTCAGAGGGGCTGGCGTACGGCATGCAGCCTGACAGACCTGTCCCAGGGGTGACAAATCAGAGGATAACAATCACTCACCTTCTCAAAAAATCCTATAAATGATATAGTAGAAACAATCAAAGGAACAATTCCTTGCAATGAGACCAAGAAAAACATTATGGCCACTCAGCCAGCAAAGTTATCAGATTCAGATGGAACAGAACAGGTCTTCCAGGCCTTGTAGAAAGTCAGATCTCACTGGAGGGTGCAGGAGAGAGCAAGAAAGAACAGGCAGCAGTGTGAAATGGTTGGGATTCTTTTGAACATATAAATGAGGCGGCCAAGAAAGTACAAAGAATCCAATCAAGTAGGGTTAAATGTTCCATCTAGTCTGCAGGGTGTACAATCCACACTGAGTTGCCCTGTCATTGGACACACTCACCCATGAAATAAACAGAAATTTGAAGAGAGATTTACTGAGTCCCCCTGAAGAATCACAATAGCAAAAATTGCAAAAAAAATATGATGTTATGAAGGGGAACACTTTGTGTTATATATAGAAGGGTTAATTTGCTCCCCAAGAACTGAGAAGAGCATCTGGGTAATGCAACCAGTTCCAGCATCCAGTGATGCCAGCTAAGTCAGTTTAAGAAATAAACCATAGACTTACAAATCTTGCAGTTACCTCGCCACACTGTCCAGACAGTTTTACTCATTTTATCTAGATTCCTCTACAGGGGAAAAAATGGACCTCCTCTCTCGCCTGGGGAGGTGGTGATTTGGCATGAGTTTGTAACAATCTCTGCATAAATTATTCTCTCTACCTTTGCTAGTACCCAGGAGGACTGAGTCACCCAGAGGTAGGAGTTGAACAATGAATCAAACCAATCAATAAAAAAAAGACACACCACCGAACTGGAAATCTGGCAAAGAATATGAACAGGCAAATCACAAAAGAGAAAACCCAAATGGCCAATACGCAGAGGGGGGAAAACCAATCACCCTCTCCAGGGTGAGAGGCAGAGCAAACTGCAACGACCATGAAACTACCATTTCACACTCTGCATCTTGGCAAAGATGAAGTTGCCAAGGATGCTGGAAAGTGGGGGCCGCAGGATGCGCCGGTAGGGCTGTTAAATCGAAACAAGTTCTTAGAAAACAAATGGCCAATTCTTAATGGAGATGAAGGCGTGTGTCTCCACAACACAGCGATTCCAACTGCAGGTATGTGTCCTGCAGAAACTCACGCACAGGCACTTAAGCAGATTTTAATAGCGGCACTACTTTGTAAGAGGGAAGACCCGGAAGCAATCTAAATGACCGATGGGATGAGATGGACTGTATCACTGACGGTTCGATGGGCCACTTCGCAGCACTGAAAATAATCAAGATCTACACACATCAACATGCATCGGTCTTAAAAAGCATCTTGAGTAAAAACAAAAACCCAGCAAGGTACAGCACTACACCATTTAGATGATATGTTAAGATGAGCTCTTGCTTGAGACACACAGAGTGTGTGGGAGTCTGGCTGAGTGGCGCTGAAAGTCTTGATCTTTGCAGGCACCACCTCCAGTCGATACCGTTTATCTAAAGCTGTAAAATAAAGGATTGTTTACAGAACTTTGGCATAATGGAAGAAAGGGAGGAACATGAGCCCACGTCTATAATATTTAATTTCTTAAGAAATTCTGAAGAAAATACTGCACCCCGTTGCCTTTCGTTCAGTCTGAGTGATATGTTATGTAGCAGCGTGTTTGTTCCACTCGCTCGGTGCTTTTCTGTATGAGTTAAATATTTGATCCTTAAGAGTCTCGTGAACAACAACAAAAAAATCACAGGCTGCCAGGGTTTTCATCTGGCGGCAGTGTGACTGGGACTAGGTACACTGTAAATGGGCAACAGAGAACAGTGGTGCTCTGGTGACGTCCCAAGGGGTGCTTGCTCAGAATCCTGCTACCACTGCTGTCAGGCCGATGGCCCACGTGCTGTCACCCCAGCAGAGGCAGGAGGCTGTGAGGACTGGGGAGTAGGACCCAGGGCTGGAGGCTGAAGGACACACAGGCTACACTCCCGGCTCGGGGGCCCGAGGGTCTCCCCGGTTTGGGGAGTTGAGCAGGATGGGAGGGGCGGTCTGGGCACAGGTGGACGGTGCGGAGGCAGGAGGGAGGGGGATACGGTCAGGACTGCGGCTAGCTTGGGACGCTTGCTGGGTAGGCTTGTGAGGGCGTTGCCAGGGGCACTGGGCTGAAGCGGTGAGCAGGGCAGACCAGAAGGGGTTGTGGAATCCAGGCCTGTCCTGAGGGAGAAGTGGAGCTTTTGGAAGATTTAGAGCAGAGGCATGACCTTGAGGGATCATCTCATTCAGTTTCTTGCCTTGAGGCAGATAAATGTCTAAAGCTTTCTGGATGGCGGGCCTGTCTCTTCTGCAGCGTCTCCAAGGACAGACTCCGCCGTCCCCATCCTTCATCTCTCACAGCGTTGGGGCAGCTACAGCTGGGAGTGGAGAAGGTGACTGCGGCAGGGCGAGGCAGACGGGGAAGGCAAAACGGCAGCTCTGGGGGCCAACAGGCATGGGGTGGGGTGGCGGGGACGGGAGGGGTGGTGCATCAGGCCCGCAGAACGCGGTGTGCCCGGGTGTGGCAGCCTGCGCCGGAGGGTCTAATGATGACAACCATGATGGCCAACGTCAGCGTCAGTATCATCAGCATCGTTATTACGCAGCCAACACTGATGACGCTTGCCATGTGTCAGGAAGTGACCCAAGGGCTGTACACGGTTCAGATAACCCTATGAAGCAGGTACTCTCTCCCCATTTTAAAAAAGAGGAAAATGAAGCAGAGAGGAGGAGACGGAGTCTGGCTGTGGTCCCACAGCTTATCAGAGGCAGACCCTGAGTTCACAAGCAGCCTACGATCCTAACCATGACACTACATGGCATCTCAAAAAGGAACATTGGGAGAGTCCTGCCAGGCAGAGAAACATTGGCAGAAGGGTACCTCGAGGAGGAATCTCAGCATCCCAAGCCCACTGTCCATGTGGAACGGGTCTCTCTCAGAGAATGGAGTCCACGCGCAGACCAGGATCTGGACCACGAGAGCAGGGCTGGCTGCAAGAAGTCTGTCTGGATGCTTGCTGCTTCGATCAATGTGGAGCGCCGGAAACAGGAGGGAGGGGACTGAACTTACAAGATCTTCAGGTGCAGTTCCCATTTCACTCTAAACATCCCTGTCACGTGGATATTCCTATTATAGGTGGGGAAGCGGAGACTCCAAGAGGTTCAGTAACGGACTTACAGTCACACAGTAAGCAAGAAGCAGATCTGGGAGGAAGACCGTTTGCCTCAGAAGCCCTGGGTGTTTTCCTATTACCGCGTACTGCCTCCCGGGGTTTTTCCCAAGTATCCACTAACTGGATGTGAGTGCTGGCCTAGAGTCAAACTACATCTGCTTGCTAATTTCCCCAAAGAACACACACAGGGGTGAATAAACAGGAAAGACAGTCAGTACCAGCTGTGAACTGAAGATAAGAGAAGACCACAGGCCAAAATCTGGGAGGAATTTCCATTAACGGCCACGTTCCTGGGGATGAAGTTGGAAAGAAACCACCAACTGCACCCTCTGCGCCACAGGGGGAAACACACTGGCCTGAAGAAGCTGGGGAGCCAGGCTAAACAGCCTTTGTGCTCTTGCAAATCCCACAGGCTTCTTTCATTTACAAGCACAGTTGAAAAAAGCCAAAATGGATGGCAAATCAAAATTTAAAATTACGTTACAAATTTAAATTACATTAAGAAAATGACCTGCCATGACAACAAATGTAAATCCTAGAAACGTAAAAATTGTTTAATATTAGGGAAGTTATTAAGCATTACATCATATCAATAAGTCAAGACAGGAATAATCATGTGATCCTATTATTCGTGATTCAAAGGACACTTGGTAAAAGCTATCATATATTCATGATGAACAAAACTATTGGTCAGTAAAATGTCAATTTCCTAACAGCACATTTCACTCTTCTTGTGTATTATTAATAAGCAGGTTTCAGTCAATACAAATGGAACTAAGATGGATACTGCCAGAAAGGAGGAAACAAAATCACTGCAACTTGTAGACAAAGTCACAGCAGACACAGCGAACCTAAGAAAATCCCTAATTCTCTAATGAGAATTTGCTAATTCTTTAGTGAGTGAATTCAGTAAGGAAGCAAGATAAAAGCCAAAATTCCAAAACTGCTTTCCACTACACTGGCAGAAAGTGATTAGAAACATGCAATGAAAAATTAAAATCCTGTTCGTGATAGAAAAATAGGAAAATAAAAATAGTGGAACTAAAACAAGCAAGTTTGGGGTGAGAGCCTGGCTGAGAGAGGGCCAAGGAGCTTGGTAAGAAGGGCTCATGGACCAGAGGGAAGAGCTGCTGTGGTCACCTCCCCCTGCCTTTCTGGCTGCACCCGTGAACCTCAGAAACTCGATCATGTGGCATTGAGATCATTGGAGCCACAGACAGGTGTGCCTAGCAAATACTGTATATCACTTATATGTGGAATCTAAAATAGTCACACTCGTAGAAGCAGAGAGTGGTTGCCAGGGGCTGGGAGTAGAGGGAAGCGTAAAGGTGATGGTCAAACAGTAGAGTTTCAACTGTAAAAAATTAATAAACAGAAACCTCAATTAGAGTGGGGAGACCAGTAGGGGGAGCTCTCATGTCCTGTGATGATAGCAGAGCACAAGAAGACCCTTCTTCCTCAAGAAAAGCCCTAGACTGTATACTTTAGCCCCCCCCCCAATCCCCCAGCTTCCTTTTCCTTCTATAAAAGCATTCTTCTTCCTTTGCCCTGCGGGAATTTGCACACGCCTTACCACGGTTGCAGAGCTCAAATTACAATTCTCTGCTGATCCTGAATAAATCCATCTTTGCTGGAGAAATATCCGGCAGTCTGTTTATTTCAGCTCGACACAGTTATGCAAGAAAAGTTCTGAAGACCTATCATACAGCACAGTGCCTTCAGCTAACAATATTGCATACTTACAGATTGCTGAGAGGGTGGGTCTTAGGTTGTGTTCTTACCACACACACACACACACATACACACAACAACAACAACAATAATAATAATAATGGGGTGAGAGGAATCTTTGGGAGGAAATGGGTATGTTTCTAGCCTTCATGAGGGTGATGATCTCACTGGTGTACACTCAGCTCCAAACTCTGAGTTGTGTACATTAACTATGTACAGCTTTTACATGTCAATCATAACTCAATAAAATGGTTATTTTTTTAAGTGTCTCCAGGACACCAACCCCAAAGCACAGGTGAACCCCAACCCCTTCAAAGGTAGCCTACCTTTGGGAGCTACCTGTTGTGGGTTTTAGAGGATCCATCTGCCTGACCCCAAGAGGTCCCCACCAGCTTTGATGCCTGCCTTGTTCCTTGCTCTGCTTCCTCTGAACTTTAATGCAAGATTCTTCCCTTGACAGAATCGGTCCCCACCTAGGTAGCTTTGAAGGAGAATTCCATGCTTTTCTGAGGGTCTACAGTATATCCATACTACACATAGACCCTGCGTGTGAGATCTTTAATGTAAGTAGATGGAATAAAAGAAAGTAACTTTACATAAAAAGTGGGGAGAGTCCATCCAGAAGACACAATAATTGTCACTGGTGCCAGGACTTCCCTGGTAATATGACCAGTGCCCTTCTCCTCTTTGTGGCTGAGGTAACTTGCCAGCCCATCCCAGCCACAGACTCGAGAACCCATCATGATTTTATTTAGAAGGGATATTTCAAATTACTTTCAATTTCTTTTTTTTTTTTCTGATTATGAAACCAATTCAGGTATTCCCCTAAGGGGTGAGTTTTCAGCATCCTGACTGGATGTAAGGTGACTGACATGCTGGGGGCCCGCAGCCAGCCTGGGGTCTCCTGTGGCTTCCGCCGCAAGGGGCCACCAGGCGGCTGCCACGCAGGGGCCTCGCAGGAGTTCCTTTCCTCCTGACGGCTGCTAGCTGTCATTTTCAGTCTACGCTTTTATACTCTCATATAAATTCTGTGCTTTACTTACCACAACAATGAGCATGTGGGTTAGAAAATCCAATCACTTTTTTTTTTGCCACCGAAAACAGTTGTTTTAATATGATTTTTGTTAATTTGAGATTTCGTTAACTTCACTTTATAATAACAGAATAGATCATCTGGTCGAATTGCAGACATTTTGGAAAATACACACAAGAATAAAGGAAACTTGCGTTCACTTTCATTCCATCCATAAGCATCAGGATCGTCAGAATTACTCCATCCCCCCAGCTTTTGTCTCCGTGCATGTAATAGACGCAGACCAGCAATGTCATTACACTGTAAATTAAATCTCTAGGCTGTCAAGTGAAAACGTTGTTTTAAATAACAGGACAATCTTCCATCTTTGTCTACGTGCATTTTTCTACGTCTCTGACTAATTTCATACGGTGAGAGTCTCAGATGTAGGATTATTTTTAATCATAGGGTTTAACTCTGGAAAAGTTGCAGCTTACTATCACCAAATCGTTTTCAGAGAAGGTTTACAATTTACATTTCCACCAGTAGCACGTGCGTTTGCCCATTTGATCACACTCTTGATAGCACCATTATCATCTGTTTTATTCTTCTCTAATCTGATAGGTGAAGACTGTTACCCAATTACTATTTTAATTGACCGTTCTTAGATTTCCAGTGAGGCTGAAAACTGTTTTAGTACGTGCGTTGAAAGCATTTATCCCATAGAACTGTCTTATTCCTTATCCCATTTATCTATTGTCTATCTAGAGGTTTTCATATTGTTTCAGAAATGCTCTTCGCATATGTCTTAGACTATTCATTGTTGTATTTTTTTCTTGCTTATTACTTTTTGAAATATTCTTTCAACTTAATAGTTTAATAGTTTTTGTTTATGATCCTTCCATGGCTTTAATGCTTAGAAAGGCATTTCCTACTCAGAAAATTAGTTCTATATTGACAAGTAATTTCTCCATCTTTTAAGAATAATTAAAACTTATCCTTATATAGACTAAAGACCAATTACCCTGATGAATATGGATAAATGAAAGACAAACCCAAATTACCAAGGTCTGAGCCGGATCAGTAAGCCCAACGAGATGCCTGCCCCATACGCCAGGATGGCTGAAATCCCAGTGGCACTCAGACCTGAGCAGGCGTCAGTCACCGGGAGGGCATACGGAAGCCCAGGTGCTGGCCCCACCCTGGAGGTTCCGATGCAGTGTTTCCGGGGTGGGGTCCAGGCATTTGTATTTCTAACAAGTCTCAAGTGATGCCGGTGCTGTTGGTTCGGGAACCGCACTTTGAGACCCACTGCTGACGTGAGTGAGTTCCCTACTCCATACTTCTCAGGCAGTCACATCGCTTTGGGGATTCACGCGCTCGCTGTCAGTCTGACAGGACTCGTGATGGGCATAGCTACTGAAAGCTGTTTAGGTTTCATTAGATGATTAAGAACTGAAGAACAGCAGCTTTGGATCCAAATCCTGACAGAGTGGCACGTTGACAAAATATTGCCAGGAGAATATTTCTGTTGGTGCCAGATTTGATGGGAGGAGAGACTCTGCCTGCCGGAATGCAAGTTATCTCTGATAACAACAGTAAAGGTCCTGGTATTTGTAGGTCTTGGCCTCATGCAACAAATGCCTCACGTGAATGAACATGATTTCTTCTGTTTTATTTGCTTTCTCGGCAAGTTTTACCAACAGCCAACCTCATGGGACAGGTAACCTACAGTTTTATGGATGAAAAATTGTAGGTATTTAATAGGTATTTGACTAGCTGAGGACTATATTTTCTTTCTCTATTTTTTTTCTGATTATAGAAGTAACGCATGCCCACTGTGGAGATTTTGAAAAATACAGAAAGATATAGTCATTCATCATCCTATCACATATGAAACAGCAGTGTCAATGTTTTGATATATTTTTTTCCAGCTCCTTTATGCATAACAGATTTGGGGTCATACTATACCTGTCGCTTTGTGTAGGGTTTCTTTCCTGTGCTGTAAACATAGAATGTCAAGTGCTCTCAACTGGCCATGAGTCAAGAATTTTAAACCCAGCTCCCAGCCGATCTCAGCCATGGCCCTGGAACCAACAAATAAAGTGTCCCAAGCAAACGCTGGGACCTGGGCTACAGAGGACTGGCCTTTGGATCAGAGCATGGAACAGAGATCAAGAGTCCAAGAGCAAAGTAGAAATGGAAACCAGAAAAGACATGAGGCCAGAGTAAGAACTTGGGATGGAGAGACAGAGGCCAAGCCGGGAGAGGTTCCCAGGGAGCAGCTGCAGGTACTGTACTGCACCTGCTGTGTATTAGCTCACCAGCTGGGGAGGAGTGGACGCCTGGAAAGGATGCTGAGCAGGCCTGTGGGTGGGGAAGTCAGTGTGACAAGCAGGCTTTGATCTGGACCAAATCTGGGGACAGGTGCCCTGTGCACTTTTGTGTTAGGATATCTTGCAGTGCCTCGGACATAGCACACAGCTGAGAGAGAAGCCAGCTCTGATGATGAGCTTGCCAGGAGCAAGCAAAGGCTGGGGACATTTAGACAACACTCTCGAGCACCCACAAAGACCAGGGAGTCCTGTGAGTTTCTTACTTCTTGACCTCTAGCCCCAGACACATTCCCACACATCCAGCACCATCCAGTGAACAGATCCTTTTGCTTAAAGATTACTGTGTTTCATTTCTTAAATCAGAAACTCTAAATGAGTGAAGTCTTAGTGAAAGAAGTTTGATTGTGAATAAGGCAAAAATTTGAGCCAAGGAGCCAAGGTGTTTAACCTGCACTGTCCAGAACCCACTGTAAGACACCAATGGCTCCACTCTCCTTGCTAAGGGCGAGACTCATTTCTCTTTCTTCAGAGGGAGAAGAGTTTAACAGAAGTGTTGGCTGGACCCTGGGATAGATCAACAGAACTGTATGATCTCCTATGATCCCTGTCATCACCTTTGCCATCGGATGCTGTCTGCAAACTGTTGGCAGAGCACAGCTGCGCACGGTGCTGGAGGTCAAGGAGCAGAAAAGATGCAGGGTTGCGTGGAGACCCAGGTGAACCTGAGATGCAGATACTCTGCCACGTGGGAGCATCTACTGCATTAGAGACACATTCTTGGGCACAAGTGGCCTCATGGTGTGCAGTGCGAGTGACAGATGGAACCAAGTGACTTAGAGGACCCCACTTTTCTGCAGTTGCAATGAACCAGAAGCATTGAGCTTGAAAGCCCTCCCCGGATTCTGGGTTTGGTCCCCTCAGCCTCTCCCTCCCCTCCTCTCCACCATTAACATATACCAAGTCCTCAGGCTGATTTCAAACACAGTATCACAAGTCCTGCTCAAATACATCACTGCAGTAACAGCAAACACACAGG
Source organism: Camelus dromedarius (assembly GCF_036321535.1). Classification (NCBI taxonomy): domain Eukaryota; kingdom Metazoa; phylum Chordata; class Mammalia; order Artiodactyla; family Camelidae; genus Camelus; species Camelus dromedarius. Next base: position 23,112,723 of record NC_087459.1, on the reverse strand, counting down.
ATTTTGAAGAATGCAGGGTAAGAAGACCATAAGAATTTCACAGGTTATTATTTGCTGCAGAAGAGAGAGGTTCTGAACTGGCTGCCAAGAAATCAGTGAGTCTCACACCCAGAGGGCTGAGTACCCTGGGAAGAGAAGACTCTGGGGTGTGGCCCTTAGACCAGCCTCCTTGGGAAGGAGGCTGGGGTAGTAGCCAATGACATTCCACCTTCACTGATACTAATTTCCTGCAAAGAGCCAGGGGCTCGTAACTTTCGGGATGAGCACCAACTGATAAATAGCTGTTTTTTCGCAGAATCCCATTTGATTTTATTTTACCCTTGGCACTGTAGGCTAGAGTGCCAGTAAGGAGCAAGCACTGGAAGACAGATTTAATTAGCAAGATGAGCCTAGGGCCTGGTGGGATCACTTCTCAGAACACAGAGAACAGCCACGGTCACGGTTTTCCTCTAAGGTAGGAAGAAACCAAAGCCTGCAGAAAATGAAAGGCTGTGACAGCAATGTCAGATCGGAAGTGGAAGCCCAATTATAGAATCTTTCCCCTTTCTGGTACCTAGTCTCCAAGGTGGCCCCCAATGGCTCCTGCCTCCGGGTATTTACTGGGAAGCAGTCCTCTCCCCACTGAACAGAGATGACCTGTGTAACCACAGGACACTGCAGAAATGATGGAGTTTGATTTCCAGTGCTAGGTCATAAAAGGCATCATGGCTTCTGCCTGGTACTCTCTTGGGTCATTTATTTTTCTGGAAGCCAACTGCCACGTCATGAGGACACTCAAGCAGCACCATGGAGAGGTCCACATGGCGAGCACCTGAGGCCTACTGCCAACATCTAGCATCACCTTGACAGTCACATGCATTTGAGCCACCTGGAAGCACACCCTCCAGCCCCAGTCAAGCCTTCAGATGATCACAGCGCCAGCCAGCATTTTGCCTGCAATCTTCTGAGAAACCCTGAGCCAGAAACACCCAGCTAAGCTGCTATCGAATTCCTGATGCACAGAAACTGTGAGAGAGTACAAATTCACTGTTTTATGTCACAGGCTTTTGGGGTAATGTACTATGCAGCCATAGATCACTAATACAGCTTTCCAAGTGTACCATCCTGTCTGTTTCCACAGGAAATTGATTTCATCCCTCATAGAAAGCCTTGTCAGTGTTCTCAAATGGATGGTCTTCTCCTTTCTAAAATATCACTCCCTCCAGACCCGTCTTTCCTCAGGCCCTAAATCCATTCCACCAGCAGGTCCTGAGGTCCTTCCCTTTAAAGTAGACCTTCCTCGTGGTCAGTGACCTTCCTTTGCTGACTGTCTCTACCTTTTTCAAACTCTCATCCTGACCAGCCTAGAATGCTCTCTTTCCTTTCTTTTCTCATTAACTCCCTCTCATATTTCAAGGTTTGAAGCAAGTGCACACACTTCCTGAAGCTTTATCTGACCCCTCAAGACCACGTGTGTCTCCCATCTTGAACTTTTATTTGTTCTACTCAAAACAATAGTTACTGAGAGCCTGCTGACTACATTGGGCGAGGTGCTGAGGGCACCACAACAATGAAGTCCCTGCTGCAAGGAGATTACAGACTAGTAACCATCACACTAGCTCATCACTTCTTTGTTCTCTCTCTCTTAATTGTGTTTCCCCAACCAAGTTCTTAAATAGTCAGGACTGTCTCTTAAACGCCTTTTGTAAACCTCATAGTGACTACCAGACTATGGGGCAAGTAACAAGTTCTTACTAAGAACTTGTAGGTTACATGCAAGATGGGAAGCAGAGTAACACTAGAGATACATGTCAACCACAATCCTCATCTAGGTTAGAGAAAAATACATTAAGAAACCATGCTCTGTTTGAATGGCGTTTCACTAAACAACAACTCAATTTAACTTGACAAATTATTTAAGTCAAATTTTTAAATAATTATTGATGAGCCATGCCCCAAATTCCACGATCACAAAATAATAGTCATATTTTAAGATTAAGGAGCTAATATAAAAATGATGTATAGCACATTAATAATTTGAAGGTAGATATTTGAAATTTCCTAAGAGATTTTACAAGACAGAAATAGAAAAAAATGAGAAGCATCAAATATAAATTTTTAGATAAAACCATTCTGTCCTATTAAGAGTTTTGATAGGATCCAAACACACAAGGCGACTGTGCCAACTTCCCAGCAAGGATCTCCTGGAACCAAGGACACAGTGGGCTCAGGTAACATTAGTGTCCTTTCTAAGTGACTCTTGTGAATCAGAAGTGGAGGAATCTCATTTCTCCAAAATGTAAAACTGTTTTTGTTATAAGGAGAAAAGAGGAAGCTATTTCACTCCTCCAAGCCAACCACTCCTGAGGTGGTTTCCTGATTTTTGGTCACAAAAGCCATTGAGTATAGTTTTGATTTCTTGTTCAGAGGACCCAGTATGGATCTCAACTTAGACATCCTGTTTAAGGAATGTATGTCATTTGAGCCCAGAAGAGATCTTCATGTGCAGAACAGAAGCTCAAAAACTCAGAGTCAAACATCAATCTTACACACGTTTACTGTCAAACTTCATCTTTAAAAAAAATTCTCACTTACCTGCCAAAATATGCTATCTATTGTGTTTCCGAGAAAACCATCGCGACCTTCAGAAGACACCAGTTTGGGGCCAAGGATTGTCATGAATTCATCAAAATCCACCTGGCCATCCCCTGGAAGAAGAAGATACAAATACAAGTTGAAAAGTAGTTGAAATTGACCTACCCAATGAAATAAGCATCTCCATGCTTTTCTCCTTGGCATGACCTCAGTCAATGAAGAGCTGAACCCATTACTGAAAATTGTGCAATATTCTTAAAACACCAAAAGAAATACAAGAAACTGGCAAGGACTGGTACCTCCAAGACAACATAGTCCTAATCATTTGTCAATATTTCTGTCTAAATACTCAACTGGTACCTCCCACTTAAATAGCCACAACGTTACACTTGCTGTACCTCCTGGACCCCAGCTGCTTGGCTGTACCTGAGAGAAATTACAGCTCCATCCCTATCTCTTCCTTCATCCTCATCAATCACGCATGAATTTAGACATCAAGTCTTACTGGTTTCACTTCTTAAATAACTATGGCTGGTCTACCTGCCTTGTTAAATCAATTGCTAGTCCCTTTCCAAAAAGACTGTGGTGGGAAAATGCTTCCAAGAATGAACGTTCCTAGTTACAGTTATAATGTTCCTAGTAAAATGGTTTGTGCCCTCACACTCTCCACACCACCTTCCATACGGTTGAGTTTACTTCCCCCAAAGCATATATGATCATGCTTTATAAACTTCAATGGCATCTTTGACCAAAAATAAGGAAACCACCTCAGGATAGTATTCAAGTCCCACTATTCCTTTTGGCACTCTTTTGTTCTCCACCTCTGCCCCAAATGCCATGCTCTTTCGGAGTGCCATGCCTCTGTGTATGCTGTTCCCTCCATCCAGATGCCTTCTCTGTGTGTCTACCTGGGGAAGGCCAACCTGTTCTGTAAGATGGAACATAAATACCATGTTCTCCTTCTGTATTTTTCCTGACCCTTCCTCATCTCACTAGACAGCGTTGGGCAAACTTTCTTCTGTCTCTCCAACTAACTTAATGTGTATCTATTTAGAACTTACCACCCTACATCTCAGTCACTAATCTGCATGCTAATCTCCCACCTGGCTTGTGAGCTCTGCAAGGTCAGGGACCCAGTCTGAAATGCCTGTCACCCCTGGTGAGGTCCCACAGTTCATAAGAGCTTTGAAGCTCGCGGGCATGAATCACGTTTTTACGAAGACCTCACAAGCCCTTAACTACAATATGTCTGTCAGACTGGGTCACACAAGCTTCTGGCCGTAGTGCAGAGGGCACCGCTCTCTCTCACTTGGGAGCCTGATGGGGTTGGGGATCCACAGGACACAGCAAAACACCTGCTTCTCAGCCCTGGGAGAACGAGGCCGTCTTTAACAATCTACATTCTGGGTAGGAAAGAGACCACCCACCTCTCCGAAACCTCCCCTCAGGGTGACAGGAGATCAGCCTGTGGAACTGGTACATTTCAAGGGTCCACAAGGAACTCTGGTCAAAGTCAGCAGGGCGTGCTCCCAGAGGGAGCCCTTGGCTGAGAACCCCAAACCCGAAGCTGACAAGTGGAAACGAAGCTCCAAACTACATCCTGGCCTCAATGAAAGGGGCAGCTTATCCACTACTCACAGCTTCGGCCAGAGGGAAGGTGCTAGGGGAGGGGCCTCAGGACCCTCTGGGCAGTGCCGGCTGCAGCACAGGGGGCTTGGCAGAGACTTTCCGCTCCTTGGAGGAGAGGTCTGGTTCACAGGAGGATTTGCTTCTACCTCCTTAACAGAAGACATCCGGAACCTCAGATTTTTTATTAGTCAAAATGTGATTCTCCACCCCCAGACCCTTTTAAACTATCATTGAGCAAAGGGAGATCCCTGCAGGCCCACAGTTGGAAAAATAATCAAGGTGGGACCCCCTCACCTCTGTCTTTCTTAGGATATTCTTAGTACTGGTTCCTGGGTGTGTGTGTACATTGCACCTTCTCTGTAGACTTTCAGTATATGAAGGCTCCTCCCGCTAACACACAGCTCAACACCAGTCCTACAAGCAGTGCAAGGTTCTATTTGGATTTAGACTGAGGAAAAGCTCTCTTCAGCAGATCCTAGTCTAAAGGGAAAACAGGCCTGGGAGCACCCCACAAGCTATCAGTGCCGCTCCCAGAAGTCTAGCCTCCATGTCTCCACCCCCTCACTCCATCCATTGCAGGAGAACTGAGACAAATACAACCTCAGAGAGAGGCTTTTCACTAAGTGTCTTATATGAAAACCACCTCCAGGATGAGGCAAGGTCTGGGAAGTCTGATGATGATCTTAATATCTAACATCCTGAGCACTCATGATGCAATGGGCATCATTTAAAGAAACTGCCACACCCTAGTTAATTTAAGCCTGCCAGCAGGCCATTCTACAGATGAGAAAATTGAGGCACAGAGAGGTTCAGTAACTTGCAGAAGCTCACACCGGGGAGCAGAGCTGGGATTCCAAACCCAGCAGTCTGCCTACGCTGTTGCTGCCTGGAGGTCGGGTGACATATGGACTCTGTCAGGAACCCTGTTTCGTCTGATCCTGTTACCGAGTCCAAACTGGTTCTCCTCGCCATATGACAGGCCAGTAAATAGGGAGACAAGGTGTTGGGGCAAGGTATAATGACTTTATTTGGAAAGCCAGCAGACCGAGAAGATTGAGGACTAATGTCCTAGAGAACCATCTTCCCTAAGTCAGAATTCAGGCCCCCATGTATATTAAAAAGGGGAGGGGGTGTGGTTGGTTGGTACGAACTTCTTGGTGTCGGAATCCTTTGTTCTTGCAGCTGTCCACGTGGGTCAGGTCATGCTGTTCCTGTAAACCTCCAACAGGACAAATGTTATTCTCTGTTCTGCAACTTTTTGTCTCTATATGAATGGAAAAGTGTTATATCCTTAAAGGTCAGAGCCCTGCGAATGGGCTGTCCTGTATATTTCAGCCCATAGGCAGCATTCTTTTATGAAAGGTGCAGAGCCAGCGTGACTCAGCACAGGAGACAGAGCACAGGGCGAGAGCTAGAGGAACGGATCTCACATGGAGTCAGCTTTGTTCTTCCCTATTACGATCCCAGCATTCCCTGGCCCGGGAGTCTATGGCAGCCTAGCACAGAGGAGCAAACTGAAATCTAAGTTGCTCCTGGTTTAGCTAGTGGGTCTCAGGTCAGCTGCCAGAGGTCCTTCTTAAGCATTTTAAAGAGTGATAATAAGCAGCAGGAAATACTGATTTAACATTTGCTCTGTGCCCGACACTGAACTCCAAGCCTTACGTATATCATCTTGTTTGATTCTACTGTGACTAGACACCGCTCTCCATGTTTTAATCATGGGAAAACTTCCGCGAGAAGAGGTTAAAAGTAACCAGGTCGAGGCCGTGCAGCTCACATGCGCCAGCTTGGGGATCAGCTTGGAACCCCTGATGTTACCTCCACGTTGCAAAGCCTCCCTCCGTGTCTGAGGCCCCTGCATAATTCCTGGCCCAGATTCATATCTCTCTTCAAAGTTTGAAAGTATAATGCGTTTTTCTATATGGGCATTTAGGAAGGAATTTAGTGGGAAATTGGGAGGATGGACTTTAAGGACATGAATGCAAACAGCTACCACTTGAAAGCTATTTGTTCCCCAAATTGCCATTCTGTCTGCAGTCAGAGTCTCAGTAATTCTCCTGGGGTGGTCAGTTCTCAGAGGATCCCAGTCTGTTGCATACAACCCTCCAGGTATCTGAAAATCTGAAACCCCTTCCACCGAAAAGAATTGGTCTGAGGAATGAGGCCCGTGTAAGGCCTTTCAGGGTGACATCAGGCTGGCATCCTGGATTCACATGTCCCCTAAAGACAAGGTGGGTGTCTTCTCAGACCTGCCACCTTTCACAGAATGCAAAGCTTCCTTTGGTCACATTGTTTTGCAAATCTTGAACAAGCAAGCAAGTGCAAAGTGAAAGAATGAAATTCACTCCTACCAGGCCTCATTCCCCCTCCATGAGCTTCCAAATATCATGATCCACTTATCAAGACATGCAGGAAGCTAACCTGCCCAGGACGGCATCTGATTGCTTCCCACTGCTATGTAAGTCAGAGTAATGAACTTGAACGAGGGCAGGAAGCCGCAGGAGGGCCGCAACTGCACAACATTCATTAAGACCAACCAGCTGAAACTTCCACAAAGAGGTAAAATAATGATAAAAATCCCTGCAGAATAAAAGGAAGGAAAGGCAAAGTACAGAAAAAAACGGTCCTAGAAGGGTGACAAGGAGACAGATTAGGAGGAAGGAAAAATGTCTGCCTGAGACTCTGTTCAGATCAATTGACTCGACTCCAAAGGCACGCCTGCTTGCACGGGAGGGATGAGAGGGTGGGCAACAGAGAGATGAACAGCTTATCCCCCAGGGGGTTGCAAAACATCACCCAGGACAGAATCAAGTAGGGGCCGTGACTGACCTAAAAGCACCGAGCTAAGGCAGCACCAAGGCGGGGAGCAAAGGCTCCAATTAGGAGATTCTCAGTGGCTCGGCAGAGAGTCCTGCAGAGAGAAGGTTCTAACCAGCAGAAAGAGATGAGGTGAGCAGACTGAGCAATGGTGGTGGGGGGGTCAGCAGGAAGGATGGAGGATGGTAGGGAGCAGCAACTGCCCGCCCTGAGTGCTGGGTCGATGGTTCTCATGGGAAGAGAGTGGGAAGAGATCAGCCCTGCTTGTCCTTGAGGCAGTCAGTGGCAAGTGTCCAAGTGGGGAGTGAGAGCATTACGCACCACCAGCTCCCTCCCATGCAGTTCTTCTGCCTAATGCTTCAACTTCAACCTCAAATACAGTGTCAGGGGATGAACTGTGTCCTCCCCCACCGCAAAATTCATCGGTGGAAGCCCTAACCCCCAATGTCACTGTATTTGGAGATAGAGACTTGAAAGGGGTAATGAAGGTTAAATGAAGTCCTAAGGGGAGGGGAGGGCCTTGATCCAATCGGATTGGTGCCCTTCTAAGAAGAGGAAGAGACAGCAGGCACGCAAGCACCGGGGAAAGACCACGTGAGGACGCAGCCAGTGAGAGGGCAGACGTCTGCAAGCCAAGAACAGAACTGCACCGACGCCAAGCCTGCCAGGACCTGGATCTCGGATTTCCAGCCTCTAGAACTGAGAGAAATAAATGTCTGTTGTTGTGGATGTCTATCAGGGGGAAAGGTGCATGGGGTGAAGTCTGGAAGAAATCAGGCACAAATTTCCAGAATTCTCTCCCAGTGGAGTCAACAGGAGGTGCTTAATTTCCCCAGAAATGTGAAGTGGCAACAGACGTGAAATCCTGTGTACCAGGAGAGCTCATTAGAGTCTCGCTGTCCAAGGTATTTATTGGGAACTAGTCATGGAGGCACTCTGTCCCTGGCACGTACTAAAATTCAAGACTCCCAGAAGGGATGCAGGTGCTTAACAGAAACCACACTGTAGGTACAGCTGAGGATCAGTGAGCCTCAGCTCTTATCTCTTAGGAATGATGGGAACCCTCCCCAAATCCAATGTTCCAGACCAGCCAAAGACTAACTGTGCAAGCAGGACTTTTTAAGGACAGCCTGTTGCGTTAACACTTTTTTGCACACATTTCTACCGTCATTCTAAGTTCCTGAGCCATTGAGCTAAGGCCACAGAAATCTATCAAAACCAACATTTATCCCTAGAACAGGAACAGATGCCCAGCTTCTCACGGTTCCGAGTTCCTGCTGTAGATCCCTCAGCTGCTGGTGACACAAGGTAGGGTCTTCCTAGATCTGCGAGGCTTCGGTCTGTGCAGCCCCGTGGCTCTGCCAGGACGCTGAAGGGGCTAGCTCAGTCTCTTCCTCCTCTGCTTCTGCTCACAGAACCTTCCGTACATCAAGTCCTCCTAGTTCCTCGTTCCCCATCCTCACCCTGTTGGTCAAAGCCGAATCGAGGCCTAGACAACCCTGAGCAATGCACCTGCCTCCAGCAAGCCAGCGTCCCAGGAAGCCTGTTTCCCACGTGAGCTGAACACTCAGCAGAGTTTTTACATCTGTTATAGAACACAGAATAATGGACCTAGAAAACACGCTTCTCCTTCCACTCTACATTCGAATGGGAAATGTCAGTGGACCACAGTAGAACAAAAAAGTCAGAAGGTAGTAGGGGTCAAGGCGGGGGTGGTGGAGGCTGGTGGCACCTCCCAGCACTGCCACTGCCCACTCTCACTTCTCCTCCAAAGAGGAGCAGGAGCTAATCAATAGGGCGGGCTCTCAGGCGGTGTGCAAAGTTCGTGCTCACAGCTGGGGCCCATTCCCTGCGATCATCTATGTGATAGGTTCATCAGGCTAGGTCTTGCCAGAGGAAGCCCAGCCATCCTACGTCCTCTCTTATTTTCTGCCTGGGGACACAAGCCATGAGCAAGAATGAAGATGAAGGGACATTTTATTTCTCATCCTACTGCTCTTATGCACACGTCTCCCTTGGGGATCCACATGCAAGAGAAACTGACAAGACAAGACAGACCATGCGTCTTACTAGTACCAAACTCCCCTTGTACTCCAACAGCAGCAAGGTCATTTCTAAACTTCAGAGAACAGTTTTGACTTAAAAGTTCTGAGAAAATGGATGCAATGACTGCAGAATAAGCTTGACGTCAGGATTAAGAAGAACAAAGACACTGAGCATCTTTTTACAGACCTGTTGGCCATCTGGATGTCTCCTTTGCAAAAATGTCTATTTAGTTCCTCTGCCCATTTTTTAATTGGATTGTTGGGGTTTTTCGGTTATTGAGTTGGATGACATTATTTAGGGTCCATACTCGCAACTAGTCGGGAAGTAAGTCCTGGAGATCTAACACACAGCCATTGATCGCAGCCAACAAAACTGTACTATAAACATTAAACTTGCTAAGAGACTAGATCTTAATTGTTCCCAACAATAGGAGAAAGTAATTATGTGACACGACCTGGTAATCATACTGCAGTATAAATATATCAAATTAAAAAAAAGAACAAAGATAGTTTCTAATGTGTCTTTGCTCAACTTTCCATTAAAGAGTCCAGGAAACTAGAAAAAGACCAAAAAAAAAAAAACAAAAAAATCACAGAAGTTCTAAAAGCTGAGGCTACCCATCAACCACTTGTAAAAATCTGGGGAAATGTTCATCGACCACAGCGCTGGTGAAGCAGGTGGAGAGATAAAACGGGTGGTCTGTGCAGGCTGCACTCTTGGAAAGGGTACTGAAGCACCCATCAAGAAGTGGTAGGAAGAGCCATGAGCACGATACACGGCCCTCCCCAAGCTCGGAGACCCGGACTCTGCAAAACCTAGAAACCCAGGCAACCAGTTCCCGAGCGTGCGTGCTTGGGTTGCTAGGAAGTCAGGCGCCTTGTCCTCGTCTCTTGTCACCCCTGTTCTCTCCTTCCCTGGTCCCCCACTTCCAGCTTCCATTCACAGGCACAAGCCCAGCATATGCCACGGGCAGAGGTTCCAGCATCGGCCAGCATCACGCTGCAGGCGCCAGTCTCCGCGCCCTAAGCAGAGTGGAGACAGGAGGAACCCAGAGCGTACTAAGTGTTGGGAACTGTTGTCATATTTTAATATACTGCTTCTTGATCATGATTCTTTAATCATAAATGCTTCTCAGATTTAGAGAATCGGTGAGTGGGAGCAAGAAAACAAAAACCCTGTCCAGTCCTCTTTTACTGAATACTTACTAGCCACCAGCAGCTGCACTAGGTATTGCCCGCTTCCAGCCCATAGCTGGAGTATTCTGAAACCCAAGTGGGAAAAGGAGGCAGTCCATGACACCCACACATGCTGGTGGTGGGCCAATACTGGGACCCAGGTCTCCATCGTTAAGAATTGAAAACTAAGGGGAAAAAATAGGGATTAGTCCAAAAGAGAAGAGAAACATTAAACTGAATACCCAAAGAAAAAAATTTACTTCCGAAAATCACTCCCTGTTAGAGACAGGAGGAAACCTACGGCATGCCTGCTTTGTATTCCCAGTCTGATAGGTGAGAACAGCCCTATGCCGGCAAGAGGTGGTGCAGACATATGAGGATGAGGCGAAAAGACAGGAGGCTGAGACACAAAGAAGGGGGACCCGGCCTCAGCAGGGAGAAAGTGTGAGGACACTAACGATCCTCTGGCCAAGTCAAGTTGGGACCCGCTGGCAATGAACCGCAACTCCTAACTCAAGCCAGCAAATAGGTACCCGAACCCATTATGTGAGAGCCGTTGTGCCAGGCCTGGGATGTTGAGTTCTCCAGGGTGGAAATGAGCAGGCTACATTCTCCTACTCAAACCCAAAGAAACTAGGACTTCACAGTAAATTCTCAAGCAGAAATCCCTGTATCTCTCTGGAATTAAAAACACTCTCCTGACCAATGAAAAATATAAATTTGAGATAAATTTTAAAGAAAATGGCAATGAGAATACACTGTAACTCAACTATGTAAGTATTCATCAAAGCTGTCCTCAGAGGTAAATTCAAAGCATTTAAAGTAATTTTGTTATTTTAAAAGATAAAGGGTGGGAAGGAAAGAAAACATTCAAAGAAACATTTAGAAAAGAAGTGAGACAAAAAGATAATAGAAGTAAGGATATAATAAAATTGGGGTAAGGGCAGACTTAATTAACTGGGAAATAACACAAATAGACATGGTAACCACTGTATTAAAAAGAAAAGAGCGAATTCTTTGAAAAGAACTATAAAATGTATAAATTACTGGCATATCAAATTTAGAAAGATTCAAATCAAAATGCAACTGAGAGGGTATGTAGAAACAAATACAGAAGAAATAAACTCATGAAATACTTTGTAAAACTGAACGCTAATAGATTTTTTTAAATGGTTGTGGAACTAGTGCTTTTATTGAAAAAGAATAATTTATTGATAGTTATTTAAGAAAAGGTAGAAAAGCAATGGAATAAGATACAAGAAGTTGAAAAGTAATTTTTAAAAATACCCGAAAAGCTTCTCAAATAGGAAAAATCACATCCAAGTTTCTCATGTTTTCAAGAAACAGATACTCCTCATGTCACATAAACTATTCCAGGATGAAAAAAAGAGGACGTGTCAATATGATTCTGATACCAAAATACACAAAAGGAGAACAACTGGAGACCTCACTTACAGATACAGACAAAAATCCTAAAGCCTGAACTGGAAAATCTCATTTAAAATACATTAAAAGCACAGCGTACCATAGCCAAGTACAGACTATTCCAGGACTTGAGTACCTAATATTAGGAAAATCAATTAATATGAGAAATCCAATCAATATATAGAATTAAAAAGCGGTGATCTCTATGGATACGGCAGAGAAGCTGAGTGAAATATAATATTCTTTCAAGACTTTATTTAAACTGGAAAAAGAACGATACTTCCTTGAGAAAGCAAGAGTGATCCGTCTCAAGGCGGCAGCAGGTCTCCTTGTCTAGGGAGGCATCCCCATTCTGATAAGCAAGACCCAGGCTTCTTGCTATCATTTTAATTCCACACTGTTCTCAACGTGCTGGCCAACACTACGATGCGAAGTGGAAGTGAGAAATAGGACCTCAGAAACGGAGAAGACAAAATTATCACCACTCAGAGGGCAGTGGTGATTGTCCGTCTAGAAAGAACAACAGTAATTCTGGGGAATTTAGTAACGGCGGCTAGGCACCAGACACACATTTAAAAATCAATAGTTTTCTTGTGTGACAGTGGTAACCATTTAGAAAATTTAACAGAAAAGAAGAGCCAAGGGACTTCTGAGCATGCGGCAGGGCGGCGGGAGCCTCTCCCTTCTCCCTCCCAGCCTCCTGGCAAGTTCCCTCTGCTGTGGGCCAGGGACTTCCAGAAATGATGGGAGGGGAGGTGGCGGGACAGTACAGAGACGGTAGTGAGGGTCCACACCTCCCAGGGGCCAGCAGAAAGGGGGCCTACCTCACCTGTGAGGCACCTGGGGAAAGGACCACACCTGTTCACATAAGCAGGTTGAGCGGTGGGGCGGTTCTGGACCCACTGACTCCCAGCATCTGGAGAAAATCTGCACGGTGGGCTGTGGTCTCCTGGCTCCTGGGTGGGGGAGCCCCTGCAGAGAGGGCTTCCTGCTGCAGCCTCAGAGGAGGACAGACATTTGTTCCCTGCTCATCCACAAGATGTGGAAACTGGGGGCTTCCCTCTACCTGTAACTTTGCCACTGACTTGGCTGAGAAGGAGGACAGAAAGGCACAGGCAGGCAAAGAAAAGGCAGCTCATTTCAGGGGATGTGATGACAAGAGAGGGTGACCATTTGGAGCGTTTAGAGCACTTGGCTCCCACTCATTTATAGCTGGAGGAGGAAGAATCGAATGAGGACTTAGAGGAAAAAGAAAACAGAGAGGAAAGAAATACGAGCTCTCAGTGGAATTAGAGCAGAGCAAAGTCTCAGGAACCCTAAGGCTTGATTTCCAAAGATGCAAATTCACAGACACACTGTGATAGCGGGTGGTAAGGGTGGAGGGCTGAGACAGTCGCCTGGCAGGAGGTAAAGCCTCATGGGCCTGGAGCCTAGATCCCTGAGACTCCAGGTGAGAAGGACAAGGATTCCAGAGAAAGAACAAAAGAGCAGGTTGGGTGGGGGGAGGCTACTCCTGATAGCTAGCTGAGATTCACTGAGCTCTTCCACCTGCCAGGCATTGTGTTAGAGCATCGTGAATTAACGCATTCACAGCACACTTACGAGGGAGGTCTTCTTATTGTTGTTTCATGTCCTAAATCAGTGCAAGCAGGAACCAGGGAGGTTCTGCCTGATTTGCACTGGCCAGACCTGGCTGGGTGGGGTCTGAATGCGGGCAGCCGGACTCCAGGGACCAGGATTTTAGCTACAAAGCCAGCAATGATTCATCAGTATATTGTGATTAAACAAATAATAGAGAAAATGACCCCCATCTAAAGAGGAAAGTTTCTAATTTATAAGCACAAGGAAGAGACAAAATAACCAGGAATAAACTTGAAAATAGTATTTAGGACCCATATGAAGAAACAATTTTTATATATACAATTTAACAATAATGTAATTATATTATTTATATATATTTTATATGTAAATGTCATATGTATGTTATATATATATATAGCTATACAATTTGAGTGAAATATTTTAAAAGCCTTTAAAGAAAATGGTAAATAATGCCATACTTCTTGATGGGAAGATTATTGTAAAGATGTTAATTGTTTCCAAATTAATTTATATGTTTAATGTAATTCCAGTTAAAAAGATCTCTATGGAATTTTTTTTGAAGCCCTCTCAGTGACTCTTAAGGTCATTTCGAAGAATGAGTAGGCAAGAAAAGCTTTAAAAATAATTAAGAACAGTAATGCTATAGCAAATAATAAAATGTATTACAAAAGCACAATAATGAAAAAGGATGTAAGAATGAACAGGTAAATAAAAGAGGACTGTTTGGAAATAAGCTACAGTAAACATAGATAATATAGAGAAATAAATGAATAGAAACTAGGTTTACTTGACAAATGGTATTGGGAAGACAGATTAAAAAAAATCAGTTTTCTCCTCATTTCATATTTGACTCTGAAAAGTTATATAGAGGAAATGTGCAGGTAAAATGAGGAATAACTTTTCTAAGCTTAAAATCAGTAAAAGAAAAGCAGAGATCCAGACTTGATAACATACTCAGCATGTTAAAAACACGAGAGGAAATTAAATATTTAGCAATAAACTAGGAAAACCGTATGCAATAAAGATGGCAAAGGGATAATACTGTTCAAATACAAAGGAATTCACTAAAAGACATAAATGCTACAGAATGTGCAGAGGTAATTCACAAAGGAAAAATGTGACTGGGAAACACGTGGGAAATGCTCAACTTCAACAGTGTGAAAATAAATGCAAATGAAAGCCATAATGAGATAGCATTTCCCACCGCCCTGGTACGGGAAGATTTTATTTTTAAGTGAGAAGACTCGGTGTGCAGTTTGCTGAGACTTCTCATTCCCACTGACGGGAACAGGCCTTGGCACAACCTTTCTGGATATTAATTTGGCAATGCCATTTAGATAAAAAGTTCCTCTTTAATGTTCTTTCCCTTCGATTCCATAATTTCTTTTCTGGATTCTGTCCTAAGGAGTTAATCAGAAATCTGAATAAATATCTCTGAACCATGTTGTTTCTTGAAGCATTATGTATAATAATGAAAAATGGAAAAGAATAAAGAACATTAATAGGAAATTAAAAATCAACATGTAGAAATAACATGAGTATTTTCTCCTAAGCAAATAAATAAACTAATTGAAATAATATTTCCCTGCCCTTTCTACTATTGGGAACATTTGCCAAGTTGTTAAAAACCTTTAAAACATAGCTGGTCATATAACATGTTACAGAGAGCCACAGTTTTCTCAGACAGTCCCCTATTTTTGGAAAGTCTGAATGTTTCTATAACAGCATGTAATATGGTTGTAATAAAACAGTATGTTATTTCTCTTGTTTAAAGCTTTTAAGTGTCCATATGAAATAGTTCTTAGGGGTTAATGGTTCTGCTGGACCAAGCACGCAGCTGAATGTTGAGGACTTCCTCTGTGGAGCACGTACCACTGCTTTCCGAATTGTACAGAAGTGAGATGGTGCTTGGCACCAATCCGTCTCATACAGAATGTTATACAACCGCCGCCCGCATCATTTCACGCAAAGTTAGAATTGTATAGAAAATTGCTCTTCTGGGGTACCACTGCTACATGACAAATAAAAAAATCACAGCACATTAAATACCTGTATATGCTACACATCTCATCCCAGTGAGTCCCTGGATGATCATAAGTTCCACTGTTCTGCCTCCAGAAATTACCAGCTTGACTGAGTACAAAGTAAGAGTAAATATTGGGGGGGGAGTGCTGGAGCTGATGAAGGCGGAAACCACCTGGAATCTCGAGAGCACACCCACGGGTATCTCCATAGCGGTGTGTCCACGCACTGGGCAGGAGGCCAAGGGTCCAGGGCTTTGGAAGATGGTGACTTCTAAACTGAAATAGCGGAGGAAAATAACTTCTCCAAATTCCCTATGAAAACTATGCCTTAACTCCATGTAGATCACAGGCGTGGGCCACACTGGGAGGTGACACAATACAAAGGGACGGTGACGTGCAAAAGAATCTATGACATTCTGCATTAAACAAACAAGAGCTGAAAATAAACAACTGTTGGAATTGTCCGGCTTGGAAACATGGCTGTCAACAGAGGGAAGTATAATCATTCGGACAGGTTTCCATTTCATTGAGGATTCAAGGTTTTAAATTTGGACTTAAACCTCGATGTTATGCTGCCTGGATTGTGAATATCCAATTTCATATACATATATTTTAAGCTGAAACTTTAGAAGTGTATGAAACAGTTCAGAAAACTCTAGGATTTACAAAAGACATGCAGAATTTGTTTCTTTTAAATGGTCTCTTAAAAAAACATTTATCAAGAAAAATGAACAAATCACTCTCAGGAATGTTACCCAATCTACGGATTGCAGAGTCTTTCTCCGTTTATTTATTTCCAAGATTTTGACCTCCTAACCTAGGTCAGGAAGGATTCCTTCCTCCCGACAACATCCCTGTCTCTTCCTTAACAACGCTACTGCAGGGATGGTGTAGCAACACTCACGTGAGAATATTAGGGATGAAGGTTCTTTAATACCACATGACAAAGGAAAGATGGGCAGATTTGAACCCCAAATCCTGACATTCGTCAGACTTAGGGAGCTCTCTAAGTATTACGGTGCTGACAGAAGCTTCCAGAAAGAAAAATCCAGTTAAGTCAGCACTTTAAACTAAATTTAATATAAACAATGTATTTGGAAATTAATTCACTTTGAAATTTTATTATAATTATATTATATTATATAATTTAAATAATTTATAATACATTAAATAATATGATATATTATAAGCACAATATTTTTTTAAAAAGAAATTAATTATAATAGATTTCAGGGGATGGTTGTCAATCACAGATGCAGATGTTCACAGAGAACCAACAGTGAAAGACTCACGACAGCTGACATCCCTGTTTCTGGGGAGTCCTGGGGCGTCCACTCAGTATTTACAGACCCTTGATTCTCCGCAGCTCACATATAGTGACTTCACTTATGATCGGACACAATTAACCGTGTACAGGCTGAAGAAAACTTTTGTGAAAAGCTTCCCAGGGTTTCTGGTTAGGGGTACACAGACCAACATTCCACCCCATCTCCTGCACTGAACGCAGCTGTGAAACCTGAACAGAATGCCTGGAGCAGCCATTTGAAGACTCTGAGACATAAACTGTGGCAGGGGCATTGGGGAAGGAGACCTGAATTGGAAGTATCCCCAAACCAGCCAAGAGTTTACTGTATTTTTCTAGTGACATTCCCAGACGGGATGCACTCCACTGTGCAGCCTGGAAGTGGACACTGGTGCGGGCAGTGCGAGCCCTAGGAAGCCCTCCAGCGCTGGCTTCGGGAGAGGGGTCTGTCCACGCTCAGAAAGAGCAGGGGGAATGCTTAGTGTCGCTTT
Organism: Camelus dromedarius; assembly: GCF_036321535.1. Classification (NCBI taxonomy): domain Eukaryota; kingdom Metazoa; phylum Chordata; class Mammalia; order Artiodactyla; family Camelidae; genus Camelus; species Camelus dromedarius. The sequence continues at coordinate 23,095,637 of NC_087459.1, read as the reverse complement.
CGCTTCTCATTCCCTCATGCCCACACCCAAGGTCACCTGCAGGTGCCTAAGAGCTCCGACTGAAAATGGAACTTCCCCTCCGATCAGAGAAGCCACTGTCTCAAGGAGGGGAAAACCCCTGATTGGTTTTGTTTTCTCTTTCTGTTCTCTTGCTGTTTGGACCAAGAGGCTGGCCCAGCCATGGAAAGTGTGCAACAGAAATGGGACAGAAACCCAGATTTCTGGCTGTAAGAATAAAAAAGGAAAGAACTGGAAAGTGAAGAACTTGGCAAAGCTACTCCATAATATTGTTGATGAAATCCCGGGCTCGCCCACACACTGCTCATCCAACATTCCCTAAACAACTTACCCGTGACTCTGAACTGGAAAATGGACTGACCGCTACCCGGATCCCAGAATGGCCAGTGGGTGGTGCACAAGCTGAACAGATCTGAACAGCTCTGCAAAGTCTTTGAAAACGGAAAAGACATTGGAATGACAACCTGAAGAAAGCTGGTCAGACTTAGCGGCTTAAACCCAACCGACTCAACTGCGCTTAAGCAGAAATATCAACATTCTCCATAGGATTTAAGAAGGCTCACTCATAAGATAGTATTCAAAATGTCCAGAGTACAATACAAAATTACTCAGAGAAGCTTCTACCTGCATAAGAAAATACAATCAGCAGCTGCCAATGACACACCTGTTGGAATTATCTGAAAAAAGGTTGGAATAAAACCATTATAGAAATACTGCAAGTGAGAGCAAACGTTCCTGAGAGAAATGGAAAGACAAAGAAATGATGAGTTAAATAAGAACTTAAAGGACATTTTAGAACTGAAAAAAAAAAAAATCCAACCACAACAAAACACCTCCATAGATAAGCTCAGTTACAAAACAGAAATGATAAACAAGTTGAAGATAGATAAAAATTTGGGGTCCTTCTCCTCTTGCGTGATTAATGTTCATTCAATCAGAGCCATGAAAAGAGATGAGAAAGGCTACGGAGAAGAAAAAAAGTGTTTAAGGGACTAATGACTGAGAACTTCCCAAATTTGTTCATCAAAATAAATCACCAGATTCAAGAAGCTCAGTGAATCCCACACAGGATAAACCTAAAGAATACACACCCAGGTACATCATCATCAAATGACTGATGAGTAAAGACAAAGAAAAAGGTCTAGAAAGCAGCTAGAGGAAAAGGATGCAATTTTCTCAGGGAAGCAACAGTTCAAATGGCTGCTGACTTTCCATCATGAAAGCCCTGTGGAAATGGAATAGCATCTTTGAAGTGCTAAGAGAAAAGAACCGTTAATCCAGAATTCTATATCCAGTGAAAATATCCTTCAGGGATGGAGGTAAAAAAAAAAAAAGTCTTTACATTTTCGGATGAAGAAAAGCATAGAAATTCATTGTCAACAGATAAAGGAACTTCTTCAGAGAGAAAGAAAATGATACCAGAGGGGAAACTTAGAACATCAGGAGTGAAGGAACGGTACATCTCTGGGTAAATGGGATAGATCATTCTTACCCCATTTTGTTCTTTTAAAAAATGTTTGAGGGTTGAAAACAAAACTGCTAACATGTGTGATGGAGTTTTCAACATACGTAGATACAATATATAAACTCTGAGCAAGAAAGATAAAGGAGATGGACTGATTCCTTGGATAATACAAAACTCACTAAAAATAAAAGTTATGATGACATAACCTGAATAGTCCTACTGAAGCAATTGCGTTCATAATTTAAAACTTTCTGAAAAAGAAATCTTGAGGCCCAGATGGCTTCACTGGCCAACGCTACCAAACATCTAAAGAGAAATAATATCAATTCTACACGAACTCTCCCAGAAAAGAAAACAGGAAGGAACACTTCTCAGCTTATTTTATGAGGCTAACATTACCATGATACCAAAACCAGCCAAAGACATTACAAGGGAAAAACCAAAAAACCAAACGAAAAACACCTAGCGCCCAATATCTCTTGTCAACTTAGACACGAAGGATTTGGGGACATGATTCAAGCCGTTCTGTACGCTGAATGCTGTCATGGTTCCATGAATCTACACATGTGTTAAAATTCATAGAAGCGTATACCCAAAAGAAGTCAGTGGTACTGGACGATAATTTAAAAATCTAAATTCAAAAGACAAAAATCTTCTAAGGCTGAAGCTCTCAGACTGTACGAACGGGCAGGATCCATCATCTGCAAAACCATACAATAACCTTTCATGGTGGTTTGACATGTGATGCAGTGTAAAGAAAGGGAGTCGGTGCTCTCTCAGGAAAGTCTTCCTCTCTTCTAAAAGGTGACACACCTTGCTCTGGATGTTGCCCTATGAAGGTATGTTGTGTGGCAGCCATCTTGCACCCATGAGGGGAAGCCAAGGAAACCGCAGAGTTGCTGGCTTAACACCTTGACACCTTGAGTTGCTGAATCAACCAGCCAGAAACTCATCCTACCTCCAGACTTCTCGTGAGGGCTCGTAAAGCCGTATCATTTCATGCTCTGGCAGCTGGAAGAGTCTAACCTGTAGAATAAACTTGAATGTATATTTAAATTACTCTGCACAGCTTTTATCGATGAATTGGAAACACACCCTCTTGTTAACAGAAAATAAGGGGAGGGAAATGTTTCTCTCTATAAAGATTTTATAAGCCTTCAAGGTAAAACTGTACCTTTTACTGAGAAAACTATTCAAAGTCCATTAAGGTAACATAAAGCCCTTTTGGCTGACACTTTTGTTTGCCGGATGGACAATTCTAAACAACCCCATCAGACTGGGTAACTTGTCGAGTTAGGTGGGGAAGAGTTTGGTAGCCAGCTCATGTGGACAGGCTATGATGGTGTAATCCCACTGAAAACTATATCTGGCAATAGCTATATTATTTTAACGTAGAAAGAGGTGTTTGTAAATCCTGGCATCCAGTCTTCCGACTCAAGGTCATCTCCTTCACGCTCCATGGTGCAGGACCCCTGGCTGTCCAGGGAGTACTTGCTCAGGCATTAAGTTGATTCCAAACTCACCTTCGAAAAAAATGACCTTGCTTTTATGTGGTTCTGGGGCCACCATATTTGGGCATGAATAGATATCAGGCTATTCCATTTTGATGACCTGTGTCAGCTATACATTTGCGATCTAGGAAAACATGAGCTTCCTTTATATCAACAACACAACATATCCTTAAGTCTCAGCCAAGGATCTCAACTCTAAACGCCTAGTTCTAAGGTGTACTCCCACTACCATCCAACCACCTGTGGACCACTGGAAGTGTTCGTAGTAAAAGCACTCCTGACTCTACACCAAACTGCCTTCAAAGGAGGGGTTTGCAACCACTGTCCTCTGTTTTAGTCTTGAGGGGCCCCCTAGAAACCATTTAATTCTTCAGCATGTCAGCCTTTCAAATATCAAGAGGCATCCTAAAATATGTGAAGACAGCTCTCACAACTTCCTGGAATCGTCTCTACAAAGCAGGCGTTAGCAGCCCCGCCTGATTCATCACAGAACACGATCCGGAGTCCGGCTGGAATTCCGGATCTCCCCTCCACATGGGCTCTATGGGATCTTAAGGTCAGGAGGCTAGAACTGAACTCCCGGCTTCATCTGTGGTCTAAACAGCAGGAGGAGAGGAGGGTGATTACTTGTCTTGTTGAGATACAATACCTCTAACTGCACAGCCCGGAAGTCCAATTCCATCGTGCCGCGGGTCCACGTCACAGCCGGTGCCGAGCGTCCGCACCTGTGCTGAAACCCACCCCTCCCTTGTCATGCTTCGTGCCTTCTATCCTTGCAGACCTGGATGTGCGGCGGCAAGGGCGAGACCTTGCAATTGTTTCTGCTCAGTCTCAGCTTGTTGGATCCAGCCTAATTACTCCAACCTGTCAAGACCTTTTTGGATCCTAATTCCATCCTGCACTGGCTTCAGCAAATCCCTGCTAAAATTTCTGAACAAAATAAAGTCGGCAGCAAAGCCCTGTGGCACGTCGCTAGGAACCCTCCCTCGGGCGTAGTTATTCACCCAGTTACAGGTCTACCCAATGGTAGTAGCATCCAGCCCATCCTTTTCCAGAGTGTCCATTAGTACTTTTCTATATAAGTGACCAAATGTCTTGGTGAAACTCTGACACACTCTGTCTAGGGCAGCCATTTCCTATTCTTTTCAGGACATTTTTTTTTTTTCAATAAAAGCAAATGCTTCCAAAACCAAGCATCCTTGTCTGCTTATTGCTGTCTGATCAAATTCAACTGTACAAGGATGGATCTGCCTTTGGTGACAATCACTCTATGAATTCTAAAAAGGATTCAAATCTTCAACAGACACAATGCTAAAATGATGATTTAAATTTGTGATTTGGCTTCTGCAAAGGCTAGTGGAAGTACCAGATGTCAGAGAGGACCAACTTTTGAGAACTCCATGCTCTCAGACACTGGTTTGTCCTGGCGGGGTCTGATGACACAGTGAAACTTTTTAAGGACTCCTGCGGGTCATTATGGATCCTGCACAGCAGTAGTAGAAAGAGACAGGGGTTCTCAGTGTCTGAGGAGCTCAGATTCAGAGTTATCCAGGCACCTGTTTCAGAAGAGGGCTCTCTGCCTGATGGAAAGACTTAGCGCGTCAAAATTAGCCTTTCCTGGTCACTTTGACAACAGCAATGATAACGTTAGCTTACACCTTTGACCACTTATTTTGAGGCAGACATCCTAAGAAATTTAAACGTCCAATTCACTTAATCCTCACTACAACCCTATGAGGTAGGCACTATTTTTATCTCCTATTTTATAGGTAAGAAAGTGAGGCACAGAGCAGTAAGGAGCCTCCCTGAAGAAGAAACTCCTTAAGCACTTACACCCCAAGTAGGACTGATCTGAAATAGAAGGAGAAGCCACTTCTATGTTTTGGTCTAGTGATGGGAAGATGAGAATGCAGAGGCCTCTGATGCCTGCAGAGCCAAAATGGGCTCCTCACTCCTTTTCCACGGTTCCCCAGAGCCTCCAGAACACTCTGGAGAACAATATTTTGTAGGGAAAAATGAAAAACTGTTCATCAGTTATCTTTTCAAAAAAGAAAAGTATAGGGGAATTGGTCAATGCATCGCTTTGCTAAGGAGGAATCGGCATGGGCTGCCCAGTGATGTACTGAACGGCCAGCCTCTGTCCTGTGTCCACACATCACACTGTCTGCATGGGCCCTGGTCCAGCAAAGGCTGACCTCAGGCCACCTTGGGTGCCTCCCTTATCTGCATAATGTGGCCAACAGAAATCAGAGGTCAAGGGCAAGGAAAGTCAGCTCATTCCATCCCACCTCACAATCATGGAGTATCTTAGTTTTTCAAAACTCAATCCCCCCATCCCTCTCTGCTTCTATGCGTGTTGTGTTTTAGTCATAGTTTACATGTCTGGCTCCCCGACCAGTCGATGAGTTAAACTAGACTAATTCAGTAATCTCATCACCACCTACCAGTTTGTGTCCACATGTTCAGGCATAAATATCGCCCTGAACCAAACCTCAAATCATCAGTCTGGGCTAAAAAGGACAATGATGAGGGAGAAGAGCAAACGCCCTACCTTTTCCAAAAGTATACACTTCCATCAGTGAATGAGTTTAAGATACATGTGACAATCATTTGCTCGTAAGTTAGATGCAAATGCTATTTACCTGTCAAATATTAGCAAAAATTTGATTTTCTCCTTAATTTTAGATTAAAAATAGATACGTGGAAGTTCTAGTATTTTCTTCCTGCACCTCAGTGGATCTTCCCTCCTAGCTGCATCCACACCACTTTGGATCCCAGAGGTACAGACCACGCGGAACTTGAAGGGATCCTGGATGATAACCATGGCTTTACATTAATTACTTATTGACCTGGAACACAGTCATTTCTCCTCTTTGCACATCACTTTCCATATTTTTCTACTGGACTAATCATGCTCGCTACGCTACCTTACTAAAGATGGTAAAAAAAAAAAATTAAATTAAAATTTAAAAACCTCTGAAAACCGTAACAACAATGCAAAACGATGCTATTTTTATTATCACGATTTATACATTGAAGACTGCATTAAAACTGGAGGGAAAAGACACACTGAGAACTCTCAGAAGTTGAAGCAGACTGGTTCTAAGCTGCAGTACAGTTCGGAACCATTTTTGAGCACAGTGAAAATCACTTCCCCATCCAGGACTAGTCAACCAGAACAGCAGATGTCAAGGCAGCACATGGGGAGCACAGGTGACACTGAGGAGTGACTGAGGACCTGTGCGTTGAATTACAGACTTCACGAGAACCACCGTGACTGTCAGAACTCTCTGATCTGGAATCGGTGGCAGTAGAAGGTACCAGTTTCAAGCAGGGTGGGCTTGGGCAGACACCCATCAAGGATGGGTGGGCCACTTATTTGCCTGTAGTAAGTGGCACCCCGGATTAGTTTCCTATGGCCGTTGTGACAGATCATCACACACTTGGTGGCTCAGAACAACAGAAGCTTATTCTCTCCCAGTTCTGGAGACTAAACCTGAAATCACCATCCCTGGGTCAAAGTCGAGAGCACTTCCTCCGGAGGCGCTAAAGGAGGACCCATTCCTTGCCTCTTCCGGCTTCGGGTGTCTGCCCTTGTTCCTTGGTTTGTGGCTGCATCACCCCAATCTCTGCCTCTGTCTTTGCATGGCTTTCTCCTCTGTGTGTGTCAACCCTGCCTTCTGCTTCCCAATTATATGTGATGGCATTTAGGGTCCACCCAGGTAACATAGGATAATCTTCCCAGCTCAAGATCTTTAATCACATCTGCAAAAAGACTCTTTCCTTCTATATAAGTTAAGTTCAGAGACTGAGAACCTGAGATCTTTGGGGGCCATTTTTCAGCCCACCTACTGCTCTCTAGTTCCCCTTACCCTGAGGTGCTATGGTACAGCACAGATAAAGCAAGGTATTATGTAAATGGCATAATGAGTTCAAAAGCAGTCTGGGATGGAGGCAGAGCCAAACCATGGTCCCCTGGGGATGTACGGAGGACCCACAGGGAGCATCCTCCCCATAAACATGGCGTCTGTTCCCCAAACCCCGTGGGGCACCGAGGAGAGTCCCAGGGCCTGCTGGTCCCCACACAACTCCTCCAGGCCCCAGTATGTCCTGTCTTCTTGTCCTTTCCACCTGATATTTCCTAACTGCCTTAGGAAAAACTCTTGTCACTCTGTCAAGACCAGTTTGGCCAGCCAACCATGGCGATGTGTATGGGAGAGGGCAGATGAAGGTGAAATGCTATCAGGGATGCAAAACAGTTATTACATTCTCATTTTTCTTCCCCCCAAAAAAGTGAGAAGAAAGCTTGCACGAGGTCATCATTTTTACATGGCTTCCTCTGGGTGCCCAGCATTCCGCTCTTCATGGGAGCCTCTGGAACTCAGCCTCAACCTCAAACATTAAATCTATTCCACCTGCTCGAGACAGCTATTTGCAATTTGTGGATCTCCTTTACCACCTTGGAATCCATGTATGCCCCCCAACTTCTCTCCTCTTCAAGAAGGGAGGGTTTCCTGAACTATGGGTCTATGAAGGAGAACTTACTTTTCTGTATACAAAACCTCTTGTTCAAGATCAAAGGGACCCCAAAGCACCAGTTTCAAAACCTGACGTATAATACTTTAATACTGGGCTATCTGTCTACAGTTATGATACAGATTTTCATCGTGTCCCCCTCGTAGCCTTTGCAGCTTCATTCCGAGGGGGCCAGATTTCGTCATGTATTTTTGTAAGGTCTCCTCCACCCTCCCTCGATGACTCAGTTTCTTAAGTCCTACTGGAGGGCTGATTCAATAGGCCTGCTGTGCAACAAAGCAGAAGTGCTTCTAGACCCAAGGCCTGAAGGAGCGCACCCAGAAGGTCAGAACAGAACCAGGTGGAGGGCCTCCGATCAGCCCTGTTTTCTCTCTAGTTCCTTGTGGCTTCAAGAAGCCATGATTCCAGACCACAAGTGTGGGTGTTAAACCTTTGCGGGGGGGGGGGGGGGGGCGAGTATCACAAGAGTGTTTTTTCTAGAAACATAAGAGGTGGGATTAGGGTTGCATTTAGCCCCTCTTGCAAAAATTTTTGTTGAGCACCTACTATGCACAAGGGGTCAATTAATGGAGGGACCCTGCCCTTGAGAAGCTGACCCTACCAAATGGATAGAGAAAATGTGCTGTATACATATACATACAGGAATATGATTCAGCCACAAAAAGGGAAAGCTTACCATTTGTGACAACACAGATGGTATTATGCTAAATGAAGTAAGTCAGACAGCGAAAGTCAAATACTGTATGGTCTCATTTATATGTATAATCTAAAAAAGAAAAACAAACTCAGAGATACAGAGAAGTGATTGGTGGCTATCAGAGGTGGGGGGAGGTGGGCAAAATGGATGAAGGTGGTCAAAAGTACAAACTTTTGGAAGCTAAGTAAGTCCTGGGGATATAACGTACAGCATGGAGATAGCTAACAAAACTGTACTGCATATTTGAACATTGCTAAGAGAGTAATGTTGTACACTGAAAATTAATACAATGTTATGTGTCAATTATAGCTGAATAAAAAATTAATATATAAAAAAGAAGCTGGCCATCCTACACGAGGCATAAACCATGAATACAGTGATCACGTCAGTCTTTCTAGATTAGACAGCCAAGATCAGCTTTTGGTCCATTAACTGAGAAGGCAAACCAGAGAGGTCACATCAAAAGTCATATTATGAGTTCAGAGAAGGAAAGTATCACATTTGGACTCAAGACAAAAACCATTTCCAGAGAGAAGATGCGGTCCAAGCTGGGTCTCAGAGGCGAGTCGGTGCTCTAGTCATAGGCCCCTCTTGATGGCCCTGTGTGGCCAGTTCCCCACCCCAGGACGAACTAGCGCATTTTATGGGAAACCCGGCATTAGATGCGCTTGCCTGGTGATCTGCTTGCCAAGTCCGCAGACGTTCACTTATTCCACTAATCAACAAATATTAACAGAATATCTACCATGTGGAGGGCGCTGTGCTAGGAGCCCGGGGAGCCAAATGCAAATTCAAGTAGCTCATGCCTGGGAGAAAGTTAAAGTCTCATGAGACAAGAGCTATTTTTAAAAAGATGTCAGAGTTATCAGTTAAATGCTATAAAAACTGAAGAAAGGAGACATTCCGTCTAGCCAGGCAGGAAGGAATTACTTTGTGGAGGAGAAGGCATCTGAAGATGTGAACTCAGAGACGGGAACGAGGGGCTGCAGGCAGAGGTAACAGTGGCCTATTACTCAGGGTTCCCCAGCAAAACAGAACCAATAGGCTGTGCGTATGCCTGTGTGTGTAGATGCATATTTATTACACGGGATTAATATTACAAAAAATTGGCTCGTGTGATTACAGAGGCCAAGAAGACCCAAGATCTGTATTTGGTGAACCAGAGATCCAGGGAGGCCAATGGTATAGCTCCAGGGCAAGTGCCAGAGGCTCGAGCTCCAAGACGAGCAGATGTTTCAGTGTTGAGTCCAAAGGCAGGACAACACCCCAGCTCAAGGCAGGGGAGTCCCCCTTTCTGGGGGGGAGGGGACAGCCTTTTCATTCTGTCCCACTGCTTGGATGAGGCCTACCCACACTGCAGAGGGCAATCTGCTGAAAGTACTCTACGGATTCAAATCTTAATCTCACCCCCAAAATACCCTGACAGACACATGGAGAATTACGTTTGACCAAATATCTGGGCACCCTGGAGCCCACTCAAGTTGACATATAAAAATGAGACATCACAGATCCACCCCTGATCAATCTGGCATCCATACTCATCTCCTTAAACCACGCTTAATTTCTTAATTTCTAAATAAAGACAACAGCAAGGTCATAATTCCACCTGACATGACATAGCTCCCCTGTGTACAGACAAAATGCACTAACTCGGTCTCCAGAAGAGGAGGCAAGTCCTCAAATGATGTGTAACTTTCTCCTTGATGTCCAATAATTTAAGTACTGTACCAGAAAATTAACAATACTTAAATACTATGCCGTATAGCACAGGGAACTATATTCAGTATCCTGTAGTCACCTATAATGAAAAAGAATACGAAAAGGAATCTACCTGTGTATACGTATGACTGAACTATTATGCTGTACACCAGAAACTGACACAATGTGGCAAACTGACTCTACTTCAATAAAAAAAATAATCAATTAGAAAAATCAATACATCTTACCTTACATGAAAAAGGACTAGGAGAAGAAAGAAAAGAAAGGAATTGGCCATGTATTTTCTACACACAAGAATAGCTTCATAACAGAAGGAGGAGGAAATAACCAGGACAGTCACAGCCCTCGTTTCTATAACTGGTCACACGTTTCACAGCTGGTAACCCTCTCCTACTACCCATTCTGGATGCTCTTTGCCTTCAGCAAACACTTCAGCTGGTATAGTTCTTTATGTAGTGGGGTGAACCAAACCTTCCCTCCTGAACGATGTGGACCATTAGTAGTCCTGCCCAGATTGGGCTGTTACAGTTTTCCATTGACCCTAGTCATAGGGCAAGGTAATTCTGATGCCTTCCCTGGAAAAAAAAAACCTATAGGGATGTGTGTGTGCATGCATGTGTGTGTGTGTGTGTTGATACCCCAGGATCTCACACAGACAGGCATGTGTCCAAGGAGACAAATGACACAGGAGAAACTTGCATTTGACTACCTTGTGCCCACGGACGGACAGGCAGGGGAACAGCCCTGGTGCTGCAGACTGTTTTCCAGCAAAATGCTGTTCTTCCCATGTCCACTACCTGGTAACTGTCACTCACAGCTGATTGGAAACCCCCAGGTCCCTGCCTGCCTAAAATTCTCCTCACCCATCAAGCGCAGGGAGAACAGTACAGGCTTCCAGACAGTTTCCGGAATGAAGTTGGGCTGGGCTCACAGGTCTGTGTCTGGAAGGCACGGTTGCCGTGGCAACCCGCGCTAATGAATAGGTATGTAAATGAGGGGAGAATGTATTCATCATCTGCCAGTTGTGCTAAGTGCCTGCCCTTTCTGCGGCTTAGGGGAGCAAGGGCTGGGATGTTAGAAAAGCACACGTTCCCTAAAATTTTGGTGAGATGTTTGTGTTCAGAGCTTGGCACGAGAAATGATTATTTTTGGTGGGACCCTCGTAAAGTGATGTATTGGTGGTTACCTACTCTGAGAGGGGAACTGGGATTAAACAAAAACACATTGGAAGAGGCCACCTGTACTGAGGGCCCCTCAGAGAAAACTGCAGCAAACATTTAAATCACAAGCAGTGAACCTAAATTTTGGTCCACCTGGGTACTGTGTGCCATAAGTAAGGCCTAAGAGACTCCCAAGCTGTCCCGGCAGCAAGCTAGCAGCGCCGGCCTTACCTTCTCCTGGTTCCTAATTAAAATGCCCTGAAAATCCACAGACAAAAATTGGCAACAGCAACTTATACAAGCGAAATCCACCTATACAATCCTGCCCAGATTTGCAGACTGTCAAGCAACCATGCTGCCTAGGGTAGACCCTCTGGGTAAGGATACTTCAATACCTTCCATGACTGGGAAGGAAACAGCCCCTCCTGCTCTGCAAATAGATTCTGTTCCTGCAAGACTTGGCATCCATATAATTTTGGGAGACCCTGGGCAATTTATTTAATTTCTCTGTGTTCCATTCTGTCATCTGGAAAAATGAGATCAATAAAAGAACCTACTTCATAAGATTGTTGTGAGGATTGAGTGAGTTAAGATGGGTAAACTGAATAGTTTCCCACTGAGAGAAGCTCTACACAGGCAGGGATGTGGCTTGTTTGTTTGTGTCATCACAGGTCAGTGCCAAGTGCCTAGAACAGTGTGTGGCACATAGAGGATGCTTAATAAGCATTTGGGGGAATGAATGAGTTGGCTATAGACACACAGAGGAATATTATGCAGCCATGAAAAGGGAATGGAGCTCTGATACATGCTATGACATGGATGAACCTCAAAAACATGATGCTAAGTCAAAGTAACCAGCCACAAAAGAAAAATACCGTATGATTCCACATATATGAAACATCTAGAATAGGCAGATTCTTAGAGACAGTAGATTAGAGGTTACCAGGGGCTGCGGTAATACTGTAATGATGAGTTATTGCTTAATGGTTATAGAGTTTCTGCTTGGGGTGATGGAAAAGTTTTGGAAATGGACAGTGGTGATGGTTGCACAATATTGTGAATGTACTTAATGCTGCCGAATTGTACACTTCAAAAAGCTTAAATAAAAAAATGCTTAAAATGGCAAATTTTATGCTCTGTATATTTTATTGCAATAAAAAATTCAAAAGTAAAAAGATATTTCCTGTCAGTCAAAAGTGGACGTTACTCTTCTCTAGTAGAAGTGCAATAAAATAAATGCTAAAAGATGTTTAGGCTGAAAGGAAATGAAACCAGATGAAAGCTCAGATATGCAAGAAGGAATAAAGAACACCGAAAAGGTGAAACATTGATAAGTACAATATAAAATATGGAGCAGTAAAATACACGACAACATAATTTATATGTTGTAAGATTCTTAGATCGTTCATGAAGTAGTATAAAATTATTTGAAGAAAAAATGTGCTAAGTTAAAGATGCATTTGTAATTTCTAGAGCAAACACCAAATACACATATACACAGCAACATAGCTATTAAGGCAGTACGAGGGATACAACAGAATACTCAAACACTCTCATTTCACACAAATGATGGCAGGAAAGGAGGAAGAGAAGAACATAGAATACATGGTTCTAATAGAAAATATATATCAATGTGACAGACTTAATTCCAATCTTACCAATAATTATACAAATTGTAAATTGACACAAATTTAAAAAAAAAAAGATTGGCTGACTGGATAAAAAGGAAACCCAATTATTTGAAGCTTCTAATAAACAGACTCTAAATACAAAGATGGTAAAAAGTCAAAACACTTGAAAAAATACACATGCAAAGCAATATAACTCGTGTGGCTATATGTACAGCATACAAAGTTGCACACCTCAGGACAAGGAATATTATCAGACATTTCATAATGACAAAGAATCAATTCATAAAGAAAACAATTTAAAACATGTGTGTGTATCTAATAATAGAGCATCAAAATGCACAAAAGAAACGATGGTAGACCAGGGAGAAACAGACAAGCCCACACAGATGGAGAATTTAACACCTCCTGACAGTATCAATAGAAAAGTTTTAAGGAAGATACAGAAGATCTGAACAACACTATAACCTAAATGACATTTATAGAATACTATATCCAATAATGCAAAACACACATTCCTTTTAAGTGCATAAGGAACCACATGCTGGATCACAGAACAAGGTGTAAATTTCAAAGGATCAAATTCATATAAGGTATGATTTCTGATGGCAATGATAATCAAATGATAACGGTAAGATATTTTGATGATATTTAATGATAACAGTAAGCTATCTACAAAATCTCCTATTATTTAGAAACTAAGCATGAGATCTCTATCCAGCTCGGGAGTCAGAGGGGGAAAAAAAAACAGATGAGAGAAATTAGAAAATATTGCAGACTGAAGATGAAAAAAAATCATATCAAGATTTATGGACTAAGCAACAGGTTGAATGTCTGGAAGAGAGAAAGCAGAATTCTCTGTGTAGCCAGGAAGAGCAGGTAGGGTCTCCTCCGTCTCCATTTCCCCTTTTGTCCCAAGACACTTCCCACCTGTGCAGCCACCCACTCACCCACACTGATCATTACAGGAATGCTGGAGGAACACGTCAGGAGAAAGAGGTGAGGACACTTTTCAAACATTAAAGATACTCATGTAGAAGCAAATAATTTCTATCATTGTTGTCATTCATGTTATTATAACATTCCAGGATCTGTCTTTACAGCGTGGCAGCAGGTTGGAATGAGAAGCCAGAAAAGCTAGAAGTGAAACCCCAGCCCCATTATTTACTAGGTCTGTGGCTTCTTGGGTAAGGCTCTTGGTTTCCTCATCTGTAAAATGGGTATGTGCTTCCTTCCTTAACACATGAAGGAAGTCCTCCATCAATGTTAGTCTACCTGACCTCTTTTCTCTACTCAAACCAGGCCCTATTCTCTGAACATATAATAAAAGTTACTATAATTTTCTAAAAAGGCTTTATAGAATGTGGCTAAAGCTTTAAATACTTGTACTGGAAAAGAGAGGTCTAAGGGATAAGTTAGGAGTTTGGGATTAACAGATACACACTACTATATATAAACTAGATAAACAACAAGGACCTACTGTATAGCACAGGGAAGTATATTTAATATCTTATAATAAACTATAATGGAAAAAATCTGAAAAAGAATATATATATATATGTATATGTATAACTGAATCACTTTGCTGTACACTTGAAACTGATACAACATTGTAAATCAACTCTACTCCAATAAAAATTTTTTTAAAAAGAAAAAGAGGTCTAAAATCAATGATCTAAGCTTCCACTTTAACAAGTTAGAAAAAGAAGAGCAAATTAAACCCTGGTAACTTGAAGAAAAGAAAGGTTTAAAAATAAAAGCAGGCCATCATGAAAAAGTCCACAAATGATAAATGCTGGAGAGGGTGTGGAAAAAAGGGAACCCTCCTACACTGCTGGTGGGAATGTAGTTTGGTGTGGAAAATAGTATGGAAATTCCTCAAAAGAATAAAAATAGATTTACCATATGATCCAGCAATCCCACTCCTGGGCATATATCCAGAGGGAACTTTAATTCAAAAAGATACATGCACCCCAGTGTTCACAGCAGCAATATTTACAATATCCAAGACATGGAAGCAATCTAAATGTCCACTGACAGATGACTGGCTAAAGAAGTTGTGGTATATTTATACAATGGAATACTACTCAGCCATAAAAAAGAATAAAATAATGCCATTTGCTGCAACATGGATGGACCTGGAGACTGTCATTCTAAGTGAAGTAAGCCAGAAAGAGAAAGAAAAATACCATGATATCACTTATATGTAGCATCTTTAAAAAAAAAAGACAAATGAACTTGTTTACAAAACAGGAACAGACTCACAGACATAGAAAACAAATTTATGGTTAGTAGGGCAGGAAGGGGGTAGGAAGGGACAAATTGGGAGTTTGGGACTTGCAGATACTAGCTACTATACATAAAATAAACAACAAGTTTATATTGTATAGCACAGGGAACTATATTCAATATCTTGTAGTAACCTATAATGAAAAAGAATATGAAAACAAATATATGTATGTACAAGTATGACTGAACTATTATGTTGCACACCAGAAATTGACACAACATTGTAAACTAACTAT
The DNA here is from genome assembly GCF_036321535.1 of Camelus dromedarius. NCBI lineage: Eukaryota > Metazoa > Chordata > Mammalia > Artiodactyla > Camelidae > Camelus > Camelus dromedarius. The sequence goes on along the minus strand of NC_087459.1, from coordinate 23,080,378 downwards.
ACTTCAATAAAACAATTCTTTTTACTCTGAAAAAATATAATAGCAGAAATCAAGGATATAAAAACAAACAATAGAGAAAATTGTCAAAGTCAAAGTCAGTTTTTAAAAAATGACTAAGAGGATTAAAAATCCTTTAACAAGACTGATGAAGAAAAAACAGTAAAAACAATTGACAATATTAGGAATGAAAGATCCTACAGACATGAAAAAGATAATTAGAAAATATTAAGAAAAATTTATGTTAATCAATTTGACAATTTATTAAAATGAACAAATGTCTTGAAATACAAAAGTGACACAAACTATGCAAAAGGAAATAGAAAATCTAAATAGCTCTATGATTTTAAAGAAGTATTTTATAATCAAAAACTTTCCCATGTAGAGGGATGAATGGATAACAATAAAGCAAATAAAGCTCTGCAAAATCAGTGTGATGAGTATGGGTGCTCACCGTACAAATGCATTCAACATTTCTGCGTGATTGAGAAATTTTCTAATATAATGCTAGAGAAAAAAAACTCCTTTTAACAAAGAAAATTCCAGGTCTAGATAGCTTCAAATAAACATTTAAGGAAGAAAAAAACGCCCATCTTAGACAAACTCTTTCATAAAAAAGGAAAAAAATACTTTCCAATTCATTTTAGGAGACCAACATAAATCTGATACTTTCATTTGACAAAGAAATGACAAAAAAACCCAGAAAATTACAGACCAATATACCTCATAAACATAGATGCAAAAATCCTTAACAAAATATTAGCCAATCAAACCCAGCAATATTTGAAAAGGAAAATATACTATGAGTTGATCTGGTGTATTCTAGGGATATAAAGTTGGTTAATGTGAAAATATATCAACATAATTCAGTACATTAACAGAATATAAGAAAAAAAACATGATGATTTCGATAGATGCAGAAAAAGTAACTGAAGAAATTCAACACCTGATCAAGGTGAACACTCTCAGTAGTCTGGAATAGAGGGAAGAAACTTAATGGTGAAAGATTCTCCCTGATATCAAGAAAGAAATAAAAATGTCTCCTCTTATCACTTCAGTCAATCCAAGCTGGTGTTATAAGGCAAGACAATAAATAAAAAAGACAAAACTTACAAGGGAAGAATCAAAACTAGTAGTCACAGACAACACCTTCGAGTATGTAGAAAATCCTGTGGAAGCTATTAAAAACTACCAGAACCAGCAAAATAGCAGGATACAAATTCAATTTTAAAAGCAACTGTATTTCAACACGCCAGTAGCGAACAATCTGAAAATGAAATTTAAAAACAATACAATTCATAGTGGCATCAAAAGTCATCAAGTACCCAGGGATAAATCTAACAAAAGATGTACAAGTCATCCACAATAAGACATACCAAACATTGTTGAGAGACGTTTAACACAATCTAAAGAAATGGAGAGACCTACCCTTTTATAAATTGAAGGACCTACTATTGTTAGTATGTCCATTGCATTAAAATTCATCTACAGATCTAATGCAATCAGAATCCAAATCTAACAGATAGTTTTGTTAGCAAAACTGGTAAATTGCTTTTAAAATTTGTGTGGAAATGCAAAGGGTCTAACCACAACAATTTTGAAAAAGATGACCAGTTTCAGGACCTACCCACCCTGATTTCAAGACTCTAGGAGTCAGGACGCTATGTGTTAGTGAACAAAAGAGACAGAGCAAAAAGATCAGTAGGAGAGAAGAGTGAATTCAGAAACAGGCCGTCACATTTGCGGTCAGTCGATACCCAATCAAGGTTGAAGTCAATTCAACGACTTGGATAGAAACGTCTTTTCTTCCTGTTTCTTCTTCTTCCTGTTTGGGACCCTCTGAGCTTCTTATACCTGGATGTCTGATTCCTTCTTTAAGTTTGGGAAGTTTTCAGTCATGATTTCTTCAAAAACCTGTTCAATCCCCTTTGATCTTTCTTCCCCCTCTGGGACCCCTATTATGTGAAGATTGGCATGCTTTATATTATCCCATAGGTCCTTTATGCTATTTTCATTTGTTTTTATTTGTTTATCTTGTAGCTCTTCTGATTGGGTGCTTTCTATTGTCCTGTCTTCTAGCTCAGTAATTCGTTCCTCTGCATTATCTAGTCGGTTTTGCACAGCTTTTAGATCATTCCTCATCTCAGTCAATGAGTTTACCCATTCTACTTGGCTCTTCTTTATAGCTTCAATTTCATTTTTGACATATTTTATATCTCTAAACACTATCTCTTTTAGTTCCGTCAGCACTTTGATCACTCCTTTTTTGAAATCTTGATCTAGTAGGCTATCGATGTCTGTTTCATTGATCGTTCTTTCAGGGGATTTCTCTTGTTCTTTTAATTGGGAATGGTTTCTCTGCTTCTTCATCTTGTTCATATGTCCAATTAAATAATATATATCATCAACAGGTAAAAGAATTGAAACTATATAATTCTTTCAATAGACGTCAAAAAGCTACCTAAGAGCCATTATTGATTTAAAAGAAAAAAAGTAAACCAAGAATAGGATATTACCTTAGCATAATAACTATATTTGTATTAAACAGCAATCTATGCTATTTGCAAGTTTAAGCCCAAACCCTGGGGATGTTTCCATTAAAATCAAAAATTTTAAAAAGTCTGAAATTACCACTATTTGGTCTAAAATTCCTAGCCACGGAGATAGGCAGAAAGGAGAAATGAGGTGAAGCCACATAGCCCAGACACTGAAACTTCAGGGAGCATTTTTGACAGGGGTCCCAGGTACACTGGGACTATAAGAGACACCTGCTTGGATTCCTTGTCAGTTTTCCTAGGTTGCTGAATAAGTGCCTGCCTGAACGCCCTCACAACACCCGTTCTCTGCGTGGCGCTTGAAGGGCAGGTGCTGCCCTGCACCCATCTCTGCTGGAGCCTGGTCCAACCCGACCCTGAGTCAGTTAGGCACGCTGGATCTGTCTTTATGGGAAAATCAGGAGACCCAGAAGGGATGCTGTGGTTCAAAGTCACCGCCAACTGTCTCAGAACTCAGCAACTGCCTCAGAACCCCTCAAACAGATGTACTGAAGATTGTTGGACACGCATCCAGTTTATTTCCTCAACAGCACGGGGAAGACGTCATATCAACCAAATTAGAAAAGGGACAAGAAAAAATTACAGAGATGAGAAGACACTGTCACAAAAATAAAATCCAGTGATCAGTAGACTTTTCAAAAGAAGGGAAGAAAAAATACATATATATATATATATATATATACATGAAAAATGTGTAAGACTGAAAAAAAAGATGGAGAAAGAACAGCTGTGAGGGGGAAATGCAGAGACCAGAACCCAGGATCTAACCTGCGTACAAGGCTAGAGAGACTGATAGCTACAAAGCCAAAAGGGTGGAAGACAAAAAGAGTGCAATAAATATTTTCTAAGGAAAAAAAAAAAAAAACTTCAGAAAATTGACAGTATGACTCACACCGCAAGGAACCCTAACATCAGTGACAACCGAGCACCAACCACCGTGAGAAACTACAACACAAGAGAAATAAACAGACGGATGAGATGTTCACACTTCACAGATAATGATCACGTCCGAAAAAATTAGCTTTTTCACAAGGAAAAAACAGTAGGTTAGTCATGAGCTTCCTGACAATATGTAAAACCAAAAATAAGGGAGTAGCAATCATAGAACTTTAAAAGCAAAAAGCTTAAACCCAAGAATTCTATAGCTAAGTCAAGTTGTCATTTGTGTGACTGTCAAGAGAAAGGTATTCTCAGATTTCTCAGAAGATTTAGGATTGAGGTAAACTTCCTGAAAAAAAAAGTGAAATTTTATTTTAGAAAGCTTATGCCAGAACAACATACATTAAATAAAGTAAGAAGCAGAAAATGAGTAAAATATGGCTGGTATCAGCACTAGAACTAAATAAATGTACAGGAAAAATAAGTGTTTCAGATAAGGTTGTAAAACTGACCAGTTCCTTAAAATTGAAAATAATAAAATTTGTTTTAAAAAGAGGGGAGGCATATTTCTAACAACCATATATTACATTAACAAAGATCAGAAAAGAGAAAGAGGGAAACAATTATTTCTCATCTTCCATGGGCAAGTATGATTAATTTGTAACTGATGTTAGGAGTTAAATGCCCCAAAACTTTATGGCTATTACTAGAAAAAGTGAAAGTAAGACATCTAACTTCCAAACAACTGACAGGGTAATATTTTTTTAAAAAAAGAAAAACACCCTTTCTGTACAGCAAAGGAAACCACCCACAAAATGAAGAAGCAACCTACTGAGTGGGAAAAAAATATCTGCAAGTCATATATCTGATAAGGATTAATCTCCATAATATATAAAGAACTTATACAACTCAACAGCAAAGAAAAAAAAGACAAACCCGAACAATCTGATTTTAAAATAGGCAGAGGATCCGAATAGATATTTTTCCAAAGAAGACATACAGATGGCCAACGGGTACAGGAAAAGATGCTCAACATCACTAATTATCAGGGAAATGCGAATCAAAACCATAGTATCACTTCACACCTGTTGGAATGGCTACTATCAAAAAGACAAGAAAACAACAAGTGTTGGCAAGTATGTGGAGAAAGGGGAACCCTTGTGCACTGCTGGTAGGAATGTAAATTGGTGCAGCCGCTATGGAAAACAGTATGGAAGCTCCTCAAAACATTAAAAATAGAAATACCATATGGTCCAGCAATGCCACTTCTGGGTATTTATCTGAAGAAAGTGAAAACATTAACTTGAAAAAATACCTGCACTCCCATGTTCATTGTAGCATTATTTACAATAGCCAAGATATGGAAACAACCTGTGTGTCTGTGGACAGATAAATGGATAAAGAAAATACAACACACACACACACACACACAGAGGAATATTATTCAGCCATAAAAAAGAGGGAAATCTTGCTACTTGTAACAACATGGATGGAGGCTGAGGACATTATACTAGATGAAATAAGTCAAACATAGAAGGACAAATACCATATGATCTCACTTACATAGAATGAAAAAAAAACAGGCTCAAATACAGAGAACAGATTGGTGGTTGCCAGAGACAGGGCCTAGGGGGTGGGCAAAATGGGTGAAGGCGATCAAAAGATACAGACTTTCTATCATAAAACAAATAAGTCATGGGGATGTGATGCACAGCATGGTGACTATAGTTAATAATACTATAACAAGACTATAGTTAATTAGTTGCATAATTCAAAGTTGCTAAGGGAGTCGATCTTAAAAGTGCTCATTACAAGAAAAAAATTCTGTATCTATGTACAGTGGCAGACGTTAACCAGACTTACTGTGGTGATCATTTTGCAATATACATATCAGATTATTACGTTGTACACCTGAAACTAATATATGATTGTATGTCAATTATACCCCCAATTAAAAAAAAACCTCTGTAGTCTGAAAAGAAGACAAATTAAATAGCCAGTGCGCATGGAAACCAGCATACAGCAAAGTGACAGAATTAAGACCCAACTGAAAAGTCCTGAAATAAATGATCAGTTAAGCTTGCCCATAAAAAGGCTCTCAGAATTATTAAAAATTAAAACACAATGGTACATGATGTTTTATACACCTAACAAATCACACAGAAAGGGCAGGAGTGCAGTGCACCGTGCTCCTGGAAGAAGCTGAATAATTGTGAATGTTCCCCAGTAACCACACACAACAATAAATGTTATGCAAACACAGGCAAAAACATTATGGGGCAAAAAATCAACAGAAAGCAAAAGCATTAACTCAAAGGTATTTCAAGAACATTTACATTGATAAAAGGTAAAATCCACTATGAGGGCAGACAAGAGCATTGAAAATTAAAATTAAAACTGCTGGAAGTAAACTAAGGAAGCAATGTAACAGCACTGGAACACATCACAGTAATTTATCTTGGATAAACTAACCAAAATACAGGTGGAGGGGATATAGATAATATGAAGATAACTTCTATGCATATATAAAAGCCTTAAACCATAGAGGCAATGTCTTCATAAAAGTTCATCTTATTCTTGCGTACAAAGAAAATCCTAGCAAATAGCAGGTCAGATTTATTTTCCAATGTGCAACGAAATAGAAAATTTAAATGTACACTAGAAATTTAAAGTCTTAGGAACTTGGAAATTATCAAATGCTTTCCTAAAAAATTAACAGAGCAGCAGAAGGAATTAAAATATGATAAAATATTATAGAGAAGACAATGAAAATTAAAATGATCTATCAAAATTTGGGAGGTATTATTCAAGTCTTCTCAGTGGCAAATTTATTGTCCTAGTTGCCTTAATTATTAAATAATGAGGAATTAAATTAAAATAAGTAATCTACTGAAGTTGCTAGAAATGTCAAACAATAAGCAAAACAGAAGCAAAAATAGAAAAACAAAACTAAAACACCCTACAATTAAAACTAAGGGAAATGAATTGATTGCCACAGCAGTGAAGGATGCTCTCATCATTCACTGGTCCATTTAGGCAGAGTCATAGACTCCCCAGCCCACAAGGACCAAGCTAGGGCATCAAAAGAGACCAGGAAGGTGTGAATACATTTGAATATATGTAAGACAATAAGGACTGGTGGAGACTGCGGCATTTGACCTGGCTAGAAAGGACAGCTACTCAACTCCACCAAATTATTGCAATGAAGGAATGCAGGGCTAGACTTGCCAAATTCTCTGATATTTTAAGAGGGAGAAATGTAGATTTTTGATATGAGACTTTCTACTTTAGAAAATGATGCGTGAGCCAAATTAAACATGGCTAACAGCTGAATTTGGCTGGTAGGCTGCAAGTACGCAACTTCCGATTTAGACTACTTTTAGCTTGAATCAGTTTCAATAACTTATATTTTTCCAAAAATCTCCATTTCATGTAGATGTTCAAATGTATTCACAAGAAATGGCCTCAAGTATTTTTTCAAAATCCCCCATGTTTTTCATTTCTACTTTATTTTAGTGATAACTCTCTTTAATTTTTAATTAAACATGCTTTATTTGTCAATTTGTTGCATCTTTTTCAAAGAATTGGCTCTTGGATCTGTTCATCACATTGAAAGAACTTTGGTTTTTCATTTTTAAATTTCCAAGTGGGTGGGATTCTTATTCAAACTTTTGTTATTAATTTCTGGTTTAGTGCATGGTAGTCAAAGAATGTGCCTGTAATGTGTGTCCTTTGGAATTTAATTAGGTTGTCTTTCTGGCTTAATACATACTCATGTTTGTTAATGTTCCAGAATCACTTCAAAAGAAGAGTTATCCTCTTTTCAAGGGTACAAAGTTTATACTACACGCATGCACACACACACTCATATACACACACATTCAGTGTCATTCAAAATCTGTTGCTTAGTTTTATCTACTTGATCAAGCTGCAAGGAATATGTAAAATCTCCCATAATAATCATTCTTGCCCCCTATCCATAGTATTCCTAAAACTTTTTTCCTGAGTTAAAACTTTTGCAATGAATGTGACATTCTAATAAAATATAGAAAAGGCCTAAAATCCTTAAGTCATCATTAGTGTTGTTCACCAAATATTTCCAGTTCATTCCCTTCTGGTCATGGAGTCAGATTCAACTTCCTAATACTCCTTGATATTAGGGACAGCCATGTGACTTGCTTTAGTCAATGAGATGTGAACAGAAGTGACAAAAACTTCAAGAATCCCTATGTGCTTCACTCAGTCTGTCGCCCCTGCCACTGCTGTCATGGAAGCACAGGGAGAAGTCTCCCTCTGCCAGGATTCCTGAGTGAGAATGACTAAAGGAAACATCCAGCCAATCCACAATGGCCATACAGCATGAGTGAGAACTTCTATTTTGTGATATTAAGCCACTGATATTCAGGGGAATTATTTATTACTGCAGCATAACTTAGCCTGTCCTTACTGAAACAGACCTTCCCCTCAAAAAGACAATCTGCAAAAGGAAAAGAAAAAAGGATAACCAATCACCAGATGAAAAATACATCATCTCATTTATGAAGGAAAAGAAACCAAGTCCCCATTTTTCACCAATCATTTAAGTAATGATTTGTTAAAAAATATTCAATACTGTTCAGCGTGTTCTGAGATGGGCATTTTCATTTAATCCTTTTGGTAAATCCTGCCAAAGAGAAATATCATTTATGTATGAGGAATTTCAGCAGGTTCTTATCTTTCACATAATACTCTCCCTTCTAGGAATGCAGCATGGTTTCAGTTTTCATGATAATGCACTATGTGATACCAGGAGGAAACAAAGTTCCCAGGTGGGATTCTGAGATTGGTTTGCTTATCTATGATCTTAAATGAGGGGCTGACCTTCCTGCTAATGAAAAATGGGATAGTTATCAATGGCATGACTGGCATCACAATTAACTAAATGTCATCTGTGGCTTCTTGGGATAAAATAATTACTGAAAGCAAGGATTCTGAAGACCCGTGGAGCTACTGTGTTCGACCTTCACACCAGCAATGATGACTACAAGGACCGTGGGGTGGGATGGCTGCGTCTAACGAGCTCAGCCCTTGAAACGCTCAGCTCAGGTTACAGTCAGAGAACTAGAGTACTTCGAGCGTAGCTCGCAAATAATCACTTACTTCTTACAACTAACTGCAGGGAAGACCCCAAATCTAATCGTGTGGTCGACAGAATTATAAGCTGAAATCTCAGACTCATCAAGTCTCTTATGTGAGATTTAGGACATTGGTTGGAAAGAAGTGGGACCTGAGGCTCAGAATGGGGACCTCTACGTGGATTCAGAAAACTGAATGGCTGAGCCTCCCTGGTGTCCCCTCTGATGTCTTCCTGAGGTCAGACAAGATCAGCTTCATGTAGTCTGTGGCTAAGCATCTTCCCACTCATACAAAAAGAAGGATGTATCTGAGCTCAAAATAGACCTATGCCGGTTCCAGAGCATCCAAATCAGTACACTGATTTGTGTGAATGTGCCGTGGCAGTCAGCTGGACTTGGAATTAAACACATACTTTTCTGTCTTCTAGAAGCTCACAGATGAAAACAGGAGAGTCATAACCATATGACTAATCAGCAAAGGATGAATGCTTGTAATGAATGGGTAGGAAGAGAGGAGAGATGTGGACACGGAGCCTAGCAGCAGGGACACTGCTGGCTTTCATGACTCCGACCATAATTTTGTTCTCTGTGGCTCAGTGGTTCGTCTCAAAATGAACCAAAAGTGAGTCTTGCCAACCATAAAAATAAGAAAATTCACACACAGTGGACACTAGATAAATCCTTTTTAAACGGAACTAAACTGAATCATAGTCAGCATCCAGTGGTGCGCCTAAAACAAGACAAAACTAAAAACCTGTCGAGAGATAAGAATGCATTTCAAACCCCCAAATCTGTTGGAGTTTCATGAGATTCTGCATCTCTGAGCAGCAGAAGGAAAGTCCAGGGTGTGGGGAGCAAGGTCTGCATTTGTTTTGTTCCTTAAGTGCAGGAGAGGCGAGGGCAGCTGAGAACAGGAGAGGGTCGCATTAGGAGATGTGAGATGCTGAAAACATTGCCTGCTTTGATAGTTTCAGGGAACTACCCACAAAGCTAGCTGGATTCAATCCAGACGGCCACGGTGGTGTGGCTGGTGAAACCATTAACACACAGAAGGCAGTCAAAAATGTCTCTTTGGTCTTGAAGATACCAAGCCCTTATTCCCCAGTGAATGATGCAGGATGCTCTCAGGGGCCCCAAGAGGTGCTGTGGGAACCACAGAGCTGACAGGAGCAGGTGGAACGGGGCAGAGCCCACAATCACTTTCTCAGCCCGCATCTAGGAAAGATTTAAGTTCAAGGATACTTTTCTGGGGGTGACAATTTTATCAGTTCTTCCAGGGACTGTACCTAACTGGTACTGAGATGCGTTGGAGAGAATTGGATTTCCTAAAGCGAGGAGTGCCTCAGGGCACTGGGCTTAAAGGCCTCCAGGGGCCTGAGTGAGAGGGCTGCAGGCTTCCAGAATCTGGGCTGAAGGAGAGATCCTGGCAAAAGCATCCAGGAAAGGGGAAGCCTGGTCTCCAACTGGTGTTCGGACAAAAGTCATCTCAGCTGCAGAGGCTGAAAGAAGCTTTGCAGGAGCGAGCCAAAGAGGAAGCTCTAGGCACGGGGCAGAAGTTTGGCTTTTCTGTTACTTAACTCCGAGCAGTCCCACCTATGCGGTGCATGCACGCATGCGCGCGCGCGCACACACACACGCACACGCACACGCACACGCACACGCACACACACACACACACGCACAGAGTCCCAGCACTGAAGGCAACTTGGCCCTGGCCAAGAGAACAATTCCAGATCCGACTGCCTGTCTTCCATTCTGCCTTCTGGAAATCCAGCTCCACACTCCCACTGGAACCGTCTGGCTCCTGCAGGCTCTGTGTCCAGGAAACCCCGCTGAGTTCCCTAATCCAGGGAGGTTACTGTTACACTCAGAGCCCAGCAAGGCCACCCCCTCCCAAAGAACCACCAAATGAAAGCCTCCTGTGCAGACCCAGGTTGCACAGACGCACGCTAATTCCATCTGGGCCTCGTGCCGAAGGTATGACCTCACCGTCGGGCAAACCGACAGGGACCCCAGCAGGGAACGATCAGTGTGTGGGCCAGACCTGCTTCTAATCGCGGCCAGCTGGGATGGAGGGAGGCACCGCTGCCTCTCTTGCCGCCCCTGGGTGCCAGGACCAGGGTCTGCGGACCAGGAGGCATGGTCATCTTACAGCGAAGAATCTCAAGTTCCGGCCCAGACACTTTTTGTCTGTAGTGGGCATTATCCCCATCAAAATCTCTGCCATTCCACAAGTTTCATGCCAAAGAGAAGCTTAATTAGGTAAGGCCAAATCTCTGTGGAGAATCCCCTGGGACAGAAGCTGGGAGAAGGGATATAATTAGAAACTGACTTTTTGTAAAAACAGAATAGCTCAAAAGACCCCATTAAGAGGACACTGAAAAACAGTAAATCTGTCCATATCCAGAACCCAGGACTGCAGAAATTTCACTTACCAGCATCATTTACAAAACAGAAAGACGGTCAGCCTGGGCAATTTTCCCTTGGCTCCTTCCACACTGAAGCCTTTAGCACACTGCATAAGGCAATTCCTCTTGCCTACACTGCCGCATGGTTTTTATATATTCTGAACTGAAACTTTCATGGGCAACAGAACAAAACTTCGAGGAAGCTACACTTCAAAGGTAAATAACTGTGTTTTCACCTGGTAGAGTCACCATGGAAAAGCTCATGCATGACTTGAGCTTCTGTTAAAGGAACTAATGGAAATTCTCTACACATTTTGCTTGGAAGTTCTGCCCTCAGCCTTGGTAGCTAAGTAGGATGTTCCAAATAAACTGGTGATGCCTGCAGTCTCTTAAACCGCATCCGCTCTAGTTTCTGCTTGAGTCCCTTGGACCGCACCATCACACGAGATCCCCTGGGGGCTCCAAGCCCTCATGGAATCAGGGAGGATTTGCAATAATAAAAACTTCCCCATGAGCCAGGGTCTGATGAATGAATATATAAAGACCAAGGATGGACTTTGATGAAGACCCTTAAATCTCATAGGAGTAACTCTCCCACGAGAGCCCCAGCTCATTTTGCCTAATGTTGCTAATTCCATTTTCTTTCAGTCCATTTGACCATGTTTGATTTCCTGAATTGTGGGAGGAGAATCAAAAACACAACAACATTCTTCATTCCATACACAGGGGTAGAGATGAAGATTTTTATTATTTTCAGAAAGAAACTCTTTCTTTTTTTCTGGAAACGCACCTCTGAAATGAGGATGAGAATCCATGGAAGAGACTCCACTCTACAACGTGGGCTCTGCTCCAGCTTCTCAGAAATACCTCTAAATACAAAGCAAGGTCGAACCAGGCCTGCAAAGACCCAGTGAGTCACAACCAATCGGAGTTGGAAGGACAGGTTGGCACGGCACACACAACTGAACATCCCTGATAAAACGTCTCTTTCCTGAACCAGAAAATAAATGCCCACAGCTGCACTTGGCGGTGGGTGATGGGGTCCATCCGCCATATGGTCACCCTTATTATCATCCTCTCAACAAGTCCAGCAGGATAATGGGACAGCCATGTTCTAATTAGTCTGCAGGCCAAGCAAAGATCTCCCTACCATGGTCTCGGTCTACTCCTCCAAAAGACTTCCTTCCCCTGCTCCTCTCTTCCCCTTTACTTGGTCTGTGCTTCGTGCTCATGGGGACCCGATAGTCCTCAGAGCCCCCCATTCTGGACGCCTTCTGCCTGGAATCAAACTGCTTTTCAGAGGGGAAGAGTGTGTGCTGAAAAAGCAAAATAAGGAGGCTCCTTCCTGGACCTTCAGCTCAGGCGAGATCTTAATGCCAGGAAGGTCACGGACAGTTTGGGACAAACTCTTAGGGTTTTAGCGCAGGAAAGAACCTGAAAGATAATCCCATGCGGTCACTTTTCAGAACTACTTAAACACAGTGGAACTCGTTCCCTCAGTGAATGACCCTTTCCCTTTTTCTCAATGTATCTGGAAACCTAGTATGTAAAACAGAGAGAAAAGAAGTGATTACAGCTAAACAATGGGATATGATCTGGCCGTGAAAAGCAGCGAAGTAGTGCTACAGGCTACAATACGGAAGAACCTTTCAAATATTATGCTACGTGAAGGAAGCCAGGTACAAAGTGTGTCATACGATTTCATTTACATGAGACATCCAGAGGTGAGTCCACTAGACAGAAAGCAGCTTAGTGGCTGCCTGAAACTTGGCAGGGATAGAGGACTTGGGAGGTGATGACTAAGATGGACAGGGTTTCTTTTTGGAGTGGGGAAAGTGTTCTACAATTGATTAAGCCATTGGTTGCACAAGTCTGTGAATATTCTCAAAGCCACTGAACTGTGCAGGTTCCCTGGGTGAACTTTATGGCATGCGAATTCTGTCTCAATAAAGCCGCTTCCAAAACAAAACAAAACTGTTCCCACTGGGCCACCAGCCAGGCCTCCTTCCTCACCCGACTCCCTCTGGTGGCCCCAGAACCACCTGTGCAGACCCCTAGAATCCTTTGGAATGTTGTCTGAAAAACCCTGATCTAGTTCAAGTTTCCATTCCTCAAATATCAACTGAGACATGAAACTGAGTCTCCCAACTGTGAACACGTGGCCCTCTGACCCCAAGGCCTCGCTGATGGGCCCAGGCTCGCCCCGGGGCTCACCGTCCATGTCCAGGCGCTGCATGATGATGGCCAGCTCCACCTCGCTCGGCATGTACCCCAGAGAGCGCATGGCCATTCCCAGCTCCTGCTTGGAGATGAAGCCATTCCCGTCTCGGTCCAGAACTCGAAAGGCCTCTCGGATTTCTACAAGGGGAAAGCAAAGAAAGTCCAATGGTCACGAGGCTTGGTCTACTGCATTGAAATCACTGGCGACTGTTGAAAGCCTCTAACTAAACTGCTTTACAAGTAGTGATATGTCAAAACCCTTTAATCCAGTAACAAGGTGGCCAAAAGAGGAACAAAAGAAAAGAAAGGGGCGGGGAGGGAATGACAGGAAAGGAAAAGGAGGAGAGAGGGAGAAAAAAAGAAAAACAGTTTGGAAGGAAGAAGGAGGTAACTGGCCTCGAGTACACTAAAACAGTGTAGTGCACACACAATTAGACAGTGGTCCCAGCTAAGGATCGTGTTAGCCAAGGACACTTTCCCAACAAGGATGAGGGTGAGGTTTTGCCTGTGAGAAGACGGCTACCTCTTAGCTTGGGCCATTAGGACAAAAGGAGAATGAGACTCCCCTTTGGCAGACTTTTATTCCAGCTCCCTGCTGCTGTAGGAACTGTGCAGAAAGCTTTTTCAACCTCATAGGAGGACAGGAATTAAGTATCCTGCTGTTTTTATTTCATTCCTCTAATTTACAGCATTTTTATGACTATAAACAACCTCAGATCAATAAGGGCGCCATAAAAAGCCCAAACGCATCTTTAATCACATTCTCTGGGGCTGGCGGAGAATTTGACTCCGCCATCACTAAGGCCATTTCACCCAGCAGGGGACTCCCATCCTCTTACCCAACCCAGAGCCCCTCCCTCCAGAGTCCCCGCTGCCTGTTTGCCCTGGGTCGGCTGAGCACTTCCTAACACACCACACCCCTGCGAGGCATGCCATGGGAATCTGATGCGAGATCACAGCCTCGAGATTAGAGGTTCGTCAATCGTATATGAGCACCAGGCATGGATGGCTTTGATTTTTTCATCAATAAACCTGGTGTGAGCCCAGCACAGCAACTGTCAGCCTTTCTCATTCCCTTCAAGTATTGGCCACCTATACCTGAGGTCATATCCATTTACTGTCGTTCCTCGGTGTCTGCAGGGGATTGGTTCCAGGACTGCCGAGGATATCAAAATCCATGGATGCTCAAGTCCCTTAATATAAAACGTATAAAATGGCGCAGTACAGTTCGCCCTCGTATCAGTGGGTTCAGCCCCCTTGGATACGGAGGGCCACGTGTACGCATCTCTTCTCCAAATACCTGACTGGCCTCCCAGCAATGACCTGGAACCCTGACCCAAGCCAGCTTTCCCTTTCCTACTTGTATTAAATTCCTGTGGCTGCTATAACCAATTACACAGACTTGGTGGCTTAAAAGAACAGAAATTTATTCTCTCACAGTCTGGAGGTCAGAAACCTGAAATCGGTTATCACTGGACCAAAACCCAGGTGTGGATAGACCTGCGCGCCCCCGCGGGCTGCAGGGAAGATCCTTTCCCAAGTCTGCTTCCGCGGCTCGTGGCCGCATCACTCCGATCTCTGCTCTGTGGTCACATCCCCTTCTCTTCTGTCTGTGATCTCCCTCTGCCTCCCTCTGATAACGATGCTCGTGATTGTCTTTAGGGACCTGCTGGACAACCCAGGATAGTTTCCCCATCTCAAGACCCTTAACTCAATGACATCTTCAAAGACCCTTTTTCCAAAGTAACATTTACAAAGTTCCAGGGATGAGGATCTGATGCCTTTGGGGGTTGTTTTTCAGACCTCTGCACTCTCCCATCCAGTACACCTTGCACCTTCCACTCTCCACCTGAAACACCTTGCCTTCCTCTTTACCCACCCAAATTACATGGGTCCTTCAAGGCCAAGTCAGGGGCTGTGTATGTCACCAGAACGCCTTTGCTCACCACAGCCAAGTTATCTCCCTCCCTGCCAGCTGTTCAGCAGGCCATTTACTCCTTTCATGTCACATCTAGCACGTGCTACCTAGAAACGTGATGCAGAAACACGGCTTCTCTGAGCCGCCGGCTCCTCGTGTGTTTCATTTCGCAGTACGTTCCCACCTACACTCTGAAGGGGGCGCTGGATGGACAGCTGTTCCACGGACTACGGGTCTGAACAAGTAAGGACCAGATATTAGCAGCAAATTCATTACTGATACTAATTCAGCACGCTGAGGTCGTCCTGTGAGTAAACGTGTGCTCCAGCAGAGGGAAGACCAGCCTGTGAGTCAGGACCTCAGGCTCCCGGCCAGGCGTATTAGCTAATTAGGTCTGCAGC
The DNA here is from genome assembly GCF_036321535.1 of Camelus dromedarius. Taxonomy (NCBI): domain Eukaryota; kingdom Metazoa; phylum Chordata; class Mammalia; order Artiodactyla; family Camelidae; genus Camelus; species Camelus dromedarius. The sequence continues at coordinate 23,064,886 of NC_087459.1, read as the reverse complement.
CAAACCCCGAGGCTTCGGTGTGTCCTTGTGTAAAATGAGCTGGGTTGGCCAAGAGAATCCTTAAGGTCCTCTTAGCCTCTTTCTGAGGATCCGTAGACATCGTTAAAGTATTTAAGAAAAGAACAGGAAGCCTGTGTTCTCTTTCATACCCTATTAAACTGCTGTTCAAACATCCTGCTTTTTTCCATTGATGATATAGGAAATGTTTTAGTCCCATCCAAATTCTGAATCAAGGGGTCTGTCTGCACGTTTAGGCTTATTTCTCATCAACAAAACGTGCCCAAGATTACCTAGAGCAGCCATGTGTTTTCCTACCAGGTGCCAGGTGGCCCTCAAAGAGCTTAGAGCCACTGCTCAGTCTGAGGTCAGGGCACGTTTTGTTGACTATGGCCTCACTCGGCTTGAGCCCAGATGCTAAGGACAGGAGGATGCACAGGGAGGGTCTCCTGAGATGGGAATCAGCCCACAAGGAAGTCCGTCTGGCTCTGCCCTGTGATCAGGGCATCCCTCTCCCTCAGCCTCAGTGTTCCCATCTGAAAAATGGGTTGGCTTAGATCTCCTTCCAGCTTCCATGATAGGGTTTTACATCAGTGCTGACACATACCAGGCAACAGGAGATGTCAGATGATGACAAGGGCCCTACCTGGGGTCCCAGAAGAGGCTGGGCTCCCAGGTGGACCAGCTGTAGGTGAGTCATGCCCCCTCATTCTCTGGGCCACCTCTTTCCTGAAGTACCATCTCCTCTTCCCATCCCTCTGACTCAATCCTGAACTCCCTGGGTTGATGTTATCACTCTGAAAAGATGGTCCCCATTGGTTGACAGGGCCCAGCCTCATTCCTGTGGTTCCCTGCATGGCCTAGATCTTACTGGCAAAAGAGCTTGTATCCTTACACTGGCCAACCCAGAGGGGCCTGGTTGGGGTTGTCTGAGAACTTGACCTGGAAATGAGGGTCTTGGTAGATATGTCTCCCGAACCCCATCAGGCTGCCTGGGTCACTCCCGGAGTTGTCTCACCCCTGGGCTACCGGGTTTGGTAAATCAGACCTCAGACAGGGGTCTCCTCGGAACTGCCCTGCTGGGAAGGGACGTGCTCCCTTGAGGCCTCAAATACCCAGGGCTTACCTGTCTGCAGTATGCATCCAGGCTGGCCCCACCCCAGCCGGAGACAGGACAGGGCAGGGGCATCTCAGCTCAGAGCTCTGTTTTCTGGAGCCCCCAGGTAAGTGGGACAAAGCCATCCTTCTCTATTTGCATAGAATATCTGCTCCTGTGTGTGTGTGTGTGTGTGTGTGTGTCTGTGTCTGCAGAGGCAGACAAAGCTCACTAATTTCATTTTCTTTCTAAACAGCAGGGAGGGGAGGGCGCAGTACAAAACTAGAAATCTGTAATGGGAGCCTCTGGAGATTTCATCTTTCCAGGGTAGGGAAAGCCCAGGAAACGAGAAGCTTGTTAGAAGGAAACGAGAAGCTTGTTAGAAGGAAACGGGTCTTGCGGTCTGAGACACGTGACGTGTGCCTCATTTTATTTTTAATAGCAGAACAGGGTGTGAGAAATATGCCCATAAAACAGCGGAGACATGGGAGCAGGCCGGATCCCTCTGCCTCTGGCTACAGGCAGCCTAAGCGAAGCACGAAAGGGGCTCTGGCCTCTTTCCACCGCCCTGGGAAGTGGAGACCGCAGATCAAGTTTTCAGGAACACCCCAGTCATGTGGTGTGCTTTTCACTGGAATTTATCCCCTTTTGGGCTACAGTCCCTGGTGCTCCGGAGTTACATAAGCTTGCTATGCTTTTGGTCTCTAATTCAATTTCAGTTGCACACAACGCACGCACGCCAGCACGGCCAACACTACCCGCTCCAAGACACTTTCGTGGACAACAGAAGGGGCGTCTGTGATGGTGACAAGAGCCTGTCCAACTGTCACAGTGTGGAGCGTGACAGGAAACACGGCAACACACATCCTCCGAAAAAAGGGATCCACTCTCTGCCTGTGGAATCTTCTAGAACCAAAGTCTGCGATCCCACAGGGACCTGTGCCTCTTCTCCCTGGAGGGAGGCTGGTGTCCTGGAGCCGAGCCAGGCCTGGCCTAGAAATGATCCTACTCTAGATCCCAGAAGATTTACTTCTCATGATGCCAGCAAGTCTGTATTCTTAAAAATACCAACAGCCAACACTGGTACCACCTGCATCCTGACCCAGTGCCCTCTGAGAACCGGGCCTTGGTTCTGTGACGCTCCCAGGGACACAGCCAGCACAGGCAGGAACACTGGCAGAGGTTCGGTGACCACGCAGAACAGACCGATCAATCAGGTCGCCCAGATAGAGTGTGTCAGATGAAATCCAGACACCAGCTAGAGTCAGGATTCGCTGGCGAAGGGGCTACTCCTGCAGAATCAGCTGAAACTCATAGTGCTCATCAGCAAACTCCAACTGGAAATGAAGAATAATTTTTCCTAGCTCAGTCCCCGTTACATGTGAAATCTATTTAGTCTCCACAGAAAAGTATGTTTAAGAAGAACGTGGGGTTTTAACCACAAAAAAAGTGAGGGCTTTATGAATGAACAAGATGCATTCTGTTCCTACACGTCATCAAAAATTGGAGGGAGACGCAGTTCGGCGAGGCTAGGCAAGGCAATTATTAAACCCCGACACACACCAGAAAATATAAGATACAAATCTGGAGGTCTTTGTTAGGGAGAAATAATAGGACAGGGTCACTGACAACGAGTCAGTGACAAAAGGGATTTAGGAAAGCTTCCCCCTTCTCTGTGAAAGATCACACATGAGTATGGAGAGTGATTAATACAGCCGTTCATTCATTGAAGGGGTGTGGCTTATTTATTACATGCCACATGCTGTGCTAAGATAGACAGGTAGCCAGAGAAACTTCCCAGGCTCTGAGCAGCTCGTATTCCAGTTGGAGGGACAGAGAGGTGACCAGATGCTCTCAACAGAGAAGGACAAGCACAAGAATACAGGCCCACGCAAATCTCATGGGGGTCCTTCCATGTGACCGAGAGACAGCTCTACGAAAGGGTCACGCTTGGATCTTTTGATTCTTGAAGCCAAGAAGAGAAGGGAAGGGAGGCTAAGTGGGGAGAACGTGCCGAGACGGGTGTGTCTAAGGTACTGGCTGTGCGGCGGGTGGAGAAACGTGGAGAGACTTGGAGGACTGCAAAGAGCCATCGGAGGACTTTCAAAGCCATCGGAGCTTTGCCCTGCAGCCAGGGGTTGGCAAATGATGACCTGTGGCCAAACCTGGCCCACCACCTTGTTTGTTGATAAAGTTTTACTGGAACACAGCTATGCCCATTTGTTTCCGTACTGTTGTCCATTGTTCACTGCTTCTGTACTGCACAAATGTAATTGAGTCATTGTGACGGGGACAGTTTGGCTCACAAAGCCTAAAATAGTTACACTTGACTTTTTATAGTTAAAGCTGGTGAACCCTGCTGTAGGCCACAGGGAGTCCCCAGTGGTTTTAAGTTAAAAAAAAAAAAAAAAAAAACAGAGAGAGAGAGAAGGGATCAGATTGGATTGTAAACCGAGGGCTCTGGATCAGAGTGGCTAAGACAAGCGTGATGAGAGGTGAGAAGCCTGGACTACACCTGGAGCTGCAGGGAGCGGGGCCGAGAGACTTCTGGGTGGTCCGGGCTCAAGGAGGCTCCAGTGTCCCAGGTTTAGCAGAAGGACAATGTGAGGATGACACTGGATACTGAGGACTCTCGCTTGCCTGATGGGTGAGCAGTGATGACATTAACTGAGAGAGAATTCAGGAGGAAGCACAGGAGTCCAGGCAGGGAGGGATGGATGGGCAGTGGTATTCTGGCCACACAGAATACTCCAGGGCTCTGATACCCAAATGGTCAGGGCTGGTGAATACACAGAAATATCCAGTGAGCATTTGGAGATGGTGATACTGGAAATATGATGAGAATAGAAAGCAGGACTAGAATGACCAGAATTGCACATAAAATGCTGGTCCAATCCTGGTGTGGGTTTTCGTGTGAATGGATTCCAACTTAATTATAATCAATCAGTCCGCAAATACAACTAATCGGTTTCAGTAATTAGGGAACACGGAGGTGAGAGCTCAGACAGCGAGGGGGCGCGGCCCTCAAGGAGGAGGGGAACGTGCTGGGAGGAGGCAGGGATATAACAGGAACCTAGAAGTGTCCAGAATTCAACAAAGCTGACTCGGCACAGGCCACAGAGATGGGGACAGGGTGGGGGGTAGGGCGCTGCTTCGGATAATTCACTTTTTTGCCAGGCTTTTTTCTCCCTTGGTATACCTTCAGAAGGGTGAACGGACCCTCACTCCTAGGTTATTTGTTATTTGAGGTGTGACTGCGTCCATAATTGACTGTCCTTCCCTGAGAGCATAACATTATCTGTGATCCATGGTTAGAATCCAGGGCTAAGCAGGTAAGTTCCCTGGCCCCAGGCTCACCATGGGCCACTGTTAACCCTGGGGGGCAGGCGGTTCAAAGGCTCAGTGCTCAAGGCTGGTGGGACAGAGATTTAGCTCCATACTGTGGTTCTCCGCTGTCCCCACACTCCTGACATTTTTCCTCACCTCAGGGCCCCAAGGATGCCTTGAGTTCAAACACAAAGCCAACTCCTTCCCTAGCTAGCATCTGGAACAAAGAGCGTGTCAGTAACTTACTAGGTGGCGAAATTATGCAGAGCATCTCTGGTCATGAAAAAGCAATCATTCTCTCCTAACGCAGAGAGGCACCAGGCAGTCACAAAGCTAGGGGCCATTTCTAAGGGTTTCAGAGCTAGAACAGAGTTTATCTGTCCCCAAAGTTTACACCTCCATGGATTACGCTGAATTGATTTTAGCAGGCCGGGTCTGGTAAAGCTAATGGAAAATTCCCCAACAGCAAAAGAACGAAGCAAATGAGAGCTGAAACTAACAATGAAAGTCTGTCTGGGCCACGGGCACCTTGTGACAGACTGACCGCTCCCTGAAAGGAGAGCCAGGAAACTGACTTGAACATACATGGGAGTGAAAAATTGCTGGAGGGTCTCCATGCCAAAAAACAAGGGGGTAAGTGAAGAGAGAGGAAGAGGACATCTAGCAAAGCTGCAGTTTCCTTTGTCTTGAGGGCTTCTGGATTTGCCCTCTGGGATGGGCACAGCCCCCTCAAAAGACCAGAACTACATCTGCAGAGGGATGCTACAGTTTTTAGTTTATACGTTAATTTTTGCTTCTTATGAAAAATGCCCCCAAAATGTATAAAGAAAAAAAATAATCTATAACTTATTGGTCAGTAAGAACCACTGTTAACATATTAGGGTATTTTGTTCCAAATGTTTTTATGTACAAATATTCTTAATTAAATGGGGATCATGCGCTCTCTATAACTTTATATCTTTTTTTCATTTAGCATACTATCATTTCAGTCTTCTGTATAGCTAACTACTCTTTAAAACATCATTTTTGATAGCTACATAGTATTCCATTAACAGCCAAACTGATTTCACCAGATTCCTAGTGTGGGACATTTAGATCACTTCTGATTTTAAAGAATGCTGCAATGGAAATCTTTGTATATAAATTTTCATGTATTTTAATAATCATTTCCTTAAGACAACATCCTAAGAATGGAACTACTGGATCAAAGGGCAGGAACTTTTTTAAGGTGTTGAATATATATGGCCAGGTTGCCCTCTGTGATCTGTTTCTACTCACAACACGCCTGACACCAAATGTGTAGGGGGTTTTCCCACACCAACTAATTCTCCAGCTCTCTGGATACCAATCTGGTGTCCCAACGATTTAATCCAATTTTGATACTAACTACTCAGAGTCCGTGCAGACCCCAAAGGTTAGGCACTATCCTCACTTCAGATGTGAGTCACAAATTTAGGCCACCTGTCCTTGTGACCAACTGGTTATAAAGTCAAGGGTTCCCACCGCCCTTTCTTGGATTCGATAATTTGCTAGGCTAGCTTACAGAATTCAGGAAAGTTCTTTACTTACATTGGCTGGTTTATTATAAAGAATAGAACTCAGGAACAGATAAATGGAAGAGATGCACAGGGCCAAGTATGGTGGGTTCCAGACCCTTCCTGGGCACACCAACCTCCCAACACCTCCATGTATTCACCACTCCAGAAGCTTTCCAAGCCCCATCATTTAGGGTTTTTATGGAGGTTCCATTATGTAAGCACAGTTGATTAAATCACTGACCATTGGCAACTGAACTCACTCCCCAGCCCCTCTCTTCTCCCTGGAGGTCAGTCAATGGGGCTAAAAGTTCCAACCTTCTAATCATGCCTTAATTTTTCTGGCAACCAGTCCCCAACCAAAAGCCACCAGTTATCTCATTAGAATATGAAAGACATTCTTATCACTCCAGAGTTTCAGGAATTTTGTTTTACTTTAGTTTTCAGGGTCAATTTCAGACCCAGGGTTTCAGGAGCTTTGGGCCAAGAATCAGGAAAGAAGACCAAATATATTTTCCTTATTGTGTCACAATATCACACTCTCCAAAACGTCAGCATCAGTTGTTGCTGCCCTCCATTTCACATCATTTTTATGAATAGAAACTGAATCTCCTATGACATGTGCCTACCACCCAGCTATCCTGAAGCTCAAGACCCAGGTGGTTATAAAGGGGGGCGTCAAGGAGAGGGAGACCATTCAGATATTTTCTGAAAAAGACCAGCAGGATAACCACGGGACCCTGAGTGGACTCCACACTCAGCCCCAGGCCTGATCCAAAGGAGGTGTCCAGGAAACACCTACACTCATGGCTCAGGGGGCTCCCCTCACACAGGCAGAGGAGGGATCCAAGCAGAGAGAGCCACCCTCCTGACTCCAGGCCAGGACTTCCTCCAGGGCAGGATGCTGGGTAGTTTGTCCTAAGAAGAGATGGACCACCTCCGTGGTCCAGCAGATGAGACCGCATCATGGGGACAAGCCTGTTGCTTCTCCCCAGAAGGAGCCATTCTTCACCCAGCAACAAGCACCCGCTCAGGGAAACAGCCCAAGGCAGGAAACAGGCGTCGGACCACTTGGCACGTAAGGCAATACTGCATGGATCTGCCGGCAGCAAATTGAGTAGAATTTATCTGTGAGCAACATAGTGATAATCAATACAATTAATTTTTCATTAAGTCACACTGTTCCTCAGCTGAATATGCTGAGATCAGAGAATAATCAGCATTGGAGAAAACAAGACCATTTTGTAGATTTAGCACCGATCTGGAGGCCAGAAAAGCAAGGACACAAGATTCAAGTTCCAGAAAACAGACCAGAGGCAAAAGGCCTGGAGAGCAGGGGAGGGCGTCTCAGGCATAGCTTGCACCCCTCCCCTCCTGGGGATCTTGGGAATCCTCTGGAAAAGCTCAGTTTATCTTGACATTGTTCAATTCAACTCAATCCAACAAAGATTTCTTGGGCCAACTTCCCTCATATTTAAAAAGGCCAGCAAGTCAAAAGAAAATTGCTTAAGAATATGAGCAGACAGTCCCTAGGAAAGGAATTATGAATGGCTCTTAAACATACAAAACAATATTCAACGCCACTCATACTAAGAGAAATGCAAATTAAAACGACGTTTGTGTATTTTCACCAGTGAGGCAAGTAAAGATCAAGAAATTCGACAACACATAGCGGGTAAAGCTGCGAGGAACCGGGCCCTCTGACGCTTTGCTGGTAGAAATGTAAATCAGTATAACCTCTTTGAAGTGCAATACGGTCATCTCTATTCTACTAAAAAAAAAGGCACACTTTAACTCAACGACCCTACCAGAAATGTACCAGACAGCTACACCGACACACATGCAGTATGAAGCACGAACCAGGCTCCTGGTTGCAGCAATGATTATACATGTTTTAAATGATCAGATTTAATGGCACTAAGGGATTATTGTTCGTTGTGTTAGGTGTGATACCGGAACTGGTTTTTTTAAGTCATGTTCTAATCTGCACTAAAATAATTACTAGTGAAAGGATTAAATGTCTGGGATTTGCTTTAAAATAATACAGGAAAGGGGAGGGTTGGCAGAGAGGGTGCAGATGAAACAAGCTTGGTTCCAAGTTAAAGCTGGGGGATGGGCCCACCGGTGTTCATCACACTTGAATCTTCCATAATACAACATCAAAAATTGAAAAGATCAGAATCAACTCAAATGCCTATTAACAGAAGACAGGTTAAATCAAACATAGCATACCCAAGCAACGGGCGAGTATGCAGCTGTAAAAAGGGTAAGAATGTTGTTTACATCCTGATGTGCCAGGATGTACTGTTAAATGAAAAACAAGATGTATTGTTAAATGAAAAAACAAAGCAAGGTGCGGAAAAGTGTGTATCAGATACTACCATTTGCATAAAAGAAGAAGAAAAAAAGAGGATGCATACTTGCTTGTAAATGTACAGACTCTCCCTGGACGAATACATGGGATCCAGCTAACCCTGGCTCCCCTGGGGCAGGAAACTATGTGGGAAGGAAGGACAGGACAGAGGGACACTTTCATTACACACACTTTTCTACCTTGTGAAATTTGTAGTAATGATGCATTACATACTCACATAAAGAAATAAATATCTGATTGCTATAAATTCAAAATGGCTTAAAGACTTAAACATAAGATACTATAAACCTCCTAGAAGAAAATATGGGCAAAATATTCTCTGACATAAACCTTAGCAATGTTCTCCTAAGGCAGCCTACCCAGGCATTAGAAATAAAAGCAAAAATAAACAAATGGGACCTAATTAAACTTACAAGCTTTTGCACAGCAAAGGAAACCATAAGCAAAACAAAACGACAACCTACGGAATGGGAGAAAATATTTACAAATGATGTGACTCACAAAGGCTTAATTTCCAGACTATATAAACAGCTCATACAATTTAATAACAAAAAAACAAACAACTAACCTAATCCAAAAATGGTCAGAAGACCTAAACAATCAATTCTCCAATGAAGACATACAAATGGCCAATAGGCACATGAAAAAATGCTCAATATCACTAATTATCAGAGAAATGCAAATCAAAACTACAATCAGGTACCACCTCATACCAGTCAGAATGGTCATCATTCAAAAGTCCACAAACAATAAATGCCAGAGAGAGTGTGGAGAAAAGGGAACCCTTCTACACTACTGGTGGGAATGTAGTTTGGTGTAGCCATTATGGAAAACAGAGATTCCTCAAAAAACTAAAGATAGACTTACCATATGATCCAGCAATCCTACTCCTGGGCATATATCCAGAGGGAACTGTTATTTAAAAAGATACATGCACCCCAATGTTCATAGCAGCACTATATACAATAGCCAAGACATGGAAGCAACCTAAATGTCCAACAACACATGACTGGATAAAGGAGCTGTGGTATATTTATACAATGGAACACTACTCAGCCATAAAAAAGAATAAAATAATGCCATTTGCAGTAACATAGATGGACCTGGAGATCATCATTTTGAGTGAAGTAAGCCAGAAAGAGAAAGAAAAATACTATATGATATCACCCATATGTGAAATCTAAAAACAAAGAGAAGAAAACTAAAAAGAGGACACAAATGAACTCATTTACAAAACAGAAACAGACTCACAGACATTGAAAACAATATTATGGTTACCGAGGGAAAGAGGGTGAGAAGGGATAAATCTGGGAGTCTGAGATTTGCAAATGTTAACCGCTATATATAAAAACAGATGAAAAACAAATTTCTTCTGTATAGCTCAGGGACCTATATTCAATATCTTGTAATAACCTTCAATGAAAAAGAATACGAAAATGAATATATGTATATATATATATGCATGACTGGGACATTACACTGTACAGTAGAAATTGACACAGTGTAACTGACTATACTTCAATCTTAATTAGTTAATTATTTTAAAATGAAAGAAATGTATGATTGTTAAAATATACACTAAATTATGAATAGTGGTTGTTGCTGAAAGTTAGGGTTATGGGCAAGTATTACTCTTTTCCAAACATTCTGCAGGGAACACGTATCTCAGGCGATTCGGGGGAGAGACAGAGGTTGTGCTTGAAAAGGGAAAAACCAGGAAATGACTTAATCAAAGAGCTTGTCTGACCCGTCACACAGAGGGTGACCCAGAGACTCCGTGTTGCCTGATGCTGCCACAGCTCTCTTCCTTCCAGCGCCACTGAGCCTCCACGGGTCATCAGGGATCAGGCTGGGTCAGGACGTGATGCTGGGCGAGATCCGGCTTTGCCCTTAAAGCACTCATGATGGGGCAGGTGAGGGAAGGGGCAGAAACGCAAACAGGCAATTACAGCGCCGCGGGATAAGTGCTGTAACACTCACAACTTCAGGAAGCCGGACGTGGGGAGCAGTGTCACGGGAGGAAACTAACTTTTCAGTGGGGAAATGCATAAGGTCTTTAAAAATGGATGGTAATTGGAGTCAAGATTATATGGTGATGATTCGGTTTCGTGTCAAGGATAAAATGTCTGACCCCATTTGTTAACTGGCTTCCCATGGTGACTCGGCACTAACAAAGTTCCTATCCTCTGCACTGGTTCCCCGGGGCCGAGCTAAGCCGCAATGACTTTCGCTTTTCTGCTTTGACCCTGTATCAGGACAGCAATCTTGCTCCATTCCCAGACCCCATGATTCTAAGTAAATTCACTACCCTTAACCACTGCTTCTCAAAAGACTTATACTTCCACTCCACTCAAACCCAACACACGGCCACATTCCGGTCCCTGTATTCACCCAACATTGCTCGACTCTGGAATCGTAAGCTCTAAAATTTCACTCTCATACCACGATCTCATGTTTTTTCCACCTGTCACTCCCACTAGGCTGCTCTTCTACTTTTTAAGACCTTCATTCCTCAGCATTGCTCCAGTTTGTCAGCCCACCTATTCAACCCAAATAGACAAGTTCCCTGAAGCCCAATTCAACGCAACCACTGTCTTCCCGACACTCTTACCATCAACCTCCTAGTTTCTCACTAGGTCTATTCTCTGCATTCCAAGCAGCCTCTCCATCTCTGTAGCCAGACACAACCCTTTCCCCAGGGTTCTCTTCAAGATCTTCCTGAGTCTCCTCAAACTCTCCATCCCACTTCCTAAAACCACCCCAAGCTCTCAGTGAATAATGTAGTCCTCCAACTGCCCTTCAGAAAAGAAAGATGTTATCACTCCAGAATGGGTCTAATTTTTCAGCCCTTTTCCACTGTAAACTCACCTGCTACAACATACATTCTCATTTCCTCTCTTGTTGTAGACAAGTGCTACCCTCTTCCATTTCTATCAGCCTCCTGACCTCATCCCTCTCCCAAACTCTTGGCCACTTGCTTTGCTGTAGCTGTCGTCAGCATGGTGACTCAAATCAGACCCTGTTAGGGCCACGCAACCCCAAGGCCTGATGCCATGGCCAGGGTCTCTCACTCCCCTGTAGTTTCTCCATTTGGATGAAGCACCACAAAGTGTATGCAATCTGGCCGCCAAGGGGTGGCCAGATAGGTTTGATGACACACTCCAGAAGCACAAGGGTAGTCACTTCCTAGAAATTCAATTTTGACCAATTAGAAAGAGAAGAAAGGAGAGAGCTATGAAATAAATACCCTCTCTGCTCCTCTCTCCAATGGACTGTCCCCAGACAGTGTTTCTCTGCAGCCTATCTGGAGACATCTAGTGTCGCTGAGACATCACGAAACGGGGGCCAGCCTGGCAATGCATTCCTTGGGGTTTGCGTTCCATCCTTCCCCCTCTCACTCCTCTCTTCTGTTCTTGCTGCCCGGGCTTTGCAGCTCCCCAAAGACATGAGCACTGAAGCCTTGCCTCAGGCTCTGCCTTCCAGAGATCACATGCCAGGCAGGCTGTGGGTTCCAATACTTCCTTCCTGTCTGCAGACTCTGAACCTTCGTTATCCTCTCATTTTTAGAGCGTAATTTTTTGTAAATACAGAAAAGCCAAGGGAATGATATAAGTGAACCCTTATAAACCCACAACCAAACTGTATCAAATCTTAACACTTTGCTATTTTGGTTTAATTTTTTCAGAAAAAGGCAATGAGATTAGACACCACAAATAGAAGTGAAGCTCTCTGTATCTCTGTCCTGTTCCCACGTCTCTCACTCCCAGGCTAGAATCACTATCTTGATTTTGTTATTTATCATTCCCCATCCATGTTTTTTTAAAAAAATCTTTCTTTCTTATAAAATATTTCAAACATAAGAGTCCAAGAAAGAGAAAAGTGTAATACACATGTGTTTATTTCACCCAGCCTTATCAGATCTATTCATTCTATCATGTTTACTTCAGAGCCTTTTTTTAAGTGGCTTCATGGAAGCATAATTTACATACAATAGTTTGAAACCCCTCCCTCTAGGTCGCCTCTCTACTTCATCCCTCTCCTTCCAGCCCAATAGGAACCACTGTCTTGACTTCTAAGTACTTACTGTTGCCTCGGACTTTTTCACCTTTATTCTGAACGTGTATGCAGTCGTGTGTGTGCACGTGTGTGTGGTGGGCATACATATATAGTATAATGGGTACACACACACACACGTACTGACCCATATGACTCTGGTTTATTTTATCTACTGTGTGGTTTCCCATCACCAGCTGACTGGTATACGGGTTGCTGAGCATTTTTTCTGGGCACAGTATTCCCACAATGAGTATTCTTGCATCCTGTGTAGTCGGTGCCTCTCCGTAGCAGCTGCACAGCAAGTTACAGGCTGCGGTCCAGGAAATAATCCTGCCCAAATATGCTGGACTTGCCTCTGCTCTGTGTGCCAACTCTGTTTCTGATAAAATTCTGTGTTGCTGCCTAATGAAACAAGGGCTTCAGCAGGGGTCTCTCCCAGACCATGGCGGCCACCAGGAAGGCTGAAGCATTAAGTACATTTGAGGGACACAGTGCAATTACTGAAAATAATGTGGTAGAGTCTCCATGACATAGAAAATGTTCACAATTTATTGCCAAGTGGAAAATTTCTCAATTTTCTGTATTATGTGATCATCATTTTCAATGATGAGATTATACCAAAAAGATCCAGGAACCTGCCTGAAGGGGCTACTGCTACCATCAAAATAAACACTGATGGAAAGAGATGACAGTCTATTAAATAAAACAGGAATTGAGTTAATTCTGATATAAATGACTGAATGAATAAATGTGGATAAGAAAAGGCTCTTGCGTACTATGTAATGTCAATAAATCTAGAAGCAAAGATGGACTTAGAGAAACCATCATTTGGTAACCACCACAATAATCACTGATTCAGGCAAGGATCACTGATGGGCACGAAAACCAATGAGTGAAAGTTTAATGAGGAGCAGACATTTATATAGTAGTTCTACCCCACAAAACACTTAGTAATTATGAAGAGGAAAAGAGATGCTTTACAGTGAGAAGCCTGGCAGACTCTATCTTAATTCAGTGATCAAAGTTCGTATCACCAGTCATGGGACAAACCATCATTCCATGTCACCTGATCAGATGCCCTGAGAGGGACATGCCATCGTCATCTCTGTGATATTTCTGCCAAAGCTGCACAACTTAAATCTAATCACAAGGGAACAGCAGACAAACCCAACGTGAAGGGCATGTTGCAAAATAACTGGCCTATAACCTTCAAAAATGTCCGGGAGGCAAAAGTAAAAAGCAAAGCAAAACAGAAAACCTAAGGAAACTTTTGAGATTGGAGAAAACTGAAAAGACATCACAGGAAAATGCAAAGTACGATCCTGGATGGCGTGATTTTGCTGTAAAGGGCAGTACTGGGATAATGGGGGAAATGTGAATGGAGACTATCGATTAGGTGGCAGTATTACCCTACGTTTCCTGATTCTGCTGATTGTATCGTGGTTAGGCAGGGAAGTGTGGAAAATACATGCAGAGTATTCAAGATTAATTGGGACATCATATCTGCTGCTTACTCTAAAAACCGCACACATTTGGGAGGGAGAGAGAATGATAACGTAAACGAATCCAAATGCCAACAATCAGGGAATCTGGCTAAAAGATATGCAGGAGTTTGTTGTACCAGTCTTGAAATTTTCCTCTCTAGTTGAAATTACCTAAAATAAAACAGTAAAAACAAACAAAAAAAGACTATGCCGTGTCAATTTAATTATAGCCATATGGTAGAATTTACACACAATCAAAAGTCACCTTCACAAAGCGACATGAGAAAGTCTACTTTCTTAAAAAAAAACCAGATAAAAACTTACATGAACAATATGATTTTAAGCCTAAAAACATGCCCAGGGAAAAAAGACAGGAAGAAAATACAAAATGCAAAGGTGGGTTACCATGGAATGGTGACATTCCAGATGACAGCAGGCCGTTGGCGGTGGTCATGATACTTTATTTCCAAATGTGTTCATGAGTCTAATTTTCGTAAGAACCAAATGTAATTTTTACAAACAAGACCAAAGCCGTGAACGAACTAAGGGCTTAGGTATAACCTCTCTTTCCATCCCGGGGCCCATTTTTCTGTGACTATCTGAAATCTCAAAGCGGAAACCACGAAACTCAAGTCATCTGTTCTTATACGTGATTCCCCTGGAGACTCTTTTTTTCCCAGCTCAAATGCATCAGCTCAGCCTCAGGAACAAACCAGTCAGAGGCTCTGCCCTTAGGTGGGTTTCGAGGTGCATATTTTAGCAGGCGCTGACAACTGAGTGAGCTAATCGCCATAGAGGGCGCCTGCCATCCCATTCAACAACATAAAAAGCAATTTGTCTCGGGGGAGAGAAAAGCCATTTCAACATGAAAATTGGTTCACGACAACATGCTTGATAAAAAACAGCACGTAAGGAAAAGTGTCGGCAGGTCCATCTCCCCACCTGCCTCCTCCCTCTTTTATTCATTACCCTTTCTCTCTCGGGGGTGTCACCGCAAACGGAAAATGAGGGTTTCTCAATGGAGAAACAAATTGGGACTTTATTTTTTAAAACTCTAGAGCAGTGAACCGGGACTGTTTACACATGCTATGAAGAAGGAAAAAAAGAAAACCTACAAAACATGTTCTCATTCTGCGCTTTCTACCTGAACACATTCCAAAGGTTTCAGTGTCATTATCCACAGTTCAACCCCCAAAATACACCCCTCAGCTCCTCCCCTGCTTGGTGACTGTACCTCCATTATCCAGAGTTTTGGGCCTAAAACAGAACATCAAACCACAGTTTGGTGGGCATCAAATTCCTCCCTGCCCCCCACCCACTCATTAATTCAGCGAGCACCCACGGGGCTGCTATCCCATGCCGGCCAGAGCACTGCAATGGGGAAGGGCAGACCCCTCGCCCCACTGGTGGGCCAGGCTCTTGCCAAACGGGGCCTTGGCTGCCTTCTTCCTGCATCTCAGTGCCCCCCACTCCCACCCCCAACACAATGGGTACCAGCTTTTCCTTCAAGACTAAACGCTGTTCTGCTACTCAAAATACCCTCTCTCCTTTGCCTTCTGCAAACGACCAATACCAAGCTTTAAGATTTACAGCCAAAGTCAGGTTTCCCATCAAGCTCTTTTGCAGAAGGGAGAGAACTCTCTCTCTGGAATCCTGGGGGACAGGCTCCCGGATCAGCAGGCACATGTGCTCAGAAGGCCGTGGGGCCACAGCTCACCTCTTTGCCTCCTGCAGGAACTGCCCAGATGCTTCTGGTACAGGCAGCAGAACTGGGAGACCTGCTCAGAGGAAAGTCTGGTGAGGGCCTGTTCCCCTGCCATTTGTCAGAGGAGGGGAGACAGAGCAAGCAGCCCCCTGGGGGTGATACCCCAGCTCTGCAAGTGGGATGCGGTCTCTCTGGGACTGGGCAGCTCCACTGAGAAAAGGAGCTCAGGGCATTGAAGGCCAGCCACCTGCCAGATGGCACGTCGTGACTCATGTCCCAGTGAAATGTTGTCTCAAATAACTGCTCCTGTAGCTACTGGTCTACCGTCTGGTTCCCCCACACAGTGGTGCCCAGTAACTGTCTGTCAAACGGCAGAAGGAATCAATGAACCGGGGCAGCACTCGTTAGAGCTTGAGTAGCGTGAGCTGGTCCTGCACACGGTTAGCAGGGTGGCCTCGGCAGGGTCCTGGAAACTGCATGCGGCATCCCTGGTGGCGGGCTGTTGGAGCTCACGGACTTACATCACAGGATAGACTGTGGCTCTGCCTCTCTGGCTGCCCCGACTCCCGGGAGAGGAAGGGAAGGATGTGCAGGGCTGAGCACCGCCGCCCACCCCAGGGCACTGGCACCTTGCTCTGCAGCCCTATGGCAGCTGGTCTCCAGCTGTGAGGAGGCAGGCAGCACTATTCTGAAGCTCCCTACGAGGGAGGGTAGAGGACACCCACCTCCCGGTGGGGACCACGGCAGACTCGGGCTAGAGCAGCCCCCACGCACCGAGCCTGAGCTGGCACTGCGTTGTCCACTGAGCCCAGGCCACAGTCCCTGGCTCCAGCCTCTCTGCCTTCCGGGGAGAGTGGCAGCAGTCATCCCGTGGGAAAGTGAATTTCCCTGCCACCTTGCCTCCTCCTCCCACTTACAGGCCCGCGGAGGGGAAGACCCAGGGGCAAAGCTTCCTCCAGCTCCTAGTCACTGCGAAAGGGCTACAGGCCAGACGGTAGCTACCTTTTGTTTAACAGCTCTACCGATGCAAGATGGAGCCCAAGTTCCCCATGGGGGCTGGGGGTGCCCCCACGATTTGAATAGTTAAGTAAAGGGAACTGAGTTCTTGAATACTTTTTCTGCTTTGGGAACAGATGCAGTTTCTGGGATAGAGGACTGAAGAAGCAGGCAAGGTCCCTGTTCTCATAAAACTTACATTCTAGTGGGTTCAGACAGATGACTCATGAGTAAGCAAGAAGGAAGTTCCAGACAGTGGCAAGGGCTATAAAAAATAAAATAAAATAAAGCATGCAGCGTGTGGAGATGACTGGGAGGGCGAGAGGCCCTCCCTGAAGACGAAGCATCAGAGCTGAGGCCCAAATAGAAAAAGGAGCCAGTCATGCAGAAATCTAGTGGGAAAGCAATCCGGGCAGGGGAGCAGCCAACGCAAGACCCTGAGAGGGGGAGCGTGACACTGACAGAGCAGAGGGAACGTGCGGGGACCGGAGCTCAGGGAGTGGGGCTGAGGGAGGTTGCGTTCCGGCTTCTCCACCGATCAGTCGTGTGCTCTTGGACAAGCTTCTTCCTTCTCTGTGCCTCAGTTTCTTATACTTGTAAAATGAGAATACTAACATCAACTCTGTAGGGTGTTAAGGATTCAATGATCTAAGACGTATCAAGTATGTATGTCAGGCACATAGTAGACACTCAGTAAAATTAGCCATGATGATGATGATGGGGATGGTGATGGGGAAGATGATGGGGATGATGGTGAAGATGATGCTGATAGGGATGATGATGATGGGGATGGTGATGATGACGACAATGATGGAGAAGAAGATGCTGATAGGAGTGACGATGACATTGATGGGGAAGATGATGCTAATAGGGATGATGATGATGTGATGATGAAGATGGTGAAGATGATGGTGATGCTGTCATTGTCAAAGGCCTCCATTGTGAGGCTGGCATCCCCAGTGACAGAAACACTCAGCACTGTCTATCAAGCAGACCCGATTCTCACCCTTGGCCCACACTGCGTTCCAGTCCTTAGCATCCTCCTTGTTGGATTCTCACAAGTTCACCACTGCCTTTAAGACCCTGATCTGTTTGCTGGGGTTGCTATAACAAAGTACCACAGACTTAAACAACAGAAGTTTATGCTCTCAGACTTCTGGAGGCTGGAAGTCTGAGATCAAGGTGCCAGTGGGGTTGGTTCCTTCCGAAGATGTGAGGGAGAGTCTGTGCCCTGCCCCCTCTCCCCCAGCTTCTAGTGGTGTGCTGGCAGTCTTTGGTGTCACTTGGTTTGTAGATCTCTGCCTTCATTTTCACATGAAGATGTGTTTGTCTCCATCCAAATTTCCCCTTTTTATAAGGACACTGGTCATTTTGGATTAGGGCCCACGTGAATGGCCTCTTTTTAACTTGACAACCTCTGTAAAGACCCTATCTCCAAATAAGTTCACATTCTGAGGTACTAGGGAGTTAGGACACCAACATAACTTGTTTTTGTGGGGGACACAAGTTGACCCACAACAGACCCACACTTCCAATTTGGGATTCTGCCATCAGCTGCCTCATATGTGCAGGCCCCCTGTCCAACGCCATCTCCACTTTCACATCCAATTCTCAGATCAACGTTTCGGACCAGCCAGCCAGAGAACATTCTGAGTGTGACTGAAGACCAGCCAGGTACCTAGGCCCACGTTCCAGCCCAGCAGATATACATTCTTTCCAAACCCAAAGCTGTGACAGGAATTCATCAGTCTCTCTGCCTTCCCTATGGGAGGCCAAATGTTCCCTGTGAAGAAAAACATGATGCTCTGCTTCTGCCAGGTGACTGTGACTTCAAAGGTGGTCACCATCACATTTGCCACCCATCCCTGTAGATGACTGATTTCCTGTGAAAGTCTCACCGAGCCACGGTCTTTACGAAGCTGGACCTTGCATGGGCGAAGGGTGTAACAAAGGGAAGACAACCTTCCAGGGGTACTTCAGTCCATCCGATGCCCCGACAACATCCAGTGCGTAACAGCAAGGTTTCACACAACCTATTTCCCTGCCAGGAAACACTTGGGAACCACGGTTGCAGGAGTCCAGGAGCCCAGCCACAGGGACAACCTGGAGAAATCCATGGTTATGCTCCCGGAAGCAGAAATCTGAGGTGCCACCAAGGCAAGCACAGGATTCCCTGAAGGAAGCCTGGTCCTTGGGAAAATTCTGGTCCTTAGACTCAACTGCCTGCCACCAGCCAATGGAGAGGGACCCAGACAGGACTGGAGACTCTGCAAGCTTTCCATAGGATTCTGAATGTGACGGAAGCTTTCCCCAGGCTATGAGCAAGTCCCCCTAGGCTGTGCATAAGATGATTCGGGTCTCCCCAGGCTGGGGAAGGTTATCCAAGGTCACCCCGTTGTGGAGAGGTATATAGTAAGAATAAACAGTTCCAAATAAGGCATTGTTTTCCCCAAACCATCCCTGACCACTTGGACAAATAAACCCAAATACACAGTTGTATTCTCAGTGCCTGAAGCTACGTCCCTTCAAAGCTGAGTATAAATCAAGACTCTCACCAAAGCAGGACAAAAACTCAGGGCTTACACTGGGCTCCCTGGGCGAGCAGAATTGAGACACTTTTCCTGTAAATCGGTCTCAGGCAGTGATTGTTAAGACTGACACTTCTTGTTTGCAGATCCAAATTCTCTTCCAAGAAGTATATTTAAGGATCTGCCTCTAACACCTCTGGGCTGCAGTGGTCACACCTGCCAGTATGACACCTACGTCTGGGCCCCTCCACCAGGAAATATGCCCCCTGTTTCAACAAAAGGGGCCTGGTCCTGCCCCCTGGACTTTGGGAATCTCTAGGGTAGGGGCAGAAGTGGCTGAATCTCAGTCAGAAACTATCTGCATGTTGCCAGGGCTGGATTTCCTGCAAAATGTCAGACAAGAGGCTCTCTGAGGGGAGGGAGGTTTCTGCATTGCCCTGGGCCTGCGACTTCCAACACGGGATATCATCCTGGCAGATTCTGCTGCTGTAGAGCTGTCTGCCCGGTTTCAGTATGGGAGCTAGTCATGGCTAACGTAGGTTCTGGTGTCCAGAATCCACTTTCAGCCTCCAGAACTGTGAGAAAATAAATTCCTGTTCTTTGAGCCATTCAGTCTGGTTGCACTTTGTTATGGCAGCCCAAGCTGACTAATACAGCCTCATTTTGGGTTAAAAAAAAAATGAATACTCCCATTTGGCCAGACACAAACCCTCTGTACTAGGGCCATTGCAACATCAAGGTAGGGACAGTATATCCGCTTCCTATTTCTGCTGTAACAAATGACCACAAACTTAGTGATTTAAAGCAACACGCATTTATTCCCTTACGGTTCTGTACAGAGGTTGGAAGTGAGTCTTGCAGGTGCTGGGAGGAAAGGTTCCTTCTGGAGACCCCAGGGGAGAATCCTCGCCTTTTCCAGCTACTAGAGGATGCTCCTGGCCCCTCCTCCCACCTTCAAAGCCGGCTGTGTAGCATCTTCTTTCCTCTCTGAGCTCCTGCATCCCTTTGTGATGACATTGGACCCACTCAGATAATCCAGGAGAACCTCTTAATCACAACTGCAAAGTCCCTTTTGACACATAAGGTAACATACTTACAGGTTCCAGGATGCGAACACTTTTGGCGGGGCGCTGGTCAGCCTACCACAGGCAATGACTGGTCTACCAGCATTTTCTGGGCTTCTCCAGAAGAAGCCAAAGTCCAGGGGAGCAGAGGCCTGTAAGGCCACCGGGACCCAGCAGTGAGCCTCTGTGTCCATGCGAGGGGCAGGGCTTGGGTTTACCAGGCAATGGCAGACCACCTCCCAGGGGAAACCAGGAGCGGGGACACTGTAGGCAAAACAGCGTGGACAGGACAGGACCGGCTGCTCCTCCAGAGAGGCCCCCTGTGGGCAGGATGCTGGGAGCAGCCCCTGTATCCTCAGGCTGCGCTGCAGGAGAGGGTCTTCAACAGCTTCACGGGCAGCTGGACACTCAGAACTGAGCCCCAGGCCAGAAGCTTGGCTAGAGCCCCACGCTCACTGCTCACTGACAGGCCTGGAGACACCGGCTCTGTAACCGGGAGCCAGCAGAGAGCCGGCCAGGGGGACTGATCTAGCTGCTCCCCGTTTTTGCCAGTTTGGCGCCTTCTGGAAAAGTGGGAGCCCTCTGGGCAGCAGTCCCTACCAAAGCACCTCAGGATGAAGGAATCAGACAACATGACCGCGTCTGGCATACTGACCCTGCCCCCGACGTCCAAGGCCTCAGAGCCTCTGAGCCTGGACTTTAAACAACCCAGCATTTGATGAACCCCTTAATCTGTATGAGGGGCTGTGCAGGGCTTGAGGGGACACAAGGACTGCCGAGACACAGCCTCTGCCCACGGAGGGGGTGACCATCGTGGACGAGACAGATGGTCACGGAATGCTGACGGGAAGTATACAATAATGTCCTAATTTGCTAATAAACACTGGGAGGATGAACAAACAAATGTAGTGATCCCACCTGTCCCAGTGGGAGAACTTGACTGATGACCTGGGGACGAGGGGGTCAGAGCGAATTCATTTGTTCATTTACCCATTTGCCAAATATTTGTCAAATGCCCTGCGTGCCAAGTACCGCTCTCAACAAAGATATACAAAGATGAATCAGGATGGCTCTTGTCCTCAAGAAACTCCTGATCCAGGAAGATAAACAAGTACATAAAAAACGTCACTGCAGGGTGATAAAAACAGCAATAAACACATGCAAGAATGTAGTAGATAGACAGAAAAGGCAGTGTGATTGGCTTTGGGGGTGCCTACATTTTCAACTATTTAATCAGCCAGTCATTCAATAAATATTTCTTGAGAGCCAACCTTATTCCAGGCTGGGCACTGGGCATACAGCAGGGACAGGATCTCTGACCACATGGAAAGTAAGTTCCATTCTATGAAATACCCAGGACTGGCACATCCATAGTGACAGAAAGGAGGTTCATAGTTGCCTAGGGTTGGGGGGATTGGGAAAAAATGGGGAGTAGCTACTAATGGGCATGTGTATTTGTGGAAGGAGTGATAAAAATGCTCTAAAATTGATGGTAATGATGGTTGCATGACTCTATGAACACATTAGAAGCAATTAAATTGTACATTTTAAGTAGGTGAATGTTTTGAATGTGAACACTATCTCAGTAAAGCTGATTTTTATTTTAAGTGATGGTGGTAGAGAAACACAAGGTCACAACAGCATGCGATGACTTCTAGGATGGGCAAGCCCAGGAAGATTTCTCTGAAAAGGTAACATCTAAATTGAAATCTGTTTCCAGAGAAGGTCTGAGTCAGGCGAAGTGAGAAGCTAAAACAGGCCTAGGTGGACAGAGGGAAGCATGGAGAGGGAGGGAAGCATGGAGAAGGAAGGAACCACGCGGTGCATTTGAAAACCTGAAGAAAGTTCCGGAAAGCTGGAGAAGAGGGGAGGGGTGGGGAGGAGTGGGCAGAGGCGAAAACGCAGGCCCGGATCATTCCATGAAAAGCCTTACAAACAATTTCCAGAAAATGTGACTTTATCTCAGAGGCAGAGGGAAGGTATTTGAAGGTTTTAAGAGGGGACGTGACAGAATCAGGTGTGCATTTTGGTCATTCAGCCAACAAATAGCTAATGATACAGTACCTTTGATGTGGGAGGCCCTGTGCTAGGGGGTAAAGCTGTGAACAGAACAGACAAGGTCTCCTCCCTCACGCAGTCTGCATACTTACGAGAGATACCGGCAATAAACAAGTACACAAAGAAGCCAGCCAGATAACTATACGCTTGGAAAGACCCGTCTGGTAGCAGGAATGGGGGAGAGGACTGAAGGGAAGGACGACTAGAAACAGAGAAAAGGTAGGAGGCCCTGGCCACAGTCTAGGCGAGAGACGTGTGTATGTGTTATACTCTAATGAATGCCTCCCCAGAATAACGTTCCTTCTATCTCCACCGCCACCCATCCCAGTCTACCTCCTGGCCAGGAGAAACCACCCTCCACTCTACCAGCTCAACATGCCAGAATGTCACGTTTCCAGCTTTCTCTAGCTTGAGCATGGACAAGTGGCCCAGTCATGCCCACTGGGACCTGAGAGTAAGTCTGCAGTGGGACATCTTAGGAAGGCCTTCCTCATGCATAAAAAGTGACACACAGCAGGACAGGTCTCTCTTCTCTGCTTGATGCGGTTGTGTGCACAAGTGATGCTGAGAACAGCCAGCCAGCTCGTGAACCTAAGGGGATAACATCGTCGATATACCAAGCGTAGTGGAGTGGAAAGTCTGAAAGCACTTGTATCTTGATGATACTTATAACTCACCAGGTTAGCCCTAGAACTGTCCCAACACTTGTTTCTTAGTATGTGAGATTGATAGAGAAACAAACAAAAAGCCTTGTAGAGACTGAGCTGCCTTTTTTTGGGTATTCTATTTACGACAACAGAAGTCAGCTTCAGGGACGTGAACGTGCACTGCCAGTACGCTGGCAGTGGAAGTCTCAAGAAGTGGACCAGCGTGAAAAATGTTTAGGAGGAAGAAACAACAGGGCTTGGTGATTAATTATCAGCGAAGAAACAGATGCCTCTGAAGTCTGTGACTTCAACAGCTCGACAAGTAGACTGTCACTGGCTGTGGCAGGGAACGCAGGAAGAGGAGCAGCTGTGGACAATTTGGAGGTTCCTTTGAGATGCCCAAGTGAAGGCTGAATGAGAACAGACAGAGAGGCAGGGGCTGGTCTGGGCAGCCAACCCCAATAAACCCAGCGGGCATCCCCCCATCCTGTCAACTGCACTGTAAATTACACAGTGACAACAGAAGGGAACATGGGGCTTCCCTTGAGCAAGAGGTGACGCCATCCTCGAATTACAAGCTCCCCTCTGAGTTCTCATGATGCACACAGGGAAAAGAAGGCGTAAGTCCAGATCATCAGCATTAGGGGCACTTGATTTGTATGCAATGCTATCGTTACACATATTTTATATGTATTATATATGGTATATTATATAGTATATAAGATATGCAGTATTATATAGTACTAAGCTTAGTATAGCATCTATATAGTATCATATATATATAGTATAGTGCTAATGTCCTACAATATTGTATTATGATGTGCAGTAATCCTACACTATGTAATACTACATATTATATATTACATATCATATACTATTATATGCTATATATTACATCTGTATAACTAATATATATTATATTATAATAATATATACTAATATACAGATACTAGTATCAGTCAACACAGGTTCAGTGCTTAGATTTGTAGCTACCACATTACAAGGCCTGTATATTGTGTGTATAGATGCATATGTGTGTGCGTGTGTGTGGAAATGGTAGGAAAAGTTTCATACGTTGGTATGTGTACAGCATGGTGACTGTAGTTAATAATACTGCATCGTGTACTTGAAATTTGCTAAAAGAGTAGATCTAAAGCATTCTCAATGATTTTTTTAAAGGTAACTATGTGGGGTGATGGATGTGTTAGTAAGTTGATTGTGGTAATCATTGCACAATGTATATGCATATCAAATCATCATGTTGTACACTTCAAATATATTACAATTTTGTTTGTCAATTATACCTCAACATAGCTGGGGAAAAAACGAAACAATCCCGGTTGTGTCTCACAGACATTACGGTTTATGAATGAAGACAGACACAGAAGAGCACACACATTGTAAGATTTCATTTATACGAAGTCCAAACGCAAGGCAAAACTAATCTACAGTGATAGAAAGCCACAAAGTGTTTAACTACGAGAGGGTGAGAACTGAATGGGAAAGGGGACTGATGGAACTTTCTGGGGTGATGGAAATGTTTTAATACAAGGGTCAGCAAACTGCGGCTCATTGGCCAAATCCAGCCCACCTCCAATCTGTGTAAATAAAGTTTTATTGTAACACAGTCATGCTCACTTGTTTACATATGGGCCACAGATGCTTCTGCACGACAAAGGCAGAGTTGAGTATGTCAAACAGAGAGTTTGACCTACAAACTGTGAAATATTTACACCTGGTCATTTACCAAAACATATTACATAGGGTAACACGGTTACACGGGTGTATCCACTCACATGGAGTTATGGGATGAATTATGTCCAAAATATATACTGAAGTCTTAATGCCTAGGACCTCAGAATGTGACCTTATTTGGAAATAGGGCCGCTGCCAGTAAGCCTGGCATCATTATGAGAAGACAGTCACGTGAAGGCAGAGAAAGGGAGAAGGCTGTGTGATGAGTGCAGAGGTGGGAGTTGTGCAGCGGCAGGGCAAAGAATGCCAAAGACGGCTGGAAACCACTAGAAGCTAAAATTAGCAAGGAAGGATTCTCTCCTACATGCTTTAGACGTCCAGCCTCCAGAAACGTAAGACAATACAATTCTGTTGTCTTCAGCCACCCAGTTTGCAGTACTTCGTTACAGCAACCCCAGGAAACCAATACACGTGGTTACATGGATTTCTGTATTTACAAGGTTCCATGAACGCACACAGTTACCAAAACTCATCAAACTATGCACTGAAGAGCTGTGCATTTCACTGCTTCTAAATTGGTAGTAAAAAGGGGGAGAAATCTTTTTTTTTAAAGAAAGTATAAGCAAGATATCTTTATCAAGATATAAGACTGGAGATTCTGGTAGCAAAGAACAGATTCAGCATGATATCTACCCACCAGAACCTATTGTTTCAAATTTCTTTAAGGCAACTGCCCCTAAACTTAGGTCTAAGAAGGCAGAACCCGGAGAGTTATAGGAACAGGTGAGAATCATCAGATTTTAAAAATGATACCTAAATAAGATCTTTAGCTATTATTTTGTTGCCTGGAAATAGAGCTCCAGCCATGCGAGTTATTTCCTAGTAGAAATGTAAGTGCTGGCTAGATGAAATCAGGGAAGAAGGGCGTGACGTATTGTGCCAGGAAGCCATCATAATGGTCCTGGACAGGCTCTGTAGTTGGCTGACCTGGCAGCTGTTCCTAACCTTCTTCTCCTTCACCATTCTTTACTAAAGAGGCTGGAAAGCTAAATATTCACTTTTTTAGCCTCATCTACAGTTAAGACTGGCCATATGTTACAGTTCTGCCAGTAAAAATCTTAGGAGAAAGCCCCTCATCTCAAACAAGGAGAGTCTCAGGAAGTGAAGATGTTCTGCCCTTGTCTTTTCCTTGATGCTTCAGATGGCTGGTGTGAGGCCTAGACCTAGGCAGCCATCTTGAGACCATGAAGCACCAGACGTGAGAACAAAAAGCCAACAGCTATTTATACAGGGTAAAAAGCTGGAAAGAGCCTGAAGGCTTAAGGCCATCAATGTGTTGCTGCACCAGCCATAACCTGCCCACCTTCAGATTTCTTATTAAGTAAATAATAATTGTCTTTGTAATTTAAGCCACGGTTCATCAAGATTTCCTTGTTGGCATCCTCTAGCATGAAAATATCAAAGTAAAAAGTAAAGCAGTAAATAATGAAACAAGCAGGAGGAGAAGAAAAATAAGAATTGTTTACATTGATTGATGGCTTACTGGGTTCTAAGTGATTTGGATGCATTGCATTATGAATTCAGATAGGAACTCTTGTACCATGATGATATCAAGAAACAGTCCGAGTAAGGATGCTAAAGTCAGCCAAGTATCTGGGTCTGCTACCAAAATTGTGAACTAGAGAAAAGAGCACTAGACTGAGAGTCAGCAGATGAGCATTCTAGCTCTGACACTTCCACTTATGAATTTGGAGAATTACCCAATATCTCTGGGATAGTTTTTCTTTCCTTTGAGGCAATTATCCACAGGGTCCACTTAAGAGCTAGCATTCTAATTTCCAACCTGTTTAGTCTGGCTCAAGTAACTTGGCTTCAGTAATTTGGCCAGATTTGTAAGAATTTATAAAATACTTATGAAACATCATAGTCATGTCAAGGGAGCTATAGCCATTGATTATCCTAAGCTCCAAACACTTGGCATAAATGTTCAGGGCAGGATATAGAAGACAGAATTCTGTCAATAAAGATAATTACTTCCTAAGCCCTCTCAACATGCTAATACAGAAGCCGTGAACTTCAGGAGGAATTATTGTCCGGGTAAGACGTGGTTTTGTGATCACAGCTATAAATTCTATGTTAATGGCCAGGCGCCATTTGTATTTGACTTGGAGATACCATGATGGGTTTTTTCAGACAGCAAAATTATTTCTTTCTTGACTTCAGCGTTAAGTTAATTGACATTTTCTCAGCACACACCTTTTTTTTTTTTTTTGCAGAGAAAAAAAAGGACAAAAACAAAAAACAAAGAAGGACTTAGACCGTGACAATTGGGAAGAAAGCCTGAGATGAAATAGTCACATAGACAGTCCACAAAGCCAATAATCTTCAGGGCGGAGTAGCAAAAGTTGATTATTTATGAAGTGGACTGTGAATAAATTGGGAAAAACAGTTATTCAAGCTGTAGAAAACTACATGGATTTGTTTTTATGTTTAGCATCAATAGTAAAATTACATTTTTGAGTGAATCTACAGCTCAGAGCTTAAGTATAGATCTTTAAAATGCACCAAGCAGAATTCCAAGGATTACAAGAAATGTTTTATTTATAATGTTTGCATGCAGTGAGACACTGTGCCCATCTGTTTCTTCCAATATATTTTCAAAACCAGATTTATGGACTATAACTAGAAAAGCAAAAAGGGATAGTGTTCTGACTCCTTCCCAGGGTAATTCAGTCTATTATCATATTTTTCGTTTGCTATAAACTTGCCAGGATGATTGACCACAGTACCCTTTGCCAGTTTCATAGTAGTATGTTTTTTTGTCTTTTTTAATGATAAATTCTTCAAAAATGCAAAAGTAATATCTACATTTGATTTATCACCCCCTCCTCTGCAATGTCTACTTGATGCAGTGCAAGAGAAATAATCATTGAATGAAGGACCAGAACGCTATTACACTGCATCTCCTTCTTACGACAAGGACTTGAAGGAGAAAAATGTTCCCCACAAAAAGTGAAATTTCATCCTCCATGGTCCCTGCTTGCCTCTTGTCAATACCCTCACTCTCCCTCTAACTTACTCTTTTGCTGCCATTTAGTTCCACTCTCTTGTCTATTTATGGTCTCGATGACTCTGAAACTAGTTAAGAAAGCACCTCACTCCTTTAGCAATCATGACATCTAGGCTTCGATCACAGACAGGTCTGCTCTGAGCCAACTAGATGAGCAGCAGCTGCAAGCACTTGCAAGGCAATATTTAAAAGGATTTTTTAAAGTTCATGGCCATTTTTAAATAACTCAATCAGTCTCAGGAACGTCAGGCTGAAGGTCCAGTGGCATCGTCCCTGCCATTCCCCCAGAGTGTATACTGTATGATTCCATTAATACAAAACTCTAGCAAATGAAAACTCATCTGTGGTGACAGAATGCAGGTCAGTTAGGGACAGGGAGGAAGGAGTATGGAGGAAGGGATGGACTTCAAGGGGTGTGATTTTGGGGTGTGATAGAAGTCTTTGATGTCTTGATCATAGTAGTAGTTTCATATGTGTATACTTTGTCCAAACTCATCCAATTGCACACTTTAAATAGGTGCAGTTTATTCTATGTAAACTATATCGCAATGCTTTAAAAAAAAAAAAACAAGAATAAACCAGAGCAAATTCAGAAAAGGGTGAAGGGGCAAGAAAGCATCCCATCTAAGAAACAAATGAAGATCCTGGGGAACATAAGCACTGCCATCAGGTGTCCGGTGGGCCACTGAATTTACGAGTCCAAGGACCAAGGTAACCTGATGGAATCTGAAGACAACAAACTTCATCTGCAAGTAAGGAACAACTTCCTAACTAAGAAGAGTCATCTAAAAATAAAACCGGCCGCCATGTTGGAGAGGGAGTTTCTTGGTATTGGAGATATTTGTGGAGAAGAAGGGCCAAGTAAGACTTTGTAGAAACATTTTTGGAGAGGTAGAGGTGACCTTTAAAGCCTCTTCCAACCTGAAGGTTCTAGAATTCTGTAAGACTAGACGTGCCCTGTTGTTTGCTGTTAGCATAGGAAAGCCCAAAGTTACGCCATCTTGCTTTACTAGATGATTTTCCCGAAAGACAATTAAAATGTCAGGATGGAATTGAGGAGGAATTTTCTGCCCTCTCTATTTGCTCTGACCTCTAGGAACACTTTCACTGAAGATAGATGACTTTTGTTTTTGATCCTTTCCAAAAGCTCATATTATCATAAATAACTTGTCTGAAGTTAGCACAAACAGTGGTGGCTGAGTGGAAACTCCTAGTGTAATCTGGCGTAGCTGATTCTCAATGTCATTCTCATGTGACATCTAACTCACATCTTTGTCTCCCATCAACAACGTGGGTGTCAGCCTTAAGCATTATGACAAACTACAGAAAGTGCAAGCACTCATTCATTCAGTCAGTCATTCATTCATTCAGTGAACACATGAGCACTCTACTGGACCAGGACACTCTCCTCCCTGCTTTGACTATGAGCTCTTCTCAGGGTTATTTCAAGTGATTAACCTGACTTGGGGAGGAGGAAACTCATAGGAGAAGACACATTTAAGGAAGTTATATAGAAATCAGACCTCCTGGGCTGCCAGGTGACTTTCATGCGAGCCTGGCCAGAGGGTCAGTGATAGACTGATAAACAGCTCAGGACTTCTGCTGTTAATTTCTGATTATGCCCGAGAGATTTCAGGCTCATAAACTTTATAATAAAGTGGGACATCTTCTGGAGATCTGACCCTACTGTAGAATGAAGAGTCACTCCCCAGGCAAGGCAGCTAAGCGCTGGCTCCTTCTTGCCCCTCCTCTAGCTTTCCCCTTTCCAGACAGGTCAGTGTTCATGAACACCTTCACCAGGTGTCTGCAAGGGCGAAAAAGGGAACCCACACGGATCCCATCCCTTGTTTGCCAGCCAACTGCTCATGTTCAGCGAGGGAAGGCAGCAGCTCACTTGGTCAACAGCTTGATCGGAGGATTTTTAATTTCATTGATCTCCCTGGCCCCAGTTTGAAAGGATAATGGGGAGGTGTGTTTGCATTTAGTTCTTCCAAATAACGTCCCGAAAGTGCAATGGAAAACTCTGTGAGCTATTCAGATGGAGAATAAGGTCCAATGCCTACTGGGTGAAGGAAGGGGAATCCATGAAGAATAAACGAAGGATCGGAAACAAAGGTGGAGTCAGGCACGGGAGGAAAGACCCCTTTCCAGAACAATCCAGGCCCTGGTCAGCACTGAGAATTATTTCAGCTCTACATTAAAGGGAAATTCTAATAAAGAAAAGGCAATGGGAAATGTGAGCACCGAAAAAGGCTGCACTTAATCCCGGTTCAAGAGACCAAACTAGGTGACAGCCAACACATAATCACTGTGACGACTAATTTGAAAATGGGCCCTTTATTTTTTCAGAGTTAGGTAGATGACAAATCTACCTAAAGCATCTTTTTAATATTAATCAACTTACATATGAATAAACATTGAAAATGGGCTCTTTGACACATTCTCATTTTTTTTCACATGCTGAGTATTTTTTAAGCACACCATAGATGTCTATCTCAATTAGAGACTGCAAAATCCATTTTGTCAGATTTAGAGTTCATTTAAAAAAATGGTAAACTCTGAAATGCTTTTATCCTGTATTTTACGTAAAACTCGTTTGATAAAATCTGAAGTCTGAGCTTTTCCTGTTTGTTGGGTTTTTTTTTGTTGTTGTTGTTGTTTTTGTCTTTAGGCATCACAGCTTGCTTTAAAGACTGACTCTGAAACAAGATCCGGTCTCCTCTGAAACAAGCAAGATGTTATATGAAAAGTGGTAAATTTTTTAGACTAAAATTAACAAAGTCAAATTTAGACATTTTCTCAAGGGCAAGTTAAGTTCTTAGTCAGATTCAGACTTCATTTGGACTATGAGGCTGAAAAGTTGATCGGAATTAGAGATTCTTTAAAATAAATTTCTCATTACGACTTTCAAGGGCATTCAATAACAAAAGGAAGTAGATAAGAAAAATACTCTATTTACAGATCTAACCAGGACAGCTCTGAAGACTAACTACATTTCATGGGTAATTAATATCATTTGCATGAAGACTAATATGCCTGAAATTAAAAGCTCTTTTTCAAAGGACACAGAATTTTCTTGAATATCCCTTCTCCGTCTTAGAATAATGCCTGGCCCATGTGAACACATCTGCCCCAGAAAACCAAACAGGTTAAGGGAAGTGTTATTAAACACTCTAAGGCAGACCCTAGGTTCCATCCATCGAAAGTGGCAAGTTTTGTTTAATGAAGAGTCATCCTACACTTGTGGATAGCTTAACTCACCACAGTGGTAAATTTCAATGGTGAGTTAAATTACCACGGAAGTTAACACTGACGTGGAAAACCAGTATCATGTACATATAGATGCACGTACACACGTGTGTACATACACGTATATAATTGTATGTGTTATATACACACTTTCAAACATGCTCAGAATGACAGACATAGTAAAATGAACCCCCACATAACCATCGTCCAGATTCAATCAATTTTAAGACTTCGCCATAGATGCTTTATCTGTTTTCCCCCCTTTATTGATGAAATATTTTAAATCACATCTCAGACAAAATGTCACTTTACCCCGACATACTTCAGTGCACATCTATTTAAAAAAAAAAACTTTTTCTTACATAACCATATACTGTTCTCCCACTAACAAAATAAACAACAATTCCTCAGTATCATCTAACACTCATCCATAACCCCATCTCCCTGATTGTCTGGCAAGTTCATTTCACACGATCACATCAGACAGCAAACAAAACCAAAGGCACCCGTATTACCTGTCTTCATCTAGACCCGACCACCCTCTGCCCAGCCACTGACTTGTTACAGAAACGAGGTCCCCTGTGTATGTATTTTTATATACACATATAAACATATACAGGTAAAACCACTGAAATATATGTCTCTATATATCAATATATAATATATATATCACCATTATATATGTGTGTGTATATATACATACACACACATATGTATATATATGTAATCGGTACTTAGATTTTTTCCCAATGTGTTTTTACCAACTGCATTCAATATTCCTTTTGTTTCGTGTTTGTTTTAATTGAAGTACAGTTGATTTTTAAAATATTGTGTTAGTGTCCCATGACTCAGTGATTCAATTACATATATATATTCTTTTTCATATTCTCATTATTCTCATTATTCCTTTTGATGCTTACTCATATTATCCCATCTGGGGCAGCAGAACCCCTTCTTGTGGCTCCTACTTCTCATTCGTCATAGAACTTAACATGCCACCTAGCTCACAGTAGTAAGTTTTACCACGTTTTCCTATGATCCTGTGAAAGCTGAATTTATTTCCACATGAAAATGATCAATAAGAGCTCAACTATTCAGCTTCTTCAATACATCGATATCACGAGGACGCAGGGGGTCCCTACTCTGCAGCAGGCACCGTGCGAGGTGGCTGGAATACAAAGGCAGAGAAAACACACAGCCTGTTCGTGGATCAGAGCCGCTGTCTGTGAACAGGCACGCAGAACACCAGCACTCTAGGAGCAGGTGGGAAGTCTGCCGTAAACCATTTATTGCTTGTTGTAGATAAGAGGAGGGATGTTTGCAAATGGCTTGCTTTAAAACCCAAAAAAATGAGAACAGGTTCAATGTCAGCCCTCCAATGCTGACAGTCTCAACGCATCCCAATAGGGGGAGGACCAGGGGGCGGATACAGCTGAAGCCCTGGGCGATGTACATGGCAATGCGTCCCCGACACCTGCATCATCGATCAAGTGTGTCATGGGCTAAGGAAATGCTGGTCTGGTCAGAGAAACGTGTCATCGGATAAATATAACACGATGTGATAGGTTCGCACAATGCTACAGGAATACTGATGAGCGTATTCAGTAGGATTCAAAACATCTCAGTGAGAAGGGAAATATGAGCTGGGCTTTGAACAACAGCTGAAAACCAGCGTTGGTGAAAGGAAGGACAAAGGAGGGCATTCTAGGCAGGGACATCAGCTCTGCAAAGGTTTAGTGATGTGACAACTGTGTGGACACAGCTCTGGGTTTTGTGTGGACAGAAGACAAAATGCGTTTGCAAAGCAGCAGAGAAAGGCTGGGTGGGGCCGAGCGGTGAAAGCACTGAAGGCTGCAACCAACCAGAGGTCAGAATGTCATCATTAGGCTGCAGGGAACCATCAGGGTGGTTCAGTGAGAGCAATAAGGCCAGATATACGTTTTAAAAGGGTAACTCACAGGAAGCAGGGAGGGGCAGGGGGGTCAATGGATAAAAAGGGAGAAAAAGAAAAGAAAACATGAGTTAAAGCTTACTATAGACCAGGGGGAAAGCATGAGGTCTAGAAGTATTGCTGAATTTGCCAGAGAAAGGAGGCAGGGATGAAATTAACAAGTTTTTCAAAGGCAAAACTGCAAGGACTTGGTGACGGAGGACATGGGAGATGTCGGGGAGATGGAGAGGACCGGGCGACTCTGAGGGCTCTGCGTGTAAACAGGAAGTAGTTGAAATGCAACTCCCTTCCCTAACTAGCCAAATCAGAGTGCACATTGATTAAGAATTCATAGTGAGTGTATCTGCAGATAGGCAAGCTGCAAAAAACATCTCGGAGAAATAAACTCATCAGGATTTCCATTTTGAAAATACATGCAGGGCCACTAACATTTAGAGCCTATGTTAAAAATTTAATGTTCTGTTCGTAGTAAATTATGAATGTCCACTAGGCCAGGATGACAGCCCTGGAGTCAAAGAAGAGTCCCACATTTGAGGTATAGGTTGCCTAGCAACCAGAGTTCACTTGAGCAGAGAACAAATGATTTTTTTTCCCCCCAGTAAAGTCACAGATCTAAAGCAGGAGCAGGGGAAATGATCATTAAAAACTGACCTTATGACTTGGGTTCAGTTAAAGAAACTTGAATTTGCTCAGCCAGCAGGGGGCATCCTACCTTCTCCAAGAATCTGTCTGAAATCCTCAGTGCATGCTAGTGCCCATTTCTCATCCTTGATCAATCCCAGCACAGCGTCACCTCTTCTCACTGGTCAAACCGCGGAGACACAGCCCAGCACAGCTTCCCAAACAGACTGACATGCCCGAGGCCATACTCTCCCATGTCAAGGATCCATGTGAAGATACAGGCCCTGGAGCCTGGCTTCCTATCTAGGCTCCAGCCCTGATTATCTGCATGGTCTTGGGCGATTCTTTAATGTCTCCGTGCCTCAGTTTCCTCATCTGTAAAATGGGGATAGTAACAGTACCCTCCTGCACAGTGAGCATTAAGTAAGTTAAAATAGTGAAAGTGCTGGACACAGTTGGGGCACAGGGTGCACATTCAATAATCCTCGGACATGATGAGTGCTGCTGGTTGCCTGTGTCCTCTGCCGTTTCTGGAGACAGAAACACACAGCATTTGTTATTCAAAGAATGGATGATTTTCTGGTCCTTTCCCCACTGCTTCCTACCCCTTAATTCCACTCTGTAATAAAAATATTCCAATGTACCTCAGCGCTCCAAAGGTATCTCGGGAATTGGGTGAGAAGTCCCCAGGGCTGTCGGGGACAAAGCAGTCAGGCGGAAACACGCAGGGCATCTCCTGACAGGTGTGAGGAATTGGCATCCTGTGGACAATAGTCCTGAAGACCCTTTCTCTAGGTTAGGCAGCTCACCCCCAGAGTCCAGGCACAGAGCTTCCTCTCTAGTAACATAGACACCAACACATCAGAGGAAGGAACATTTGCTGGAGACGCTAAAGACTGCCTTCAAGACGAAAAGGACAGACCAAAAGGAGGATGAGCCTATGACAAATGGGGAGGCGCGGGGAAATGGTGTGAACATAGTCCTGGATGAGAATACTCATGGGTTATCATTACAGGAAATTAGCCAGCTTATTTGTATCCCAACCTTTGAAGTTGATGTCAAGGAGCCAAGTAGTTCTATTATTTCTTCTGCGTCTGACTTTCCAAAATAATATTCATAACACTATGGGGGAAATGGACATTTTTGCTTTACCCTTGGCTTTATGGAAAATGATTCTGTATCTCTATCAGCTAAAATTTGGTTCTTGGTTTCAAAGAGGATTTTATTATAACAGAATGATAAAGCTTTAGTTGGCAATAAATATTGCACTTTGTTAAATCATTTCAATAGGTATTGAGAGTATTTTTCTTCTCTTTCTTAAACTGTTAATAAGATGTGCTATGTTAATGAATTCTTTCATACAGTGTTATTCTTGTTTGCCTAACGTAAGCCTCCCTCCCTATCTTAGAATGCCATACTTTGAATGCATATGGCCAAGTTCTGTCCACTAGTAAATTCTTTTGGACTCTTGTGCCCATATCAACATTTGCTAAACTGCTCAGCAGGACGTTATTAAATGTGCAATGATATTTTAAAAGGGCCTATTCTCTGGCTTGAGGGGTGGTAGGTTAAAACACCATTAGCGGGTCTCTGCTGCGTGACTATTCAGGCTCTATCCTGCTAGCATGCACTGTGAATCTCAAAGAGACGGGGAGACTGGGCTGCATTTCCAAAACTTTTTTGACTACAGACGTTTTCCCCCCCAGCACAACTGCTTACATTTCCCGGAACAGTGCTCTGCAGAACACCCGTTTTCAAATTGCCAGTTAATTAAAGAGCAGGACTTGTTTATTTTATTTGTTTCTGAAATAGCTTTACTGAGGTTTGGATTCAGGATCCTGTTTGCCTAATGGAATAAATTTAGTAAATAAGTCCATGTTTCAGAAGGGCTTTTCAAATTTAGGAATCACTGATACCTTGAAAATTTCAAAGAATCCACTGTGATTCCGTCAGCTGTGTCTCACAGGAAAGGGCAGGATTTTGATAAATTTTATCAACATTAGTCCTTTCTTACCCTGCTCTAGTCCAGTATCCTGCTTTATCAGTTTACTTTTTTTAAGTTAAAAAACATGCTCCTTTGTTTAAAGATGAAAACCTGATTAGCATTCAGTTGTATGTTCTCATGTTCAAATATGCTTCCTTGCTATTGTCTTACACACACACGCTCATCTCTAATTTTGTTCAATCTTTTGCATTTGTTCATTGAACAAAGAGCTTGAAGTCACTCTTTCAGAGCAGGAACCAGGCATGAAAAATGGCTACGTTACTGTTTTGGGGGAAACTCAGTCTAGTGTGAGAGACACATAAACAAACAATTACGATTCCTTGTAATAAGAGAGGCAACTAAAGCAGGCAAACAAGCTGTGAAGACAATGTTAACATGACTAACAGCCTGGAGGGGCTGGTGCCTGTCTTCAAAGATTTCATGTCCTAAAAGATCAGTAGAGAACCACACAGCAATTTAGGAAGAGGCTACAGATGACACAAGAGGAGACAGAAAAATGGCACGTGAATTAAGAAAGGAACGGAGTCTGGAGAACGTGGGTTGGAGGAGGGCAGGAGGTGGGGCTGAGATAGTGAGTTTGAGCCACAAGTTTCGGCCTTATTAGTTTCCGACTGCTGCTATAACAGATCACCACAAACTTGATGGCCTAAAACAACACAAGTGTATCGTCTTACAGTTCTGGAGGTCAGAAGTCTGAAATGGGTTTCACGGCGCTGAAATCAAGGTGTCAGCAGGGCTGTGTTCCCTCCATAGGTTCTAAGGCAGAAGGTGTCCCTGCCTTTTCCAGCTTCCAGTGTCCTCCTGCACTCCTTGGCTTGAGGCCCCTTCCTCCATCTTTGAAGCCAGCAGTGCTGCATCTTCTTTCCTCTCTAACCCTCTGCTTCCTTCATCCCATTTTCTTCTCTCACTCTGACCCTCTGGCCTCCCTCTTACAAGGAGCCCCGTGACTGTGCCATGAGGTAACACATCCGCAGGGTCTGGGGAGTAGGATGTGGACAGCTTTGGAGGAGGAGGGTGTTATGATCTCAACCACAAGGACCTCCAATGCCCTGCCCGGATTCTGGGTTTCACATCACAGGCAATGAGGGGCCACAGGAGATTTTTAAGCAGGAAAGTGACATGATCAGGTCACAATAAAGAACTCTGGCAGCCTGGAGCAGATGCAGACTGCGGAGGTACAAAGACCCACCAAGATATAATACAAAGGCAATGTAGAAAGAGTGGGGATGGTAAGTGGTACCTAATCACTGAAACAGGCAGAACTGACGGGACTTGATAACTGACTGGATGAGGAGGGTGATGCCATCAACCAAGATCGGAACTCTCCCGAGTGGAGCATGTTTGGGTGAAGGGGTTCTCCTAACTGGTCCCTTCCCTTCTGTTCCTCCCTCCCCCCATACTATACCCTACTATTCTCCCTCATTCTTCTGTTGTCCCACGTGGTTTGCATTAAAATCAATTCTTCAGTCTAACATACGAGAGGCACTTCATGGTCTGGCCTCTACCCATGTCTCCAGCTGTATCTCTTACCACTAGTCCCATTCCAACCCTCAACATTACCCAAGTCAAATTGCTTCACGGTTCCTGTTACCTAGTCACAGGTAGGTGTCTTCATGCATCTGTTCATCCTGCCACCACTGCCTGGAAGGTGGGTCCCACTGTGACTGCACACATACTCATCCTTTGAGCCTCTGCACTTTTCCGTGGCCCTCCCGGGTAAAACAACCACTGCCCGCCTCTCATCAGTGAACTAGGTATGAGCTTCCCTTCTTTAAGCAAAGGCGCATGCTTAGAACCATAAGTCTCCCACTGCTGGAAAGTAAGCATTCTGAGATCAAGAAGAGTATCTGATTCATCACCCTATTCTTGGTTGCTAATAAAGCACCTGACATCTTATAGCCTCTCAATAAATGTTCAGTGAATCACTCAATGAAGAAAGATGAATAATGAAATAAAGTCATTGTAACTTGCAAGATGCCATAATTGGTCCATCAACTGGTGAATGGATAACCAAAATGTGGTACACCCATACAAGGGGATATTACTCAATGATCAAAAGGAATGGAAACATGCTACGACATGGATGAATCTCAAAAACGTGAGGCTAAGGGAAAGATGCCAGTCACAAAGACCACATATTGTGTGATTCCAGTCATGAGAAATGTCCACAATGGGCAAATCCATAGAAAGAGAAAGTAGATTCATTGCTCAGGGCTGGGGCTGGATCCATGAAGAGCTGGGGGTGTAAAGGCTAAAGGGCACAGAGTTCCTTTATGGGGTAGTAAAAATGTTGTAAAATTGATCATACTGATGGACACACAACTGTGTGAATATCTTAAAAGCCACTGTACACTTTAAGTGGGTGAGCTGTGTAATATGTGAATTATTATCTCAATAAAACTGTTAAAAAAACGATGTCGGAGGGGAGGGTATAGCTATGGTTAGAGTGCATGCTTAGCATGCACGAGGGTTCAGTCCCCAGTGCCTCCATAACTATCTCAACCTAATTACCTCCCCCCACCACACTCACACAAACACACACACACACACACACACACACACACAAACCCCAAAAACGATGTCAAATTTCACACCAAATATGACTCATCAGTGAGCAAAAAGAAAAGGACCAGAAAGGCACTGGAAGATAGACCCAAATGATGATGGATATCCACCCAGGCAGGAAGTGAGCACCAGGGACATGAATAAGAGTTAGTACCTGTTAAACTCCCACTGTGTGCCATTCACTATGCTGGGCACCTTATCTGCATTGTCTCCTTTAATTCTGTAAGTTAGGTATTTTTATTCCTACGTAAAGATGAGAAAACTGGAGCACAGATCGTTCCAGTCACCGGCCCAATAGCACCCAATTAGCAGGGGACAAAAGCCAGGGTTGAAACTCAAGTAGACCTGCTCCAAAATCCACACACTTGACCGTTTCGCTTTGTCCGTGGAGTTGGTGGGTATTGTTAAGAGTTTTTTTCTTTTCATTTTTGGCAAGAGAGGAGAATCTTTCCAAGTTCTTTAGTTGAATGAATTGTTTGTTTTCCTTAGTAATGAAAGTACTTAAATCTAGGAAATTACCTCGGGGTAATTTTTCAGTGAACTTTGGTCAGATGTCATTTGCGCGGACCTCAATTTTTTATTGCCCAAATAATTTGTTTTTTCTATATTTGCTTCCCTTTTGTTAGGTTTTCATTATCACATAGTTTGCTTCTTTAGAGCGTGTTACATTATTCCCAGAGAACGTGGCCTGCGCAGTTTCTGCGTTGAGGGATTTAATACATTTTCTTTGCGATCTAATGTATTATCAAGTTTTGTAAAAACACCAGAAAAAAGAAAAGGTTCATTCTCCTCTCTTACAGCAGAGGTGCCAATGCTCCCCTGATACAGTAAGTAAGTTTTATTGCTTAAAGAACTTCAAAAAAGAAAATTCCAGTTTCTTCTTAAGTTATTTTCAAAATAGCAACGGCCTTCTCAATAATACATTCTTAATGCAAGCAACACACGCAGAAGTTAGAAGAGGGAGAATATAGCCACGTAATTCAAAAGGCCAGAAGAACCCAGCAATTTGTAATCAGATATTTCAATCCTTGCAAGGCTTTTAACTTCAGCATGACAAATGGCCATAAAAAGATATAAACCTTCTTGTAAAAGACTTGGCTTCCTCTGCTTTTTACATAATCAATTTGACATTTGAATTTTGGCAAAGGATTGCAGGTACCTTGCTTTATTTATTACCTGAGATTAGATTAAAAAAAAAAAAAACATCGCTGTTATCAAACCATACCAGGCTTTTTCCTAAAATAATGTGCAATTTTTCAAGCAAAGATCACTGTGTCCTGACATCAACGTCTACAGAACAGGATTTCCAAGTAAATTATACATAGAAACCATTCTCCTCCCACCCCTCCAACCCTCTCCTCTCTTCCCTGCCCACTACACACCCCTCCCCTTAAAATAACCCACTCCCACCAATTCTGTCTCCACCAACCACTACATTTATAGCAGGGCAACAACCTAAAAAGAACAAAGAAGTACCAAAAAAAAAATTTGCCATCACAATTGTGCCAGAGAAGAGCAGAAGGGTCCTCAGGCACCCAGTCTGTCATTCTACATATTGTGCAGTCAGCACTGAAAGGCAGTTAGGCTCCTGAGGACCCCAGGTTTGCTTCTAGTCACTCTGGGCAGATTTTTATCACTGGGGACGGTCTAAGAAGTGCTATGACCAGAGAAGGGTGTCCAGGCCATTGAGCCCTCACCAGTGACCTTTGTGCTCTCAGACACCCCATGGATGGGAGGAACTTTCTAGAACGTCTGGAGAATGAGGAGCAGGGGAGTAAATGTATAGTGTCTAACGCCCACTCTCTCAGCATCCTATGAAAAGCCAAACCCCCAAGAGAGGGCAGTTCAGCTCACCCTCAGCAATGAAGCAGATGGTCAAACGACAGCCCACGTCTACCTGTGATCTCCCCATCCAACCCTCAACCAAATGGCTGGTTTGACATGAAGGTCCAGCTTCGTGGTACCCCCAGCTCTGCCCATCAAACAAAGACAGCCAGCTGGGAAAGTCAGCAGGATGCTTCCGCTGACCTGTACGTACTACCTGCCTTTGGTCTTCCCATAATAGCAAACTGAGCTGCCAAGTAATGAATTTCCAGCCATGCAGGGCACTGTGCACCCAACTTCCCCTTTCCCTCCCCCTCCCTCCATGTCCCATTGTCTTTCTTCATGCATTCTGATGTTCAGGTAAATCAACTCAAAAAGAGCCAAATGACTATGAAATGTGGGGAGTGGAGGGAGTGGCAGAGACACAGTGACACCTCTCTGCAATAGTACGCTTGGGGACAATGGTGAAGAGCTCAGGTTCTGGAGTCGACTACCTTGAGTGACAGCCAGCACCACCACCTACTTACCGGCTGTGCCACCATGGGCAGGTACCTCAACCTCTCAGGGCCTCGTTCCTGTCTGAATTGGAAATCCTGAGTGCCTATCTCATATTTTAAAACCTGTGAAGTACTCAGAACAGTGCTTGGCCAGAGTGTGCACTCAGGTTTCCAGCCCTTTACAAAGAGTCTCTCATATCATCTCATTTAATCATCACAATGCTTGGCGTCCCATCGTACAAATGAACAGACTACACAGAAGGCTCAGAGAAGCTGTGCACCTGGCCCAAAGCAACGGAGCAAGGAGGGGAAGAGCTGGGACTTGACCTGAGGGCTGACATCAGGTCTAGGGGCTCTTGATCACTCTGCCTCCCTCCGCGGACAAAGTCCAACACAAGGGGTCAAAGGGAATACCAACCCGGGTAGCGGTATATGGGTGACGATGGTTGTTTATCAGATGCTCTGTGGGTTTAAAATAAAACAGAGCCAGACAGCAGAGAAACGACAAGATGTCACACATCAAAGCAGCAGCTGTACTGGATGGAAGTGACTACACTTGAGACGTAGGTCGGAGTCTCCTACACCACACTTGACGGCAGCTTTCGAAGGAGAGCTGACTGCCCGTCACCCAACTGGACAGAAGCTGCGGCCCCAGAACAATCCACATACCCTGCTGGTTGGCAAGAACTCCATCTGGACAGACCTTGCTTTGAAATAAGTACGAGTAAAAACTGACAGGGAGGTCTGTGAAACCATTTCAGAACCACATCCCTGAGTCCTGGGGGAAGAGCATGCCTTAGAAGAGTTCAAGGACACGTGAAATTCATGAAACAGGAGCAAAAAAACTATAGCGAGGGAACAGCCTGAGAGAAAAAGAAAACAGGAGGAGATGAAAAGGGCTGTGAGTAATACAAGAACTGTAAGAAGTCAAAACGCATTTAAATCCACATGGAAGTGAGGTGGGACAGATACTGTGGAAAAAATCAAATCGGGGATGTTAAGAATACACTTGAGGAGTTCTCCAAGAATGTAGAGGGAAAGGATAAAGAAATTAAACTAATGAGAGTGATAGATATGGGAAAACCAATTTTAACATTCCAATAAAAAAGATAATTGATTTTTTGGAAGCATAGAACCGAACAAAAACAACAAACTAATGAAAAAGGGAAGAGAAAACATTTTTTTCTTGACCTTTAGAAAAATCATATTCTATGAAGAGAGAGCCTCACACGGACATATCCTAGGAAAAGTATTTTTATAACATATTGGGAAATTAAAAACCATTCAAAGATTGGAATAAAAAATACTCAGAAGGGAACAAAAATCAGACTGATCCTAGCTTCTCTGCCATAGAAAGTTCTAGAACGCACTGAAACACCATCTAAAAGTTGAGAGGAAGGATTAGAGGTCCAAGGAGTGACCTAAGATTCTGAAGACACACTTGTGTAGTCTGACGTCTGTGAAGACAACACCCTTGGCTATTCCTGCTTTGAGAACATATACCACCAATGGCCATCTTTTTAAAAAATTGTCTTAAACTTACATCCCCAAATGAGGAGGTCATGCTAAGATGGAATAGGTGGGTTTTCCCTTAAATTGTTTAGTCCCCAAACTCCAGCATCCAGTGGGTTAAGGCTTGTGAGGATGTTTCTGGGGACCCTGGGCCAAGCATCCAGGGATGCTTCCCTAAGTGGTTCCCTTTCTCTGTTTGCTTCCCAGGACCAGGGCCACATCCTGCACCCACAGTTCACACCACAAGTTTTCCCACCACTTTAAACAACAGCAGGTGCTTCTCTGCTCCACTCTAATCAGCAAAGGCTAAGTTATTCACACTGCTTGCTGCACACTGTGTAAGAATTAACACAAAGAGCTTTATTTCTCCTTCCCCCAAACAGGGCAACAAAAACAGTTTAAAAGGTGTTTTCATCACCAAACAACTTGAGGTCTGATTTTCTGTTTATTATTTAATAACTTTTGGGGGGGGGTGGGGGGGATGCAGAAGCAATACATATGCAATGCCCCAAAGAAAAGACAAGCACCCATAATCCTGATGCCCAAACAAAAACACTACTAACCCACATGGCATTCATCCTTGTCCCATGCATATCCCTCTTATAAGAGTACTGTTTCTCACATGAATGTATTTAACTAACTATACACAGGTTGTAGCTTCCTTTGTTTACAAAGTATTAAATTATTTTTAAAATTCTCAATCAAAAAATTATTATTTTTGAATGGCTGTACAACATTCTATGCCATGAATAATGGACTCACAGTTGACTTAATCAATCCCTGATCTTTGGACATTAGAGGAATTATACTATACATTGTAAGTATTACATTATGTATATTACACTACGCAATGAGATAACTCAAATTTAGATTCGGAAGCAAACTTCCCCGAAATCAAATCCCTGTTCTACCATTTATTAGCCATGCAATGTTAGGCAAATTAGTTCAACAATCTGTGCCTCTTTCTTCATAAGCTTAAGGGGGATTTATAACAGTACTTAACTCAGACTGAGTGGATGAAATGAATTAATACATGTAAAGGTTTTAGAACACTCATTGCAGCATGGTAAACAGAATATATTTAGGTTATTCTTTTTCCAGTTCTTTGCTACTGTGTGGAATGAGCGTCCTTCTATATGTATCTTTTTTTAAACTTACACAATTATTTTTGATAAGGAATTGCTGGGTCCAGAGGCAATTCACTTTTAAACTTGTATACTTATTGTCTAATTTCACATCAAAAAGTTGTGCAATTTTATAATCCCACCCACAAAACAAAAAAAAAAAAAAAAAAGAAAGAAAGAAAATGCCTATTTTCACACAACCTTGCCAACACTGGATATCTATTCCAGCTTCCTCTCCTGCCCAACTCTGATCAGACAGCAAATAAAACTGACATTTTGTATTTCCATTGCCAATAAAGCTGACCATTTTTTCTGATGGCTTATATGTCATTTTGATTTTTTTTCTCCTTTTAAGCAAAACCTGTTTGTGTTCTTTGCTTATTGTTTGTTAGGAGTATTTTTCTACTGACTGTCAAAAAAAACCTTTATACGTTAGGAAAAAACATTCATATCCTATATTAGAAATATTTTATCCCCATTTGTCATTAGCCTTAACTATTACAATGTTTTGGTTCTTTAATGCTTTAAATTTTATAACATCAAATCTAATAAACTCTTCCTTTCTAATTAAGACATTGGGATTATAGTTGGAAAGGCATTCCCAAGCCCAAGTTTGTATGTGTTTCACCTACGTTGTCATCTCTAAGACTTCTCTGTGATTGC
The DNA here is from genome assembly GCF_036321535.1 of Camelus dromedarius. Lineage (NCBI taxonomy): Eukaryota > Metazoa > Chordata > Mammalia > Artiodactyla > Camelidae > Camelus > Camelus dromedarius. The sequence continues at coordinate 23,021,243 of NC_087459.1, read as the reverse complement.
ATATTTTATATTTAACTCTTTATCCAAATCCAATTCATTTATGCATCAGCATAAGGGAAGAAACTATCAATTTTCTTCCCAAATATTAACAAATTTTCCCAACCACTTTCATGGAATCATTTGCCATATACTAAACATGTAACCTTAAACACACCACTGGCTTCTCCTTTCCATTTTAGTGCCCTCCCCATCCTGACACTAGCCCCCTCTCTATTATTACAGTTTTAAAGTGAATTCTGGTATCTGGAAGAGCAAGTGCTCACTCACCATTTTGTTTTTGTTTTGTAAAGGACTTAATTGGCTCTTCCCAGCAATTTATTCTCCAGATGAACTTCAGAATAATTCTGCCACATTCCCCAAAAAAAGCCCTGTGGGAATTTTGTTGTTGCTGTTAGATTCGAAACACAACAGCTGTCGTTTTCTTTGTTTTGGACTCTTCTTCGGAAACATCAATTATCCGTGTGTTGGACCTTTGCTGACTGCCTTCTGTGCTCATAACTTCTCGAATAACTTTTAATTTCTTGTCCTTGTCTTCTGTGTTCTAGGGTTTTTCTCAAACCCATCTTATCACCAAACAGACTCACTGCAATATTAATTCTGCTCCTCACTGCTCCTAACACTACGTACAGCTTTGCCTCCAAGAGATTTGCTTCCTTGCATTCTCTTCTAAACTCTGACAAATGCATTTTCATCCTAGTCTGTTGCCTTATCATGTAAGCTTACCTTATATTTTGTCTCTTGTAGAGTCTCGGGTTTCGTGAATTTCCTTGCGACTAAAACAGATGTGGACTAAAATTTGTTTTTGAAGAAAAATCTTTTTTTAAATATGCCTTTCTTTACTTAATGCAGGATATGTTTATCTCCATTCATGTTGCAGATTTGTTTATGTGTCCTATATTGAGGGCTGTTATTCCTGCTTATTCAGCCTTCACTGAGAATAGACTTACCCCATGATGATATTTTTCTCATCTAGCCACCTGGAAGCTGGGAATCATGTTGAAGGACGGAGGTCCTATATGTTTATAAGAAATAAAGACTAATCGTCTACCCAAATGCAGACATTATCTGTTATTAACCCCTCTAGATATCACCGTCTGTTGAAAAGCTGCTGAAAGAGTTCCTATATCATCTCTGTCAATATGCATGATAAAATACTAATTAAAACATCACACACACACACACACACACACACACACACACACACACACACACACACAAAGACCTTAAGGAACTACTCCAAATGTTGACAAGATCTGAACTTTGTACTGTGACTAGCGAGGACTTACACAATCTGGTTGGTCCCTCTCTGGTTTCTTCTCCTCCACTCTCTCCCCAAATCCAGCCACTCTGCACCTCTGTCTTTCAGTCAAGCGCAAACGTATTCCCACCTTTGAGTTCTGAGTTGAAAAGAATACTTTGCCCTTGGATCTTCCCAGGGCAGACAACTTCTTGCTTTTCTGGTCTTCCTTCTCATGTCCCTCCCTGCCTGACCATAATAACTACCCCTTTCCTGTGTCCTTCCAATCTCACCAGCCTGTTTTCTTTTCTTTTCTTTTCAAATATTTTTCCTTCTAGTTTTATTGATGTGTAGTTGACACAGAACACTGGGGTGGTGTGGAGGGATTAGCTTTTACTTATTTTTTAAATGGGGGTATTGGAGATTGAATCCAGGAGTTTGTGCTTGTTAAGCACCCACTCTACCACTGAGCTATACCCTCCCTCCACCATTTTATTTTCTTGGTAGCATTTGCCAGTAGCTAAAATCATCTTTGCTTATCCTTTATCATATATTTATATATCCCCTGTCAAAAAATATAAACCTGGTTCATAGCAGCATTATTTACAACTGCCAAGGTGTGGAAACAATCTAAGTGTCCATCAGCAGATGACTGGATAAAGAAGATGTGTTACATAGATATATAATGGAATACTACTCAACCATAAAAAAGAATGAAATAATGCTATTTGCAGCAACATGGGTGGACTTGGAGGGCATTATGTTAAGTGAAATAAGTCAGGGAGAGAAAAACAAACATTGAATGATATCACTTATACGTCGAATCTAAAAAATACAACAGACTAGAGAATAAAACAAAAAAGAAGCAGACTCATAGATGTAAAAGAACAAACTAGTGGTTATCAGTTAGGAGAGGGAAGAGGGGAGGGGCAGTATAGGAGTACGGAGAAACAAAAGATCATAAAAATATATGCATATAAACTTGTAAGAGCAAGGGTTTTCTCTGTCTTTTCATCACTGTAACTCCAGAATCTAGAACAGTTTTATGTAAGCAGCTGCTGCTACTTACATAAAACATGTAATACATGTTTGTTGAGTGAACAATGGTTATACATGAGAAGTAGGACCCTGGGTTTATTTTTCTCTTATTTTTCTTTATTTTTTATATTTTATAATGAATTACTTCTATAATATATTACCTTTATAGTTTTAAAAGTATATTTTAGAACAAAAGAGTCTATGTAATTTTTAAATGTTCAGTTGAATTTCAAAGTTTTTAGCAGCAAATCTTTTTACAAAATCTTTGTGGATTTTTCCAATATATAAAAGAAATAAAAGAAGTATTTCATTATTATCAATGACTTATAAAATTCAGACTATAACCTTTGCTTCTTATAAAAATCAACCAATAAAGCAATGAGGCTGTTTTAATGAAAACTTAAACTTTAAATTGAAGAGTATGGATGAACGTTTCTATTTAATGACAGCCTCAGCTGACATTCATTTATGTTAATTTAGCTGTTTAATATTGAGAAAAATCCTGATTCATGTAGATAGACGGTTGCAATGGTAACAGTTTTTAGTAAGCCACTTGTTCTTATGACGTTCTTAAATTTAAAAAGGTATCTAAGAGAAGAGTTATTCTCAAGTTTATACAATCACAAGCTAACCAAGCTCCACAAAATTTCACATCAGTAGTTTCTAATAAATTTGGTTTATAATGCATTCGATTGTGTTTTATTTTTGTTACAGCTCTAAATAGATCGAAATATATTTAAAATACTAACTGTGACCACAGCTCTTACACAAACCACTGAAACATGTCCATGGGAGGTGGCAGTTTCATAGAAAATATTTTTAAAAGTAGGGGTGAGGGGATAACTCCTATCAGCAATTTTGTAAAAGTTAATATGCAAAGTCAAAAGAGTTGAAAAAGTTCACCAATATGTTAACAGTGGTTCTGTCCAGGTGGTGATCTTGGAGCTTTTTAATTCTTTTTGCTTTTGTTTATTTTCCAGGGATTTTTGGATGTATGTGTATTAATTTGTAATGGGAAAAAGAAAACTATTCTTATATATATATATAAAACCAAATCACTTTGCTGTACACCTGAAACTACCACAATATTGTATATCAACTATACTTCAATTAAAAACAAAAAGCAAAGGGTGTGTGCAATATGGACAAATCCCACAAACAAAACGTTGAGTTAAAGAAGCCAGATACAGTAGACCATTTGGTTCCTTTTATATAAACTGCTAAAACAGGAGACGCAAATACACTGTGCTAGAAGCGAGGGCTGTGGACCCTCCGGGAAGGCTAAGGAGCTGAGAGGTATCCCCACCTGGGCTTTGAAATTCTGGTCATATGCCCACCCACCCAGCCACCTATCCATACCCACCCATCCTTCCTTCCATCCTTCCCTCCCTCTCTCCTATCTTCTACATACCAATGTTTTTTTTTTAAGTATATTCACAGATATGTGCACATCCAGTAATCATCACAATGAACTTTACATTTTCATCACCTTGAAAGAAACCCCGTATCTTTTATCTATCACCCTCTCATCCCCAGCCCTAAGCAACCACCAATCTACCTTCTATCTATAGATTTGTCTATTCCAGACATTTCATATAAATGGAATCATACAATACGTGGCCTTTGGTGTCTGGATTCTCTCGTTTAGCATCATGTTTTCCAGGTTCATGGTCTGTTTCTTGAACCAGGTGTTGCTCATCCCACTTTGTGAAAATTCTCTGAGCCTGTGCACCACGCTTTACGTGCTTTTCTGTGCATATAGGATACGTCAATAACAAATTCCAAATAATAACAATGAAACACAAAGTCCAAAGAGGGTGTTCCAGCAGTGACCACCTGAGGCTCGCATTTCTGAAGATGTGGACTCTCCCCGATCCTCGTCCACCTTGGGGGGCCCCTTCCCGCCCCCTCACCACATGATTCCCCTTCGTCTTCCTCAGAAGGATGATGGTATATAGTGAGGTTTGCTCACACTTACCCTCTGCCCTCTTCCCCTTTTGGCCCGCCACCCCCACCTCCTGCCACGCTGACGAGGGTTCTCTGAGAAGGACTCCCTGCCCGCTCCCCCTACCCCAGTAAGAATCCTCTTGTATGTAGTCTATCCCCTGGGAGTCTTGCTGCAAGTGCAGAATAAATTATTTTGTATTAAGATATTTTGTGCTGTCAGGGTCATTATTCTAAAATGAAAATGATTGTTACACCTCTAATTAAATCTTTTCAAAGGCACTCCGCTGCCAGCAAAATTAACTCAGGCTCCCAGGAGCCTAACCCTCCAGGCTGTCCCTGACCTGCCCCTTTCCCAGTTTCTCAGATCTCAGTCTGTGCACCTCTTTTCCTGCCCTATCCAGGCTCCAGACGAGGGGGCCCTTGCTCCCCAAATTCATGCTTCAGACAAGGAGAGTGTTGTGTGGTTCCCCAAGTCATTATGCTGTTCCACACACCCCTGCTTTTGCTGAAGCTGTTCCTTCTGCCTAAAATGCCCTTCCCTGTTTCGTAAACAAACACCTACCAGTTTTTTGGTTTTTGGTTTTTTTGTGGCTCAGCCAAAACACCTCCTCCTCCTGACTCCCTACAGTCAAGCTGACCAGCTCGTCAGCACAGGTCCATTTTGCCTGTTTCATCACCTACTACAGCCCGTGTGGAACAGCATGTGCCCTGCCTCCTGACTTTGGGCAGGTTGACTTTATCCCCCTGAACCTCAGAGCGTCCATCAGTAAGATGATGATAACGACAGAAACAACTCCACCAGTCCTTCCAAGAATTAAACTAGACAACACACCTAAAGCATGAAAAGCAGTGCCCGGCACATCATAAATGTTCAACAGATGCTATGATTACAAAACCTCATTGAATGTGCTTGTTCATATTTCTGTTCTGTGCTTCTAAACTGTGAGCTTCTGAGCGCCGCCTTACTCGTCTAAAGTTGCCACTGGTGATAAGCTATCCTGCAATGGTGTCAGGCCTGAGTCTGAATTTACATTCTGCTCCCCGTTAGCTGGGCCAGTTTCCACGTCTCTAAAATGGAAATATAATGGTGTTGTTAAGAGGAGTCATGAAGACAAGGATAACACGCGCTTGGCACATGCCCTAGCCCACATTAAAAGCACCATAAATTGCTTCATATATAATTTAAGACCTGACTCATAATAGACGCTTGACAAATAAACTTTTCCCTGGTTCCCAGACTTTGAATAGTTTTCTACTTCAGAGCCATTTATCTTTCCTAACCACCACAGAGAGGCTCAACCTGCCTGATACGCAAGTGACCTGGGACGACTAAGGGCTGTGACTGAGGAGTGCCCCGTCCCCCCGGCCCCCCACCACAGCTGCTCCACAACATCTTCTTCATCCTCAGTGACGCACTGTGGTTAAGACGTCAAAGCCCAAGCTTAACACGAACACATTTCTAAAGAGGGTAGCCCGTTACCCTGTAAATAGTTACAGCGCAAAGCGCCTTTCGTTGAGGGGAACGTTTGGCTGGGGACCCCCTAAAATAGAAAGAAGACCCAATAGGACCACAAGAATAAAGCTCCGCCCTCAGGGACCTCCTTGCTGCCGGACCCTCACTTCACGGAGCATGCGATCAGATGAGGAATTTCTGATCAGAACGAAAATCACTCTCAGGAAAGGAAAGGGGGCTATTTTGGCAGAAACCGTGTGAGCCCTAAGACACGCTCTCTCACGCCTCATTACGATCACCGTGAATGCATCTCGTGTCCTAATTAAAAATAACTAAAGTCTGTTCACACATCCTCTTCCTCCACCCTGAGCGAGTTGCCCAGGACGGTCGCTTTTGCCTCAGAGTCAGAGGAGGCCAAGTGGCAACCCTTCCAGATGAAGGAATTTTCTGGATCGTTTGCTCTGTGTCTTAACCTGGGCTCCTGAAGCAACAAAGCCCGAGGCAAAAGCTTATGGGGCAGAAAAGGCAAATCTAGAGAAGCAGGAGGCAGGTTAGCGGCTGCCCCGGCTGGGGGTGGAACAGGGATGACAGCAAACGGCTCCGGGGATGTTTCGGGGGTGATGGAAATGTTTTAGAATTAGATTTTGGTGATGGTTGGGCAATGCAGTGATTTTTATGGTCCCTAAATTACACATCAGTAAAGCTATTAAAAAAAAAAAAAAAAAGCTTAAGGGCTAACACTTTACTGAGGGACAGAATCCCAGGAAGCAAGGCAGAAGAGATGGGGAAATGAGGCAGAGAAGTGGGTACAGGAGCTCAGAGAGACAGCAGGGCCATGTCCTCTTGCTGACACCTTCATGAAGGTGGTCTGCCCCAGAACTGGGGGCCCCAGGCAGGGAGGGAGAAGGGTGCACCCCCAGCCCTTCCTGCACTATTGGGTTGCACATGAGCCCAAAGAGGCTCCAGAAGCTTCTAGCCCCTCAGGGGTGACAGAGACGGGGGAGCCAGGTAAAGGTATTGAGCCAGCTGAGGGTCGAGGAGCTGCTGCCAGGGGAGCCTGTGGTCTGGAGCAGCAGGGGAGGCAGAGGTGATGCTGTGACAACCAGAGGAAAACCAAGGGCATTGCTGGGGTGGCCTGACCTCACGTGGCCAGGCAGGGGTGAGTGCACAGAGCCGGGTGGTGCATCAGCTGAATCTCATCCACTCTGCAAAGCCTCCACTGCCGCCGACGTCACACTGGTCCCCTGGCCCAAACAGAAATGGCAAACTCAGCTCAGCAACTCTCTTAGATGTTAAAGTCAGAGGAGAAAAAGGGCAGGGAAGGGGTAGGGAATAGAGCTTAGCGGTAGAGCGCACACTTGGCGTGCACGAGGTCCTGGGTTCAATCCCCAGTGCCTCTGTTACAGGGAAACAATTAAAATTAAATTTAAAAAAATTTTAAAGCAAAAATCACAATGATACACACATAGGTAGGTAGGTAGGTAGGTAGGTAGGTAGGTAGGTAGGTAGGTAGATAGATAGATAGATAGATAGAATCCTACTTAAAAAAAACACAAAGCCCCAAGAGAAATCACTGTTGTCCAATAACACTCTGAAAGACTTAAAACCAAGAGAAAACCCCAAAAGTAGCATCTGTCACATGGCAGCCAAGACCTCCCTTTAAGACAGAATGGGTCTCTGCTTGGGAGCCATGGCTGTGCTCGCCCCGGGCATCCCCGCCCACGGGACCTGGGCCTGGCCACTCCCACCCAGCACAGACTCCCTAATGGGCAACCCTGGCTGCAGAGTGGCCCGTGGGTTGGGCCAGACTGAGGCTGAGGCTCGCCTTGCCCTGTCCTGCTTCCAGCCCCTTAGGTTTCACCATTATTATCTCCCTCCCCCAAACCAGCCTTGCATTCTCAGCATCTCAGCGTCAGCTGCCAGGAAGACCCAAATGGCACAGGCGGTGACCTTAAAAGTCCATGTGACGCCCCCTTTCCATGCGGATCCCAAATCCAAACCTGCCGTCGGTCACACAACCACTTCTGAGGCAAAGGTTTCTCGTCCTGGAGGTCATGAATCCCAAAGAGACAGAGTCCATGGCGAACCCAGTCTGAGGGGCTAGAGCCTTCTAGGGGAAGGCCAGATCTTTTGTAGGGGCCTGGAGGTTCGTACCAGTCTTCTGTGGCTGCTATAACAAATCGCTATAAACTCGGTGGCTTAAAACAACAGAAAAGAATTACTATCTTCTAGTTCTGGAGGTCAGAAGTCTGAAATGGGTCATAGCCAAAGCCAAGGCGTTGGCAGGGCCGAGTTCCTCCTGGAGACTCCAGAGGAGAGTCTGTTTCCTTGACTCTTCCGCCTGTCAGAGGCGGCCCGTCTCCCTGGGCTCCGGGGCCCCTCCGTCTCCAAACCCAGCACAGCTGGCTGAGTCTTTCTCCTGCATCACATTGATCCTGAGCTTCCTGCTTCCTCCTTCCGTTTCCAAGGACCCGCTGATTAAGGCAGGCCCACTGGGATGGATAATCTAGGACAGTCTCCTTATCTTGGGGTCAGTAGATCAGCAACCCGAATTCCGTCTGCGCTCTTCATTCCCCTCACCATGTATGACATACTCCCGGGCTCCGGGTATTAGGATGTGTGCATTTTTGGAGGAGCCATCATTTGGCCATCACAGAGCACATCCCAAGTGGATGGTACCTGGAATCCCTGGGAGGTCGAGAAGCATCAGCCGGAGCAGGGGAGGTGGCGGGGAGGAGGGGAACAGCTCTAACTTCATGTCCCTTTCTTTCCTCCTCCCCTGTCTTCTCACTCCTGAGATCTGACCTAAACTGGGGCTGGGGATTCCTCCTTCTGGTGGGCACTGGGCACAAATGTCGGGCCAGGTGCCCCTCGGGTACCAGGATAAAGCAGGGGACAGTGAAGCTGCGTGGCTTCTCCCCCCACCCCTGAGCTCTTTCTCCAAAAGAGGTACATTTTCAGCATTTTTAAAGCAATGTGTGAATGTGACAAGATGTTAAAGGAAATAGTGAGAACGCCAGAAAGGACTCAGAGGTGGCAGTTAATGCCTTTTCAGAGTGTTTGCTTCCCCGCTGACAGAGACGCGGGCCTGTCCCACCTCCAGGCTCCCTCTAGGGCTGCGTCCACTCCACCACGGCGAAACAGACGAAAAGGACAAGAGGGTTCCAGGAAAGCGAGCGAGCGCGGCACAGCCAGCTGCCCGGGGTAGGAGGGCAGGGCCCCTGCAGGGAGCAGCAGAGCTCCGGAGCCCGGGGTGGCGGCAGGTCTGGGGCTGGGCCTCCTGCAGCTCGTAGTATGACTAATACCAGCCCCAAACATCACTCGAGAAAACAACTCTATAAAGCACTTGTCCACGCCAATAAAGCTCTCTGCCTGGCCCTGACATCACCGCTTCTATGGCAACCGGTGCACTTCAAAGAGCAAAATGTGGGAGACTGAAAAAGAGAGTCAAAACTGAAGGCACTAAACGGTGCCAAATGAGTAAGTTGGCCAGAAAGCCACGTAACAGTTCAGAGGTTGTCATCAAGGAAGGTCTGGGGAAAGAGATGTAACAGGCTTCGTCAGGTCCAGACCAGTGTCCTGCAGCAACAGTGAAGTGGTCTGTTGTTGAGATTGCTTTTTTCCTGTCCTGTGGGGTGGGGGACTGGCGGTGGGGGCAGGGGTGGGTCTCTACCCTGGCCGTGCAGAGAACAGCATGTTCAATAAAGAAGTTTCAAAAAAATAAAACATCTTTTTGCTTTAGTACACAAGGTTTATATAAACATTAATTGTCCCTCAAAGAACAAAAGGCCACTCAAGGAGACGCTGGGAAGTGTGTGTGCAGCTTGGTCATCGAGTCCTTCTTAGGGACATGAGTGGATGTGACCCGACAAACAACCACGGCAGGGTACCATCTTAGTCTGCTCAGATTGCTCTCACAAAACACCGCAGACTGGATGGTTTGAACAAAAGACACCTACTTCTCGGGGCTCTGGGGCGCGGAAGTCTAAGATCCAGGTGACAGACCCGGCTTGCACACGGCCGCCTTCTCTCTGAGTCCTCACGTGGTGGACAGAGGGAGCTCTGGTGTTGCTTCTTTTAAGGGCACTGCTCCCATCATGGGGACCCCATCCTCATGACCTCATCTACAGCCAATCACCTCCCAAAGGCCCCGCCTCCTAATGCCATCACGCTGCGGGGCTGGGCTGCCACATGTGAATTCTGGGTGGAACAACTTTCAGTCCGTAACGGGCAAAGTGTCCACCATTTGATTCTCCTCTGCAGGGGGACAGTGATCGTGATCTATTCAGTGGCTCAATTCACCTCATCTGTTCTAGCCCGAACAGTTGCCAGGGAGAGAAGAGATGCAGACCTTGCTGTTTCAAGAGCAGCTGGACGAAGGGAAGTTCGGATGCCAAGGGCAGCACACGACTGAAACAGGAAAACACCCCCACCCGGAGTTCCCCACCCTGACGCTGAGTCTACCGACGTGCACTTTTACTGGATTAGGAGTTGTGTAAAGCAGCTCTCAGCCGTTCTCCTTCTTAGTTACCTTCAGTCACTCCAAGATCTGATCGTGAGGACAGAACATTAAAAATCCCTCCCTAATAAACAACGAGGACCTAGTGTATAGCACGGGCAACTATATTCAATTTCTTGTAATAACATATAATGGAAAAGAATCTGAAAAGATATATATGTATGTTTATCTATAACTGAATCATTTTGCTGTACACCTGAAACTAACACTGTAAATCAACTACACTTCAATGAAAAACCAAATTTAAAAAAAAAAATCCCTCTCTAGTGGCGGCCATACAGCCATTCTTGAGTCCAACACCCTTCACTGAAGAGTCAACTGAACTTCTGAGTCAACATGGAAAGCAGAGGTAGGGCATGTGGTACACCCCGACCCAACTTTCCACTAAAATCCACGAAGACGCATGCACACGCGCACACACACACATGCACACACATGCATACTTTGTGCCGCACACACGTAGGCAACAGCACAGGAAACTACGAGTAAGAGAATGTTCTACGTGAATGGAAGGAATTTCCATGCAGAATTGTCAATCGGGTCAGTGTGAGAAACAAAATTCTAGAACTGGCAAGAGCGACCTTCTAAACCAGAGCAGCACAGGTATCAACGAACGCAGAAACCACTGTGACTAACCCCACAGACAAAAAGATAAATAAGTAGATTCAACCTCACTCGCAATCAAAGTAAAACAAAAATACAGTCGTATTTAAAACTACCAAGTTGGCAACAACTTTGAAAACTACAAACACAACGTTGGGGAGACCGTGGTGAAACGGGGGTTTTCACACACGGTTGGTGGGTGGGAGTGGACACTGAACTGAGTTTTCAGGGAAGCCATCTGGCCTCGCGTAACAAGAGCCCTAAACAACGTTTTATATGCTGTGGCCCAGGGCTTTCACTGGTACCCATGTGGATTTTAAAAAACGATCGCAAATACAGGCGAAGATTTCTCCTACAGTAGCTCATCTCGGCATTGCTTATGATCAGGGAAAACCAGAACTACAGCCGGAAGGCTGACAAGAAGGGGAGGACCCAATAAATGATGGTAAATGAATTTCTCCACTCACTGGTGTTTCCCCAGGAACACTCCCCTCTCGCTGCCATTAACCTGTGTCCACCCCCTTTGGCAGAACCTGACCCGAATCAGCTTCGTGTCTCCCACTCGGAGATGCGGTGAGTCTCACCAAGATATGGAGTTGACTTTCTGAATGAGAGATGAATTATGGAGCCTGCGGCAAAATATCCATGGGCAAAGGAATAGAGAAAGGAACAGACGAACGGAGGATACTGAACTGGCCAATCAACCTCATTTACTGAGGATTTCTACCCCCATCTTCTTCCCAAAGGCTAAAAAGACTTGATTTCCTTGTGAAACTCAACCTACCAAAAAAAAAAAAAAAAAAAAAGGCGAACCATTAAAAATCAGAACGGAAGAGGGGAAAGAGGATGAAAGGGGCAGAAAAGTAGCTGCCATCAGACACTAGGGAGTGAGTATTATTACCATCAGGTACTGAATTTAGCACTGCGGTTCCTGGCAGCTTCAGCAGGACAGGAAACACTTTGGGTAATAGAGTTCTTATTTTCTGATGAAAAAAAAAAAAAAGATAGAATGGTTCCGTTGGAGAAATTCATTATTATCAAGCTCTGAAATAAGATAGCAATATTCATGCTTCCTTCGTGTATGGCTTTATATAAGCGAGGCTGAGAACTGATGGGCAAAGCTCCCTCTGGCCCCCTTGGACGTGCGCTCTCACACCTTCACGCCTTCTCAGCTGCCCTGCGTCTCCTCCACTAGACAGCACAGCTCAGAGGGCAGGAAGGGTCTAGTTCCTTCCTACCCCGTGCCTTTTCCCTTGGACCCTAAGCCTCCTTCTTAGAGGCCGTGGTGCCGGGCATGTTACTAGGACCTGAGTCAATGAAAGTTGGTTCCAGGTTCAAATGGCATCTGGCTGCAGCCGCTGAGACAGCATCTACGTCCCACGAGACGCCAAAGAAGAAGCAAAAAGACCCAAGTTCCAACCCAGAAGCATCTCTATGACCTGCAAGTCAGACAGACAGACTGCAAAACGGGGCCGGTGGCACACTCACGCTGGCCAAGAGAAACGGAGCCCTGGCCAAGGCCGTCCCCACCAAACCCTCCCTGACAGCCAACCCCCTCCCCAGCGCAGTCCACCCCTCCGCAGGAGAGCAATGTGCACGCCTGCCCGCCAGCGTGCCAGCAAGCCTTCTGAAAGCGATGCCTCACCACCAAGGGGCAAATGGAGCAGCCATGGAAGGGCTTTTGGTGGTTGGCTGGTCCCATGCCCGTGCTTCTCCAGACTCTCTGTGTCAGCATCTGGTGCCTGGGTGTGAGGAACTGCTCCCCCAGGTAATTCTGGGGTGCTTGGGGGTGCCCCCTTAAGAACTTCAGCTCTACCACGTGGGCGCCTGGCTTGGAAGAGCCAGTGATGATTTCCCAGTCACCCCCATGACCTTTCTTTACATCACGTTGTGAAGAAGAGGCCACTCGTGCCCGGGGTGAGCTACGGGCTCCCTGGGAAGCCGACAGCACTGGGGCAGAGGCAGTGAAACAGAGTGAGGACGGCGGGTCTCCTCGCTGCCACGTACTCAGTGCGCCGTTGTCAGGCAGAGGGGAGAGAGAGATCCCGTTCTCGGGGGCCAGCAGAGCTGAACTTGACCCGAAATTGAGGCTGGAGCGAGGCACAGCGTTCAATGACCAGGAGAACGACAATCCCAAGGAATGGCTTCCAAAGCCCGGAGGAGGGAAAACACAAAGGAAACATCCCCTTTACCCTGAAAACAGGAAAGGAGCCCACACAGAGAAACTGCTCCTTCGGCTCACAAGCAGGATGGAAGGTGATGGAGGTTTTGAGAGACAACATATAGACAGAAGGAAACGTTTTCTCCCGCTGCTGCTACGCATGCTTGGAAATAAAATCCAGTGAACTGAAGGAAGACGCAATTCTGCTGCTTAAAAAGAGCAGGGACGTCTCATGCTTTCCCTGAACGTGCTTGTTCCCAGTGCCTCTGTGGTTCCCAGCAGGCTTCCACCAAGGAGCTCAGACAGACCCTGATGTCTCCTCCTCATCTCGGGAAGGTTCCATCACTTGGACCAGCACCAGGGGTCCTTTCTGGGCCAGCAGGCAAACCTTGGGCAGAGGCCAACCTCCGGTGCGTCCCTGCCTCCTCCGGTCCACCCCCTAAGTTCCTCCTCCAACAGACTTTATCCTGAGCGCCTGTTCCCAGGCACTCGGATCGGGGCGGGAAATGACATCCCAAAAGGGCCATTTTCAAAGAGTGAGCAGGGGATTTCAGCCATGCTTCTTCTGCTCTTCAAAAGGAGCAGATAGACAGTTGAAAGGGGTCATTTTCAGTTTTCTCTGCCGAAGACCAGCAGCTTGACAGGAACATCATATATCACTCAGTCTCTGAAGGCAGATAACACAGTGTGTGTTCTATTTTAAAGCCAAGCCCTCCGTGCTACCTTGATGATTTTGTAGAATTTACACTAAAAGGGCATAAAATGTCACACCATCTTGTGTGTTCCCCACTTCCATGCGCTCTTTGCAAGAAAATCAAACTCGACTGCTTCTGAACTCGTGGCAAGCACCCACTGGTCTCAGGCATGCAGTTTAAACTGAGCACATTTTCTGCAAAGAAAAAAGGTACCAGGAAAGAAACAGCAGTGGGGAAACCATTCCTGAAGCCAGGACTCCTCTCTGAACCACAATTCCCTCATCTGTGAAGGGAGGATGATTCCATCCACCTCTCAGGGGTGACAGAACAGCATAAGGCACAGAAATACCTGGAACAGAGTCTAGGACACGACTAGGTCCTGTCCCTTCCCTTTTGGGGCCTCAGTTTCCTCACCTATAAAACAGCAAGGAAGGACAGAGAAGGCTAGGCTCTACCCTAGATGACGTCACTCCCTATGTTATTAGGATTCCCCCTCAGACACGTCATCCAAGGTCAAACTCCACCAACCATGCGTCTTCAAGGCTGACATGGACAGGATCAAAGGGACCATCACCAACTGCATCTTCCATGGAGACAAGAGGGAGGGCAGGAAGTCTCTGCACCTGCATGAAGATGAGATGTGGAGGCACCGGAACGCCAAGGGAGCGTCCCCTGGGTTACACCGTGGGGTCATTGAACGGCCTGGCAAGTCTCCATCCCAGGACCCAGCATGCCCTTTCCCGAAGAGCTCTGCTCTCCATGACTCTGGTCTCATCTCCGCAGAGCCCTTCTGATGCCAAATTTCAGGTCCACAGCAGATTGGGACAGTTCAGTACAGCCTTTGGAAAACCGAATGCAGCCTTGACTTCCCTTGTTGTGGTAACGCCCAACACTACAGCAGACTGATCAGGACTGGGCTCATCCACAGAGATGTCTGCTGTCCCCAGGGCTATTTTTCTCATCTAATTAGACTGGCCAAAGAGGCAAAGCAGTATTTCTAAGGATGAGAAAGCTTTCTCTCTCCCCACGTTCCCGCCCTCTGTGCTCCTGTGATACACACAAGTAACTATTCCTGAGCTTTGTGAATCATATAATAATTAGTTTAAATGTCTTGCTTCCCCTCTGGACTGAGAGATCTCCTTCGGGGAAATTTTCAGGCTGGCAGGTATGTTCTAGAACTGGATTGTGCTGACGTATGCACAACTCTGTAAATTTACGAAAAGTCATTGAATTGTACACCTAAAACAGGTGAATTTTACAGCATGTAAATGACACCTTGATTAAGCTATTTAAAAAAAAAACTCTACCATCCATTAGAGGGTGGTCTGGGGAAAAATACCTCTCTGGGCCTCAGTTTCCTCATCTGTAACCGGAGTCAGTAGTAATTGATGTTATACAACAACTGTGAGGTTTAAATGAGGTTACGCATGGAAGGAGCTTCACGCAGTGCAAACACGCCACAAGCATTGGTTGTATTTATTATTCTTATCATTTGTCCAGCACGAAAGATACTATTGGGGAAAAGGAAAAAAATGACCTGGAAGAAAGCTTGGGTGCTGCCGTAGGCAGAAACATGGCTCCACACCAAAAGCTGCTCATGTCCTGAATGTGTGAGTATGTCCTCATACGTGGCAAAGGGAACGCTGCAGCTGTGATTACACTAGGGAGCTTGAGATGGGGATGTTATCCTGGATTATCTCCAAGGGCACAGTGTAATCATCAGGGCTCTTAAAAGATGGAAGAGGGAGGGAGGAGAGTCTGAGGGAGAGACTGGAAGATGTTACACTGATGGCTCCGAAGGTGGAGGAAGGAGCCATGAGCCAAGGGATGCGGCAGCCCCAAGAGGCTGGAAAAGGCCAGGAAAGAGATCCTCTCCCAGCACCCCCAGGAGGAACACAACCCTATCAATACTTGACTTGAGCCCAGCAAAGCCCACTTCAAGCCTCTGATTTCCAGAACTGTAAGATAATAACTTTGTACTATTTCAAGCCTCGAAGTTTGCGGTAACGGGTTACAGCAACCATAGGAAATTAACACAGGGACCATACTGCAAAAAGCCTTGACTTCCCAGGGTGCAAGTAGATTTAAGAGGATGCATGATAACCCGGAGCTATGCTTTTGTGAGGTTAATTTTTGGCAACATCTACGAGGCACTGGAGTAGCAGGAGGGAGGGAGCGGGGTGGCTCAGCGGGACGCTGTGCTTGGGAGACAGGGCAGTGAACTGGCGAGAAGCAGAGCTGCAGGGCAAGGGTGTGGGAGCTGGCAGAGTAAGCGGATAAGCCACATATGATCCGGCCACTGCCTGAACGTTGGGGCCAGAGGAGACTCAAAGAGATGAACAAGGCTGGCTTGTGGGAGCACAGGGACACCATCCGTCCACGGGGTTAGGAGAGCTGGCTGCAGCAGGAGGTGCGAGGCACTGAGAGGCGGTGGGAAGGTGGATAAACCCGGCAGAGGCATCAACCAAGGAGTTTAAAACTCGGGGCAAAAGCCTAGGAGTGCAGCCAGGGCTGAGGATAAACATTTGGGGACACAAGGGCAGAGAGGGAAGCCAAACATGGCTGAGGTCGTGGAAGCAAGTACCAGCATAGCAGGGCAGAGTGTGGAGGAGACAAGGTGAGTAACGGGCACACTGGGGAGTTGGAAGAAGCAGCAGCCAATGGAGGACAGAGCACAAGCCAGGGGAGGTAACCTGTGACCCTCCAAGGGCTAGCTCGACACCGCAGTCATGGCAAGAATCAGACTGCACAGGAGAGCTGGAGTAAGAGAGTGAAGGAAGGAGAGACATATTGTTAATAGCGAGATGGAGACGAGGAGGAGAGGGACTGAATGGTAGCCTGGTCTGGGAGCCGAGTGGGAGAAAAGCATTTCCTACGGTCAAGGGCTCCCCAACACACTCCATGCTTGGGGAAGAGCAGGGGGGTGGATGATAGATTAGGGGGAGGGATGGGAAGTTAAGGGTTTGAGGGGACAGAGGGAGTGGTGTAAAAGAGAAGAGACTTTCCCTTTCAAGAGATGGAAGTGAAGAGAGAGAGGGTGACAGTCAGAAAGGATACAGGGATATTTCCAGGAAAAAAAGTCAAGTCGAGAAGAGCTTTCCTTGGACAGCCACCATCTTTCAGGGCAAATAGAGAGAGGACATCAGAGCCTCACGGAGAGCAAAGAAAAGCTGAGAGCTTGGCCTTGGACGTCAAAAAGAGAAGAAAAGACACTTCCCTGAGAGCCCAGCCAAGATCAGACCCTGCCTAGGGGCCTTTGGCCAGGTAGGTGCCTCCCAGCAAAGTCAAACACATCTGAGGCCAATCCATCAGGGTGGCCTGGTCACAAATCCTTCACTGTTGCTTCCATTGTCATTTAAAGTCTGCTGGTCTAATCTTCCCAACTTGTTGAGGACAGAGCCCGTCTCTAATTTAAGCTTGCACGCCCCAGATCCAGGATCTCAGTAGGTGCTCAGTGAGGACTCAGTGACGGGTAGAGAGAAGCAGTACCTCATGGTTTCCCAACATACTGGTTAAAACTCGCTTTCAAGAAAGACAATAGACAAAAACTCACAAAACAGACAAATTGGAGTGTGACTCTGCCTTATAGAATTTCTTTAAACACTGAGCTCCCTGAGCGTATCTGTAAAAGAACCAGCTTTACAGAAATCCATTTTGGAGGCAACTCCTAAAGAAATATCTCCACGGTGTAAAAATGATGGAACACCGGAACAGACGGGCTTGCAAATGAAGGCCTTCGCAGGCCCACCAGAAAGAGCCCCACACACTGTGCTGTGCAGCAGAGAAGGGCGTGAAGGCAGCCCTCACTGACTCGACTGAAAAAGCCCCCGGGACTCCACTCGGGGGACCTGGCACATTTCTGAAAGTGCGAGGAAGCTCCAAACCGTGGACCCCACCATGATCTCTCTCACAGCTGCCTTATGCTGTGATTAAATCTATCCATCAGCTCTCTGCCTCTTGTCCTCAACTTGGCCATACAGTCCTGGAAGGTCACGCCAGGACCACCTCTCCCTGGAAGCCTCGCCCCGTCCCTGCCCCATCCTCACCCACCTGTATCGGCACACCTGTAAGATGAGTAACAAGCACCGCAGTAGGACAGCGTCCTAATTAAGACCAAGCCCTGGAGTCCAACAGGCCAGATTTCGCATCCTGGCCCCACCCCTTACTAGCTGCAAAATCTCAGAAAAATCAACTAATCTTTAAAAAGGGATAGTGGTCACACCGACTTCAAGGGTTTTTATATACACGATGCCATGACACACAGTAAGGGCTCATCAAGTGTCAGTGTTACTATGAAGTGTCTAATGAATAACTGATTGGCTTATAGGGGCTGAGAGCAAACCAACAAAATGCCCAGAGTCAAAATACTCACATAGCATCAGATTTACTATTTGGCTCACCCGCCACCCAGACCCACCAGGGGAGAACCCAATGAAATGGGGCGGTCTCTCCCCGAGGACACACAACACAGAGGCTCAAGTATTCTGAACAAACCAGGAAAGCAGGAAGAAAAACCTGGGGCCATGATTTCTAAAGCACCTCCTGGTGCTTCCCACTCAAACGCTCTCCAGTGTTGGACCAGCTCAGCTCGTGCGCGCGCTCCGAGCTCAGGGGTGATAGTTTTGACGTCTTCTGTATCCTGCATGAAGTAGTCCTGCACACCAATAATATCAAGGCTATAATAAAAAATTTAGTACACGTCTGTATTTTTCTATGAAAGGTGCAAAATCTTTCCTCAATTCTCCGAGGATCACTTTCCTAAGGTGTTCATTTTCTAAATCCCAAGGTTAGTGGACCTGTCGGGCAGCTGGCTCAGGAGGCCAGGGTCATTCTACAGAAAAGCCAAATATGGCTTGTCACGGGATTGAGCACGCCCAGCCCCTGCCAGCTAGCACTAGATGGGTCCTGGATACCAGCGAGGTTCGGAGCATCCTCTTTAAAAGCCAGCCGAACAACCCTCCAAAGTGCCTTTCCTACTGAAAGCAGGCTAGCGTTGGGCACTGCAGCCAGGAGAGGTAGGGACACGCACATTCAAGCCAAGGGGGACAGGCAGGACGTGGTGATTTCTACTCCAAGTCTCAGCTGTGCCTGAAACTCACGACTGCACTGAAATCAAGCTTCGGGTTTAAATATGAGCGAGGCTCTCCTACAACCAGCTCGTTCTGCTGCACAAATAAGGAAATAATCTTGGAGGCAGGCCCTCCTCGAAAGTTCTAACTGTCATGACGCGAGACTGATGTTTCTAACACTCTCCAGGGAGCATGGGGATCACCGAGGGGAGCCTCACAGGATCTGCTGCTGCTGCCGTTGCTCAAAACCCTTGGGGAACCTTCTTCTGAATGTCCTTTAAGGCCAGTGTCCAAGGAATACACATCAACCTGGTGGCGGCGCCATCGCGCAAGCAGTGTCACCAGCTGGGTCGGTCAACTGGTCCCTGGGGTGTGACTCAAAACAGCACCAGCTGATGCTAAAGCGAAATCCCTCTCCTCTCCAAAAAGAGAGAGGTTCGTCACGGGTGAGCATACTCCTGAAGATGTCTCGAGGGCCTGTAGTCAGCTTCCAAAAAAGAGATCGAGTCCTTTGGAAGCAAGGGTAGCTTTCTTGCAAAAAGAATGACTATAGGGTCCTTCATTCCCACTAGACTGAACTTTGTTTCAGAGTGACCTGTGCACGTCAGAGGGCATCATGCCTCCAAGTCTTTGCCACTGCTGTTCCCTCGGCCTGGGATGCCCTTCCCCTCGCCTGTGTGCCCTGGATAAACATTTGGTCCTTTAAAACCAGAGCTGCCACGGGGTCCTCCGGGAAAGCTTCCCTGAGCACGGCCACCAGCGCGTCTGCACATACGTTCTTCGACCGCCGCGTGGACCACGCTTTATAACCTGCTACCTACCGTGTCTTGTCATCAGTGTCTCTACAGTTGCCCCCTTCAATGGATGGGAATGGAGTTAAGCTATTTTTTAAACACCTTCAACTCACACCTGGCCTGAACTGCACTCCCTAACACCCAGGAGATTCATGGTTTACATCTGTTGGGTTTGAATATTTTAGCTCTAGTAGGTGTGCCTGAGAGTCACTGCATCACAGACAGACAGCACCCACTCCTTCAACGGGCAGCTACTGAGCGCCAAGTTCGTGTCAGGCAGGAGGTGAGGCGAAGTGGGAGCAACCTTCCTTAGACTTCGCCACTGCTGCTTTTTGGCGGTTTTGTTTTGCTCTGTTTTTGATCATAGTAAAAAGTCAAGAAAGTAAGAGCACCAGTCTGTTTTAACATCACACACGAAAACAAGGAAGGTTCGAACACCTCTGACACGGTACCCTTTCGTGTCTAAAATGACAGAGACTGCACCTTGGCCACACCTCTCTGTCGACAAAGGCACCAATGCTATCTGAAAAGCACACGCCACTAGGGTGAAAGGTCATGGAGTTAAAATATTTTTTTCAACCATTTTTAAGCACGTAACTCAGTGGTGCTAAGTGTGTTCACATTGTTATGCAGCCATCGGCATCATCCGTCTCCATAACTTTCTCATCGTACGAAATAGAAACTCCACACCCATCAAACATTAACCCCCCAATCCTCCGCCCCCCAGTCCCTGGCAACACCCTTCTTCTTTCCATCGGTATGAATTCGACTGCTCTAGGCACCTCAGAGAAGCAGAATCACACAGTATTTGTCCTTCTGCGTCTGGTTTATTTCACTTATCACAATGTCCTCAAGGTTCATCCACGTAGTAGCATGGGTCAGAATTTCCTTCCTTTTTTAAGGCTAAATAATATTCCACGGTGTGGATTCCATCCATCTGCTGATGGGCATTTGGGTTGTTTCCACCTTTTGGTTATTGTGAATGTTAGCACGAACATGGCTGCAAAAATATCTGTCTGAGACCTTGCTTTCAATTCTTTCAGATGTAGACCCAGATCGTATGGTAATTCCATGTCTGGGTTTAAAATCTTTTTTTGGGGGGGGGGGTGGTTTAAAATCTTAAATGTATTTTTTAACCTTTGGGAGTAAGAGCAACAAATTCATAATTTTTTTACATATTGCTGAGAAAATAAAATTCACCACAGTGATGGATCTGGAAATCTCAGGTTTCACTTGTTCATAAATAATCCAAAGAAAGTAAATGATCATACATTCAGAGACTTCTAGAAGTATTGGATAAACATTTGAAATTAAAAAAAAAAAAAAAACTAACTGGCTGTCAATTATTGCCAGAAAAATGATACCACGGTTAGCAAGATCTTTTGAAATCCACAGACATTCCCAATGGAAATGGAAATATTTCTAGAATATACTACATATTTCTATTCCTTCTCTCTAGCCTTTATTTACTGACTCAAGATCACTATGAGTGATTGCCGTCCTGCCCCTGCCCTATGTGGACTGTACGTGATCTTCTCAGGAGCTATGCAGAGTCTGTGTCTTGAGTTCTGTCTTATTGAGGTGAACCAGGACATTCTTAAAGTTTAATCTCCTTGCTCACGACTCCTGATGTAGAAAGTTCAAGAGATGGGCTGAAACTTTTTGTAATGCCAGAAGAGCACCTGAGTTTCTTTTCAGAAAAAAAACCTCTGACTTTTAGCCTTAAGGACCTTGACTTTTCACCACTGCATTCCCAGCACCCAGAAGCTAGTAGATAATCAGTCTTTACTGGATTCTAATAAAATGGTAAGGTAAAGAGCCCCCAAGTCTGATTATACCAGAATTCTGGGAACTGGTTCCAAATGATTTTGATTCGAAGCAATTCAGCGAGTCCACAGATGTGTGTTAAGTCCTGACCACGTGCGAGGCTCTGTTGTAAACACTACACAGAAATAAGTGTGTTCGACCCTCTAGGTTACAGTCTAGTACGTATTCAAGAAAAACTAAGACTTACTACCATTAAAAAAAAATCTTTACAATTTGTTACTGTGATCTAAGTGAGGTACAAGCCAAGTTCAAGTACAGAGAATAAATTCCATCTGGCTGGGGGCAGGCAGGTTTTGGACGTTTCATAGAAGAGGTGGCAACTGAAAGAGAGCAGGCCGGGCAGGACCCCAGCATATAAAGAACGGGCAGAGAGGGCCGCCCAGACAGAGGAAGCATATTTATAAGCAGCTTGGGGATAGAAAAATGGAGTTTTTCCTGTACTATCAATTGAAAAAGGGAGGGATCATTGTCTTTCTCAACGCCACATCTAGCACTAACTCATGTAACCTCGCACTTAACAGGGAGGAGAGAAAACTCAAATTGCAATTAATTAAATTACACCAAACCATCGGACTCTCTGCCTTTCACTTAACTCCCCATGGCTTTATCCGTGCCGTGGGATAGGGCGATGGAAAAGACACTTCCCCAGCCTCCTGCTTCACACGTGAAGGAAATCCATCGTGACATCACTGTCACCTTTCCCCATCCCCCAAACATTCCCTGGGACAGGTTCTCCCCGAGGCAGGTGCTCCAAAGACAGGAGGTAGACAAACCAACCTCCTCCCAAGGGGCTGAGAGGCTGATTGCTTTCCTCACTCCCTCCCATCTGTTCAAGTTGTCCCGCGTTCTCTGTGTCCACAAGCCTGACCCAGTCAGGGAGAGACCACCATCGTCATCTTAGCCACCAATTAATTGCTGGGCACCAGCTCTGTGCCAGGCTTCACCCACAACCCTACGTGGTGGACTGTGATGTGAGGCATCTTAAAGTTGAGTAAACTAGGATCAGAGAGCTGAAGTCACTTGCCACGTGTCACTCAGTCAGCTGGAGGTAAAGCTGGGATTGTCACCCAGGGCAACGTGATTCCAAAGCCTGGGTCTTTGTGATGCTGGAGCCTCAGAAAATTCACAGGCTCAATTCTTCGCTCTACAGGAAGTGGGCACAAGCATTCTGCTAGCTACTGTCTCTACATTTTTTTTTCCTGTTTCACCAGCAACAAACTGCCAAGAAACGCAGCTGCCCACAAAGTCTCCCAGCCCTTGTAGCAATGCTTGTATCATTATGCCTCCTCCACTTTTTTTTAATTGAAAAAATGTCACTATAAAACACAACTCAGACATAGATGTACCGAGACTCTCATGTCTCTCCTCACCGTGGGTCCCCTCTCCCACCCCCAATGCCAGTTTCCTGTTAGCTGACAAAAATCATTCCGGACATCTCCTTCTCAGGGTGAGGGTCCCATGAGTCCACTCCTGCCGGGTCCTGGGATGAAACAAGCAACTCTTTATGCAGTGGGACCTCTGAACCTCAGGCAGCCCTGCTTCAAAAACACCATCCTCCCTCCCTCCCACAAATGTCCCCCAAGTTCCTATCTTTGGGAGAGGACAAAAAGTCTCATTTCAAAATAAAAACTGGCCTGAAAATGATGACACCACTGAGAGGGGTGAGGACTTTCAGGAACCACTCTGGACTGACTTCAAGTGTGAAGACTTGGGCTCTGCGGGTAACTAACCAGCTGTCCCTTAGCCAGTGCTGGACCCGCTCAACAGAGGAGTTGGTCCCCAGCGCTCTCAGTGTCACTCCCCAGCCTAACATTCAGTGAATCTGCAAGTCCATGACTTCATGAATTCAGACAAGGTGGACATTACCATTACCAAATTCTCTTCTAGAGCACGCTTTGATGGGAGAGTAATGAGAAAAGGAGGGTATTCAATAACTGAAACTGACTAGAAGGAAAAAGACATGGGGTAGGGATGTGGCCCTTTGGCCAACTTATTGTTCTGCCCAGACCCCCTCTCTGACTCCCTCCCTCCACTGCCAAGCCAACTGCCCTCAATACTGCCACAGAACGTTTGATGTTATCCTAGACAGTCCCGCAGACATCCAGTGGCCACCTTCCTCCCCTTCCTCTCCCCAGTGCCGACACTCAGGCCACAGGCTACATGTTCTATGAACACAGGCATGTGAATCAGGAGTCCTGGAGCTGGCAGGGGTTTCAGTAGAGTATTTTTTTTAATAAAAGACAAACTATAATTATCATGACCCCCTTTACAGACGTGGCAGCTTCATCTTCCAGTAGACATCTGTATTAGTTTCCTGTTGCTGCTGTAACAAAAATTACCATAAACAAAACATATTCTAGTATAGGGCTGGAGGTCAGAAGTCCTATGGTCGGGGGGTGGGGGCTGCATTCCTTCCAGAGGTTCTAGAGGAGGATCTATCTCTTTGCATTTTTTCCAGCTTCTAGACACTGCCTGCACTCCCTGGTTTGTGGCTCCTTCTTCCATCTTCAAATCCAACAGCACAGCGTCTCCCAGTCATTCTCAGTCTTTCTCTCTCTGTCTCCATCCTCACATTGCTTACTGACCCTGACCCTCCAGCCTCCTTCTTACGAGTACACTGGTCCCACCCAGATACTCCAGGAGAAGCGCCTCATCTCAAGATCCTTAGTGTGATCACGTCTGCAATGTACCTTCTGCTACGTCAAGTAACATGACCACAGGGACCAGGAACAAGGACGTGGGCATGTTTGGGGGGATGTTATTCATCCTATCTGAATTTTTTTTCAAAAATCTTATCTCAGTCACATTTTGAGAATCGGGATAGTCCATGACAGATTGCATTTTTGTTGCTGGGAGACCTTTTTGCAAAAAGGTGTTTTAAGTTTGCGGGTACTCCAAGATAGAAGAGGAAGGTAAAAGCAAAAAGATTTTTTAACATGAGAAGATGAAAGGAAAGCTAGGTAAAATGATAAAAAATCACATAAGCAGTGGTAGGTCACTGAATCCTTCTTAAAGAAATGTTGGAAAACCACATGGCTTGTGCTAAAAAGCAACTAGAAATCCTATAGTTCCAAAGAACCTGATTAGACATGGTCAGACAGATTCGTCATTCTGCCCAGTGCCTCCCCCTGAGTGGGGCCGGACTCAGGCCACCACCGCCTGGCTCAGGGTCACTGCTGCTGAAACTCCAATGGACTTGCCAGCCTTATGGCGCCAGCTGAGAGCCGCAGAGGCGCCATCTTTCTGGGCACAGCACCAGACATGTGCCAGTGCACATCCCGTAAAAACCATCGCCCCGGCCACAGGGAGGCCACACGAGCACTTCCACCTCCTCTGTCGGGTCAGGAAGTCGAGCGCCTTCCTCAAGGTCACACGCTTCCATCACTGGTAGAGGCAGAACCAGTGCAGAGTGCACACCCCCAGCCCCAGCAGCCACCAGTCCATCCACAGAACCCGCAACAATAAATACACCTTCAGGGTTCCTTGGTGTTACCCGGTGAAGACCCTTCCTTTAACTCAAATAGACTCCTCTCCACAATTTCCTACAGTCCTCATTCCAAATCTTTTCTTCTCTCTCTCTGATACTCCCCCTCAAACTTAACTAAAAAATTCTATCTAAAGGCACTCAATTTTCTTCTTCCCTATCCATGACTAGATAAAGAAGCTGTGGTATATATACACAAAGGGAATACTACTCAGCTATAAAACAGAATGAAATAGTGCCATTTGCAGCAACATGGATGGACCTAGAGATCATCACACCAAGTGAAGGAAGCCAGACAAAGACAAGTACCACATGATATCACTTACATGTGGAATCTAAAACAATGACACAAATGAACTGATTTACAAAACAGAAAGAGACTCACAGACATAGGAAAAAAAAAACAACTTCTGGTTACCACAGGGGAAGGGGGCAGTAATTAGAAGTTTGGGATTAGAAGATACAAACTACTACATATAAAAGAGATAACAAGGTCCTACTGCATAGCACAGGGGATTATATTCAATATCTTGTAATAACTTTTAATGAATAAGAATATGTAAGTGTATAACTGAATCACTATGCTGTACACCAAAAACTAACACAACATTGTAAATCAACTATACTTCAATAAAAAATGAATAAAAAACAAACAAACTGGGGGCTTGGGAGTCAGGCAGCCTGAGTCTTCGACCTGGCTTGTCCTCACCAGCTGTGTGACCTTTAGGCAGTGCCTTACCCTCTCTGTGCCTCAGTGTCCTCATCTGGAAACGAGAATCGTAACAGCAAGGGCCTGGCAGAGCGGCTGTGAGCACCGAATGAGAGGGATGCCGGGGGCACCGAGGGGCCCCTGAGCCCGGCTCTTCACCACTCAGTGCATCGAGTTCACAGCTTCAGTTTTTATCTCTCATGTAGGGATTAGCTCTGCACAACCAGTACCTCAGTTCTCATAACCTTCCTCTGTGAGTGTGACTCCGAGATAAGGGGCCCCATTTTACTGGAAGACAAACTGAGACTCCGTTTCTGCTCCTCTCTCAGGCTCTGCCCGCTCTACTGCACTGCCTGACAGTAAACTAGACGCCCCAGTGCCCAGGACACACAGGAAGCTTCGGAGCCTTCTCAGTGACGTGCTGTCTTTCTCGCCCAGCGCGCTGCAGAGTCTCGCTGAGAGGTTCTTCTCGCTGGGTTTCCTCAGCCTGTCAGCGGACAATTTTATATAGCTGCCTTCTCCACACATCTCTGGGTTTGGGGGAAGGGGGGATGGTTTTGTTTTTTTTATTATTATTATTATTATTATTATTATTATTGTTCTTGTTTGGAATTGGCTCAGGGCTGAAATAAATTTGGGAAAAATGCAAAGAACATGATTGTGAGAGTGGACTTGATTTGTCTCAACCTGGTAATTTGTTAGGGCCGTGAAGGTACCATGTGATAGAGGAGGTCCCCACTCCTCAGCCTCCCCAAATGACCTGTAGCCACCCCGAGTGCTCACACACCGAGGCACTTCCTATATAAAGACAAACGTATTTTGCTGTGAGCAGGCAATGCTTCTAATCTAAAAAACATAATGAAAAACTATCATCAGAGACTTGGGAAAAAAACATGATCCTTCTACAGGTTTTTATTTTTGTTTTTGGTGGAGGGGACAGAGCTCACAGTGGTGATGGGGCCACAAGTCAATCTGAAGCCATTAGGACCTACCCTGACGTCTTATCTGACTTAGATAAATATTCCTTAGAGGGAGAGACGCTGAACAGGTGGATCCATTTCAAGATTTAACAACTCCTGGGGACATTATTAAGTGGTATTCGATGGCAGGCTTTATCACCTCTACGCTTCAAGAAAGACATTCCATCTTGAAGAATTCTTGCCTTAATCCTTGACAAACCGGCCCTGCTCACACGTGGAAGATGAGGAAAGACACTCTCAGCCCTTTAAACCCGGATATTACCCACACCTCCAGTGCCACTGCCTGGGCAATGGATGAGGACGATGAATGACAGAGAAACAGCCTCGTGTCCGTGTGAAATAAACACTCCATACACATGGATGCCTCTGCCCCAGTCTCCCTGCACGCCCAGCCCAACACCATCACCAAAAGGTTGCTGCGCTGTAATTCCACACAACCACGATGGCTTGTCAGGGTTCTGCAGAAAGACCCCTGTGGTCTGAGGACTTCCAGGGGGTCTGTGGAGAAGGCTCAAGGTCAAGCCAAGAATCTGGGCTCTCAGCACCCCTGCCCCCTATACACACACACACACACACACACACACACACACACATACACACTACCCTGAAAAAGATGAAAAGTTGACCACATTCCAGATCCACAGGTAAGATTTAGTTTTATTCTTTCACTTTAAAACACCCTTCACACTTTCTCATCTGGTTCAATCCATTTTTGAATCGGCTGGGTAGAAGAATGAGAAAAGAAATTCGGAATCTCCCTCTAGTCTCATTCCTTCCCCGCAGCCAGCCCAGCAGCAAACACTGCCAACAGCCCCCACAGAGCACTCTGCTGTGGGCCCAGCATCATGCTACGTGCTCTTCCCACGAGGTGGGAACCCAGTGACCCCATTTTATACATGAGGACATGGAGAGGTACGTTTAAAACTTGCCCGAGGGCACAGAGATAGTAAGTGACAAGTCCAGGATGTGCACCGAGCTCAGGCCCGCACCAGAGTCCCCGGAATTCGCCACCGCAGGCCGGCGGTCAAGCTCTTTATCCTTGGCCTGATGGTGGCCGGGGGCAGGCCTAATTGCAGGCAGGCGATCTTTGGGGTCACACAGTCCATTTGTAGGTCTATTCTATTAGGCTGAGAAAATAACAGCATGTTTCTAGGATATCCTGCAAAAGAGATTCGTGTGGCCAGGAGCCAGAATGAACTTTGAAAATCTAAGCCAGCTAATGGGTTTTAGGCAAGTTTCTCACTTAAAGAGCTTGAAAGAGAGGGGCACCCTCAATCAATCAAGCAAATTAATTGAGCACAAATAGGTGACCTACTTTTAACGCAATCCTTCTGCTAGAGGATTTTGACTTTTGAGAATACAAAGGATATGATATTCTTCTTCGTCCCAGGGGACGAACCATGGCATACGAAGCACAGTTAAAGGACATGTAGACACTTAGCTGGAGAAGTGGTCCCTCCCAATCCCCCAGTCACCAGTGACCTCCTGTGCTCAATGGACTGGATGGCTGTTGGGCCTTGGGATTTGGTCTTTGGCCCTCTTTCCTTTCTCCATCATTTTAATATAATGAAGAGTCCAAAATCTTTATCTCCAGACTAAATACTCTGGGCCCCAGAATTCAATATTCAAGGCCCCACTGACCCTCTCCAGTGGGATGACCTTTAGTTCTTATCATCTTCTTCTAACTCTGTTCAAACTCTTGTGACCCTGGTCTCAGTGGCATCACCTGCACCTAGTAACCTAGTTAGGTACCCATGCACCTGACTCCGCTTCCTCCTCACCCACCACACATCCACACATCAAGACCTGCCATGGTGAAGACGGTACAACATGGTGGTTAATGTAGGACATGGGCTTTGGCATCAGAGAAGGCTTGAGTCCTAGTCCACAAACTACCTTGACCTTGGGCAAGTAACTTCATCACTCTTACAGTACTTTCCCTCATCTGTATAATGAGGACAATGCCTCCAAGAGTTACTGTAAATATTAAACTGGATAACATAACCATTGCCAAGTACCTGTATTTCTAATGTCCCAGGCCCACTTGTCTCCAACTCACTGCCACTTGCTAAGCTTGGGCTGACACCCTTTCTCCTCTGACTATGAAAATGGGCTCCTGGTGGCACCCCAGCCTTTAGACCAACCCCACTAAAACCCATTCTCCACACCACAACCAAAACAGTATCTGTATAAAGACAAAGAGAACCTCACTAGCATGTATTGAGACACCTTGTCCAGTCTTGCCAAGGAAATCAGAACAGAAGAAAAAATCTTGACATAGTGACAGGTATAAGAGAAGCCCAGTTCACAAGGTGTGGGTTAGCCATTGGTGGTACCCTTTGTTGAACGATTTGAAGAATATGACAAGACTTACAGAGCTTCTCCCCAGGACAAAAGCACTACTCATACACACACACACACACACACACACACACACACACACACACACACGCACACACACACACACACACAAATAGTCAGAAGCTCCAGGAGATACACAGACCCCAGGTTCAAACTCTTGACTTAGAATGTTCTTCACCCTGGCCTTCAACCACCTCATCACTCTTCATAAGCCTGTCCCCCAGGCGGATTAATCTAAGGAGGATTCAAACTTTGAAACAGGAGGTTTCTTTATTTGCATATTCCGGGTCCCCAAAATCTGCCAAGAGAATTTAGTAGGCAGCTCAAGGCACTTTTCCCAGAAATAGATGGCACCTCTGAAGGGTTCTTAAAGAAAGTAGCATAAAATCACGATCAATCATGCACTTGAAAGTCTCAGAAGTTTTTTCAGCCTCAGCAGGTGCTGGCTAAGGAATTGCACTTGGTCGTCTGAGAAAAAGCACCAGGGAGGTGTAGGAAACACTGAGTTCTCAGGTGTGTCCCCATGAGTCCCCTTCCCCACTTCCCCCCAACCTGAGCACCAGATGGCAGAGAAACTAAGCCCACAAAGTCCCCTACAAATTGCTTAAGGGCATCAGACCAAGAATCTTAGGACCCATCCTTCCTACGACGCTTCTAGGCAGTGATGTCAAATTGCCACCCAGATGGCTGAGGCGAGTCACGTATCCTGAGGCTCATTTTACTGGAAACCAACAGAGTGGCACCAGCCTAAGAACAACTCTTACATCCGAGCATGAAAACGGTAGCACACGCGTTAGGCCAGCATTACTTTAGGTCCTGGGCCATTTGTTTTAGCAGATTTACAGGAGAGAAAAAAAAAAAAAAAAAAAGACCCTATTTTTCACCATCCATAAAGCTTTAGTGTTACAAACAAACCGTTTAACTGAAGTTGATGTTTATAGTTTGGAAGAAACATTCAAGCAAAAAAAGCCTTGAATTTTAACTGGATTAGGTTAGGGGAACCCTGAGAGAATGAGAAAAAGCCAGCAAAGAGAACACAACGGGAAACAGGACAGAAGCTACACCCAGCAAACCTGATGGGTGGGCTCTCCCAGTTCCAGAAGCCATCACTATTCCAACACAGCCAGTCCAGAGAGGAAGGAACTGAAGGCTTCTTACCAATGTGTTGAACTCCAAGAGCTGACAGTGTCCCCATCTCGAAGGGAGTGGGTTCTGGTCATCTGACCATGCTTTCAGCCTCCCCACCTCCCATCACCACCTCTGCTCCAACCCGTGGAGTAAACACTGTGACATACATTTAAAAATATATATATATGGGCCTGTTCATTCCTGATTCGTGGAAGTGTCACAGTGAGGATCTGGAAGGTTCAGCTTTTTCAGCCCTTCACAGAAGTTTCCCATGTCTGGTTCTCTCTCTCACAACAACCCAAGGTTTGGCAGCTGGTTTCACTGAGTCCTCTCCCTCCTCTTGGACAACTTAGCCTCTTACCTCCATTCCAGTGAGGACAGGGGCTCTGAAAGGCAAAGTGCCGAGGCTAAGGTTGGGGGAGGGGTACGAAAGGTGTCCCAAGGGGCTTGGACACAGAGAATCGTAATGGGATGTCCAGATTCTTCCACAGTGATAGGTCTTTCTAATTAGGGGCATTCACATCCTGCAGTGAGCCTGTCCTGACAGAACAACTGAACAGAATACTGGCTAGTGTCTTGCTTTTTCCTTGAAAGAGCCAATTTGCCCCAAGGTGGAAGTAATAATCCTTTGTCTGGATGTGTCTTGTCATTACTGTAGTGGTCACCACCATTGTCATCATCCTAACAACAGTAACAGCAGCAACTACCATTACTACTACTCTTATTATTCCTTGGGCACTTACCACCTGCCAAATACACAACAGTAACTCGCTCTGCATATATTACCTCACATCACCCCTCCAATACCTACATCGTCCAGGTCAGAAAACCGAAACTCACGGAGCGCTGAAGCAGGTCGTGTGATGCTAAGTGCCATGCGTCAGCAACCGCGTTTCCATAGATGCATCCATGCCATCCATACGTATCACCCCAAGTCCACTCTCATCTTAGAATGAATAATCAGGAACAAACTTCTCTTGTCAGAGGACCCGGCATTCATTTACTCAATAAGTATTTCTGTGCAGTCACCGCGCATCTATCCTCTCACTAGGTTTGCTCCCAGGGATGCACGTGGCACGTGTGGGCCCTGCCCTCGTAATGAGACAAACCCAGCAAAGGGTGACGTCCTCCCGGGGGCGTCTGGGGTCTCTGCCATCCGGCCTTCCTTGCTGGCTCCATCCTTTCTGTCCTGCTGAACCTCCTCCTTCCACATTTCAACACAGGACTTTGAAATAGAGTCAATATATATATCAGAAAAAGGACAGGCTTGCAACGCTTTGAATTTATAGATCCACCCCTCCAAATCTTCTACAACACTACTTCCTCCTCAAGACTAGTGAGCAGAAGAGTCTTGAAAGTAGCAGTATACATAAGACACTCATTTTTAAATGGGACAAACAGGTTTAGAGGTTGGGTCACTTGTCTGAGGTCACACGGCTGGCCTGCTGATTCAGTGGGTTTAGGTTCAGCTGTGAGTCACAAAAAGAAACAAGATAGAAGTTGGCTTCTCTCTGTTCCACTCTCCTCAGGTGCCTGGGAGCCTTCCAGCTCACCACTCTGCCACCCAAGGGTGAGACTCCTTCTTCATGGTGACAGTCGATGACATTCCTACTCCAGTAATAAGAAAGAGAGGAAAAGTACACCAAAGTTGCCCGATGTCACTTCTGCTTACATCTCACTGGCCAGAACTTACTAATGTGGCCACAAGGAGGCACTTGTGCGGGCTAGAAGCATCCGGGCACAGAAGAATGGGCATGGCAATGGGGGAGTGACCCTGACCAGAAAGGCAAGGTCAGAGGGATAAATACAATTGAAAAAGAATATATATATATATATATGGCCACAAGGAGACCGGGAAATGTAGTCTTTATTCTAGTATCCATTTGTCCAGCTAAAATTTTGCCTACGAAGGAAGAAATGATTTTGGGGAAGAGCTAACCAGCTCTGCTGCAGTAGCATAAGTGGGACAGTCCCCGATCTATGGGACTCCAGAGACCCCACCCTGTCAGATAGGCTTTAATTCCTATTGGACAGCAATGACCATTGGTCCTCTCTTCTTCACCGCAAAAAGAAATTGCTAAGTACGCCTTAGAACTTTCTTTAAAATTTCATTAGCTTTCAATTCAATAGCTAAAGACCATCTCCAAGCTAATGTGTATGGTCTCTGGTGGTTTTAAAATACACCTGCTAATGCGTTGATGTTCATCTCTTCAAAAGATGGAGCGTAATTCCACTTACCTTAAGTGTGGGCTGTATGTAGTGACTCACTCTTAACAAACAGATGTGGCAGAAAAGTGACAGTATGTGACATGTGGAACAAGATCAGAAAATGATCATTCATTCTAAGAAAAGCCAAATCTCATGTCATGAAGTCACTCAAGCAGTCCTATGGAGAGGCCCTCATGGAAGGAACTGAGGCCTCCAGCCAACAGCTCTGTGAGTAAGTTGGATGGATTCCCCAGCCACAGTCAAGCCTTCAGATGATTGCAGTCCCAGCAAATGTTTTGAGTGCAACCTTTTGAAAGACACTGGACCAGACCAGCCATCCATGCCATTCCTGAATTCCTGATCCACAGAAACTGTCAGATAAAAATATTTGTGTTCTGAACCAGTAAGTTTGGGAGTCATTTGTCACACAGCAATACAGCAATATAAGTTTCAATGTAAATTCAGTGCTTTTCTGGTTTGAGAATTTGAGCAAGTAGAAATGACCACCTTGATAGAGAAAATGTGCATTTTAAATGGCTACATCCTAGCTCATCACCCGCTTTTAAATGGTTTGGAGCAGTGTTTCGATGAGCTGCCCCGGATGCCACTGTGAAGAGGAAGGGCCAGTGAGCCATCCCTGCTAGAACACATTGCTAATATCACATCCCTGAGTAGTCCCAGGAAACAGCAGAACCTGCTCTTGGCCAATTACCACCAGGAAAAACAGCTCAGGATCAATGAAGCCAGCATCAAAATGATGAGTTTTGGCAAACTCTCTCCAGTCTCCAGATGGATAATGCTGAACAGTTCTACTCAACAGGTTAACTTATTTACTTATCTGGGAAGCACTGTGGAGCTTAATTACCTCAGTAGGTCCATTTAAGATGCATTTCTGTTGAAAGTGGAAGGTTCCACAGGAAGAATATCAAGGTTATTTCATGATGGAGATGAATTGTTGGTAACTCCTGTTTGGCAACTATCCCAAGTCAAAGGTCATGCTTTAAGATGCAGGTCCTTGAACTTTCATACCAAGATATCACCTCTGCCTGTATCTCAAGCAGGGATCTTGGGAAGGGGAACCAGAAAAGCACGTCCTACCGGGGGTACTTGGAATCATCTGGTGGGAAGGCTTTTTAAACTACAATCTGCCCTCATCTTTCTGCATCTGGAGTCTAAGGTCAGCACCTAGTCCTTTGCTGAGAATCACCACCATCAAAAGCCACCATTACTAGGGAAAACAGATTTTCAAAAATCTTCAGAAAGTAGAGGTTGAGAAAAAGTTGAAAGCCACCAACCTCTTTCATATAACAATACAGAATGCTTGTATATTAGGTATTTTTATTATGGACCAAAGGGTTCCCATTTAAAATACAGATGAGAAGACTCTTCTTCCAATAGGACCCTTGAAGACTGTCACTAGAAGACGGTGGCTCCTATTACCTTTTTGCCCCAACCAGCTGGAAGCTTGAAGCTAAATCTAATGCTCATTCGCAGTAAATGTATTAGCTGTAGGGGCTGTCATGTTTTTTTCTTCCTCTTTGTATAGGATTTGTATTTTCTATTTCTATTCTGACAGCAATTTATGTCTCTTCTTTTATCATATGATGTCTCGATCACTTTGGGAAGGAGGCAGCATATGAATTAACAGCGAAGACAACGAAAGTGGCAGGCATGGTACTCAGGTTTCCTTCTCATCCACAGCTATCAGAATGTATTTTCAGAACAAGATGCAGGAAACAAGAAGACTCAGGTAACTGTCCCTTTAAGGAGTGGGCCCTTAGAAGCCGCTACCATCGGAGAAATCCCGCCTTGGCTCTGCTAACAAAGCTTCACAACTCTCCAAAAGAGACTTCCCCTCTCAAGGCTCAAAGGCAGGTCAAGCCTCCAGAAGGGACATACTGGGGCCAATAAACGTCCCAGGCAGTAAGGCGGATTCCTAGCTCCGGAGCAGCGCAGTCTATCTGGCACTCCCACTCCCGCTGGATGACGTGGCTCATTGTGTAGGTTTTATCGCCTCCTCTGGAGGAGAGAATTTTGAGCCAACAGCCTTCTCAGATAAGAGTGGAGAGCGTCTCTTCTTGTGACAGTAATGTTTCTGCCTCCTTAAAACCCCACTTGAAAAGCCCGTGGAGGGAAGTATCTCAAAAAAGGCAAGCAGGGTGTGCCTCTGGGATTTCTAAGTCAACCAGCAAAACTAAAAGAGGAAAAATAAAAGTGGGGGGTGGTGGGTAGGGAGAGTCTTCCTTACAAGTAAATACATCATGGACCGGCGAGGCAGGGTGGGAAAGGGCCCCTCGGAGCTCACAGCACAGGAGCCGGCCCCCGACGAGCATGAACTCAAGCCCGTCACCAGGCTTTCCTGGGCTGCACTGCACCTCTGCTTCTCTGTGAGAGACACGCCAGGCTCACGCAGAGCTTTAAAAATATCTCTCCACCCACTGGAAGTCTGATTAATCAGCCAAGTTCTCACCTAGGTGTCACAGTGGTGGCAGTGATGCGTATGCTAGTGACAAGAGGGTGCACGGAAGGCACCAAGGGTCTTATCTAGCAGAGAGGAAGATTCAGAGCGTAGAACTTAAAAAGAATGAGCTCTGAAATCAGGGTGGCAGTCTGCGGCCCATTCCCAATACGTGCTAGTTATGCGACCTTGGACAAGGGGACTTACCCCTCTCCCTTTCCCACAGTTGCAAAAACAGAGTTATTAATGGACCCCGCATCAGAGGATTATTGAAAAGATTAAATGAGTTAATTCACATCACGCACTTGGATCAGTTCCTCACACGTAGTAAGCACTCAGTAAACTTCAGCTGTGATGATGATGATGACAATTGACAATGTCGAAACTGAACAGAAGGACAGGTGTTTGCCAGGTAGAGAGACCGTTCCTGAAAGAAGCAGCTGAAACAAAGGCAGAGCAGCAGGAGAGATGGAGAGGCAGCGGGAAACCACCTGAAAGGCAAGCGAGGAGTCAAAGCAAAGGGAAAGGAAGGGGCCCGGCCACCCAGGGCTTCGGATGCTTTGTCACAGACATTCGCTGTCGCCAATACAGCTACAGGCTGTGGAGAGTCACTTCAGAATTAGAAGCAGAAGTGAAGTATTAAAGGGTAATGTGCTATGATGGTTGAAAATTACTTTTAACTGGTTCAGGTAAAAAAATAAAATAAAATGATTGATAATCAACTTGTGCTACGACAAAGTCATTGGTACAGAAACAACCCTCCCACCACATACAACCATAAACCTGAACAAAATAGACAAAGCAAGTGTTTTCAGGCAATGAGCGGGAGGCGGCACAAGGCTGCATCTGCAGGGTGAGAGGAAAGTCACACGGTGAGCCCCCTGCTCACCCTGGGGGACAGTTTCCCACCCACAGTTCTTTCTTTGGGGTAGCTGAAGGGGCTAGGGTCTGCGGAGGCAGGCAGCAGAGAGGGGCCCTCAGAAGCCTGTGTGTGGGTTCCCTATGAATGCTCGGCTGAAGGCTGGGGAACCCACGTGCAAGTTGAGACTCGACCAGACTCACCAGGAAGCAGTGGCTACGAGGCTGAGAACAGAAGGCAGACACCAGAACTGAAGCATCCTTAGGAGACATCTGAAAAATCCTCCTTAATACCCCAGCATCCAGCTGAGACCCTAGAAGGACCACATCCTAAGAGAAAAGAACACACTCCAAAGGTCTCTGTTAGACCCACCTAAACAAAACCTAAAATCAAGCCCTAACAAGACCCACAGGGAAGACAGAGTGTGGAGGCTGAGTCCCTGTCAGGTTAGAGGGGCTTGGGAGCCATCCTGGCATTTCCACAGATCTACCCCAGCATAAAATAAAACATAAAGTCAAACCTACAGAAGCTTAAGGTGGTCAGCTCTAACTGAACTACCTATTAGAGGGACCTTCAAGATCCCACCCCCGCCCAGCAACGTGGACTGAATGAATGTCTTCTAGAAACTGGACCCTCCAGCTGGGGCTGAAAAGGGGAAAATGATCTCAGGTCTGGAATAAAGTAAAGATAGAATGAAGAAGGCTAAAGACGCTCTACAAACCTTGTCTGCTGACAGATACTGGTCCTCCAAAGAACTTTAACTGTTGAGTCACAAAGCAGAACAGGTAAAAGCAAAGGGGACCATATGAAAACATCTTCTAATGCGCAATAAAGAAAGCACATCAGCTGCAAGACTTGGAGAAAAAGATTTTTGGAATAAAAAGATCTCTAAATTTGCGCCACGAAACAGAAGAGATTTTCATCATCGGTGTACAAGTTGTTCTCAATAACACAAAAAGTTGGACGCTATTCTTAAAATGTGGCCCCAGGAAAGAGAGGAAGGGGTTGCCATGAGGAGAACATATCCTAAGACCACAACAGCAACACACAAGGCTGTGTCCTAAGAGCTGCAAACTTGAATACCCATTGAGAACAGAACGGATAAATAAATTAAGGTCTTTATACACGAAGAAACACTGTTTACTGATGAAAATGAATGAACGTCAACGACCCTCAAGAACACGGTCGAGTCTTTCACATGTAATGTTGAAGAAAAGAGGGTGGACGCCAAAGAATAAATATACTATGGTCCCATTGAGATGAAAGGACAACACAAACACAACTAAACAATGGTGGCGAAGTCAGGGCCGTGGTGTCTTGGAGGCAGAGGTACCGGGAAGGACCTCGGGGACTTCGGGGTGCTGGTGCTGCCTTGTCCCTAACCTGGGTGGTGGCTGCATGAGTGTTCACGTTCATTAACAACCGAGCTGAACACTAACACTCTTCTGTATCATCCTCTGACCGAATAGTTAAGGGGGAGCTATTGAAATAAAATCAAGCTACAAAGAAACTGAAACTTTGATCCATAGTGAAAATATGCTCTACAGGCAATAATAAAAAAAAAATTTTGTTTTGTCTGTTGAGTCTTGATTACCAGGGTTGGAAGAGAGGGGTGGGACAAATTAAGAGTATGAGATTCGCAGATGATGACTATATATATAAAATAGATAAACAAGGTCCTACTGTATAACACAGAAAAGTACATTCAATATCTTGCAATAACCTATAATAGAAAAGAATGTGAAAAAGAATATATATTTGTATCACTGAATCACTATGCTGTACACCAGAAACTAACACAACATTGTAAATCAACTATACTTTAATTTGAAAAAAAAGATATTTACAAAACATTCCTGAAACCCATTCCTCTCAAAAATAAAACAATAAAAGTAATCCTAAATTTTTTTTAATTATGCAAACAACTAAATGATGTGGTAGCCAGATGACATAGAAGTGCAAAAAAAAAGGGAAAACCGATGTGAAAAGAGGCATGTTTTATGGAAAACAAGGAATGAAGATCTAGCATGAGAAAGGTAGGCATTCCTGAAACACAGAAATAACAACCATCCAAGATGTGAGAGCAAACTAACTTGGACTCAAAGGAGGACCCAAGTCATTGATCTAAGAGCCTGACACTGCTACTGGCAAAAAAGAACACGAAACACCCACACTCAGACATGTCCCAATGGCCACCAGGCAGCCGCGAGGGGAGCAGACCCCAACACCACAGCTGCAACAGCAGAGGGCAGGCTGGCGTATATCCTAATGGCCCCAAACTGGAAACAACCCCAAAATCCATCCTGGATAGAATGGAAATAGAAATTGAGATATATTTATATACAATGGAATACCATACATTACTGAAAATCACTGAACTTCAGACAGAGGCAAGTTTAGTTTAAGACAGCCTCACAAGATTGTTCAAGAAATAGCACCGAAAAAATTGTCTTTTAAAAAATTATAATTCATGTGTCTAATAAAATTCCACATGAGACACTCTAAATTTGCAAGATACTGCTAATGAATTTTTTATGTGCAGAAACTCCCTGGGTAGCCTGCAAACTCCTTGGGAACAGGCAATGAATATTATACTTATTTGAATTCCTCCTCCACCCGGAAAGCATTTGGGTAAACATTTCTGTAACGAACAGATGAATAGAAATGAATATATACGAATGAACATGAATGAATGAATGAATGAATGAATGAATGACGATCTCAACCAATTCATCATTGCTGAGTTTATTCGTTGGGTGATTTCCAACTCCAAGTTGACTGCGTCAACTTGACGCAGCTTTGCATTATTTTCCCCTGAGCTTTGTATAAAGAGAAGAAATAGAAACTTCCCCGGGTGAGTGGCAGCTGGAGATGGACTGCATGGGGAGGGGCTTTGTTCTCAGAGGGTCACCACTCATGGACTGGATGCCTTTGACCCTTGCGCTGAAGGAAAGGGGCATCCGTCCCTGGGGACAAACACTAACCAGGTGGGGAAACCGGCCCCGTGATGATTCATAAGCAGGAGGCTGCAGCTTTTGCGGGGCAGGGACAGTAACACCTGCTCCCACGATGGCTGGACTAAAGGATGCTTCAGTGCCCACCAGTGTCCATCAGCTCCCTGTGCAATGCTGCCAGTCCTCTGAGGATGAGTAAGTGGCCCCAGAGTGTAGGACTTTAGGGATCGGCTGACAGGAGGCAGCTCGAGGAGCACGGGAAACAGGCACAGGCTGGGGAACTTTGGCTTCCCCGAGAACCACCCTGCAGTGTTTGAACTGATGCAGACCAGCTGGTTTTCAGACCCGGCCCACCTGCTCCACACTCAGAACACAGCTGCTCAGCCCTGCCCGGCGCCCCAAGATGCTCGTAACAAAGCCTGAGCAATCACGACTCAGGGTTCACCGTGGCTAAATAAATAAATAAATAAATAAATAAATAAATAAATAAATAAATAAATAAACAGAAGGAATCTTCCATCAGGAAATAAATGGCCCCTCTCCAGGCTGAGAGCCTTGATTACCCTCCTGAAGGACAAACACAGCATTGTCACCAGCCGGCCTCAGGCCATAGGGTCTAGCTCCCCTCAGCCAGGGGCCCCGCCCCGCCCCGCCCCACCAGGACTTCCACCTAACCCTGCCCACCGGGGCCTGCAGGGCTGGGAGACTCACTCCCCGCTGGTCTTCCCTGCTGAGAAGGCGCCTTTCCGCCCCGCTCAAACGCCTGTGCCCGGGTGAAACTCGGGATCCGCGCTCTGCTGCTCACCCAAGAACACAAGGGCCCGGCGGCCAGCCGGCATCCGAGTGGAGAAGGGCCGAAATCCAGCCAGCAGATCCCTTGAAAAGTCTCATTCCCTGGGGTGGCCTGGATTTCACAAAGGAAAAAAGTCATGGCACTGAGAGGTCGCAGAGAAGTCACCCCTTGATTGTTCATGGCCAAGTTGGGAAGAAGGAGGAAGAGAAGGGGAAAGCCAGGGCAGGAGAGAGCCGCAGACGATTTCCAAACTCCACTGGGTTAGTGTTCGCAGCCTCTTCAAGAGGTCCCCGAGACACACAGATTTCTCCCAGTCCCTCCTGCTAACTGAGGGCTAAACCAGGGGTGCCTACTCAAAGGAACAGTGAAACCCCCTAAATCAAAGCACCACCGCCCTGCTCTCCACCGGGAGTGGACGCCCCGCCCACCCAGGACGCAGGAAAACCTGGGTCTCGCCCCACCTGCCGAACACACCCAGCCCGGCCTCGGACTTCGTTGTGGCCGCCGGGATGGGCTCACTTCAGAGGCAGTCAGGGCTCTATGTTCTGCTTCCGTGTCCTTGTCCAAGTGGCCTTTGGCCAGTCGAAGGCCAGCAGATCCAAGGGTCCCGCTCTCCTCCCGGGCCTCCAGTCTGTCCAGGCCGTGGTGAGCAGCTCCTGAGCCTAAGGAACCTGGCTCCGCCCACACCACGCCCCTTCCTCTCACACCCTCCAGCCTCTCCTCTGGCGCAGCCCACCAGCCTCCGGGCCTCACTGCAGCATCATGTAGCTAAGCAAGCCTCTACGGGTAGATGTCCCGGACGCCGCGGGTCGGCTCCAGAGCACTGCCATAAAGCGGGTATCGCAACAAAGCAAATCCCAAACAATGTTTTAGTTTCCCGGGGTGTAGAAAAGTTCTGTTTACACTACCTTGTGGCCTATCAAGTGTGCAACAGCATTATATCTAAACAAACAGGTACATGCCTTCATTTAAAAGTATTTTATTGCTAGAAGGTGCTAACCATCACCTGACAATGCAGTGTTGCCACAAACCTTCAATTTGTACCAACTGCAGTATCTGCGCAGTGCGGGAAAGGGGGGAAGAATGAAACGCGGTCCCCCCCGCAGAGAGGCAAGCGGACAGCTCAGGCCCGTCCTTCGGCTGCCTCAGCTCCGGCCGACCACGAAGCAAGTCTGTCTTCCCTGGCCCAGAGCGGAATCTCCCCACCTTGCCTTGTAAGACGTGTGCACGGAGAAAAGCACACTGGTTCGGACCATTACACTTCAAAGCAGAGATGTGGGCCATCTGGGGTAATTTTAACTTCCCTATTTTAGAAAGTAAAATTAAACTTCTTGTTTTGAAACAGTGTTACCGGGAACACAGCATTCCAAAACAAGAAGGAAAACCGATCTGGCTTGGCCTCAGCAGATGCAGTACCTAGGCAAACATCTGGCTGAATCTAACTAATTTTCTATTCTTAAAAAACAAAACAAAACAAAACAAAAAAAAAACCTTCTTCCTTGTTTTACTGTTTTTGAATCAAGGGCCTGACTTCCCCTAGATACAAAGTGTCACTGTCCCAGGATGAATTCAGCAGTCCTGTCCCCAGGATTGTTCCTATCCCTAACCCAGGGCTACACTGTGTTATGAAGGCACAGAGTCCATCAAAATAATTGCTGGCCATTCCCACCTAGACACAGCTTCCAGATGATTCGGATCTGGGCAGGATTCAGAGCACCATGGCCACAAGTCAAGAGACAGCATTAGCACGGCTTCAACCTCCCCCGCAGCTGAGCCCTATCATGAATGACAATCTGAGAACAGGGCCAGCCTGGCGATAAAGATTCCATAAACTGGAAAATACATCTGGGGACTGGAAGGCTACCTCCCCAGTCAGTATCCAAAGGAACTGAAATATATTCCCCATAGAGTTTTCAGGCTATCAGGTCCATCCCACACAAAGAGGCCAGTTAGGCAGAAGTGATCTCTGAACTCTTGCCTGCCTCATCACGGTTGGACTTGGCCACAGCCGGCGGCCAGAGCCTGGCGCTTTCACTCTGGAGGCACAACAGCCACACATGCCTCCCCTGGGTGGCTCGCCCCCGACCCGGGGCAGGCTTCTTACCGTCCAGCTCCTCCACGGAGATGTTAGCAAGCTGCTCGCTGTCGCTGCCAGCGGACAGGGACCGGTTGAGGTAATTCCCCTTGTACAACAGGCCGGCGGTCACGTGGTGGAAAGGCATCTTCTCCCTGCTCACGATAGACGGGGGGCGGGGGAGAGAAAGACATCACCATTCATTCCTCCTTTCCTTCCTTGAAGGACCACCCTGGTGTTCAGGCGGCCAGCGTTATTTTTGAAATAACAGTCTAACATTTCTAGAGGGCCAGTGGGAGAATTTCAGGGTCCCCATGGCTGGAAGGATTCCCAAATGATCTCAAGCTCTATCCCTTCCCTCACTGGACGTCTGACGTCATTTTCCTCCTTTCATGATGAAGTGGAGCCACATCGTCCTTGCAGGCTGTGGGGTACCACAACATCATCCCACTGTCTCTCCACACAAACAGGAATATTCCTTGCTCCTTTCCCTGGCCTGAGAAACCCTTTATCAGTCCTCCTAAGAAAGGATCGTGCACCCCAGAAACGTTAAGCTACCCGGGGACTGGATGTCTTAGCCATGACCGTGTGGAAATCCAAGTGCTTCACGCTTCCCAGGTAAAGCAGGTGTTCCACTTAAACTGTGCTCAAAGCAGGTCAGAAATGCCAGGCTCTGCGTAAACACGGACAACGGTCTGCACCTCTGAGACACAGCCCCTGTGCCCGTTTGCACGGGTGGCTGGTGGGCACAGCCCTCTGAGACGCCCATCACTCCTGCCCTGCTGTCAAGGTAGAGCAGCATCTCAAGGTGGTCCAGAATGAAGCCACCTCCGGTACCCTCACAGGACATTAAAGCATCCCCTTAAGAGCAGACTAACAAACCCTCCAAGCTCCTCCACCCAGAGCGCCACCCCTGGGGCGCTCTGTGCAAGGTCAGAGGGAGGGAGGAGAGGTGGTTAAAAGAGGCCGAGTTAGAAAGGTGGCATCTCCCTATAGCGGAGAGCAAGGCTCTGTCACAGTGAGTGAGCCACGGGGCATGTCCGCTTTTGCTTCCCCATCTGCAAAGGGGGCTCAGAGGACTGATAAGCCTCTGAGCAGAATTAGGGAACCGGCAGGAAGTATGAGGAGTCAATTCTAGGGTGTGGGTAGAAAACACCTGTCTAACAGCACCAGGAAGGTGAACTGGGCAGCCCGGAAGGGGTAATCTCCCCGTCACTGGGCGGCATTCAAGCAGAGGCTGGGGGCTTCCCTGCCAGGGGCTCTGTGGGAGAGAAGTGGCCCCCACGCTCTCCCCCCACACACCTGTCATTCTCCACGTGAGTCACCTGTACAGTCCCTTTGGGGCCTCAGGTTGGCATCTGTGAGTTAAGCTGGGGTGGGAGCGGCCCCTCTGGGCACTGCTGAGTAACAAGGTGTAAATTACAGGAAGAGACAGCTGACAGAAGGCCAGTCTCCGGGGATGACTGTTCAGGGCTTCGAGG
This sequence comes from Camelus dromedarius, assembly GCF_036321535.1. Taxonomy (NCBI): domain Eukaryota; kingdom Metazoa; phylum Chordata; class Mammalia; order Artiodactyla; family Camelidae; genus Camelus; species Camelus dromedarius. The sequence continues at coordinate 22,978,411 of NC_087459.1, read as the reverse complement.
CACCCGAACCTCGCCGTCCCTCAAACCACACTCATGACAGCAACTGTCCGTGATGATGGATGTTAGAACTGGCAGGCGCCAGGGGACAGGGGGCCCTGTCTTCTTTCCCTGAGACACCACTGAGTGCCAGGCATGGCAGGACACCCCCTCCTCTCCCTTCCTCCTGTCTAGAGCACACCCCAGCACACCCCTGTTGGGCTGAGAGTTGATGAGTAGAGATCAACCCATGAGACTCCTAAGACTTACAGGGGTTGACCAAGAGCAGGAGGCTGGCTAGTGAAAGAATCTGAAAGAACCCGTCCTCAGACACAAGCCTCCTACGTGCTCTTCAGACTAAGAGCCTCAGCTCAGCATCAGGCGTTTCCACCCGGATGTCAAACTCCCGTTTCCAACTCATGATGTCTAAAAACGAATTAATTATCTTCCTGAAAAATAGGCCACACTTCCTGATTTCTCTATTTCTATCAAAGGTACTTTTCTCTCATCATAACAACTGGGACAACTCTCACAAATGTTCTGGGCTCCAAAACAGTAAAACGGACACGTGGCAGAGGCGAGAGCCAGCCGCCAGCCTCCAACCTGCTCTGAACTCTTTCCACAGCCAACAAAACGTACATACATCCACCGGCCGATCGCAGGTGACAGGCTGTAGTTGCAAAGTACGCGTGCGTTTGCCAATTGTCAGGGGTCCATCTTCAGCTAATTGTAAGTCCAACTTTGCCCCTCCCGGTCAAATCTCTCCTTACACATAAATAGAATGCAAGAGTCATTCTTTGAAAGAAGACTTCAACTACCATCTCCTCTTTTCTACAAGTTAATTTTCAGACCAAACAGGTTTAAAGGCAAGAATTAGTCTCATGAGCTGGGATCACTCTCCCTGTCCTAAAGCCAATCCTGATTCAGGGGGCCATGTGCTACCATGGTCATTGCACCCCGGACTGATTCCCATGGTCCGGGGGATGAGAAGTGAACATTGGCTGACACTTCCTGTGCGGTTTCAGCTTCCCCCTCAGCACTGGCCCCAGGACCCGGTCTCAGTCTCACCAGCTGTTATTTTAACCATTGTTTCAATCCTTCGTAAACATGGGAAAACACCCACACTGATCTCTACTTGTGCCACCTGGAGGGAGGCCCCACTCAGGTCAGTCTAGGCGTGAAAGCATTTCTTCCCACGCCACCACTCACCCCTCTAGTTTCTCAGCATCTTGTAAGTATCTTCTTGTGATCACCTTTTACTCGGTTGTCTGAAGCTCTGGACCTGCCACACACATTTTCACAGCCGCAGTTACAAGGTTATACTCAAACACGTATGTCCAAGCCACTCCCACCCTTGTTCTGCCACCAAAGAAAAACATTTGAGTAGTTTGCAGAGAAAACTGGTCACAACCGAGTCCCACTTGATATGTCAACATAATTTGCTTCTGGAAAAAGCAGCTTACAAAATTAGGTACACATTCAGTTTATTCACCCAACATGCTGAAACTCTAGTGGGAAAGAAAACATGCGCAGTTGAACCACCCATGTAGATAAATAAAGTCATGTTCAAGAAAAGGAAGAACATTATCCCAAGTTAGCTAAAAACAGCTGCTGCAATTAAGGACTAAATTTCACTCCGCCACCTGGGGAAACCCAAGCTTTAAGATTCTCTCTTTGGCTGAGGAAGGGAAATGTACAAGTTCATCAGCAAAGACAAACATGGGTCCCTATATGGAGGGCAATGAATAAAAATAGACATTAAATATTTTCAACAGCAATTTCACTCATTGAGAAATATTAGTTACATGACTGCTTATCATGTGAACAATTGTTCTGTATTTACTGTAAGGTGGTATAGTTTCATGACTAAGAATCAGGGATTTCTGGTCAAAAGTAGTGTTAAATTCTTTTTTCAAATTGAAGTATAGTCAATTTACAATATTGTGTTAATTTTAGAGTACAGCATAGTGATTCATTTACACAATACATATATATTCCTTTTCATATTCTTTTTCATTATAGGCCATTATAGATCTGAATATAGATCTCTGTGCTACACAGTAGGACCTTGCTGTTTATCTATTTTATATATAGTAGTTTGTATCTCAAATCCCAAACTCCCAATTTATCTCTCCTACCCACTTTCCCTCTGGTAACCATAAGTTTGTTTTCTATGTCTGTGAGTCTGTCTCTGTTTTGTAAATAAGTTCATTCAAATTTAAATCCTAGCTTTGCCTTTATTAGACATGTAAGTTAATTAACCAACACCATTTTGATACATACTGAATAGTGTTTTTGTAAATATGAACTAAGGTATGGAAAGCACTGGACTTCGCAGCAGGCACGTTCTCAATAAATACCATTGGGAATTATTTGCTAAGGGTTCCATGAAGCAGGATGCAGGGCAAAAGAAGGCTATGATGTATTTATTAGGCTGAAGGTAAAACACACTGCAGGGTTTCGAAGGAGGGTCAGGAAGGACCTAGCAGAGGGTGAGCTTCAGAGAGGAGTTGGCTGGCACCACACACCACGGGGCTGAAGGATCCCGTGTGTGACAGCAGACCACCGGGGGCCCCTGCGCTAAGCGGGGTCAGCAAGCAGCTGACTGTATCAGGAAGAGGGGGCTATTTGAATGAAATGCACCAGAGCTGAAAAAGAGTCTATTTCCTGGGCACCAGGGAGGCTGACTCTGTGGTCACATCAAGGACAAGGTGTCGGGAGGTTAGAAACAAGATGGGTGGGTTCCTGTTTTCCAGATCGAGGAACTGGTTCACCTCTTGGCGGAGTGATAAACCAAAAAAAAAAAAAAAAGCCCCGCTCATCTTGGCTTGAGATGATGCCCTTGAGAAATGGTTAATTTGGGGTCAACCTGACTGGGACACAGGGCGCTCAGATATCTGGTTAAACATTATTCTAGGTGTGTCTGTGAGGGTTTCGGGATGAGATTAATCTTTTTTTTTTTAATTGAAGTACAGTCAGTTACAATGTGTCAATCTCTGGTGTACAGCACTATGTCCCAGTCATGCATATACATACATATATTCGTTTCAAAGGTTTACAAATGTTAGCCACTGTATATAAAAATAGATTTTTAAAAAGAGAGATTAATCTTTAAATCGGTAGACTGAGTAAAGGAGATGGCCCTCCCCCAGGTAGGTGGGCCTCACCCCATCTGTTAGAGGCCTCAACAGAACAAAAAGGCAAAGTAAGGGAAAAATCTGTTCTTTCTGCCTGACTGATGGAGCTGGAACATGTGTCTTCTCCTGCCTTTGGACTTGGACTCAGCCTGAAGCTGACACCCACAGCTCTCCTGGGTCTCCAGCTCACCAACTGTAGACTGGGAATTCTCAGCCTCCAAAACCATATTAGCCAATTCCTTATGATAAATCTCTTTATATATACTTATGTGTGTATGTGTATATACACACATAAATATGTATATATACACACATATATATATATCTTATGCTTCTCTGGAGAACCCAGACGAATACACCTTCCATTTTTCTTCTCTGTAGCACCAAAGAAAGACCCAGGCACATTGCTGCAGGCTGATATTATTGTTCTAGGCAAAGAGAACATCAAAACATAATTCTGCAGGGTCTCTTACGCGCAGCACTCAAGAGTGTGGTGTGGGGACCACTGCCAGTTGAATACTGTTTGCTGCTGGTTTGCAACGAGATAAGGACAGGAATTGAAAGAAAGCATTGAAATTTTTATAGCAATTTGTAGCATTGTCCCAACACCTAAGCATGTGACTGGTTGACTTGGTTTTGTTTTGTTTTTTTTTTTTTGTATATCTTTGCTTTTTTATTTTATTTTTCCCAGTAATTCATTCTTTCTATATTTTACAGAAATCAGTCTGCTAAGGACTGGAGCTTTCAACAAAAAAGCAAAAAACTAGTCTTTCCCCACAAATAGTTCAGCTTGAGAAGCACTTCTCTCTAAAGTACTTTATTTAAGTTGCCTCGATTTCTGCTAATGGACCACAGCATGAGAGGAAGAAAGACTTCTAGAGAAATGCATTTTAACTTGCCTCTGAAGTTTTTCAAAGATGTTACTTAAGATTTTTAAGTCTTAGATGGACTTCCGAAAGGAGATGCAACAGACACAGAAAACAAACTTACAGTTTTCAAAGGGGAACGGGGATGGGAGGGATAAATTAAGAGTTTGGAATTAATATGATACACAGCACTATATATAACATAGTTAAGCATCACGGATTTACTGTAGAGCACAGGGAATTATAGCCAGTATCTTGTAATAATCTATAATGGAAAAGCTGTACACCTGAAACTAACATAATATTGTGAATCAGCTATGGTTAAATAAATAAATATTTTTTAATCCAAAAAAACCCCTCTATATACAATACGTCATTCAAACGGAATTACTATACCACATTGAAAAGTCTAGTGCTAAAAAGCACTTAAAAGTCTTCGAAGCATTTAAATGTCATAAACATTTCCAATACATGTGGAAATGAAAACCCCCTAGTATCCCTTGTTTCTAATTAAGAAAAAAAAAAAAAAAAGAAAAAGAAAGAAAGTAGGTGCAAGACATCAGCAGGAGTTCAGGCTCTCCGCAAAGTGCCTGGAGTGTGGATGGAAACTACTGCAGGGGTTCCGGTCCTCCAATTACCAGACATACAAGAGGCAATGCTGACCCTGCATTCTAGATGTTAAAGCACCTACCCAACCCTGATAGGGCCTTTGCCAAGCTCCCCTAGAAACATCCATGACGGCACACAAAGATAATCATATCCCAACAGCACGAGTGCCAGGGTGTGGAAGAAGCTTCCATTAAGTCAGCACAGTTAGGACTAAATGGAAAAGAACCACTGGCATACCCACTTTGAATTCAGAGACTAAATAATGGAGTCAAATAGTAAAGGGTAAGAAGAGATTTTTATCTACTGAAATCTCTTCTATTTCTGGGACTCAGGAAATACCAACCACGACAGCAATCATTCTTCTGATTATGTTGGGTTTGCTTTTTGTAAGCAGCCAAGGTCAAAAACCCACTGACCTTCACGCCACTGAGAAGCAACAGTCCCCTTCCTCTAGCTCCTCGGGGATCCCACCTCCCAGTCTGCAGCATGGCTAGGAATGGAAGGGGCTGAGGCAAGCATGAGCCCGACAGGTGAAGATGGGACACTCGGTGCTGGGATGAGTGTCAGTGAGGACAATGACCTATGGGGATGATGGGTTTCCGTGTGTTGCTTTTGATTAAGGAAGAACAGCAGAAGACCTCAGATACCCCAGGAATGTATGTCTCCTCCCCAGAGTCCAAGAGTTAAGTTATGGGGACAAGAAGACCCCATCTTACTCCAGCAAAGATGCACTAGATGGATGCCAGCTAAGCGCTTGGCTAAGCACTTAAAAAACAATTGTGTTCCCTTGTAAAGATCCTGCAGGGGCAGGCCAGTTGGCAAGGAGGGTTTGGACAGAGCTCAAATCAGACAGGAATGAGTAAGCAGAAAACACCAACGTGAGGATCTATATAAAAGTTCTGCATCATCAGAGGAGGGAGCATTTTCAAGACGATGAAGCACAAAAAGCAGATTGTCAACAATAATACAAGAAAGAAGACAATTCTACGATGTTTCTGGTTACGTCCTTTAAAATAAGAAAGTGGGGTATCTATGAAATAAGAATGCAAAATCATAAGGAAAGCTCAGATTATAGCGAGGTGATATCAAGTCAGAAAGAAAAGACAGCTTGCTGAGAGGCAAGCTGATTTGGAAAAGGTGCAGGTCTTTGCAAAGCAAAGGAGAAATCCAAAAATAGTAGCAGACTGAAAAATCTACATTAATGGAAATAAAGAGTACTTCAAACAAATGGAAAATTCCACAAATAATATAATGTACCCAAGGACCCACCACCCAGACTGAAAACAAGCTAATATTTTTCCTCACTTGCTTAAGGTTTTTAAAAAAAGAAGTAATATCTTACATTGAAGCCCTGCCTACCTAGTCTGTTTCTCCACTTCCTTTCCTCCATTGTGACAACTTTATTCTGGGGGTGGAATATATTCTTCGGGTCCATGTTTAAATTTTCCTACATTTGGGTATAACTATATAGAATATATTATAGTATTGCTCTATATATCTTTCAATTTGCATAAAAAATATCACACCATACATATGCTTTTGCAACGTGCACATTTCACTCTGTATTAATAGATTTCAGGGACTTACCCAAATCCATACACAAACACCTAGTTAATCTAGTTTTAACTGCTCCACAGTTTTCCATTGTATAAACATACTGCAATTTTTTGATCCACTATCCAATTGAGAGAAAAGTATTCTGCAATGACCATCCTCACCTGTATCTCTTTGTATACATTTGGGGGGATCTCTCTAGTCAACATACCTAGATAAAATATTATAGGATTTTGCCAAAGTGTTCCCCAAGGTGGTTGGGTCAGTTCTCTATCACTACATAAAAAATTACCCCTGAACACAGTGGCTTAAAACAGCAATTGCTTAGCTGGGTGGTTCTGGCCCAGGAAGTTTCATGAGGTTGCAGTCGAGACATTGACCAGGGCTACCATTATCAGAAGGTGTGACTGGGGATGGAGGATCCACTTCCAACATGATGGCTCAGTCTAATGGCTGTTCACAACATCCTTGTGGGTCTCTCTAAAGGGCTGCTCAAGTGTTCTTATGACATGACGGCTGGCTTTCCCCAGCAAGTGATCCAAGAGACAGAAGGAGGGAGCTTTTATGACCTGGTCTCAGAAATCACAAGGTCACTTTCAACACATTGTATTCATTAGAAGCAAGAAACTAAGTAAAGCCTACACTCATGGGGAGGGAAATTAGGCTCCACCTTTTGCAACATGGAGTATCAAAGAGTTTGTGGACATACTTTAAAACCACCATCTTGGTTTTGGCAATTTAGACTCACCCATTAGCCTAACAGCATGTCCTTTTCCCCCACTGCTTTGCCAACACTGAGTATTATCAGACTGTTTCATTTTTCTTAATTAGATTTCCTTGATTGCTAGTTTAGGCATCTTTTTATATGGTTATTGGCCATCCTAATTTCCTCTTCTACAAATTTGTTTCTCACCCTTTACCTACTGGGTTATCATTCGGGGTTGCTTTGTTCTTTCCGTTACTGTTGTCCAACATTTCAGCTCAACCTTACTTTTAAACCCCTCAATATATTAGCCATCATTATTGCTGTAGTTGTTATTGTTACATCTTACAACCAATGCTCATCTAGACTCCTCCACAAACTTACTAATTTCTCTGCTCAGTGTTGCTTCTTTCAGGGCACTCTTCCCTTCTAGGTTCCACAGAATGTACAAATTCTTTCATTGAGGAACTATAAATGGAAAGTTTTTAAGTCTTTTTTTTTTTTTTAAAAAAGGTCTTTGTTTCAATCTCATTTGAATTCAACTTGGTAAGGAATTATAAATTATTTCCTTAGTACTCTGAGAACATTTTGTTGCTAACGAGAAGTCTACTTGTTCACCTGTTAATACTCATTCTGGACAATTTTAAGTCTATAATTTCAGACAGAGGCTCATCTCGATACTTGCATAACGAGATATATTAGATGTATGTTGGACCTTTTCATTCAAGCTCAATACTCTTGCTTGGCTCATCCAACATCCATTCATACCCCATCTGACTAAAAAAGCTGAAAAGCTAGTAACTTTGTTTTCCAGACTCCCTTGCTACTAGAGCTCTGTATAAGAATGAGTTACAATATTAGAAAGCACGTGCACAAGGTCAGAATGCAGAAGTGAGATGAAAACAGCGGTCTGCTGGGTCTCAAAAAAAAAAAAATTCTTGATTTGGAGCCTTAACTACCCTTCATGGTGTAAATACTCCTACAATGGCCAATTCCAAGCTACCAAGGTGATATCAGTGAACACGGAATTGGGAAGGGATGTAAAACAGTATACAGCACACCATTAAACAGTATTTTCACCATGCAGATGCCATGAACTAAATTAACCACAAAATCATAGATAACACTAATGTGTATTCAAAAAATTAGGAAGTGAAGAGTTTTTAGTATTTATTACCTTTGTGTTATAATTTATTTCACTGTAAGTTTATATTTCATCTGAGAATGTAAGTCTCTGTTTCATTTATCATGCTTTTAAGAATGGCTACATTTAATAACTGGATTGTAAAATTCCAGAAAATTGAACAAGTGGCCTTCACAGGCTGGTATGAGCTGGCTCCAGCAAGTCACTGGATGAAGGTCTTTTTCCTGACCACATCTAGCTGTTTCTACAGGAACGAAAAGTCACAGAAGCATGATATTTTCCTGCAGCAATGCTCCAGTGTCCACTCTTCAGTTTCCTGGCTGTGAAGAAGCAGTCATGGTGATGGCAGAAGAGTTACGGCTTCTGAATCCCTGGTTCAACTTCAAGTCCATTCTCCAGCTTTGAGGGGAAGAGGAAGTTTTAGGAACAGCAAGTATATCCCAGTGGCAGTCTCAGTGGTAGTAAATCTCCTGGAAGGTCGAGTCTGAATTATTCTGGGAGCCATTCTGGAGACTCAACCAAAATCCAGTCCATCAGCCCTTCAATGATTTTTATAAGCATCAAATTCCCTGTATGAAATCCCTTCCTTCTTAAAATACGCAGTATGGTTACTGGTCCTTGAACTAAACTTTAACTGGTATATTACTGTATCTTCCAAGTTTCTGAAACTTTTCAAAAATTTTTCATATTTTTATCTGTGTATCTTGTAAGCAATTTCCTCAAACTTATTTTTAAACTCACAAATTCTTTTTTTCAGTTGTAACAACTCGCAGCTTAATCTGTCTGCTCAGTTTTTCACCTAAATGACTATTTTCCATTTCTAGCAGTTTAATTTGTTGCTTTTGCAATTCCACTTTTTATTTATCACTGAGTATAAATCTTGCATTATAATTAAATTCTTTTACCTTTTCTTATTTTATTCCAGAACATCATTCTATCATCTCAGTTTCTTAAGACACTAATCTTGCTTGCGCCCCTCCGATTGCCCTAGCAGGAGACAGCTTGCAGGTGTGGTTTCACTCCGTGGACAGGAATAGCTTCAGCAGGTGCTGCCCGTCCCTTTGGAGCTGCACATGCACAGAGATCCACGCCCACAGCACAGGTGCCCTGGGCTTCACCAGCTGAGGACCGGTCTGTCCACGCGTCCTTGACCTGGAACACCTGCACCCCGTGAGTAGTTTGGATTTGGACTGTACATCCTTGAGGCACAGGTTTGGAGTTCTAATTTGTCACAGGGGCCTTTTCCTTCGGCAGCCATAGCTCCTGGTAGAATTAAGCATCTCTGCCACCTTGCTGAGCAATGGGCAGACTGAGCCTAGTGCCCACTCACAGGAGGGGCGGCCACACCAGGGTCTCAATTCCCGCTTCCTGCCAGCTGTGGATCCAGGAGCACACCTCTCCTCCCCGCATGGACGCTGACACTGCCAACTACCAGGGCTTTTCTTACCCTACCGCAGCCTCCACCCCGACACGTTTCCCTCTGGGTTCTGAGTCTCCTCTTCCTTTCACACCAGCTGATTTTACCCGTCAGGGTGTCGTCAGGAAAGCAGAGCCCAAGTCAGCTAGTTCGATAAAAGGATCTGAAACAGTGAGCTACCTGTCAAGTGGGCAGAAGGGCTGCAAAGCCCCACAGAGCCTGGTCGGCAGAGATCAGCAATAGCAGAAAGCTGTTCCCACCCCGACGCTGGAGGGACACATGCAGATGGCGGAATTGCCAGGACCTCAGAGTAGGGGTACCCAGAAGGAGCTAGAACCACACTGTTATATTTTCACCCAGCATTTCCGTATTCACTGTAGGAAAATAATTCACATTAGCTTAGTGACCATGCTGACAGAACTAGATATCCCTGCGATCTTTTTTAATTTCAAAGATAAGGAAAAGTCTTCCAAGCATCCAGGTAGAAAATACAGGTTGCCCATGGAGGAACAGGATGAGACTCAGCTTCCTGCATGACAGCAAGCTAGTCTAGCACAATCGGGACACAATCTCCATGCGCTGCTGCCTTTAGACAGTCACTTAAAGAAAAATGAGTCAAGAAGTTTACAAATTAAATTATGGGCCTAGAATAAATAAAAGCAAGAATAAACAAGTGGGACCTAATGAAACTTACAAGCTTCTGCACAACAAAGGAAATCATAAGTAAAACAAAAAGACAACCTACGGAATGGGAGAAAAGTTTTACAGATGAAACCAACAAAGGCTTGATCTCCAGAATATATAAGCAGCTCATACAACATAATAAGAAAAAAAAAAAAAACAACCCAATCCAAAAATGGGCAGAAGACCTAAACAAGCAATTCTCCAAGGAAGACACACAAATGATCAATAAGCACATGAAAAAAATGCTCAATATCACTAATTATCAGAGAAATGCAAATCAAAACTATAATGAAGTATCAACTCACACCAGTCAGAATGGCCACCACTCAAAAATCCACAAATGACAAATGCTGGAGAGGCTGTGGAGAAAGGGGAACCCTCCTACACTGCTGGTGGGAATGCAGTTTGGTGCAGCCACTGTGGAAAACAGTATGGAGATTCCTCAAAAGACTAGGAATAGACTTACCATATGACCCAGGAATCCCGCTCCTGGGCTTGTATCCAGAAGGAACCCTACTTCAGGATGACACCTGCACCCCAGTGTTCATAGCAGCACTATTTACAATAGCCAAGACATGGAAACAACCTAAATGTCCATCAACGGATGACTGGATAAAGAAGATGTGGTATGTTTATACAATGGAATACTATTCAGCCATAAAAACTGACAATATAACGCCATTTGCAGCAATATGGATGCTCCTGGAGAATATCATTCTAAGTGAAGTAAGCCAGAAAGACAAAGAAAAATACCATATGAGATTGATCATATGTGGAATCTAAAAAACAAAAACAAAAACAAAAAAACAAAGCATAAATACAAGACAGAAATAGACTCATAGACTTAGAATACAAACTTGTGGTTGCCAAGGGGGTGGAGGGTGGGAAGGGATAGACGGGATTTCAACATTGTAGAATAGATAAACAAGATTATACTGTATAGCACAGGGAAATATACACAAGATCTTATGGTAGCTCACAGAGAAGAAAATGTGACAATGAATATACGTATATTCATGTATAACTGAAAAATTGTGCTCTACACTGGAATTTTACACAACATTGTAAAATGATTATAAATCAATAAAAAATGTTAAAAAAATTAAATTATGGGGAGAGACTCTAAGGCAAAGGTCAAAGAAAGTTCTAACTGCAAAACAACTCAAAATAAAAAGCATTGAAAGTATAAGGAAAGCCATTTTATGTTTTAAAAAGGTAAAATCCAAAATAATAATACATTAGTCACAAACCCCTAAGTATCATTTATCCTATCACAATATGAAAATAATTTAAATATACTTTTGAGTTAAAAAAACGGTGAAGATTTTAGACACCCTCTAAAGACACCCTTTTAAATGAACAAAAAATAAAAACAAGGAGGCTATAAATAATGTAGACACTTTTCTATGAAGGCTGATTTAATGTGTGTCTGTATATGTGTGCATGTGTTTTCCCATACTCCCTGCCTTTCATATCTCTGTGGAACATTTATAAAAATTTATCAAATATAAGATCACAAAGCAAACTTCAGTTAAGGTGTTCAAAAGCAGGTGTGGAACATGAATATAAATAAAAACAATAATAAAAGTCAATATTTTAAAAGCTAAAATTGACATTTCTTTCTACTTTTATTGAGATATAACTGACATACAAAATTGTATAAGTTTAAGCTGTACAACATGTTGGTAGCCTTACATGTTACAAAGTAATTACCACCAGGGCTTTAACTAACACCTCCATCACATCAAATCAACTATCACTTCTTTTTCTGGGGTAAGAACATTTAAGATCTACTCTCTTAGCAACTTTCAAGTATATAATATGGTATTATTAACTATAATCACCATGTGGTAGATTTGATCCCTAGAACTTATTCATTAAAATGGAAATTTTTAATTAAAATGGAAATTTTTAATATACTCCTAGATCAAAGTTTAAATTAAAATTAAGCAGGGGAGGATACAGCTTAAGTGGTAGAACACATGCTTAGCATACACAAGGTCCTGGGTTCAATCCCCAGCACCTCCTCCAAAAATAAATAAATAAGCCCTCTCCCCTACCCGCCCCCCCCCGCCCACAGAAAACATAAAATAAATTTTTTTAAAAAGAAAAATAAATTAACAAATTAAAATTAAAATTATAGGCTATATTTAAAATAAAAAGGGAAATTATTCTTATTAAAAAGCATATGAGCTGTAATAGCCAAGTAGTATTCAGATAAGCTGTGAGGTATTTAGATGCTCTTACTATTTTTAAGAGAAAAATGTAAACGCTAAATAAGTCCTCAACACTAACTACTGACAACAAAATAAATTAAGAAAAGAGGACGAAAGAAATACTGAGAGAGATGAATTAGAAAACAGATAAATTAAAAGAGCCGGTTCTCTGAAACAAAAACAATAAACCAGGCAAATCTCTGACAAGTTTATTAAAACAAATAGAAAAAGCACAAGCAGACAACATTCTGAAATATGAAAATTCTACGTGCAACTCCAGACTAATAAATTTAAAACACTGCTTAAATGCATTTTTTTTTCTCAAAATACAGAAATTGGATTTTTATTGAAAGGAGTGTGATTTAATATTATTCATGCTTACGGAAAATCTTGACATAACATTTTGTTATACAGTGACTTGAAGATCTGGTTTTAGGTTGGGTGTATTTCCATACTTGAGTTTAACATCTGCCATAACCAAAAATATACCTAAGGAAAATTTGCAGATCCAAATGGAAGAAAAATGTCATTGGCAGTATTTACTAAATCACAATATTCATTCTTCAATCCATCCTACAAGCATTCCAAGATTTTTGCTGATATTTGGCTGGTAAAGTTTCAGCTTCCTTAATGTCAACAGTTGATTTTGCAAACTGATTGAAAGCGGTTGCATTTTCACATTTTTAACAAATGGGTCTGAAAAACACTTGATCTCTTCATTTGGAAGATTCTTTAGCAGTTAACAAAATTCTCTTTCCAGATTTTTTAACTTCACAGATTTGAGTTTGTAGATAGCACACTCACATCATTTTTTTTTTAGCAACAAAGTCACATAATGGTTGAAACATTTCCAGAAACATCCATTTTCAAAACTGTTCTTTCCATAGTGTGTTTCCTTTAAAAAAAAGCAGTTAATTCCTGAATCTTTGCTAAAATGTCATCTTTAAGTGTGTGCAGCAGACAACATCCTGCCATCTCAAGAGACCACAAATGTGGACGATTTGTGACATAAAGTGTGTGACTCTGCTTCGTGTTTGACAACTCTTTGAAGAACTTTGTCATGATATAAGCTGTACACTCTATTGTGGTACAGAGAATCTGTAGTCATTTTCCATCTTACTTCAAAGATTAAGCCAGGTTTCATTCTTCATGAAAGCAAATATAGATCAACATTTTAAACAGTCTTTTAGAAGTTTTTAAATCGTTTTAGCCAACTTTTACCCAATCTGACAGCTTGTCAGTGTTTTTAACCCATAAAGTGGCTGATGAAGGTCTCCTTTGGGAAGCACAGGAAATGTCAGCTCGGCCACTGTCTTGTGGTCCACTTAGGCCTGCATGATCAGCATGATCCAGAAGCTGGGGCTCCTTGGCAGACATCTTGCTTATTTTCTGAGTGTTAGACTAGTTAGCCAGGCACTTGTGTCACAAGTAACTGGGAACAAGGGCATGAGGAAGGTCCTACTGGCAATGCCCCCATTTATGGGACTCCCACCTTCCTAAACACATCACACCTGTCACAGCAGACTGGCACGTGTATGGGCAACTGAGGGTGTCAGTGTCACTCTCTACAGTGGATATCAGTAAAATGTAATTTCTCTGTCCTCTCTTTTATCCCTACACCCGACAGAACACCTTACACACCCGACTTTGAAAATCACTACAGAGACATTGCCATTAAAATGAGAAAAAAAGGTAAGATGCCTATTACTTCTACTATTAAGTAACACTATCCAATAAATTCTGCCTAATGCAGTAAGCCATGAACAAAGCACAAAACTATTTAAAAGGAGTAAACCCAAGAAAAAAGTCAAGTACCATCAAAAACCTAGAGTGAGCTGTACGTAAATATTTAACTCATCTTTTATAGTTAAAGGACATTCAAAGTTTAAGTGTAGCTAAAGAAATTACAACGGAAAAGACTGAGAGCCTTGCCATTATAACAATACAAATTTCTAAACGTTATAGGTAGCATAAATATAATTAAGAGGCAAACGGGGAGTATGAAAAGTACAGGTACAGACAATCCACAAAACTGTAAAGACAACAACGAACAAAACATGAAAAATAATTGCGCTCATGAAAGTAATCAAGAAATGTAATTTGTATGCTGTTGTCTGCTTTTTCAGCGTGGGAGGAGGGTTTTGTTTTTCACATGCTAGTGAGATTGTAATGGGACTGGCACTTTGTAGCCTTTAAAACAACAGCTTCGAGAAAACAGTTTGACAGTTATGTATCCACTCAAAAAGTGGTTCTCACCCTTAGACCCCAAAACTGTTTGAAATCTATCCTGAGATATAATCAAAGATCTGTGCATCAAAAATTGTGCTGCCTTGTATTTAAAATGGAAAAAGAAAGATTTTTTTTTTAAAAAAAAGAAAGGGAGAAAGAAAAAAACAAGGAAAAAAATCTGAAAATATAGAAATCAATCAGCAAAGTACATCCATATCAGAGTATGTTGTATATCAATGATGTTTCCTAAAATTTTAACGACATCAGAAATCTTCAGAATATGCTGTTAACTCCATGGAGTAGGAAACCAGAACACAGTTCTCTCTCCTAAAATCCCATTAAAATCATGTTATAGGGAAACAAAATAGAATAAAATCACAAAAACCTCACAGAGGAGTGGGAGGGACTATCATCAGTTCAGAAAATCAGCAAGTCTCTGGAAGGCAGAATTATTTTGCTCATCTCAATGGACAAGGTTGAACAGAGTGAGGTGGGGCTGAGTGAGAAGCATGCCAAGGGAGGGCCGCGGTGAACAGAGCAAGCAGTGTGATGCCACAGAGCATCCCAAGCGACAGGCGCAGAGAGCTGGATGGAGATGGGGTGGAACAGGGGGAATAACTAAAGCCCTTTACCTAGAACAGCAGGGTGGGCTTCCCACCCAGAGGACGAGGTTTTAAAAAGAGTGATGTGCCTGAGGGTTGGCAGGGGTGCCCTGGGGTGAGGCATTTGCCTGGAGGCAACCTGTTCACCCCTTCCCAGTCTTGAACCCTAAAATGAACCCAACATGCCTCACACTCTGAAGGTTTGCTGCCATTCCTCTCACTTGAGGGGGAAGCTGGCATTTAGAGGAAACCTGACTCCTGTTGGCGCATGTCATTCAGACATATCAGACCTGCCAATGGCCAAAAAAGGACTGCCAGACACTTCAAGAAAATCAGCATCACCGAAGGGCAGGACAAAAAGGGTGACCCCAGAAACAACAAGGATGATTCTGGAAAGAGTAGATGACTTAGAAGAATTTAAATATAACACTTCAAATTGACATAACATTGTACACTGACTATACTTCAATTTTTTAAAAAGTAAAAAGAAAAATATATAAATTTAAATTTAAAAATTAAAAATCAAAAAAATAAACGTAACACTTCAGGGAGATCTGAGAGGCTGCTGTGCAAAACGAACAGTCTGAGATCAAGAATTCAAGGAAGTTAAAATTTTTAATTGGAAAAAAATCAGAAGGACTAGAGGGAAAAGTCATGGAAAACACAGAGAATATAGAAGAACAGAATTTATAGAAAATGTAATTAACAAACAGTAACAGTTAACACAGAAGGGCCACATCCACCTAACAAGCATTTCAGAACAAGAGAACAGAGAATGTGGAGGAAAGGAAATAACAGAAGAAAACATTTCCCGAGCTGATGATATGAACCTTCAGACTGAAAAGGCCTGTGAAATAGCCAAAACCTCATAACGTTACAGAACACAACCACAAAGAAAGCACTCTAAAGCTAATACAACGTTGTAAATCAGCTGTACCTGAATTTCAAAAAAAAAGAAAGACAGTACTCTAAAGCTTCTAACAGAATAGGCAATCTTCTGCGGAATGACGTTCATACTGGTATTAGGGGCATACTGGCATCATCAGCTACTAGTGACAAGGGAACAAGCTGTTTAAGCCTCACAGGAAAATTAATCTATATCCAGTCAAAATCCAATCAAGGTAGGGGCTTAGAAAGTCTTTCATCCATTGACACTTCCTAACAGAATCACTCAATTAATTATTTCAGCAAAACACAGGAGGAAACCAAGAAATCAGACAACTTGGGATGCAACTCATAGGTAAAATGTAAGGATGAGATGTGATCCCAAAGGAGCAGCGTGGGAGCAAATCAGATGCAGGGTGCCAAAGGAGGGGAGAAAAGGGACTCGCAGCAGCCAACGGTGTGCTGAAGCTGGATCATCTGCTTGAGAAGAAGGAGAGGCCAAATGTCCATATCAAATGTCAAATACAAAAAGATACCTGCACCCCAATGTTCACAGCAGCACTATTGACAAAAACCAAGATAGAGAAACAACGTTAAGTGTCCATCAACACAATGAATAATGAAGATGTGGTATATACATACAATGGAATATTACTCAGCCATAAAAAATGAAATTCTGCCATTTGCAGCAAGGTGGAAGGACCCAAAGAGTGAAGTAAGTCAGAATAGAAAGACAAATACTGTATGCTATCACTTATATATGGAATCTAAAAAACAAAGAAACGTATATAACAAAACAGAAACAGACTCAGATATAGAGAATAACCTAGTGGTTAGCAATGGGAAGAGGGAAGCAGGGAGGGGCAAGATAGGGGTAGGGGATTAAGAGATACAAACTACTCTGCACAAAATAAATAAGCAGCAAGGATATATTGTACAGCACAGGGAAATATAGCCATTGTTTTATAATAACTTTGGAGTATCATCTATAAAAATATTGATTCACCATGTTGTACACCTAAAAGTAATATAATATTACAAATCAACTATACTTCAATTTTAAAAATGCTATTTATATTAGCAATACAAAACAGAACTTCTAAATCACGTATTTAAAAAATGTCAAATACAAGTAGAATGGGCTCCCGCTCCCTCCCTCCCTCCTTCTTCCTTCCAAGTTATGGATTGTTTGTTTTGTTTTTTTTTAAATACATTTCTCCTACAAATGGCATAGGGTTAATGATGCAATATTTGTCTCCGCAGGGAATAATATTTATATAATCACAGTATCATAAACACTATTTTGTTTTCAAATCTGAAATCAATAGACGAATTATGGAAATTTCAGTTCTAGAGAACAGACTGTGCTTGACTCCATGATGGTCTAGCGATAAAAATTGTTGAGAAAAAGGAGAAAGGACTGAAGGGTATGAAGTACCTCATCTTCCACAGTGGGAGTTCAAAAGGTACCATTTTTTTTTTATTTATTTTTTATTGAAGTTGATTTACAATGTTAGTTTCAGGTGTACAGCAAAGTGATTTAGTTATACATACACATTTTTTTCAGATTCTTTTCCATTATAGGTTATTATGAGATATTGAATATAGTTCCCTGTGCTATACAGTAGGTCCTTGCTGTTTATCTGTTTTATATACAGTAATGTGTATCTTCTAATCCCAAACTCCTAATTTATCCCTCCTCCCCAAAAAGTACTGTTTAAAGTGAAAAAAGCAATAAAGATTTATGTAGATGGGCTAAAGCAATAGAGCTGTTTAATTTAAAGATTTAAAAATAAAAGTCACTGGGAGATGGAAGGAGGAGAGCTATAAAGGCAGCAGGGATCTATCTTGCATAAGAGAGGAAGGAGAGATTCTATTTAAAGTGGAGAATTAAAAACACTAAATCAAAAAAAAATTAAAAAGCATTTCATTTGGATCAATTTTATCACCCACAGGTGCTAACAGTTACAAATGATTAAAAATAGTTGCCTCTGACATGTAAAGTTTGGCTGGTGGGGACTCTTACATTTAATTTGTATCCACTTCCATTGTTTTTTTATTTCCCTATTCTTGTATTACTTTTATAAGGTCAGGCCATAAAATTATATGGAAAGCATAATCATAACCATATGAATATAATTATCTAATCTCCTGCATATATTGATACACATATTCATAGAAAAAGTTATTGGAAGGAAATCAACTAAAATGTAAATACTAGTTATGGCTGAGTGATGAATTTGCCATAAGTGTCTTCTTATTTGTTTGAACTTTCCACACTTAGTACCAGGGGTCTGTTTCATTTTTATAGCTAGAAAGAAACTGACATGATTTTACAAACTAAAGAGCCTACTGGGAATTTCCTCCATGGGGGCGGGGCAGGGAGGAGGGACCCAGGGAGCCTGAAGGCACAACCAAGGCTGCTTCAAGGTCAGGACTCAAATGACCCACAGCCATCGAGTGGGAGCCCACACTGTGGCTGCAGCACAGGCCTTGGAAGAGAAAGCCTTGGCCAGAACACGTTAAGGGCTAGTGTTAACAACTGGCTGTGTTGACCAAGATGGATATGCACCTCCTAAATCAGCTTTGATTTTGAGTGGAACTGTCTCTCCGAGAATTTCCAAGGATGGAGAGACTGCATGTGATGAGATGAATGCACCTGCTGGAAGAAAGTGTACACCAGTGTCATAGGAATGCTACAGCTCGCCTGCCAACAGAGATGCTTCTGGCAGATGATTCTGAGATGTTCTTTCTGAAAGTGATTACACAAAAAGTTCAGCTGTTTTTTATGACTCCCCCTAAAGGCTATTACAATTGTTTTTAATTAATAAGTTGAATATGAAAGGATTTAATTTTAATAAATGTTTATGTCTCTTCCTCTGAGATCCTTACATAAAGTCGCCTGCTACCTCTTCCAGGCATTTCTGGCTGCTCGGGCAACTGTATTCAACAGAGAGCCCTGGACACCTGTTTGCAAAAGTGGGGGTTCCTGTTGGCTGAGTCAGGAGCCCTCCACCCAAGATAGTGGGAAGCAAGAGATTGCTGGATCTGTGGGAAATAGCTGCACACAGTCCCCAACATTGATTGTAGAAAGTTCTCCAGAATGGGTCTTCCAATTCTTTACTAGCTGCCATAACAAAGTATTATAGACTGGGTGGCTTAAACATCAGAAATTTATTTTCTCACCATTATGGAAGCTAGAAGTCCAAGATTGAGATGCCAGCACTGGCTTCCTGGTGTGTAGACGACTGTTTTCTCTCTGTGTCTCCGAGCTGTGGTGTCTCTTCTTATAAGGGCACTAATCCCATCACGAAGGCCCCACCCTTGTGATCTCATCTAAACCCAATTATCATCCAAAGGCTCCATCTCCAATTACTACCCCGTTGGAGGTTAGAGCTTCAACATATGAATTTTGGAAGGGACATAATTTAGTCTACAGCACTAGCCAAGTTGAAAGCAAATACGATTAAAGATGGACAAGATCAAGCAGAAGTCCAAAAGTCTGCTGCTTTTTGTGATTTTTTTTAAAACTTGAATTAGCCCTATCTTACCTGGAAGAGGTTATAAGACACTGATAGAGAAAGGTACAGGACCCCTGGAGATTAGCCTCCAGTCCACATGAAAAACGTGTAAATTAGATTCATTCAACCCATCATTCAAATGGAGCGTGGCTTGAAATTTACCTATTATTTTGGAGTTGGCAGTCTAAGAATGTTTGGAAATAAGGCTATAGCGCTGAGGACAAGGACTTCATTTTTTTCCTGAGATTTCTTTCCATTCTGCTGGATAACTGAGGGTGCACCCAGAGTGGGGCTGAAGCAGACCTCGCCATAAGGGAGGTCTGTTCATCGTTCAGCTGTTCATGCAGCATGGACTTCAATCATCTAAAATACTGTGATCCAGGACAGTGTTACAGCAGAAGGCACAGTCCCTGTCCTCAAGATGAAGTGCTATCTGGGCCAAGCAACTGCTTAAGAACTCTGCACTTAGAAAAAAGGACAGCTCAGGAGTAAGCAGCCTGGCTGAGCCTGTGGTCCAGGTGGCGTTGGGAGGCTGACACAGGGCACAGGGTCTCTCACCTACAGGCTAGACACCGGAGCCCTGCAGGCAGTCACACCCAAGACAGAAGGCAGCCCCAGGACTGTCACAAACAGGACACAAGGTCATCCTGGGAGCCAAGGAGAGGACAGTGAATACAGGATGGCAATCATCTTGGGGACATCTGCTGGCAAGATGAGGGTCCCAGCTGACAGGAGAAGCCAAATGCGGAGACCAAACATGAACACAGCCCAAGATGGTGAGTTCACTGGGAGGCCACCCCATGCGGCTTCCCAGTCACTGTCTGACCTTCACAAAGACACAGTAGTGGAGAGGAATCTGCTCAAAGAAGTAAGAAGCTTTTTGATGCTCAAGAGACATGAAAAACCAAACATCATCAACAACCACAAAAACCCACCAAGTACAACCGGACTGTGAGCCCAGCACTGAGTCCAGCGGCAGGCGTGGAAGGTATACTCAAGGTGTTTGTTGAATGCGTGAACAAATGAATGAATGAATAAATGAATGCCAGGACGAAGCTTGTTCTGACAGAGAGGAAACAAGCTGACCCACCCCCTGGGTTTACTGTCCTTCCACAGCAGCCCTGAGACAGAACACATCCCTGGGGCCAGCCGGGGCAGAAAAGTAAAACTCGGGAGCAAGAACTCTCAGGGAGCCGTAGCGATGCGAGGAGTTTCTCTGGGGACCGTGCCCATCTGGCATGGAAATACCAAAGGAAAATTTCTGAGACTAGGTCAGGCATGAAAACAGTGGATACTTTCCGAGGGCTTGCTGTATGAGGGGCAATTCCCGGCAACGTTCGGGAGCATCTCCATTGTACCCTGGGAGGCAAGATCAATAGCATCCCCATTTCACCGAGGAAAAGGAAGCCCAGGCTAATTAAATAACTGCACCAACACTGCAGAGTGAGGAGGTGGGCAAGCAGGGGGGTCAAGCTGAAGTGGCCTGGCACCAGAGGCAACACCGAAGACAGCCTCTCCAGCTGCCTCCCAAGTCAGGGACCTAGAGAGAGGCTCTGAGTGGGAGAATGTTCAGAACTTATCCTCAGATGGACAGAGAGCAACAATTAAGGCATTCACTTGTCCTAGAAAGATGTATTCATTTTTCTGAAGCCATAATATGAGGGAAGGCCTCTGCTCTTTGAAACATACACACTAGTCCATCTACAAATAAGTCCACTGGAGGCCAGCATGAGGTTCAAAGGGTCCAAGAAATTCAGGAATGGGACAAAGGGTCCCAGGCAAGGTGATGGAGAGTGGAAACACAGCCCCATCAAGTGTAAAAGGCCGTACAGAAAACATGGCGGAGGGAAGAATCTGCATCAGGGACACAACTGGGGACTCACGGAGCTCAGCAGCGGTGCCATGATGGAGGGAAGGAAGCCACCTTCAAGAGCCCTTGGCTGAGGGCATCGGAGGGAAGCTGATGTATCAGGAGTGGCAGGTAAGGAAGGGCACCAACAGGCAAAACAGACGCGAGCGCGAGGCCCCCCACTGTTTGCTGTCTTCTTCCGTCCCTTGGCCGGTCAGGAAAAGCAACGCTGGATGGCTTCCCACTCTCCACGCCAGGCCAGAGAAGTACAAGAGCCAACCTGATTTAGCCGTCTTCGCCTCGCTCCCTCCTGAAATGACCTGACTCACCAGGGCCAGGGAGAGGCTCCAAGTCTGAACAAAGATGTGCTCTTCCTGTGCATGCTGCTTCCAGGCTGCCCGGGGGTGGGGGAGTTTCAGCCCCGAGTGGAAGGAAGAAGCAGACTCTGGTCAAGGTGCTGACATTTTCCGAGGGGCACCTGCCAGCCGCCTCCCACCTGCGTGCTCTGCCAGCATCTCCCATCGTGCGCCACGGACCTCCCCGTCAGGTCATCAGCCTCCGACCTTTCTCCAGGTCCAACTCAAGGACGTGCTTGGGGAGGAGGTCATTCCCAACCCTTAGGCCTCTAAACACTCAAGCAGAAGCAGCACAGTGGACTGGCATTCAAACCAAACAAAGCCCCGACCCAGCCCTGGCTCTGCCACATTCTTGCTGTAAAATCCTAGACGACGCAGCCCTTCCGAGTCTTGGTTTTCCCACCCATAAAACAGGAGTCATACGGTATCCACCTCACTGAGCAGCCAGGAGTATTGGCTGGGAGGCTCCAGAAAATACTTAGTGCAGAGCAATGCCTCCGGCTCCTGGCACTCAGGACGCTGCCTGTTACCCACAGCAAAGTCCTCCACCAGCAGGGCTCCCCACCGTCCGGCGTAAGGAGGGTCCAGGCAGGGTAGGGAGGATAGAGCAAAAAGAGTGGGAGCTCAGGGGCTGTGATGCTGATACCTCCTTGGTGCCACCCGAGGCAAGACCTGGGTAGTTCCAGACCTCGATCAGCAACTGGGATGGCCGCGGGCACTCTGATGCATCTGATGACATCAGCACCAAAACACACCAGCAAGAGTGAAATTTTAGAAGTGGCCAGTAAGGAACATGCATGTGGTCTATTATGAAAGGATTAAAAAGCATGGGAAAAAAATATATATGTATTTATTTGTTTGTTTTAAGAGGAGTAAGGTGATCTGCAAAGATTCGGATGCCACAGCCAGGCTCAGACTTAACAGAAAAACAGGGATGATCCAAGGGAACAGGAAAGATGCAAGAGATGTGCACAGGAAAGTGGTGAGGAAACAGGGGAGGAACAAACCAAAGATGATGGAAGGAACCTGCCACAAGGCAGCCATGTCCAGCCAAGTAGGACCCAGTCCTGCCTGGAACACACAGTTGACTTCTCTCAGCATCGCCAAGGGCCACCTGCCCAGACCACAGGGAACATGCCGGTTCCAATGAGCCACTCCTCTATGCTGCTGTGGTTTTTGCTTTTTAACCCAGGTTGAACCCACAAGCCATGTTCCCCATGCCGGACAGTACTGTGCCACTTTGAACTTGAGGGGACAAAAGAGTGCCTTGCACGTGAGCCATGCACACTCAGAAATCCCCATTCCAGGGTTTTTGGTTTTTTTTTTTGCAATATAACTTTCTTAAAATACAACTAATACGATTTCAGAAAAGATGCCTCAAAGTATAGAAAACTCAAGAAGGACAAGTCAGTCAAAGAAAAAAGTGACAACTGCATCCTTTTTAAAAGAAAAAAAAGGTTTTGACACGTTGAAGGATCTGGGATGTCTGGATAAACAGTTACCATGAAAAATCATAATTATTTTCCCATTGACAAAAAGTGGTAATTTTTAAAAATGTAAGAAATAATAAGGGAAAATTTTCCCTATCAGATTTGAAAGTTACTATAATTAAACCAGAAAAAGAACAGATGTGACAGGGGAGCAGAACAGATCAGATATTAGCCCAAGTCAGTATGATAGCTGGGGACATAACAAAGCCAGCATTTCTAAATTACTCAATTTAGAATTCAATAAATTTTTTGATTTGATATGGGAAAGACAGAAAACAATTTGGAAAAAAATAATAAAGTTAGATCCCTATATCATACCCCAGTCAAAATTAATGTCAGTTGGATTAAAAAGATTTCATGATGCAAAATATGTGTTAGACTTCTGGTAAAAACTGGCAAATCAGTCTCACTTGTTTATCGCCCTTCCTTCCCAAAACACTGCTCACACAAGAATGAAGGACGGAAGGCAGGGGAGAGCGTCCCCTGTAAGCCACAGGGACAAAGGAGAATGTCAGAAGAGGTGTCAGAGGAGATGTGGAAGCAGACAGGGGTGGTACCACCTTCGCAGAGGGAAGGGGAGCATGGATTCTGTGTCTGCCATGGTCCACACCAGGAAGGAGCCAGCCTGTCGGTGCCAGAACCCTGAGAAGTGCACACACTGGCAGTGGTGGTGCCTTGAGGGCCGGGTCCTGGGCAGACAGCATAGCCCCGGCCCCAGCCAGCAACCAGCA
The DNA here is from genome assembly GCF_036321535.1 of Camelus dromedarius. Lineage (NCBI taxonomy): Eukaryota > Metazoa > Chordata > Mammalia > Artiodactyla > Camelidae > Camelus > Camelus dromedarius. Next base: position 22,954,442 of record NC_087459.1, on the reverse strand, counting down.
CAACATTCCTGTGCCATGTCCCTGGAGACAGCTGGTCAACCTCAGCAGAAATGAATGAGAAGACATACCAGGCCCAGCGCAGGGCTAGGATGAGATGCTTACTGTCATCAAGGATGTAGCGGCCAATCTGTGCACAGGACCGGGAGTACCCCACCTGATCGCAGAATTGCTGCACGCCAGCTCCTGGACCCCTGCTCGGAAGAGCACTTCCCCAGGATGGCAAAGGACCGTCCCATGCCATTTGGTGTTTAGAAGCCATTCAACAGACTACCCAACTTTTAAGCTCTGTGCAATATACTGCATTCATGATTTTTTTTAAATTTAGAAGAAAAATATTCAATTTAGAGGTAATTATTTACATAATCTTGGGGGTGGGGATGCATTTTCTAAGCATGACTCCTAGACAAATATTTAAAAGGAGAAGATAAAAATTTGATTAAATATTTTTTTAAAAAAACAGTAAGGTAAAAATAATAGAAAAGAAACAAATAGGTAAACAGCAAACTTGGAAATTTCTGCAGCATAGAATAAAGAAAGGGTACTCTTCTTCCTACTAGTCCTTACAAATCATTTTTTAAGAAAAGAACCCCTCAACAGAAACAGACATAAAACATGAATACACAAGTCACAGAAGGAAAAATTAAAACAGCCAGTAAGAACATGAAAAAAAAAAAGTGTGTTTGTTTAGGATCCCAGAAATCCAGGATAAAATAATAATGCCAAACCATTTGGTTACCTAATTTCGAAAAAGAGTTAATGTCCATAGTGGATAATGAAGAGATATGGAAAGAAGCCATCGGAATGAGCCAACTCACATCTTCTTTAGGGGAGGTACCCAAATCCTTGACCTGATCATTCCCCTTCTAAGAATTTAGCCTTAGAAAAGTAACACGTGTCAAAGGTAACACCCAGCACACCCGTTTATGGAATAGAATGCATTCACTAAAAATGATGGGGTGGGAGCACATATAACAACCTGGAGAGACATCCACACTATATTCAGTTAAAAAATAGCTTATACTAGAGTATTCACATCACAACCCCTTTAAATAAAGAGTGGACTACTCCATAAATACGCACAAAACAACCACACGTATGTAGACACACACACAAATTCTGGGAGATTTTATCCGCAAGCTGTGATCCCTGAGTTATCTCCGGGGTCGTGGGATTACAAGTCAATTTTATTGCCATCTATTTGCTTATTCTCCAAAGTTTGACCACACATCTTGTACTTTTGTACTTGAAGCAACATTTCAATATGAGAAAGCAGAGACCAGACGGCAGCCTCTCTCTCTCCATTTTCGGAGGGCCCTGTGGGGCTGGTGAGTCTGAACGCCCATCATCCCACAGGGGAGTTTATTCCCAAATGTTTCTAAACAAAGGCTGAATGGATCTAAACTGGGCAGTTTAGTGCTACAACTGTTCCCACAACTCTGCTCACTCTGCCTGGCGGGCTCCCCCAGGGATGGGTGACAGCCAGCACCTGGCAGGATGGGATGGCTGTGGGATGGGACAGAGCTGTGACCCCAAGGTGAGCCCGGGTGGCCCCCAGATAGTCCTGGTCTAGGAAGCACCCCCCTTCATCTCCCCACCAGACTCAGCAAGGAGCTCTGAGCCAGAGGAAGGAAGGGGTGAGGGTGTGTGGGAGATGCCTCTCCCAGCCCCTCCAGGGTAGAGGACTCAGTGCCACACCCTCCAAGAGGCATCAGCTGCCCACCGGTCCTGGTGAACGCAGGGACCCAGAGACTTTCTTGAGAACAGTGGAACGTGGAGATGCGGGCATGCATTGGAAAGACGGAAAAAAGAATGTTAAGCCACCACAGAAAAATATTTCACTCAGTGCAACAGATTAAAGTCTATTTCCCAGTGATTTGCATTATAATATCTGACCTGCTGCCCTTAGTTATTTCTGATCGTACTTCCTCTTGCTGTTCACACGGCGGGTTTTCTCTGTCCTCACTTCCCTCTGTCAATTACCTAATGATCTAGAAAACTCCCTCAAATTCAGGAGGTGAGTTCCTTTTTAAGAGGACCTGATAGTGAATTACTCGCTTTCTGTGGAAATAATTGCTCCCTATTCCTCTGTTCAGATTGACTTCAAAGGTCCCTTTAAGAAACCTTAATTTTCCTTTGTTTCCTCTCCCGTTTCTTCTCCAGAGAATTCCAGGTACTGAAAGATGTGGTTCATTTAATTCATTTTCACTGCTCCTCTACCAGCCCCCTCCATTGCACAAGAGGAGTCTGAACGATTATCTTCATTTTACACCACAGCGAATGATCAGAGAGCAAGTGATGGAGACAAAGACCTCTTGCAGTGAGAAGAGCCACCTTGCAAACCAACACGGGTTTGTTCTTCCTACGCTGATGTCCAAGTCTTAAGACCACAGAGGGCCACACACACAGCTGATCCCCACGGTACCACCGTCCAATCAAACTTAAGAAACATCTCGAAAGCAACCTAAAGCCTGGCACAGATCCCTCTCTCGGCTTCTGAAACCAACCCTGCTGACACCCTGATCTTGGACTCCAGCCTCCAGAACCGTGAGAAAATAAAGTTCTGTTGTTGATTCCACCCAGTCTATGGTGCTTTGTTACAGCAGCCCGAGCAGACTGATACAAAAAAGCTGAGGGGGTGGGGGTTAACCTGAGGAAACGGTGATCGATGGTGTCAGATATTGCCAAGCATGAGAGTGAATCCACATCGTTAGGTGTTTTCAAATGACAATGTCAGTGGCCTCTAAAAAAGCAAGTTTACAATATATTAAGTATACAAGACTGATTATAGCAGGGGCCCAACAGGAGAGCTGGCCGGCAGCAAAGGGTTAATGGATAAGAATAAGGTCACAAAGTGAGAGTGGCAGAGGCAGAAGCCTTCCAACAAAGGGAGGGAGTGAAACAAGATGGCAGCCTGGGGAGGCAGTGCGGTCAAGCGAGGCTTGAGGAAGACTGGCGTCTCTGAGCTCAAGGAAGAAAAGTTTGAGACTTGAGCCGAGGACAAATGGAAACGGATTAGACTCCTGGCTCAATCAAGTCTTCCTTGTAAAAGAGTAAAAATACCTCTTCCTCTGAAACAGGAAGAAAGGAGAAATTCTGAAGCAGAAAGGATGGTGAATGTTAAGGCTGGGGGAAGAGGTGCTGGGGTTCTGGCCCTCAAGCTCAAAGTAGGAAGCAGGGTCGTTTGCTGAGAATGAATGTGGGCGAGGGGCGGGGAGCAGGAAATTAAGAGGAGAAGAGACTCAGGAATACAGTCATTGTGTTTCTGGTCAAGAAACCAGGCAGAATTCAACAGAAGGATTCGTAAAAACAATTTAGGACCCAGCTGTTGTTGAACAACATAAAATTTTAATGGAATCAATTTAGCCGATTGAGAACTTGAAAAAGTGAATGGCTGGTTTTATTCAAGGTCAAGGGTTGCAAAGTGAATATAGCAGTAGGTCAGGAAGGTCAACAGGTACAGGATTCTAAGGAATTCAGAGTAGAAATCGTGATCCAGGGTCCTAGGCAAGGCATGCCAATGACCTCTAAAGAGACAATTACTGCAGAAAAAGGCAGTGAAGGGTCATCCGGAAGCAGGGGGTCAGAAAACTACAACGATGGGTCAAAATCCTGCCCACCTTCTGTTTCTGTAAATAAAGTTTTATTGCAACACAACTACATGTGTTCATTTACATCGTGTCTATGGTGACTTTCCAGCTACAAGAGCAGAACTGAGTCACTGAAACAGGGGCCAGATGACCCACAAAGCCCAAAATATTTACTATCTGCCCCTTTACAGAAAGTTTACCAACCCCTAAGGAACAGACTGCAGAAAATCAAGCAGCAACGCCAGACAAACAGGAAGAGACGGAGAGCCAAGACCAGATCAAGATGATGACCAAGGCAGAGGGCATGGGCTGCGGACAGCAAACCATCAGCTGGCCCCAGCTCACAGCTGAGGGCAGAGCAATCGTGGCACAACTCAGGGGAGGGCTGGATCCAGGAAAGCCGGGCCAGAGACCAGGCTTGAAGTGACAGAGAACTTGGGGGGTTCCATCTGTCCACCAGGTACACAGTTGCCCCAAATGATATTCCAACCCTACCAACTGGATTCTCTTCCTTGTTTACGAACAAGGGTTTGCCCAGAGGCGGGCCTGTCAACGGACACATCTTCAGAGTGCTAGAAAAGTAAAGACTGGAGAAACAGAGGCCTCCACTCAGCGGTCACAGGGTGCACCCAGAAGGGAATGGTGGGGTCGGGATCTGTGTGACGATGTCCCGGGGAAGTTCTCTGCAGCCCCGGGCACATCCTGGACAATCAGGATTGCAGAGACAGTACAGCCTGGTGGCTTAAGGGCATGGCTTCTAGAGTCATGAGTTAGGCATCACCACTCATTAGCTGTGTTAACTTCAGTAAGGTACTTAACGTCTCTGTGGTTTGCTGTCCTCACCCGTACAATAATGGCATCCACTTTCACGGGGTTATTGACAGGATTTAATGAGTCAACACACGTAATGGACTCAGAAAGGAGAACTTATATAACCATTAGCTATAATTATACTGCCTCAATCTTGATACTAACTTTCCTGGGCCCCTATGTCTTCTCCCACTCTGTTTAAAGACTTGACCCTCTGGGGCAAAATACATGCACCCTGAGAAAGCAACATCCATTTCAGTCCCCAGACTTCACACCTTCTGTCTTCATCTCAAGTTAGTTTATGAAGCACAGAGAGACGGGCAGGAAACCGTCCCTGTCAACACTGACATGCTGAACAGGTGCCTTGAGTTGAAAAAGCGGAAAAAAAGGATCCAACAAAATATAATTTATTAGTCATCACATGCTGAACACGTCACGGCCGGGTGATAAATGCCAAGAACATCAATTATGAGCTATTCTTACAGCAGGTTTAACATAATTCACCACGACATCAAGAAACCTGTATGTCCAGAATGTTCTCTACATGTCTGGCTGACAGGAGGGAAATATTTGGGTGAAGATGGTAAAGGTAATTGTTTTGCATGAAGCCAGGTAGCCTGCGTCAGCGTCCCACTTGGGATGTTGAACATCTGTCAAGGAGTCAACTCCAACTGCAGAAGCAGAGAACTGGGTCACTCTTCTGTGACGTTACCTAAAGTTGGTGGGGTGGCTGGAGGGAGGGGTCGGAGAATGACCGGCATCGCTGGCAGTGATGTCTCTTGATTCACAGGTGTATTAATGTGACTATATCCAAACGTCTGTGTCTTGTGACTCCCCTGCCCCGGGACCAGCACAGAGGAGTCTTCAGCCCAGGACTCCTCCTCCCGGGTCCCTCCTCCTGGTCTCGAGTCCAAGCAGCCCCAGCCTGATGATCTGTGACTCAGGGCAAATCTGACCCTCAGCTTCCTCCTCTCCAAAACTGAGTGGGTCAGACTAGATAATTCCTAAGGTTCCTTCCAGCTCTCCCAGCCTGTCATTCTGACTCTGCAAATGCTGACCAGGGACAGGACAATGTGCTGGATCCAGAAGGACAAATAATGCAAATGATTTGCAACCATGATATCAACTTGGGGCTCTAATACTAGAGCAATAATGTATAAATGTCCAGAGATGAACTTTTAACGCAGATTTAATTGCTCTATTATTCTTTATAAGAAGACACAGTAGAAGAGGCAGGATCCAGGCCCCCTGTTCTCCAGCCCTGCCCTGAATCAACCAGAGGCCGTAATCTCATGAAAAGGCGAAGATTCCAGAAGCCCTCCATGTGAAGCTAAGTAAGTCAGGAACATGACTCCTCTAACCAGGCCTTGCCCTCCAGGGCGGTCCACCACCACCAGCAGCAGCAGCAGCAGCAGCGCCTGGAGCTGATTAGAAATGCAGGGTCTCAGCCTGCTCCAGACCCAGGCGTCAGCATCTGCATTTGAACAATATCCCCAGGTACCTTCATTTGAGCAAAGCTGTCCTAGCTCCCTGGCTCTCCAAGTTGGCTGTACATTGGAACCACCCGGGGGGGGGGGGGGGTTGATCAATCCCATCCCCCACTCCGTTAATTCAGATTTCACTGGTCTGGGATGTGATGGGGCACTGGGACATTTTTAAGGCTTTCTAGGGAACTCTCATGTGCAGAAAACATTCAGAAGCACTGAACTAAATTCTCAGCTTCAAGTTCTAAAACTCATCTCCAGAGCCAGCCAATCTCCCTCTAGAAAGGTCTGTATCACCTTTCCGAGGACACAGCAGGGTCACCCACACACAGGAGTCCTAACTGATGATGGGTCACCAGCCCCAATTCCTGCCTCCTGCGTCTGCCCTTGTGTCTGAGATTATCTTGCTGGAGCCTCCAAGCTCCTGCAGGATGCGGCCCTTCCCGGGGCAAGCTCCCTGACAGCACAGGCTCCCTCTCTCTTCCTTGCTCTCTGTCTCTCACAGCAGCTGAAATGCTCTCAATCAGAGGGCAGAACTCACCTCTTCAGCAACATCTTTCGGGCAGGGATCTCCAAGCACGGGTACACCCCGGCCAGCAGCTAGAACGCAGGGAGACATAAGAGTCCAGGGCAACTCTGCTCCCCTCTGGTGTGTGCGATTCTGAGTCAGCCTGCATCACAACTAGTAACTGAAGGCTAACGAAGGTCTCTGAGCGAGGACCCGCTGACAGTATTCACCAGCATTTATGTTTCCCTCCTTTTAAATGACGTGATTCCTCCCAGTTACCTACTGCTCTTTGAGGGCTGTATGGATTCCGTGCTTCAGGATTTTCGAAGGAAATATTTATCTCCTTGGGTAGGATAAATTGAGAACTTTGGTATTTATGTAAAGACAGCACAGGAGCCAAGCCAGAAGCCAGCAGTTCTGGAATCTACCAGAGCTCACAAGCCAGTTAGTGATGGGGCCACTAAATTGAGGACTGAGTCTTGCAGTGAAAAGAGAACCCACCAGCCTCAGCTGGGGGCAGATGATCTGTCCTCGACCTGCCACCACCAAGTGACTCAGGAAGGGAAGGGACTGGGGCCACCCACAAAACAGACTTGAAAACACCATGCCCGCAGAGAACTCTCTGCAGCTCTACATTCATGAGTTTGCCCAAATGAAAAGTGATTAAACTAAAGTGATTTCGTCAAGTCAGCCCTGATCTTTATCGCAGAAAGCTGGCTTGTCTTTGGGAGGCAAGGGAAGGTGGAGATTTTAGCTAGTGAGTCACACGCCTCTGGAGGGGAGACCCCGGTGGGGGTGGTTTCCATCCACGACGGACTAACCTGGGCCCCTGAGCAAGGTACCGAACCTTGCAGCATCTGTTTCTTCATCTGTAAAATGGGGGAAATACTAATGATCAGAGAGTTGGTGACACACAAAAAGTACGATGCAAGGTGGCTCTGATTACTTGTCACTTCCTGCTGGATGTGGAACGTGTGTTTATGTGTCTGTGCGTAAAATGAATCATCCGCCCTAGACCAGATGAAATCACAGAGCAACTGGTTTTAAGAACAAGCAGGAGGAATGCTGGAGGCTGAACTGCTACATCAATGTGCGGTACAGATGTTCGAGGTTTTCTTACCAGGCTATAAAAATGTTTACACAGTAATTAGGCCTGTTATCAGTACACAAACAGATTACACTGTACAGAATGAATGAGCAGCTCAAAACCCTCCCATTTTTCATCAGGTTCAGAGAGCCCTCCTAATTCTCAGGCTTCCCTAAATAAATTCACTTTTCTAACAACACGGAGCCAGCGCCAAGTGGAGGGAAGAGGCACTGGGGCAGGGAAAGCGATTCTGTTTGATGGAGCGCGTGTTGTTTGCTCTCTTTCTGGTCCGCCTTTTCTCCCCATCTGTAAAATGAGATAACCAGGGTTCCTGCTCCCTCTTAAACGCCATGCTTCTGTTACTTTACAAGCATTCTCTCCTGAGCACGTATTCGCTCTCCTCTTCACCAAGAAAGGATGTGTTTAATTAAAGCGCTGATGGGAAAGGTAGCAATTCTGCTGAATCACATAATGAGCCTCCCATCCAACACATTAACACTGAGTTGGTGGCAGTTCATTCCCAACACTGCAGCCCCCAAACCCAGTCTGCACGGCGAGACCACGGAGAGGACAGGTCTTCCCGACATCTCAGTGGCTCCAAGTAACACTTCATTGAATGCTTTTCTTTTCCTGTTTTCAAAGGTAAGATTCCATTGCAATAAACAAGTCACCAAAATAATTAACCAAGCTCCCTGACTTGCACGTCTAAGTTTTCATATTAGCAAACTGGTGTTAATGAAACAGTAGAAGTGATTTGTAATCGTGACACCAACTTTGGGGTGCCAACCCTGGACCAATATTGTTTAAATGCTTGGAGATGAACTTTTAATCAATATTTAATTGCTCTATTCTTTGTAAGTATGAAGTCTGCTTTCAGTGAACACTCTGAATACTAAAAAGGCAAGATTCAGTTTCTCCTCTAAGTTATGTGTTCAAGTTTCCTGATGATTTTGTTTCAAGGGGAAAAAGGTCACCGAGGTTTCAAGCTCCAGAGGAAGGAATCTGGGAGAGTAATTTAGAGATAGGGTAACTTGTTACAGCAATATCCCCAAATCCTTCAACAAAATATAAATGTAGATATTTGAAATGCATAGAAAGAAAAGCTAACAATATCTGCATGGAAATGTTAATGGTCTGGGGAATGAGAGTGCAGAAAGGTGTTTGTTTGTTTGTTTTATGTAACAGCTCTATATGGCTTTAATTTCTTTAAAAAAAAAACAAAACAATGTTTGCTTTCATATTGAAAAACATTTTTTTAAGCATAAAACAAAGAGCCACCCACTGGACAGCAGGTGCAGAATAAACATCCTAATTTCTGCCCCAGTCAGGACCATGGGTTTTTGACATTAAAATTTCTAGAAATAAAATGGTAGGGGAAAAAAAGTATTTAGTAGATAGAATCTCAGAACACTCAATTCAAGACATTTGTGGTCATCATTAGTGTCTACATTTTAAAACAATTTGTTTCTGACTACAAAAGAAATTTGAGTTCATTTTCAAAAAAGAAAAACCAAAAGCCATTCATCATGCCAACTCCTTTGGACAAGCCGTGTTAACATTTTTAGTCTACTTCTTTCCATTATTCTTCTGTACCATGTTTTTAAACAAAACTGAAATCATGCTAGAAGTGTGGTTTGGTCCATACCGACGTTTAATTGGTACGTTAGAAACCACTAAATTAAGGTCATCAAAGCAACTTCTCTCCATCTGTTACTCTTAAACACTACATTTCATTTTCTACTCTGACGAATAAAGACTCACTTTATTGTACCAAGGCAGTGCACACAGAATGGACAGCTGCCAGGGCAATCTTTTGAAAACATAAATTAACTTGTGTCATTTTGCCATTTAAAACCCTCCAGGGGCTCCCATCAAACTTGGTAACAAACCCAAACTCTGCAGGGTGACCTCTGAGGCCCCCCATGACCTAGACCCTGCTTCTCTGTATACATCCCCTGCCACACTAGCCTCCTCCTTGTTCCTCTAAAGCACCCAGTTGTTCCTACCCCAGGATCTTTGCACTGGCTGCTGCCATAGCCTGGAAGTTCTTCCCCAGATCTCCCCTCAACTCACCCAGCTTAAATATGGCTCCCCAGTGAGAACTTTCTGACCACTCAATCTGAAGGAGCCTCCACATTTGTCTTAAAGATACCATCTAATTTTATTTTCTATTTTAATTTTTTATCGTGTCTTACACCACTAGAATATAGGAGTACCACCCCTACCAGCCTAATGCACCATCATCCCCAGTACCCAAACCAAGGATGCTCAATATATATTGGCTGAATGAAAATGTTTTCAGAGTACCCAGATTTGTGGGGCACGCGCTAAAGTAACCTACTTAAATAGGCCTTATTCACAGCAGCACGGCTGCTTAATGAGACTTTTTAAATTAGGCCGTCACCTTCTTCCGTGGCCTGGTCACGGAGAGCTGCCCAGAGCCCTGCCGGTGGGGAAACAAGCAAGTTATTTCGTCCTGGCCAGGCTTTCACTTTGTTTATCCAACCCCTTACTTAAACCAGAAACCCTGTAGTTACACCCTTCCTTCCTACGCCAGTCAGTCAGTACGCCCCGCCACCCGTCCCTCCTGGGGAGGCCATGCCCAAGTCCTTGAGCAGGATCCTGCCAGTTTCCTATCAGAAAAACTGCCTCTCCCCATTCTGATGACCTTTCAGAAAACTACCCCTGATATGGAGACCCAACGCTATGCCAACAGGACATTTCCTCTGAGCATTCTGAATGTAGCAGAAGAAGAAGATGACGATGATGGTGATGATGATGGAGGAGGAGGAAAAGGCTGGAGATCATTTACTTCCATAGCATCACTAGAGAGAAACCAAAAGAGGACTCCAGCCACCAAGATCCTCTAGTCTGCCTAACTGCCATCTGCCCCAAGCCCAGCTCTTCAGGTGTGCCCTCCGCCTGGTGACTCCCCAGCAGTACTTCTAATACCTCCTGTATGTTTCAGTTGTTCACCAGAGTTGGTTTCTGTTGCTTGCCACCCAGTAACACTGATGATTCTCCTAAATGTCTGCTGAGTCCATCTCTTCTCCTCTGTACTCCCCATGGTAACCTCGGCACCAGCCACCTCACTGCTATCTACACCTCTGGTCTTCTCACTGCCCAATCCATTTTCCATGAGGTCCCCAACCGGACCTACCTAAAATTCAAATCTGACCACGCTGCCCGCCCCCTAATGGAGAAAGGCTGAGCCCCTGGTCCTGACCAAAGGCCTCCTTCTATCACTCCAGCTTCTTCTCTGGTCATTCCCTGCCTCACCCTTTAAGCTCCAGGAGCTCCCAACTACCGGCTGCGTCCTCATATTTTCCATATGTTTTCTTATCTCTCACCCTGTGCCCATCCTACCTTCTCTGTGTTGGGATACCCATGTAAGGCTGGCCACTTTATAATCATCCTTTAAGCTCAGCTCAGACATCACTGCCCTTCTAGGCTAGCTGCCTTCCATCTCTGCTCACAAATGTGTATCCCTCACACATGGGCTGCCTTCCCCACTAATCTGTGAATTTTTTGATGACAGCCACTGTGTCACATTAATCTCTATATCCGTACCACATAATAGGCACTGAATACATTTCTGTTAGATCTTAAATGATTAAAAACATAATTCACTTGGAAAGCCCCAGGTTGGATGCAACAACTGTGCTTTCATTTTCCTCCTCTACAACCGCATGCAGAATTACCCTCCAACAGAACGACCGAGGGATCAGCCAATGCCCTACCCATCTCGAAGGATGTTTCATTGCTTGAGAGCCAGGATGCACACTGTTTTAACAAGCATCAGAGGCTATGGCTGGTGGCGCTGCCTCATGGTTCTCCACCATGAAAGGACATGCAGGCACTCTGACTACATCAGGTTAAGCCTGGAGGGAAGGGCAAAGACGCCACCCACCCCATACCAACGTGGGCGTAGATAAGGAACATGCAAACAAGAAGCAGCACCCGATCATCCAGCCAGTCTGGGCTCGAGCCTCACGTGGTTCCAGTGTGGGCGCACATGGAGGGCAGCGCCTCCTCCCTGGACCTGCTGCCCAAGGCACAGCTCCTCCTTTGCCTGAGTTTTCTCATCAGAAATGAGGAATGAGATGCCTCCCTAAACACAGACAGGACACTTGCCATGGGTCTGACCCTAGACAAGGCACCGAAGGTGAAAGGTTACTGAAACACTCTTCACATCCTAAGCAGCAGTGGGGAAAGAGCCCTGGATTTAGAATCAGAAGCCCCAGCCTATTAGCCAACCACAGCCCTGCCTCTGACCCACAAGCTACCCGACCTCAGGAAAGTTAGTTACCCTCCAACCCCCCACTGGCATCAGTTTACACATATGAAAACAGAGGGTGACGTGAGCTCCAATGTGTAAAAGTGTCTGGCACCAAGCAAAGTCTCAGAAACCTGAATGAAGAGGGTCTGCAAGGACCTTAAATGTCCCAAGTTCTCTCCGAGCCTGGACAGTTCCTCTCCGTGGAAGAACGCACGCCCCCTTCTGCTGCCCACTGAGCACTGCATAGGCTGTCAGTACTGGAGGGGGCCGGCAGAGCCAGCGGGACTGCAGACACAGCACCAGGACCGAGGACCACTGCACAGATACCTCTCCAGGGGTGCTGACCGAGGAGCACACTGTCCCTCCAAAGCCACTCCCTACGGAACAGAAATTTCTAGATTGGAGCCCAGCCCTGCCCAACACTTGGGTACTGATCAGAGGCCTCCACTATGGAGATAAAACCAAGCAGCTGTCATACAGGCGCCCTCACCCCACCCCTATCCCCACCTCCCCTCAAACCCTGGAGTCATGGGTCTCCATCAAGTATTGCCCATCATTTTCTCCATGGAACGGGCTGAACTGAAGTATTTTCTTTCTAAAAAGCCCTTATGCCGCACCCTCACTGAAGGCCTGATTACTGGCAAGAGTTACACTCCGAGTTCAGAGAAAGGTGATCTTTGTGAACAATTCTAAGAGGATTTAGCGCTCTTCCAATAAAATATCCTAGGGATTGGGTTTCCAGAGTTTTGTTTTCATGACTCCACTTGGATACCGCCAGCAACCCAACATCAGGGTTGCAGACCAGCTCCTCGGCAAACACAGCCCGTCTTCAGGCAGCTACTGCCATGAAAAACCCACATGTCTGCAGTGAGCTCAGAAAGGGGGGCCACTCCGCTGAGCCTCCACCAGAGCAGGCCTTGGGGGGGCTCAGACCAGGGGTGTCTGTTGGGCATTCATGGGGGACAACTGCTTAAGGAACTAGCAAAGTTATGCAGCTCCTGGAGCCCAGGAATGAATCCTAAGCTGGGGTGTCCCCACCAAGCTGCAGGCACAGGAGAGGTCCAGACTTCAGAGCTTCATATAAACAAGTAGCAAATAAAATGGGGACCCCCACGAACACTTTCTTCTTCTCCCCCCAACAGTTCCTCCCACCCCACCAAGATGAAATAAAAGCCATCAAGCCAAGGAGGAGAGCTGGAGCTGGCCTTCGATAAAAACCGTGCCCTGCTCTGGCCCCAAGGCAATTTCACACCAAATGGCTTTAAAACCCTTTCCAAAGCTCTGACGCCTGAATTGAATAAAGAGTTTATCTTTCTGACTGAAAGTCAGCAGTGAAAGCAGCAGAACGCAGAAATCCTAGGATTTATGAGTTTTCACATTGGCACAAATGCCGTGTGTGTGTGGACACACAGAGGGCAAAAATCGACCCATTCTTCCTAGAGAAGGTCACCTCGATTCTATCCCTGGGGATGCTCTTACTCACTCTAGAACGTAGTTATTATTAGCACTAATCAGACTTCAGTGGACACGACCCAACAGAGCCACACACAGCCGACACTGAGCTGCTATTCTCCGAGCCCGGGAAAGTGTCCTTTCCTGCAAAAAATCAAGCTCAGGGCCTGGGGATGGCGCCCCGGTCTTGGCACCTCAGGAACTGCAGGCACCGTTTCACAGGGCAAAGGGCTGGAACACCAATTTCAAGGAAGGTGCTTCCCCCACAAACTGGTCTTCAAAGAAAAAAGAGAAGACAGAAATGATTCTGGGGGTGGGGGCAGGGGGCGCACGTGGCTGGCGCCTAGGTGGCAAAAAGTAGTCCTCTGTCCACGCTCAGCACCCCCATCCCGTCGGTGTGAGGCGTCCTCCGCTCTCTCTGGCCCCCAGGCGGGCCCCAGAACTACCTGCTGCTGACTCGGCGCCCTCAGGCCAAGTCTGAGGAAGTTCACTCCCCGTCGCGCCAGTCCGAGAGGCTGGGGCACCGGGTAAACCCAGACCGCCAGGGAAAGTCGGCGCCCGCCCCTCCCCGGGCGCGGGACTCAGGGAGCTGATGGGGGCCTAGGGACCAGCTGAGTGACAGCCGTGTTCCCACCTGGGCTGCTGGAGGCCTCCGGGTGATCCCGCGCTCCCTGGAGCCCACGGACGCCGGGCGGGTGGCAGCGAGCAGCGTGCGCCCAGGAGGGGAGCAGCCCGCGCTGGGGCTGGAGGTGGAGGTGGAGGGAACCCTCCCGCGATCCCCAGGACTGCCGGTTCCCCGAATACCTGCAAGCCGCCCGGCTCTCCCACCTGAGCTGCGGGGCGGCTCCCCTCCCTTCCACCAGCCGGGCGCCCGCGGCCGGGGGCGCGCAGATGAGCAGCTACTGGCGCCGGAGACTCGGCGAGCGGCTCCCAACCTGCAGCCCGCACAGCACCGGGACACCCGGGTGGGACACCCGCGGCCCTGTCCCAGCCCCACGCCTCCAAGCGGGCCGCCCGCAGCCACCCACAGGGAGGGCAAGGTGGCTCCGACCACCCCCCGCCCGCCCTGCGCCCTCTGCCAGTGCCAACAGGTATGGGAGGCGTTGTCGCCCGCCCGCCCACTCGGGGGCCACTCGCGACAGCCCCGGGCTCGGGGCGCGATGCAGAGGGGCGAGCACGGAGGGAAGAGGCGAGGGCGGGAGCGAGCGGGCGGCGGCACTCACCTCAGGCTGGGCCGGGGCCGGCCGCGCGGGCCCGCCGCCCCGAAGCCCGGGTTCCGTGGCGCCTCCGCGCGTGCGGGGGGCTTCCTCCGAGGTCCGCAAGGAGGGGGCGGCGCGGGGGGAGGCGCCGGCGCGCCGCGCTCAGCCTCGCGCTCACACCCCCAGCCGGCCGCCGCGGCCCCGCGCCGGCATCCTCGCTGCCGCCGGCTCCCACGGCGCCCCGGGCCGCTCCCCAAGCGCGCGCCGGGGCCGGCGCGAGCCCCTCGTCGGCTCGGAGCGCGATCTGGGCGCGCTCCTCCTGTCCTTGTCCTCGGCTCCCGTCTGGGGACGCTGCCCCGCACCCCCGGCTTGGCGCGTTCCTCTACCCCTCCCGCTCCCGCTGGCCGTGCAGAGCCCCGGCGCGCTGGCTCAGCCCATGTGCGCGGCTGCCTCGCTGCGCCCCGGAGCCCAGTGGCCGAGGCCCCGCCGGAGTTGCGCGCCCTAGAAACTCCATGCAGCTCCGGCCTCCTCCCCAGCTCCTCCCCGGCGGGCTCCCCGGGGCCTTGAGGCCGCCCGCAGCGCCGTCCCCGCCCTGTCTTCGCCCGCGTCGGGAGCCGGGGTTCGGGGCGCGCCTCGCCTGCGAGGGTCGGGGGGGGCCCCCACCCCCACCCCTACCCCTCCGCCTCGCCAATGGCTCCCTCGGTTTCCAGGCAGCGCAACCTGAGGAACGCCTCGGCGCGCGCGCACTCACACTCGCGCACACACACACACGCGCGCACACACACACACACACACACTGCACACACAGGCACACACGCGGGGGGCGAACTCGAGCTTAGCAGACGGTCCTCCTTCCTTCCTCCCCAGAGAAGCTGCCCACGTTAACTCCGGCAAACTGCTGTTCCTCGGTATTGGACAACTCACCCAAGCGCCCCCCACCTTAACTACTTCATCCCCGGCGCCACGATCACACCTGCGTCCGCGCCCAGGGGGAGGGTGGGCACCAAGTTGAGGGACCGGCGGCCAAAACTAGGGGAGGAGGATTCGGGGTGCCCACCCCATCACCATCTAGGGAAGTACTTCTCCAGCGATCGCCCGCCCACCTTTGATCCTGCTCCCTGGGGCCTGAGAATGCGTGGTTTGGCCCCCCACTTCCCTTTCCAAGGTCACAGAATGGATTTGATGAGGGGGAGAGGGTGCTTGGACACAGGTGTGAGCTAGACATCGCGAAGACTGTCTGCAGTCTGCCCTGGCACTGCCCTCTGCCAAGTCCATACCCAGACAGACCCCTGTCCTCCTCTGCCCCATGCCTCAAGGGCAACTCGTTAGCTTAGAGTCTCCAGTCACCTTTCCTGGTCCCCACCTGTCTACCCCTCTTGTGCCCAGAATCCGATAGAATACTCAGTTCTACCAAGGTTTGTGTTTTTTAAAAATTAATTTTAAAAAAAGGGGGGGAAAGAAAGAAAAGAAAGAAAAAAACCACAACACCAAGATGCATCTGTCTGCCCCACAGAGTCAGACACCTACCAGTCCCTTTCTGCTCCCCCAAGGGTGTGCTACTGGAGAAAGAACAACCCACCTGACTGAAGCAGGCTAGTCTTTCCTTACAGCACCCTCCTTTCCAGGGTCCCCAGTTTCTTGCCCCCCTCTAGGTGGCAGAAAGATGGCTCCACTAGCTCAGATTCCTCCAATTCCCAGAATCAAAGAAAAGATATATATAAAAATTCTCACACCAATCAGGAACAAAGCAGGCAATAATGCCATAAGCCTCTGTCCAAACAGCTCAGCAGTCACCTCTCTTCTGGCTGGTGCAGCTGCCAAGAGACTGTGGTTATTGGTCCTGCCAGCCAGCGGCACAAGTTAATAAGGGTCCCCAGCTTGCCTGCACTTCCTGGTTTGCAGCCAGGGCGTGGTTCCTCTGAGCCCTGGTAGCACTCATTGCTCGTACCATACCTTCGGCATTTAGCAGTTGCTACCCTGTATTCTCACTATCTTTTCTTGTACCAGCCTTGCCTCCCAGATTATCTTCTTTCACCACTGGCTGAATCTTATGGACCTAGTTCATAAGAGATGTGCACAGGAGGCATTTCGAGGGGAATCCCTGAAGTGTCACGGGCAGAGTCTCACACTGATCTTTCCCTCTGATCTCTTAGTTTGGATGAAAGCTGCAACTTCTAACAATCTGTTGCCTCTATCAGCAGTTGTTTTTTTATCATTTTCTGGACCACAACCAGATCACCAGAGTCCCTTAGCAAGTCTATATATACACATGGCATTTCTGATAGAAAGTAGGGTCACCATTTAACCAGAGAAGGACACATGTGTCCAAAGTTCTCTGCCCTCACTGTCTGTGTGAATTTGGACAAGTTGTTTATTCTAAGTCTCACTGTCCTCATCTGTAAAATGGGGGTAATTACAGTATCTATTGCATACAGTTGTTGTAAAGTTTAAATGTGATAACCAGAAATAGTTCATTCACTTAACTCAGCTCCGGGCATAGAAAGCTTTCAACAAATATTGGTTGCTGTCATTATTCGTGAGTAGTTAACATGTATCAAAGACATTACCTTGGGGGAAAAAAATCAAGGATCTCAATGGGTATCAAGAACTAGGAAGCCAGGTGGCAGACTTTGGTGCAGACACTACGTACATTTTCCTGGTCCTCGCCAATGTTGACCATTTTGAGACTTCCAGGGTAAGAGGGTTGCAGGTTCTCAGGCCCTGATACCCTTGCTCTGACTTTTATTCATTTGCTCAATATATATTTATTAAGGGTCAAAATGTGTCACCTCCTTCCCATTAAACTGCCAAAGAAAATCTTGTACCAAATATCAGAATGGAAGCTAAAATCAACATAGAACAAAATGGGTTCCATGCATTGGTAGTTTGATTTAGCATAAGTACTCTGTCCAACCCAGAATAATCCAGCCCTCCAGGAAACAGCTGGGGGTAGACATTAACTTTGTTCCACCACCTACCTCTAGCTTTAGGACTCAGAGTTATACAAACCAGACACCTGGACACCTGCTACCTTACCAAGTGGTAATCAGTGTTTAACCAAGTGGTCAAAGTCATTCCCACCTCTATCTCAGCCCTCCCCTCATCTTTCCTTCTTTTGTTTTACCTTCAGCAAATACATCTACTTCAAGTGCACAAGACAGCCAAGGGTAGAGGGTGAGGAAGGAGTCTTGCATTTTAAGGAGAAATAGGCAGAAAAAGAAAACATCATTTGGGGATGCGCTAGAGGGGAAAGTTTTTCATGTATCCTATCCAAATACAGAATATGGAATGCACTGGCTTCTTTCCAACACGCACCCTCGACTTTGTGGCAAGAGGTTTTTGAGTGGTTTTTAGGCAGCCACAGATAACCAGAACAAAATCTGGTATCTGGAAGTAGAGTGCTGCTGTAACAAAAACTACAATTGTTGGCTTTGGGGTTGGACAACGAGCAGAAGCTATAAGTGCCTTGTAAGACTGTTGGTGAATGCTGCAAGGGCCTCAGGAAGACTCCCGGAGAAAACTTACAGGACACTGAGAAAACTGCTCCTGGAAACTGGAAAAGAGCACCTGAGCCAGGTACTGGTGGGACAGTTAGCAGAACGGTTGCCTGTGCAGATGGAAAGTCTACCTAAGGAACTCGTGGATCTGCTTAGGAGAGCTCCAAGCAGAGCACAGAGAGAGCCAATTGGGATTTTCTAGATGCCTATGATAAAAGACAAGAAGAGATGAATTAAAGCGGAAATTAGCCCTTTTTTAAGTAGAATTTAGAAGAAATAGAAAGAACCAGGACTTGCTGGGTTAGAAAGGATAACTGTTTCTCGTTCTGACACCTCCTGGCAAAAGTGTTCAAGTTCAGGGCAATAAAATGTGGTCTCCAGACTAAGTTCGGGATGGGGCAGTCAGATCCTTTGTTAAGACCTCACACATATCTAAGGGCATGCCTAAAAGAGCTTTCAAGAATCTTAAGAGACCTGGTCCCTCAGCAGCCTGAAGATAGAGAAGGACCTGTGTTTAAAGAGATGTGTAAGTGTGGCTTTTGTCTAACGGATGGATTATAATTTGAAGCATAGGAAGCCCTTCATGTTTCTAAAGAAAACATACTAATTTGGGACTGAAAGCGGACAGAGACAGCACAAAAGGAAAGGAGGTCTTTGGATCCCCAACCCTCTATAGGCAATAAACAGGCTGCAAACGTGGGCTGTTTCTTATGGGAGAGGAAGAATGACTCAGAGAGGAACTGGGAGCACAAAAGGTGAAGCCAAGAGCTGTGAAGAATCATTCCCAAGAATCAGGACTGGGCCCTGATTAAGGAACGGATGACATGTTCCCAGCTGCATTTCAGAATTGCTATGAACCAGTCAGACTGCTACAGAAATACCACCCACATCCTCCCTTACTGAATGGGGTGTCTACTGCAGTTACTGTATCTCGGCCTCACTGGTCTATGCTGGGTGTTTAGGGGAGAGGACGGACGAGTTTACAGATCATCAGACTGAGAAGAACTTCACCTGAAGAACTCAAGAATGGGGCCAGGAACCCACAGAGAAGGAAAAAGCACTGGTGTGAACCTGCAGTCTCTGTTGCCTTTGGTTGTAAAACATCAGCTGATTTCCAAGTAGCATTGGACCAAAAGGCCGAAAAGAAAGTAATATCTCAGACATTTGGAGAATATTACAGGCTTAAAGAGAAAATAATCAGGTGGCAGTGCTACCAAGACAGTCAGGACCTGAGGGACTAAAATCCAAGGAAAGAAAACCTCAGAAAAGTTAAAGTATCATTCTGCTCCATTTTCCCCCAAAGGCATTTGCCTCATTTGAAGCAGCACAGAGTGAAAGGCAAAGAAAAGAAACCAAGCAGCAGCTAAGTGGCTACACGGTGGGAAGAATGCTCGGGAATCTCACAATGCCAGCAGGGCAAACACCAGAGTTTAGTCAAAGACAAAGCAGACTCAGAGACATAGAGAACAAACTAGTGGTCACCAGTGGGGAGAGGACGGTGGGGAGGGAAACACAGGAACTGAGGAGGAAGAGGTACAGACTATTAGGTATAAAATAAGCTATAAGGATATATTGTGCAACAAGGGGAATACAGACAGTATTTTATAATAACTATAAATGGCACATAACCTTTAAACATTGTGAATCACAATACTGTACACCTGTAACATATATAATATTACACAGCAACTGTACTTCAATTAAAAAATACATTAGAAAACACTCAAGGCATAGTGATTGACATAGTATGTGGTTATAAATTGGTAGCATTAATGTTTTGAGAAATTTATCAGATTGGTCAAGGTGTATTAGATTCAAGTCAATTCAATAAATAATCATCTATGAGAAATTTTTTAAAAATTGGAATTTAGAACCTGCCAAGGGAAGGGCACTGATAAACACCCCAGGGTTTCAGTTGAAGCTCTTGAAAGACTATATGCATTAAGATGAAAGGCAAACCAGAAGCCTTCAGAGAATCAAGTCCATCTTCAAACTGCATCTATCAGTAAAAGGTGCTCTACATCTGTCCTAACTGCCTGCCAGATGGAAACTAAAATCCCTCTGAGGGTAGTGAACAACATCAGGCCACAACAATGTTTCAGATATACTATCTGGCATTTAATTAAAAATTGCCAAACATGCCAGGTGACAAGGCCAAATTAATAAAAATCAAGAGAGAAAAACAGACAATAAAAACATAGGTGATCTGTATATTGGAGTTATATAAAACAAACATTAAAACAATTGGGATAAATGTGCAAGAAAATGAATGATAAGACAAAAGTTTACCAGGGAAAAACTAGAATGTATTTTAAAAATTGAATCAAATAGTAATTCTGGAACCAAAACAAAATGCTTTCAATATATCTTCTTAAAGCAGAACTGACACAGCAAAAGAGATTAGTGAACTGTTAATTAGGTCAGGAGAAAATCTCTTGCTGAAGTATGTAATGAAGGAAGAATGAAAAATAGAGAAAAGAGCTTAAGAGATACGTAGAACATGGTGAATGGTCAAACCTGAAATTGAAATCTGAAAAGGAAAGGGGAGACAGAATGTGGTGGATGCAATCCTGGCTGAGAATTTTCCAAAACTGAGTAAGTCACAGATTCAGGAAGTCCTACTAACTCCAAGCAGGACATGTACAAAGAAAGCCACACACAGGCAATCGTAATTATATTTCTAAATCTCAATGACAAAATATTAAAAGAAGACCCCTCCTTCACACACACACACACACACACACACACACACACACACACACACTACTTTCAAAGGAACAACAGATGACTTCTCAACAGAAATAATCAAAGTTAGTATAATTTACAACCATTAGTATAATCTTTGATATGCTAAAAGAAAATACCTTCCCACTAAAACTTTGAATGCAGTGAAAA
Organism: Camelus dromedarius; assembly: GCF_036321535.1. Classification (NCBI taxonomy): domain Eukaryota; kingdom Metazoa; phylum Chordata; class Mammalia; order Artiodactyla; family Camelidae; genus Camelus; species Camelus dromedarius. The sequence goes on along the minus strand of NC_087459.1, from coordinate 22,933,644 downwards.
TACTCAATAAAGAGAAAGCTGAGGGATTTTTGCTTCTGAGCTAGCGCCAGACTTGCCCCTCCTACTCAATGTTAACAACTAGAAAACTAGACAAAATATGTAAATTAACTGTTTTCAATAATTAGACAACAGCCAGTGCAGGAGTGTAGTCCATGAGAGAAGAGCAGTAAATGACATGAGCCCTACCATTGCCCAACTCTCTTCCTGGAGCCATTTCCTGTACACCATAAAGGGAAAAGAAACCAAAGCACAGCACAGGGGTCTCACTGAGCTGAGGAGACAGAGACCAGACGTCACGGAGGCTTAGGTAGCTGGAATTTGTTAGGCAGAAAACTAGAAAGAGAAAACCATGCAGCAAAGAGCTGAGAAAACCATAGGGATTTCTTTGAGTTCCTGGTTGATAACTAAGATGTACGTTCATAGGGTAAAATTCCTTGTGGCCAGGAAAAGAACAACTGGCAGAGAGCTGTAAGTGGAACAGTTCCAGGGGTAAGAAAGAACTGGAAGACACTCAAGTTCTGATGAACCTGAGTGGGTAAAACACCTGGGATTCCAGTAGAGGCCCCAGGTAGACTGTACCTTAGAAGTAGGACAGAATTAGTATTAGAATAAAGGTAACTACCATAACCAAGCTTAAAAAATCATCAAGTGGATCAAGCTAATTCTCAAGTAACTCATCTGCCTAACAGACAAACTTCAAAACTCTAAAAGGACAACAACAAAATCCAGAAACTCTCATGTAACATTCATAGTGTACATAGAAAGAGAAGCAGAAATAATCAGAATAAGGGGATTAGCCAACAGAGGCTTTCATACAGCTATTATAAATATGCCCAAGGATTTAAAGGAAAATATAAACACAACAAAAAAAGGAATGGGAATTACTTTTAAAGCAAATAAAATTCTGGAGCTGAAAATATAATATTTAATATTAAAAAGTTGCTTGCTGGACTTGATTAGATGCTGTAGAAAAAAGTAAAATGATGACAGTTAGAAACTCAGGAATGAGGAGAGCTGGAAATGGTAAATATCTGAGTAAATATAAACAATTTTGTTTTCTCATTTTTAAGTTTCTCTAAAAGATAATTTTAAAGCAAAAATAATACCAATGTATTATGGAGTTTATAATAATGTATGAGTAAAATGGACAATAACAGCACAAAGGATGGGAGGGAAGAAATTAAAGAATACTGTTATAAGATACTTAACACTATCCATAAAGCAGTATAATATTATTTAACATTAGATTGCTATATGTTGAAGGTGCATATAGTAAACCCTAGAGCACAAAGAGATATAGCAAACAATCTCCAATAGAGATTAAGCGGGATATTTTTTAAATAAGTGATGCTAAGAAGGCATGAAAAGAGGAAAAAATAAAGAACAGATGGGACAAATAGAAAATAAACAACAAAATAGTAGACTGAAACCTAAATATATTGTGAATTACATTTAATATAGAGAGTCTAAAGCTATAATTAAAGGACAGGAAACCTAATTACTAACCCCCCCCAAATAATAATAATAAAGGGCAGAAGAGATCAGGCTGCATAAAAATACAGTAACACCCAATTATAGACTGTTTGCAAGATACACTCCTTAAATATACAAACACAGATAGGGTCAAAGTACAAGTATAGGAAAATGCATGGGATGAAAAGATTAACCATAAGAAATCTGGAGCAGCTATGTTAGTATCAGACAAGATGCACTGCCAGAGATAAACAGGGTTAATTCATAATGATAAAGAGTCAATTCATTAAGAAAATATAATAATCCAAAATGTACCTATAACAAAGATTTAAAATACATGAAGCACAATACATGAAGGAAATAACAAATCCACAAATATAGTGGGAGACGTTGACCCACCTCCCTCAGGACGGAGAAAACCTGTAAAGATGCAGAAGACTTGTCAGACACCAGCAAATAACTTGACCAAACTGAATTTATAAAACACTGTGGGATACACAGGCTTTTCAAGGACACGTGGAATGTTCATAAAAGACAGACCATACGTTGGGCCTCAGAAGGATTTTTAATAAATTCAAAAATATTGAGATCATCCAGAAAATATTCTCTGACCACAGTGGAACTGAATTAGAAATTAATAACAATAAGATACTTGGAACATTCTCAAGCCGTTTATTAAGCAAAACACAGTTTTATGTAATACATAAGTCAAAGAATAAAAAACCAAAAAGTTTAAAAATATTTTAAACCAAATGAAATGAAAATGAAAATACATGTATTAAAATTTGTCGAATGCAGCTAGAACAGTGCTTAGAGGGAAAATTATAGCTTAAAGTGTTTATTCTAGAAAAAGATGAAAGGTTTAAAGCCAATATTCTAAGATTCCACACTAAGAAGCTAGAAAAGCAGCAAATTAAAGCCAAAGAAAATAGAAGGAAGGAAAAACTAAAGATAAGAGCAGAAACCAATGAAACAGAAAATGTACAAAAATAGAGAAAATCAATGACAATGTCAGTGAAATTGGTAAATATCTGTCTAACTTGACTTTAAAATCTGGAGAAAATACAAATTACCAAGATCAGGCATAACGGAAAGGGCTTCCCTCTAGATCCCACAGACATTAAAAATAACAAAGGAATATTATAAATAACTCTACTCCAAAAATCTCAATAAAATAGAAAATTCCTTGAAATATACAAATTAACAAAATAGATCCAAGAAGAGACAGAAAATATGAATAGTTTTCTATCTTTTAAAGAAATTTAATTCATAATTAATAATCTCCTCCTTCCAAAAACAGAAATAAACCCCTTCACACCCAGGTGACTTCTCTGCTGAATCCTAACATATACTTAATGAAGGAAAACATCAAACTCGTTAAAATCTTTCATAGAGAGTGGCTCATCTCAAGTCATTTTATGAAGCCAATGTTACCCCATTAACAAAATCAGATAAAGGGTTTACAAGAAAAGAAAAGAAATATAAATGCAAAAGCCTTAACAATATATTAGTGAATGTATGAAAAGGATAATACATCTTGGCAAAGTGGAGTCTTTCCCCAGGCCTACAAAGTTGGTTTAAATTTTTAAAAATTAATCAGTGTAATTTATCATCTTCAGAGAAGAAAAAAATCAGGATCATCTTAATGCATGCATAAAGAGCATTTGACAAAGTTCAACGCCCACTCGTGATCAAAAACTCTCAGAAAATTAGGAATGGAAGGGAACTTCCTCAACCTCAGAAAGGTCATTACACAAGATGTACAGCTACCATCATACCAAATGGTCAAAGACTGAATGCTAACTGAATGCTGTTCCTGTAAAGCCAGGAACAAGGCTTCTATTGAACACTTGGTGGGGGTTCCAGCCAATGAAATAAATAAAATGCATACAAATTGGTAAGAAAAAAGTAAACTGTTTTTATTCAAAGTCAGCATGATGTATATGTAGAAAATCTTAAGGAATCTACCAAAAAGGCTTTTAGAACTAATAAGTGACTTTAGCAAGGTCACAAAATACAGTATCAATACCACAAATAAGCAACTGGAAAATGAAATTTGAAATAGCACCATTCACAGTAGTATAAAAAACATGAAATATATTAGGGGGTAAGTTTAACAAAATAAGTGCAAGATCTGTATACTAAAAACTACAAAACACTGCCGAGAGAAATTTTAAAAGATTCGAAAATAAATGGAAAGATATAGCATGTTCATGACTTGGAGTTTTGATATTTTTAAGATGCTAATTTTCCCCAAAATTGATCTATATATTCAACGTAATCCAAATCAATATGCCAGAAAGCTTTTCCTCAGAATTTGACAAGCTGGTTCTAAAATTTATACATAAATGCAAAGGACATGCAATAACCAAAACAATTTTTAAAAACACAAACGTTGGAAAGGACTATCCGATTTTAAGACTATAAAGTTAATCAAGAGAGTGTGGTTTTGGCAAAAGAATAGACATAGAGATCCAAGGAAATAATAGAACAGGAATAGATCTACACATATGTGATCAACTGACTTTTGACAAAAGTGCCAATTTAATTCAATGCGGGAAAGGATAAGTCTTTTCATCAAATTGTGCTGGACAGACAACTGGATATTTATGTAGAAATAAATGAAACTTGATACTTACCTTATCCCATACATATAAAAAACTCAAAATTAGATCACAGACCTGAATATAAAAGCTAAAGCCACAAAACTTAAAAAAAAAAAAAACTTTGCAACTTTGTAAGCAGAAGTTTCTTAGGACACAAAAGCACAAATAATAAAAGGAAAATATTGATTGTTTTACTTCATCAAAATTGAATTTTTTTACTCTTCAGAAGATATCTTTGAAAAACTGAAAAAGGCCACAAATAGGGAAAATTATATATATAATTTATATTTATATATTATTTATATGTCATATATACATATATAATACTACACATCTGGCAAAGAACTTGAATTAAGAATATATCAAGAAATCTTGCAAATCAATAAAATGAAAATAAACAACTCAACTTTTAAGTGGGAAAATTATAGAGTAACACTTCACAAGATACATTGAATGGCCAACTACACATGAAAAAATGCTCAACATTGTTAGTCATCAGGGAAAGCAAATTAAAACCACAGTGGAAAACTACTACACAACCAGTAGAATGGATAAAATTTAAACACCTGACAGCACCAAGTCTTGGCAAAAATGTGGATGAAGTGGAACCCTCACACGATGTGATTAGGTATGTAAACAGTTCAATAATCTTGAAAAACTGTTCGTCAGTTCCTTATAAAGTTAAATGCACCATCACACTATGATTCAACCATTTCAGTTGTAGATAACTGTCTTACAGAAATAAAGTCCACACTATGACTTTTACATGAATGTTCGTAGCAGCTTTATTCATTATAGCACCAAACTGGAAATAATCCAAATGTCCATCAATTGGTGAAATGATAAACAAATTATGGCATATGCATACAATGAGACATTGCTCAGCAATGAAAAGGAACAAACCAGATACCCACAACGTCATGGCTGAATCTCAGAAACATTATTCTGAGTGAAAGAAGCCAGAACACAAAACAATCCATACTCCATAATTTCATCCTTATGAACGTCTAGAACAGACAGAATAAATCTATAATGACAGAAAGAAAATCAGTGGATGCCTAGAGTAGAGACTGGGAGGGGTAATGACTGAAAAGGGGCACAAAGGAATTTTTTTGGATTGATGGAATTGCTTATGTCTTGATTGATGGTTACAAACGTTTCCACATTTGTCAAAGCTCATCAAACTGTACACTTAAAATGAGTGTGTTATTGTATATAAATTGTCTTCAACAGAGTTAATTTTAAAAGAACAAATAAAGAAAAAGTGAAGGCTTAAAAATATGATTGAAAAACATTAGTGAAGGAAATATGTTTTTTAGGCACACAGATGAGAGAATTTTTCACCAACACTCATCCTAAAAGAAAGGTTATAATGAGTTGTTCAGGCAGAAGAAATATGATTCTGGATAGAAGAATGGAGCCAGAAAAATAAAGAGCACTGGAAAAGATAAATAGGTGGTAAGTCTAAATAGCAATTATTAAATTTAATCTTATAGTAATACATCTTAATAATAAAGTCTGGTAGGTGTTAAATATATGAAGAAATAGAATCCATGGCAACAATCATACGAAAGGTGAGAGTGGGGTAAATGAAATTAAAAGTGTCCTCGGGTCCTTGCATCATATGGAAGTGATCAATGTCCTAATTTAGGATATATACAAGGGGGTCAAGGATACACGTCGCAATCTCCAGCGTAATCACTGAAAGAATAATAGAAGAATGTACAGTTTGTGGGGGAAGGGGATGGATAATAAAAACACTTGATTAGTTCCACAAAAAGGAAGAAGGGAGTAAATGGAGAACACAGAACAGAGATGAATAGAAAGTAAATTGATTGTTGATTGAAATCCAAATAAATCAGCAATCGCATTCACATATAGTATCAAACTAAAGATATTCTAACCTCCAAAGACGGCAGATTAGATACAAATATAAAACATGTAGATTTTGCTCATAAGAAACACACAGTAAATACGAAGCCATGAGGTTTTCGAAAGGATGGTGTATGCGAACACCACCTGCAAGAAAGTTGGTACAGGTGTGCTAATATCAAACAAAGCAAATTTTAAGGTGGGAAGAGACTCAAGCCGTTTTGTGGGTAAGAAGGAAGCCAGGATGCAGGGTGCATGCCATGAAGGTGGCAGGTGTCTTTAGTGCGTAGCAGAAAACATTATTTTCGCATAGATCTTTGTTGACTTTGCCACTGATGACTGATGGAAAGGAATCAATAAATTGCACTTTTCTTCTCTCTCTGGTTGAAATTTTTCTTTTAAAGGATGGGGTCAGGCAGACAGGGATCAAAATGTCAGCTTCCGTATGCTGCACCCGGAATGGGGTTATTTACCGCCTGGCCAGTCACAGGAGGCGATGGGCAAATGCAAGCTCACGGCCAGCAGTGCTCTTTGCAGGCAGCGATAGCCCAGACGAGAGAGCTACCAGTCCTTTCCTTCTTCCAAACTGACCAATCAGCAATGTGCATGAGGAGCCCTGCCACACTAGCTGACAGCACGTGGGGACGGGACACCCAGGACTGACTTCTCCCTGGGCAGTCCTAGGTGTTTGTTCCTCCACACTTCTGCCAATATCGGGTGTTCTACTGACTGTGCTAAAAATGTTATCTCGCAGTGGAGACATTTTTCAACTACATTCGTTGCCTGGGCCTCAGTTTTGTATGATGCAGATTCGGTTGGTTTGGCATGACACATTTAAAATATTTTAAAACACTCAAAAATCTCATTCTTGATAATCATGTTACACAGCTGAGATTGAGACAGCTCTGACATTTTATAGGAGGAGGAATGAGGTGGTGTCAGCAAATGTTATCCTCTACCTCTGCTGTTCCGCTTTGATTGGAAATTTGCTTTATTTCCAATCAAATTCCTCCCTTTCCCAATCAGAAGGCTGGGATACATTAAGAGCGGTCATGCCGGGACACCCAGCCGCCTCTGCAGCCTCTCTGCTGCAGATGATCTGAGGTGGAGGGGCAGCCTTGCTCCTTCTGGGCAGACCCCTATCCCCAGATCTCTGCTCTAGCTTGCTGTGGAAGATGCTCTCAGGGAGGCTCTTGGTCTACAGCACTGTGCTGGTTCTCAAGCTCGGGCAACTTGGTTAGCCCCCAGCATCCTGTTTCCTTTTGGTTCCAGTTGTGCTGTGTCTGGCAACGAACTCTTCTTTGGCATTTGTACAAAAAGGATAACGTTGTCCCAAAGTTTCGGCTTAGTTTTCACTTTAGTTGGTAATTCCGTTTGTTGATTTTTGTAAGTTTCAGGGAAGAGGCTTTAAAAATACCTACGTACATTGCCATATTTCCTGGAAGTACCTCCTTCTTATCCTGAATTTAAAAAACTAAGCTCAGAAGTGTTTATGTTGAAAAGTCATAAATTCTTGCCCCAGGCTTTCTCACCTGCCTTGAGGCAACTGTGTTTAAACAGATCTGTTTCAGCATGTACAGACTAAATAATATGCTCAGACTTTTTCCTTAACTTACAGATTTTATATATTTTGATTCTTTAATATTTTGATCTATGGTTGTTTTTAGAGCTTTATTTACTGTATCAGTCAGATTGGGCTAGGCTATGTGTCCGATTCTGTCAACTTCGCTTTATGTATTTTAAGCATATGTTATTGGTGTATCCAGTCCATCTCTTAAGTCCCCTCACATGGTTCAAAACTCCAAAGTGAAGAAGAATACTCAGGGAAACATCTCCCTTCTGCCACGCTCTCCCCCCATCAAGCAAGCACTATTATTACCTTCTTGTGTGTCCTGCCAGAGATACTGTACAGCTAGAAGCTGCTTCTTTATACGTATGGTACCACACCATATATATAGTTTTGCATCTTTCTTTTCCACTTGCCGGGATACTGTTTTTAGGTAAAATTTACATATGTGAGGTGCCTGGATCTTATGTGTGCCAATTTGATGACTTTTGATAAACAATATACCTATATGACCACCACGCAATCAAGATACCAAATACTCCCATCACCCAGAGTCAGATTACTTTCATACCGCAGACGTGTCTCAGTTTGCCACCTTCTCCCCACAGCCAACAGAGCACTCTAGCCAAGTTGCCATCCTCTCTGCCAGCTTATCCAGTGGCCAACCGATGGGGTCCCAGTGTCACACTGCAGTAGAGTGGTTTTCTCAAAGGCTCATCTGGTTGGGGTACCACTCCATCAATACAATACATTTCCTTGACTTCTCCTTTGCTCTCTGGATGAAGATACAAATTCTTCCAGGAACAATGACCACCCCCCCGCATTGCCTGGTTCCGTGACCTCTCTGTGCTCCCCTGGTACTGTGTTTTACTGTGTATTCGCTCTGCCTTTCCACATTGCTGGCCGTCATTTTGTTCTTCCTATGTGCCCAGTTCCCACCCATCTCTAGGATGTTCCCCTGCATTCCTTTGTCTTCAAGACTCTGCCCTCGCAGCCCCATCTTCAAGGAAGTAAAGGTACTAGTCCTCCGGATCTCCGCCCAGTCATCACCTCCTGGGGGCAGCTTTCATTTCCTGCTGACCGCCTCCACCAACTCACATCCCTCCGTTAAATGCTCCCCTTTAGAGAACTAACTGCAGCTGCAAGTTTACAGTAATTTATAGGCTCATTTGATTAATGCCTGTTTCCCCCACTAGAAGGTAAGTTTCATGGGGAGAGGGGCTATATCTGTTTATGGTCAACATTGCGCCCCAGTGATGTGCACAGTTGGCACTCCGTAAATTCTAGCTGAAAAATAAATGAACACATTCAGCATTTTTTTTTGCAATCGTTAAAAAATGGAAACAGATCCATAACTTCATATTGATTCCAAAGACATTTGCTATAAAGGAGGAAAGGAGGGACAGTTCTTTTCACAGAGGAATGCCAACTAATAAATATAAAAGGAATAATAGAAATTAAGTCGCCAGTTCACAGCCACTAAAGCAATGATTGATATCGGCAAGAATTATCAGTCTACCTGTTTAGATACAACTCTCCAGCCAAGAATGGTTTTCACATTTTTAAATGATTGGGGGTGGGGGGAAGAATACGTGACAGAGAACTTCTGCAGCCTGCAAAACCTAAACTGCGTACTGTCTAGCCCTTTACAGAAAAGTTTCCCTACCTCTGCATTAGAAGAAAGACAGCTGGAGAACAGACTATGGAGGGATCTGGCAGGCACGACTTTAACCAATGAGTAAATTTAGCACAACAAATAGTGAGCCATCCTGGCGTTGTGTACCTCCTAACTTGCTAGACTGATAGAACAACATCGTGTGTGTGGTGTTCCTGCCAGACATGCACAACCTGATTCCAAACGCGAGGAAACATACAAACTCAAACTGAAGGACCTTCTGCAAATCAACTGACCTTAATTCTTCAAAAAATGTCAATGCCTTAAAATACATTCAAAGAGGGTAGGAAACTGTTCTGGATTAAAGATCTGATGACTACATGTAAAGTGTAATTATGGTTGCATCTTGGATTTAAAACAAACAACTGTAAAGGACATTACAGCAATTATGGCCACAGTCAGGGAAATTTTATGTTGGTTTGTATTTACTATATCAATGTTAACTTTCTTGGGTATGATAATTATATTGTGGTCATGGAAAAGAATGTTATTGTTCTTAGGAAATATATGCTAAATATTTAGGGGTCTGTCATAAAGGCTTCAATTTATTCCCATCTAATTTTCAAAAGGCTCAGGGAAGAGAGAGAGAAAGAGAGAGAATGAGAACGGGGTGATATGAACAAGTATAAGGGTGTTTCCAAAATTATTTTTGCACATTTTCTCTAGGCTTAATTTTTTAAATAAAAAATTAGATAAAGAATGAAAACTTTATACATACTTATAAAAGCCTAGAAAAAAATGGGTTTAATAAAAACCGAAAGTGGCAACATCGGTTGTCAGTCACCTCTGGGGGATAGAATTGGGTGGAATTTGATAGGGGAGTAAACACTATAATATTCCTTATTCTATTCACTTCTGCCTTGTTGGCGTTTGCTACAATGAGAATGTATTTTTAAAAATATTTTGTATTTTAAGAAGCTTACTTTTTATAATTAAAAAAAAAATCTCCATAGATTATTCATGTACAAATCAGGATTAAGAATCAGTGATTCTCTCCAAGTGCACCCAGTCACCCTCACCCCACTGCTGGAGACCCTGGATTTCCCAGGCCCAACAGCCAGGGCTCAGGGAGACGGTTCTAGAACCCTGGTCCCTAGGCTGGGACGCTGAGGTTTGAATATCACTTCCCACAAAATCCATTAATATGTAGAATGAATGTTAACTAAAGATGATTCCACGCATCCAGAGGTTAACTTGTACATATAGATGTGTTTACAGAATTTACCATGATAGCATACACTGGACCAAATGATACCACACAGATATGATAATGTAGTTTACTGAAAGGTTACCAGGTTACCATACACTGTATTCAGGAAGGGTTAACTGAAGAGGGGGAGGAAGAGGAGGAGAAAGAAGGCAAAAATCTGGGAGAAAATCATCCATACCCTTATCTTTCAGAGGAAAGGTTCAAATAGAACCTGTTTCATTTCAATTATTGAACTGAAACACATGTCTAAGCAGTAATTTAAAGTCGTAAATTAGTAGAACTAAATATCCAAATATACATTCCGAATCATCAGAGAAAAAACTTTTTAAATTGTAGGATACTATTTTTTAAAAGACAAATGCACACAAAACTCACCTTTTAAAAGAAAAAGGTGTCATGCTAGGTTTTCTATTTTAAGAAACAAAAAATTGAAAGTAAAAGAACTGATATCAAGCATTCATTGGTGGGAAAACATACGAGTTAAATGTCTTAAAGGGATATTTGCAATATATGATAAAAATTAAAATGCATGTATCTTTTCATCCATATGTTTCTTTTATAAGAATTTGTATTCCTCTTTATGTGTATGTATATTTGAACAAGTGCACAAAGATGTTCATGGAAACATTGTGGTAATTTCCAAAAGAAGGAAAAAAAAAACTTGAAACAACCCTAGTTCCCCCTAAAGGGTTTTTTTGGGGGGGTTTGGTTTTCATATTAGAAAACAAGCATAAGTGTAGTTAATAAAACAATTTTAAATCATGAGGTCGATTGGTTTATATGCAGTGATATGGAGAGAAGATCAAAAAACATTATTAACTGAAAAAAGCAAGTTGCAAAATAGTATGTTAAATGTAGTGGCATTTGCATACAAAGCAATTTGGTTTCCATGCTGCTACGTCCACAGAAACCAGCTCTGGAGGAACACTGACTCAACTTCAGCAGTGGCTATCTCTGGATTGAGAGATTAAGGGTAACTTCTGTTTTCTATATAAACATTTTCTGTGTTAAATATTCATATGTGTTGTATAATAAGGAATTTGTCTGGTCTTTGTCCCCAGTTCCTGGTACAGAGCTTCTAAAACTCTTGGAATTTCCCAAGTGATGAGTGTCTTTGTCATTCACGAGCCCCTGGATCACACCTGAGTTTTTGCTAATGAGTTGACTCGTGGTGGCCCCGTGATGGTGTCAGGACAGGGGCTGGTGACCAGAAAGACCAATCTTGTGTCTCAACGGAGACCTTCTCTCACCCCACATTTGTTTTTCCTGTATCACTGGGAATCCTGAAATTTGTAGGTAGTTGATCAGAATTGTGTGTGGCCTTGGGACCCTATTAACTTGAGGCTGGTGTCCAATGACGGGGGCCGTCTTACACGGGACTGAGCCCTTAGTCTGCGGGGTCTGCACTAACTCCAGGGGGTTAGTGCCAGAACTGAAGTGCAGTAACCAACTGGCGTGTCTGAATAACAAGCATATATTCCTTTTGTAATAGAAATAAAATGTATCAAGTGAAAGTACGGATAATGTAGGCCAATTCAAAGAAGAAAATGAAGCTCACAATTTAAATATCAGAATTCAAGATGCAAATGGTTAAACAGGACAGAGTCACTTAGCAATGATAAAGAGTATAATCCACAGGGCGAATATTTGTAATGTACTATTATGCAACAAATAATCTAAGAACAAATCAACTGAAAGACTATGACGAACAATATTCACTTAAGTGAGAGGTTATAAAAAATACATACCAAAATCAATAGCTTTCTTTTTTACAACAATAACAAGATATGAAACATGATAAAAGCAAAATACAATTTCATTCACAATAGCAACCTAAAAATAATCTATACAGAGAAAATATTTAAATTCTACTGAGGGACAGAGAAGGACGCTTGAATAAAAGGAAATTCGAATAGAAAAGCCCACCTTATCATTAGATAAGAAAAAACTATGGTGAAGAGGTCAAATCTCTCTAAATTAATTTCAAAATTCAGACAATCACAAGCAAAATTCCAATGCGACTTATATTAGAATTTGATCAGATGATTCTAAAGTTCATCTGTAAGATTCAATATTTACAGAGGCAAGATAATTAATGTAAAGAACCAGCTTTACTCGATATTAAAATATACCATAAATCTACAGTAATAAAAACCTCATCAGACTAATTCAAGAGATGAAATAAAAATGTTTACAGGTTATTATCTGTCTTTATATCTCTCTCTGAAAGGTTAAGTCCATGAAGACAGGGATTTTGTCTCTTCTTTTTATTTTTTTTACTGATGTGGATAAAGTGCTTAGAAGTGCCTGACACATAAGTATTTGTTGTAATGAATGGACAGACAAAGCAGTAGAACTGGATTCCCAGTACAGAAATAGACACGCAGAGAACTTAGGGATTTTAGATATTGATAAACTCATATTTCAAATTAGAGCAGAAATAATCAAATTAAGTGTTGGATCAGCTGGTTAGTTGTTCGGAAAAGAATCAAACTAAATTCTTTATTCCACACAGTAAAAGAGATTTCAGGTAGACCAAAGACGTAAATGTAAAAAATAAAATGATAATACGCTGCAAGAGAAACAGAGATCAGTACATTATAATCTGAAAACACGAGAACACTTCTAAAGTATGAAACAAAAGCCGGGCACCATAAAGGCAAAGATTTGTAAAGTTGATTCCATTTAAAGAGAAAGCAAAAAACAGTGACAACAACAACATCAAAAACGTGTCCCCAGACAGCAACCACAACACATAACAACCAAATGAACAGGCAGACAAGAACCTGGAATAATTATTTGTAACACAGACAAGAGTCAAAGAAGTATTTTCTGCAGCATATAAAGAATTCATAAATCAATGATTAAAAGATAACAATAGAACGATCAGCAAAGTACATAAAATGAGAAATACATTTATAAAAAGATACTTAAATTCACTAATAAAGAAATATAACAATGCAAAATGTGAAGTTATTCTCCTATCAGATTGACAAGAGTTAAGAATAGAAGGAAATATACTGAGAGTGAAGAAACAGAGAAATGTTCCCTTGGTCAATGTCGGTGAGATTGTAAATTGCACCTCATTTCAAGAAGGAAATTAGACAATGTACATCAAAATTTAAATGTACATGGGCATACCCTTGGATGCAGAATTTCAGTTCCAAGCATTTACCCTAAAGTGATGATCTGTCAGTTGAACAAAGTTTATAAGAATGTGAAATATTGCACTGTTCATATTACTGAAAAACTGAAAGCAAAGAAAATGCCCATGAATAAACAACAAAATGATTAAAGTACGATATATCCATATAATGAATAATATTAATTGGCATGGAAAGATGTCTATGACCTATTGTTCAGTGATTAAAGCAAGTCACAAGATAGTTTCTCTAGTATAACACCATTAATTCAAAGTTATATACATTTAAATTGCATGAATAAGACTCAGCAATCTCTCTCAAGTATATAACCAATAAAAAAGGCATACAGAAGACACGCACTCAGATATTTACAGCAGCACTATTCATAATAGCCCCAAACTGGAAACCACCCAAATGCCCACCAACAATAAAATGGATAAATAAATTATGACACACTCACAATGGAGTGACAATGAACCTCCACCATGAATTAAATATAACCCCCTAAAACCATATGGATGAACCTGACAAATACAACGTTGAGTAAAAGCAGACAGATAAAGCAAAATGCTTCATGATTACATTTAAATACAATTTAAAATCTGGCAAAAGTAATCGATGTCATTAGAAGTCAAGACGGTAGTTATCCTTGAGTTGGTGGGGAGTGGGTTATGACTGGGAGTGGAAACAAAGACTCTTTCTGGAATGTTGGCAAGGTTTTGTTAACCGATTGAGTCCTGGTTCTGTGGGTATGTTCAGTTTATGGTAATCTGTACACTTATGATTTGTGTACTTTTCTGCATACAAAGACACATACACACACGCACACACACAAGCGTACACATGCACAGAAAGATGTCAGGAAGGATGCTGGCAGAAATGTTAACAGTGGTCTCATCTGGAGAGGGAGTTCAGCATGACTTTGGCTTCCTTCTGTATAGTTGTCCTATATCAACAGATTATACAGAAGAATATAATTTAACTGAAGAAATGAAAATAAATTTACTGAACATTCAACTCAAGAAGTTTGAAAAAGAAACAATCAAAATGGGAAAACAGGATGAATGAAGTAATCAAGAGAAGAGCTAGAGAACAATCAGATAATATGGAGGCAGCAACTGATGCACATCCTCCACAATGACCACTAATGAACTTATGAATTTACACAAAAAGACAAAGCGGAAAATAGCACTTTAACCATAAACCAAAGATCCAGGGGGATTTCTCCCGATTTCACTATCACAGAGAATGATTTGAAAGCTCATTTTAAAAACAGGCTTATTGGGGTATAATTTACATATAATAAACTGCAAATAAAGTGTACAGTTTGGTAAGTTTTTAATGCATGTATACACCCGTGACACAATCACCATAATCAAGATGACAGATAGTCCACTGCCCCCAAGTTTGCTTGTCCCTGACATGAGTGCAGTTGCACAAAGGGTGCAGTAGACTGGGGCAACTGAAGCTGCAGTTTTCCAGCTAGGGGACCAGACTGAAGAGTACCAGAGAAATAAACAGTGCTGACAAGATCAGGGATGGGGAAAAGTTTGCTAACGCGATTACTCTGATTGTTTATGAATTTGGGACACGACCCTACATGAGTAGATTGATCTGGCCCTAATGAGCACATGCAGACTTTGGGGACTGACTAATGGATAAGCCCAGGTAACAAACTGGCCACTGGTGTCACACACTTGGGACAGATCTGAATAGTAGTATAAAGGCTTTGAAAACTTAACTGACATTGGGACCATAGTCAACATAAGATTGGTTGGAACTTGAGGCCTGAATCCAACCAGGCTGATTGCCTGCTAATGTACCAAAAATTATCATTGTCCATAGTGTATAAATAAGTCACATAACAAAATATTCTAAATATCCAGGATATAATTCTAAACTCTCAAAAGACAAAGAACCAGGAAAATCTAAACTTGCTTGGGAAAAGATAACCAACAAACGCCAGCGGCAACAGGACACGGACCTGGGAATTGTCTGACGAAGACTTTAGAGCTCCAAGTAAGGGTGAAAATTTTTGAAAAGAGTGGAAAGATAGAAAGTCTCCGCAGATAAATAGAAGATAAAAAGAATAACCAAGTGGAAATTTCAGAACTTAAAAATATAGCAACCAAAGGGAAAACATACTTGATGAGCTCCACATGAGCTAATATAGAAAAGAGCCAGAGAACTTGAAGACAGATCCACACCAATATAGATCCACACCAATCAAAACGGCAAAAACCAAAACCAAAAATGACAATACCAATTGCTAGCAAAAATGTGAAGCAAAAGGAACTTTCTTCCTTGTGGTGTAACACAAAAATGGTACAGTCACCCTAGAAGACAGTTGGGAAGTTTCTTACGAAGCTAAACATAGCCTTGTTATACTAGCCAGCAATCATGCCCCTAGGTATGTATCCAACTCACTTGAAACCTTGTGTCCACACAAAAATCTACATGCAGATGAATAGTATTATATTTCTTTATAAATATATTTTATATATGTAAATATAAAGTATTATATAGATTTACAGCAGCTTTACTCGTATTCACCAAAACAGTGGATGCATCCAAGATGCCCTTCAGTAGGTGAATAAATGGTCGTGCACCTATAAAATGGAGTATTACTCAGCAATAAAAAGAGGTAAGATACCAAGCCATGAAAAGACATAGATGGATCTTAAATGGATATATGTAAATGAAAGGAGCCACTCTAAAAAGGCTACGTAATATATGGCTCCAATTATTTGACATTCTGGAAAAGGCCAAACTATAGAGGTACAAGAGATCATTGGTGCCAGAAGTTCAGAAATAAAGGAGGAAGGCTGAAGAGGTGATGCTCAGGGTATCTAGGGGGGCAGCAAAACTATTCCATATGATACTGTAATTGTGGAATATGACAATATGCATTTGTCAAAATCTATTGAGCTTCAGCACAAAGAGTGAAACTTAATGTCTGCAAATTAAAAAAAAAAAATCATTTAGGAGGTCAGTAGACTCCCAGGATGGAAGGCAGAAAGCGACAAATCAATTTGTATTACGTATGAATGGAACGACCCCACTGAAGGGAGAGGGAGGAGTGCCGACATAAGTAACTTTGGAAATGAGAGGAATCTGGAAAACTGAAGGCAAAGGTACTATGAAGTATCTTAGTTGATAAAGTAGTTTCCCACAGGGCATTTGTTAACAAGTCTGAGACTGCTATACACGCACACTGCAATCACACAATTAGGTAAATGGATGGTGGGCAGTAGAGCCTGGATTTCCCTCTGTTGTGGTGGGAGATCACAGAGAAGACAGGGGAGGAAGCTAGAAGGATCCACGTGATAGTGGACTAGCGTTGGAGACATCAGTATAAAGCCATGTTGAGCTTGACATAGCTACAGATGGCTACATACAGAAATATGTATAGATATGTGCATATACACAGCTTAATACATACACATATATTTTCTTGCTCTGTCAGTTGAGAGGACCTAGAAGCAATACCTCAGTAGCAACAAGCACACCTAGGGCTCAGATCTTGGTTTCTAACACCTTTCCCTAATAAGGAAACCAGGACAGGAAACTGGGTCAGGAAACACACAAGATGAGCCTGGAGCATCTTGCAGTGTCAGAAAGTAAGAGGCTGTTCAAAACACCAGAGCCAAGAGCTCCCAATGGCCAAGGCTGCAACCATTTGAACAGCAAAGTTGTATTTCATCATTACCTAAAATAGAAAATAAATATCCATGATCATCATTCTGAGTGAAGTAAGCCAGAAAGAGAAAGACAAATACCATATGATATCACTTATATGTGGAATCTAAAAAAAAAAAAAAGACACAAATGAACTTGTTTACAAAACAGAAACAGACTCACATAGAGAACAAACTTACGGTTACTGGGTGGGAAGAGGTAGAAAGGGATAAATTGGGAGTTTGAGACTTGCAGATACTAACTACTATATATAAAACAGATAAACAACAAGTTCCTACTGCATAGCCCAGGGAACTATATTCAATATCTTGCAGTAACCTATAATGAAAGAGAATATGAAAGCAAATATATGTATGTATATGTATGACTGAACTATTACGCTGTACACTAGAAATTGACACAACATTGTAAATTGACTACACTTCAATTGAAAAATAAAGAAAAGAAATATCCATGAGTCCATATGTATGGAAATATATGATTGAATAAATAAATAGGAAAAAGGAGACAAAATCTCCTGTACGGAATAATTCCAAGTAATTTATGTCCTCATGGAGATGAAGCGTAACTCATTCCTTGTGTAGCCTGTGCTTAGTAACTTCCTTCCAAAGAGTGCGTATGGGAAAAGGGAAACATTAATAACTCTGCAGTGGAGCATCCTGACAAACACACCTCAGCCAGGTCAGCATCAACAGTGATCAGACATGTTGACAGTATATACCCTCTGTATGATGTGGTGAAAACAGCACTGGATCCCCGTGGTCTTCCTCCCCAAAAACCATAACCCCAGTCTAATCGTGAGAAAAACAGTGGACAAATCCCAATTGAGGGGCACTGTACAAAATACTTCACCAGTACTCCTCAGAAGTGTCAACGTCATCAAACACAAGAAAAGTCTGAAACCTGTCACCGCCCAGAGGAGCCGAAAGAGAGATGACAATGAAATGTAATGCCGTATCCTGGATGAGATCTTGGAATAGAAAAAGGATAAAACTTAAGGAAATTTGAACAAAGTATGGACCTTAGTTAATAATACTGTACCAATATTGATCCATGAATAGTAACACATGTGCCACGCACATGGGAGATGCTAACAGAGGAAACTCAGTGTTAGGTATTATTGTTCCAATCTTTCTGTATATCTAAAATTGCTCAAAAAATAAAACATATTTTAAAATATGTTTAGTCTCCCACATTGTCTCCCCCAGGTGATGTGTCTTGGCACACGGTCACAGGTATCCTGCTGGCCTCCAACCTGAAGTTTGGAACTAGAGGATTGGGGTCCTTCTTCTAGTCTGTGTAATGCTTTCAGGAGCCCTGGTCCCTGCCCTTCCTGTTCGGCCTCCTCTCGGCTCTACGTGGCTGACATCCCTGGGTCTCTGCTCCACCCTCCATCCAGGTCGGGCCTGTTCTGGGCACATGCAGGTGTTGCTCCTGGGGGCAGACCAGCGGCTCTTCATTCAGTGTCTCTGCCCCACAGCGATTTAGTGAGACTCAGGGGAGCTACCTTGTTCCACTCTCCACACACTGTACCAGACCAGAGGCAACGTCTTGGGGCAGGTGCCCTGTCTGGTGGGCTCCCAAAGTCCCCAGAGAGGAGTGAGGCTCTGTCCTCAGCCGAGAGATGGAAACAGAACATCCCTTTGCTCTCCCACCTCCTCACCTCGCCCCCTCCCTCCAACCTTTGCCCAGAAAATAGAAAGACATTTCCTTCACTTCTCCTGTGTCATCCGGCTCCAGCCTCACCATTAAGCCTGAAAGGTGGTCAGAGGCACCTTCTTTAGACCAGAAGAATCCAAAGGTCTGAGTCTTCCTGCAAGCCTGTAATCTCGCAAGACTTCCCTGCCCGTGAAGCCTGGCTTGGCAGCCTAGCGTCTCCCCACGAAGTCAAACACCTGTCGTCCTGTCCTGGGGTGAGAAGTCTCCACCTTCATATTGACATGCACCCGTGTAATATCTGCCAGAAGGTTCTTCCTATTACCTACTGCCAGGCTGGACTGACTTTTATGGGCTGCCCCTGCCAGGGAGGAAGTCAGAGGGAGCCGGGTCCTGGAGTCGGGGTTCAGGTTTCCTGAAAAAGGGATGGAGATTTGCCCTGGGAAGGCCTGAAGAAAGAAGCCAGGAAACAGGGCTCAGTGACGCACCACACAGGGGTCCTGAGGGGCCCTCACCCTTGGTGGCCCAAGGATGGAAGCAAGGGGCCTACGAATTTGGATGGGAAAGAATATACCTTTATCTTCATCAATCTCTTAACAGAATCTAGCATTCCATCACGAATGCAAGCCACACGGCGCCATGGAATTAGCAGTACTGTGACTCTGCCGCTAATGTTTTCCAACCTGGTTACAGCTGCAGAATTATCTCCCAATGCTGTTTACAAGTACGACTACAGTATTTCAAAATTATGATAGTTATTACAGACTTGCTCCTAGATCTTACTATTTAAGGCGGCAACAAGATAGCACATGTATTATTACATCACACATTTGTTTTGTTTAATAGTTTGATACTGTACTTAAAAATAATTGATTTCCTTTATGGTTCCCTCGATTATTCTATTTCCTACATTTAAAAACATAATTCACAGGCTTCGCCAGACTGCCAAAGGGAGCCACACATGAAAAGCCCCTTTAAAATATTTTTATTTTCTCTGGCTCAGAAGATTTCTTTGTAGATGGTCATTTTTCCCTGTATTGAAATTCCCCCGTTATTCCCAGGCCTTCGGTAAAATCTGTGATTGATATCCGATCGGCCGTGTGTGAGCGGCGTGGTGGGGAAATGAGCGAGCATGCTGCCGGGGAAGTCACGCCCTCCCATCAGCAGCGCCCCTCCAGGGATTGGTGACTTGGCAGCTACTGTTTATTGAGAGAAGACGGTGGCCCCAGAGTCCCGGGTGTGGACCCGAAGTGGACATGGGGCTGACACGCTGAGCCCTTAGGTCGGGGCAGGTACCCAGCAGCAGCTGCAGGTGCACTGACTCACGTACAGACCTGAGGTCCACCTGCTTCCCCCAAATACAATATGAGACGATGACCCTGGTAAGGGAATGAGACAGACATCTGACCGACAGCAGCACAGTGGTACTGGTTACTGCTTTCCTTTAAATAAGTCCCATCAAAGCTCTGTGTGGCCAGGGCCCAATTAATCACACTCTCTAAGTGCCCCCTGGAGTCGTGGTGTGTACCAACTGCATACTGATATGCCGTGGCCTGGCCACTCTCTCTCCTGGAACATACTTTGTTATCAATTTCCCTGAAATCCTGTCCTTGTATTGTCTCTGACCCTGTGTCTAAACTTCCTGTATTTGCCATCGTGTGTTTTGCCTCCCTGTCCTTTTTCCTCCTGGAGTCTGGCACACATCAGGTTAGGAAAATTTAAAGCAAGATAAATACTTTTTTCTTTTAACATAATAATGTTCTGAGGTATCCACAGGATTCTCAGATCACTGGGAAGGTCCCTTAGCTTGACTCCCCCACCCACCCAACACCCTGTTCTTCTGTGCCACCATCCAGAATCCAGAAGATGCTGAAAAAAGTGCATCGCTGGGAGCAGGTGGTAGAAGGATCCAGGAATCACGAAGGGAAAGAGTGGGAGTTTTACAATGTGGTCCCCAAATTCTCTGACTCTCCTCGCCACTGATATGTGCTCTCTATGCCTCCACCCCCTGAATCTAGGCAGATGTGGACCACTTTGACTGCCAAAATATGCCAGAAGTGATGCTTACAAGGCCAAGTCATAAAAGGCCAACCAGGTCCCAGCCACTGCTCTTGGAGCTTGTCCCTAGATGCTTGTCTCAGAGGCCAGATACCACGCTGTGAGTCCTATGTAGGTGCTCCCAGTTGAGCTGGTCCTTCAGTCACCACAGCCCAGGGACCAGATATATGAGTGACCAAATGATCCCAGCCCCAGGCCATCTGAGTCTTTCCAGTGGAGGCACTGGACATCACAGAGCAGAGATAAAAGCAAACCCACTGAATTCCTGACCTGGAGACTCGATGAGCATAAGATGTTGGCCAGTTTACTCCATTGAGTTTGGGGCGGTTTATTACAAAGCAGTAGCAACTGAACTAAGAGACAAGATGTCCAGGAGGAAAAGGTTCCTGCAGTGGCCACATTGGACCATGGGCAGAGAGGGGTCTTGGCTCCGGTGGGAGAGACTGGGGAAGGAACACCTGATGGGACAGGTTGGAGGGGCCTCTGTGTCTATCCAGTCCCCTTTGAACTCTGCGATGGGCAGGACTGACTTAACCCTGAAGGAAAGTAGTTGTCTACAGTTTTCCACTGCCAGTAAGTCCATCAGGGCAGGGATTCCACTGTCTCCCCTCCCCCTGCCCCACTTTCCCAATAGGCGCAAAACACTCAAATTAAAATTTGATACAAACATAGGAATGTGCTAGATGAATCTGGTCTGTCCCAGGGATTCTAAATTTTTCCATAAAAGGGCTTCTGATGAGAGAGAATGATGGGGCCATAGCCCAAAACATCCCCCTGAAAGCAAGAATCCGCTTTTGAAGTCCAAGATGTTTGTCTTAAAACCTAGCATCCTGCACCATAACATCTCAAGCTTTGTTTTAATATTGAGCCGCCTTAGATTACTGGCCAATGAGGTGAAATGAACACTGCACAAATGTGTACCCTGTTCAGCCCACGATGCAGGACCAGCTCTGGCCCACTGCTGCATCCCTCATGCAAACGCCAGGACAGGCATATAGAATCCTGACACCCAAAGCTCACCCTCAAGAAATCAGGTTCCTAGGGGCCAACTAGCTGGGTTACTGCACATGGAGCACTTTTAGAGGAGTATTTATTAATATCAATGTTAGTCATCAATCTGTGGCATGTTTTATTAGAAGAATCATGCAGGAGGTAACAGGTCCTGAATGAAAGGAGGGTTTCCAAGAGACCGGGTCAGAGACTCTCCAGGGGGGTGCAAGAGTGACCAGAATTTCTCAGCTAAGATCATTTGTTACATTTTCTGGGGAGCCCAGAATTTACACTGTGGCTGTGCCTGTAGATTTCTTTTCCTCGTGGAGACTGTTCTTGATCCTCTGCCCCCACGCTTCCTAAGAGACACTACTCCCATTAATTATCGCCTTCCAGCTCCCCTCCTCCCTTGCCTCCTTCCCCTCCACTCCAGTGCCCCCCTGTCCT
Organism: Camelus dromedarius; assembly: GCF_036321535.1. Classification (NCBI taxonomy): domain Eukaryota; kingdom Metazoa; phylum Chordata; class Mammalia; order Artiodactyla; family Camelidae; genus Camelus; species Camelus dromedarius. The sequence goes on along the minus strand of NC_087459.1, from coordinate 22,911,248 downwards.
CAGAAGCCCTTCCCTTAAGTAAATTGGTACCTAATTCTGGAAAGCAGTTTGGCAAATCCAGCAAAAGAAAAAAAAAATGTGGATCCTTTCTGACCCAGAAATTACACTTCTAGAAAATTTATATTTAGATAAACTTGCACAAGTTCATACAGATAAATACACAGAGATGCTCATGGCAGCACTGCTTATGAGAGCAAAAACAGAGCAGCCGAAACAGCCAGCAGGAGGGGACTGGTGAAATCAATCAGAGCACAACGGAAAAGGACGTTGGTAATACATTGTGGAGGGAAAAACGTCTCGCGGGCTAATGTGGCCACATCAGTGACGACAAACTACGCATATTGAAGTGGGTATGTGTTTATTTATTCTAGGTATATTGCACAACTTCAGGGGGTGACATTCACATTCTATTCTTGTTTAATAAGTGTACCCTGGAGCTGTACAACTGCCTTGATGTGCGTGCGTGCGTGCGTGTGTGTGATTTCCTCGGTAACGCTCCTAGGCACGCCCTCCGCGTGAATTTATCCTAACACATAAACTCTATGATGAGTTTTAATCCATCTTTTCCATGAGCCTATAAACCGTCTGAGGAAAGGGGTTAGCCATCTCTTTATTCCCAACACCCAGCCCAAAGCCTGGTGCACCACTTAATGGTGTTTAGGTGAATATGGGCACCAGCATCCCGCGGGCTTGGGATATATGGGTTACTTACTATTTGCATAGAGCTAGGTGTCCCTGGGAAGGGAAGCAAACACTTAGTAGGTGGTTTCTTGGCTTTTATACACACACACACACACACACACATATCTACTCACACCCAGGGTTCCAGGCCCAAACTGTGTTTGGAAAAGCCGAGTTAAGCAAAGATAACCCATTTTCTTTGCTGTAAGGCACTGCTAAGGTTTTAATCTGCATCGATGGTCTCTAACAGGTGGAGCTACTATGCAGCATCGTGTGAATTTTACCGGTCATGGAACACTTTTAGAGGAATATTTATTCGCGCTGATGTTCTGGCGATCATCACTTTGGAACATACTGTATCAGGGGAATCATGAAGGAAGTAAATAGGTCCTGGGTGTAAGGAAGATTTCCAAGAGAGAGGGTCAGACAATCTCCAGGGGAGTGAAAGAGTGATTAAAAGTTTCTTAGTTAAGATCATTTGAAATTCAAATCGGATGGCCAGAACTGATAAAGAAAGGGGACGGGAAAAGATCCGGCCAGCACAGGAGTGAGTGAGCAAAGCATGCTTACTGATGTGACATCTTGTCAGCAGGGCCCCTCCCAATTCTTCTGGGGACCTGGCGGGGCTGTTGGGGAAGGTCCCAGGGAGAAGAGACTTGGAGACAGCAGATTTCCAGGTCCCATCTGAAAAGCTTATTTCTTAGGTAGAGTTCATGAACACCTATAGATTTTGTAAATTTACCAGATAAATTTTGATGATGAGCTGAATTCTGAACTGGTCACTCCTTGGCATTGTTCCTTCTGCTCTAAGGCTATCCCTTGTTCTAGCCAGAAGATGACCTATGGGCTGATGGGGGCAGAGGCCAGATCACAGTGAGTGAGGGCTGAGAAGTAAATGAAAAGTGGAGAAACAGAGCAAGTGTAGGCAATTGTTCCAAGAAGCTTGAAGAATTTAAGTCCATATCAGCTTTTTTTTTTTTTAAGATAAGCAACATCAGAATAAATGTTTATGCTTATGGGAAGAAGAAAGAGGCTGAAGAATAACTGAGGAGGGAGAACTGATGGGATTCGATCCCTGAAGAGAGGGTGGCAGGGAACAGATGTTCACGTGGTCCTGAACTGGCCTCCTCCTCCACTATGATGTGCAGGGAGGGGCAAAGGTGAACTCGGACGCAGAAAGAGTGATGGAGAGGTGTTCAGGAAGTTGGAGAAGTTTCTTCCTGGGGCCTTTGTTTTATGTGTGAAGGAGGAGGTGGCACCATTCTTAGATGAGTGGGTAGGGGTTGAAACAGTCATGATGGAGAATGGGAAGGAGAGTTGGCCGTTAGAAGAACCTCTGAGCCCCACTGAGAACCCGCTGGGGATGAAGGCTATGAGTATGTAGGGTCACATACCTGCGTCCTGCATCCATGAAGGATTTTCTCTCTGTATGTTCCACATCCTGAAATAGGAACAGCGGTGGTAAACACCATCAAGGAGGTTGTCAAAGAGGGGAGTACTGCAGTGTGAGCTCTCGAACATGGGGTGTTCTAGAGGATAACCGTGGCAAAGCTGAGGCTATAGGAGTGAAAGTCAAGAGGCGGGAAAGTCACTGCAGTTGAATTTGAAGCAACAAGAGGTGGAAATGTTGTCTGGTCATCCACACAGTTCTCGCTTCCTCATATGACATCAGGACTTGGGGCAGACGTAGGACAGAGCAGGCACTGAGATATTCAAGGAGCATGGGGGTGATGGGAGGAAAAGCAGGTGATGACAATAAGGGGAGGTCGGAGGTGAGATTTTCCCACAACTTTTAAGGAACCATGCTATGAAGGTCAACCAATTGTCCCTCCCAGGGAACCATCTCACTCTTCCTCTCAGGGGTCCTGGAGGATCTCCCCATCCTCCCAAACACACACACACACACACACACACACACACACACATGCACACACGCACATGCACACACACACCTTGATCCAACCAGAATGGATCTCCTCTTTATTGTTTTACGTAATGGGATTCCCCATAAGACTTCTTTTAGAAAGTGTTTTGCTACCCTTGTACTCAACCCAAGAATGAGTGCAAGGCCCCCAGCGAGTTGATGGAGATGCCCACTGCTGCATCCTTCTACAGAATCACACAGTGTGCACTCTCCCCCAGGATATAGCCCCCCAGAGCGAATGCTCATTGATGGAGCATCCTTGTTAGGGCTGATGAGGTGAGTGCTGCTGGGGTCCAGCAGAGCTGGGCACTGTGGGGAGGGAGAAGCAATGGCCAGGGTGGGGCCATGGGATTCCCTGGACATCTGTTAGGGACATGAGGAGGAGAAATGAGTAGGGGCAGGCCAAGGGGGCCTCTGGTCGATAGTTCCAGTCTAACTAGGGAGCCCAGCTTAGTAAACAGGCAATAAAACTTGAGTTCCTTCCGTCTCTCACTGCACAGGACCTTAAATCATGGAGGAGTTTATGGGTCCTGTTTATGAAGAGACTTTTTATAAGCTATTCAGAACAGAGGTGGGAGGGAAAAATAGGGAGAGAAAGATTCCCTTTGAATTTCCATTGCTTTCAGAGTCAGCAATTTAATGAGTCATGCATTCTAAATCCTTGCTTTGTCTACACATTTTCATTTCAAAATACTAAAAAACACTTTGTTTGGAACATGGGCTATTTTTAGCTCATATATCAATAGTGCACATCCATTTCTCCCCTTATTAGAAAAGCTTCCTTTGGATCAGGTCGGAGCAGCACCGTGGTAGTGGGGTTGTTTACTTAGCTGTAGTTTGTCAAAGCTACCTGTGCATCTCTCTAATCCCAAAGACTTTCTTCCAGTGGGTCTCCTGGGCCTACTGACCGTTCATGAGTCAGCTTCAGGCCTGGCCCAAAGAGCTCCAGATCCCAGAGTCTGGACAAAAAAAGGAAGAACATCCCTTCAGGCCTCCAGCCCGAGGGCTCAGCGCCTTGGTTGCTGTGTGTCCTTGCGAGACTCTTGAAGGAACAGAGCAGAAGAAAAGGAGTTCCCCATTGATGTCATCTCCTCCAGACACATCAAGAGGAAGCCTGGCCACATGGTGGCAAAGACAGAGCAACAGACAGTCTGGGGAATTCTGCAATCCTTCAGACTCACAAGCAGGAGACCAAGCTGGGAGTGGGTCCTACCTTTCTAGTCCCTGCCTCGGCATGAGGCCTCTCTCCACACTCCACTGCATCCATGTACTCTCGCCAGCCAACTACCCCACTGCTTTTGTCCCACCAGTGATAGCTCGCTCCTCTGGGTCTCCTGGGGGCCACCTTCTTTCAAAGGCTCCAACTCAGAGCATTAACTATAAGCACCTTACCAGCACCTAATGGATAGCCAACCAAGTTCAAGAATGGAATATAAAACCAATGTCTGAAGGAACTGGGATGAGGAGGTGCCCCACTTCTCTGGTCACTGTCTCTCCACCTTTTCCATCCACATATTTATAGTGAAAGCAACCGTGCTCAGACCCTCTGACCCTCCTCCCCTGGGCACTGTTGATTATAAGCCTGTTCCCAGGGAATTGGGGATTGAGACCACACCAATTCCCAGCTGAGGCCAGCTGCCAAATTGACAGGGATAATTTTCATATGGGCAGAGAAACCGGAGAAGTGTAGACAGATAGAAAGAAGCAGCTTTCTCGGGTTCTTTACATCCCTGAGGCTTCGGATTCTATGAGATAACTCCCTTCCCGACCCCTGCCTGGGATCTTCTGCTAGGATGTCAGATGTGTCTGTTTTCACTTAGGAGAATTCCACTGTACTTCAGTTACCAACAACCAAAATGGTACCAGGAGGTGTGAAAATTACCTGGGGCGGGAAGACAGAACGATGCAGGGAGAAGGCTCCTCCTGACTTTATAATTTTGCCTACCCTGCCCACACGAGGCACAACCGCCGGGGCCCAGGCTGGTTCAGGTCTGAGGCCCTGATGCTCTGTAGGCTATCTGAAGGAGGCCCCCAGCCGAGGAACTGGACGACAGGGGGGAAGTGTACTCTGAGAGACCTCACCACTGGAACTTCATACAAAAACATGTTCCAGGTGGGCTGTGTCCCCTTTCCCCTCTGCATCCAACTCCTGGTGCCGAGACCGAGACCACAGAACTCCATTCCTTGGCCCCATCTCATCCGTCTTCCTTTTTGCTGTCTCTCTGCCCACTACACAAAGAAATCTTTGAGAAATGTGTGTGTATGCCCCCAAGGAAGGAGTAAGCAGAAATGTTATGAGTGTTGGGGTGTGGGTGTGTATGTGTGATGAGAAGAAGCCAGGAACCCTAGAGGCCCTCAGCCGGTGGTCCAGGAAGAGTTCGTGCCCTTCCCCCGAGGAGAAGCTGATGGCTTGGGAGCAGCGGATTCATTCTTCTTGGGCTACTGCTACGCCTAGAGGCAGGGAGAACTCAACTGTCTAATTCATGCCCATCACAGGTTTGGCCTCAAAATTCTAAACCCCAAAGTCACAGGAACAAAGGGGGAAATATTTTTTACTGTGCAAGTATGTTGAGCGTAAAGGGTTTCTGACTCCATCTGACTTCTTCGTCTGTTTGCTGCATGATAATCTTCACGTTCACTGAGGTGGGCAACTGCCCTTTTCCTCTGTATAATCAGCCACATTTGTCATTTGCCACAGCTTGCTTAGGACGTGCAGAACCACTTCTCTGCCCCAGTCCTTACCTCCTTCCCTCGACCACCCCTTCCCCGTTTCCCAGGGCAAGTGCCCAGTATCCTATCACTTACCCCAGCCTGAGAAAAAAGAACCAGGAATTTCCTCCTTGGACTGGACCATGCCTCCTGCTGGGGCTCCTCTCCTGGGATGGGGAGGCCCAGGCCAGGTCGTCCTCTGACCCCTGACCAGCTTTCCTGAGCTGAACCTCACTCTGAGCCTGCCTTCAGCATATGTCATTTCAGCTGCACCTTGCCCTCTTCTAGACCTTTCCTCGGGGTCAGTGAGAAGAGCTTGCACTGCAGATCGGCATGCCCTTGGCCAGGGGTCTCATCAGCTCCCATCTTGGATTTCCCACACAAGGAGTTGTGTTGGAGAAGGTTCTGGATAGAATCTCAGAGCACCCTGTGCTGGGCCCCGGCTCCTGAGAGAAACTGCTGAAAACCAGGAGCTCTAGTCATCAGAAATACGTCCACTTCCATTATTCCCCCATAAGCCTAACCCTAAACTTACAGCCCCACCATGAACACTTGTGGCCCCGACTAGGAGCTGGAGACAGAGTTGGCTGGAGGTCCCATTCCGACGACGCTGGGGAGACCACCATAGAACATACCCATTTAAAGGACTTGCCACAGACCAACTCCTGGAAGCCAGCATCACATAGATCAAAATTCCTTCTCTACAAAACCACCCGGAGTTGAAATTCCTCTTGAGTTTTTACAGCCATGAATGTCTCCAAGGAAAAGAAAGAGAACAGGATCTGACCCAGGGAAGCCTGTGGCTCAGAACACATCCAACCACTCCCTCTGAACTGACCTCCTCACCCACAAGCAGGGGAGAGGCAGGGGAGTCTAGTGGTTAGGAACAAGGTCTGGACTCAAGAGATGTGGGTGGGAACCCTGGGGTTACCTCTGCCCGTGTGATCTGGCCTATGTGACATCACTTAATGGTTATCTTACTTTTCTCCTGTAAAGAGGGGGTTAATGACACCCGTACGGGGTTATCGTGGGGACTCACTGAAATCATCTATGCGAGCTCCTGCCTCCACGCTGCCACATCGTGTGCACTCGACGAGCACCCCCTCCAACCTAATCAGTCCCTGACAGAGTCAGCTTTCAAAACCATCCCCACACCCGTCCACACATCTCAGATACAATCAATGGAAAGCTGTCAAGGCTCAAGACAGATAGTCAAATCTGTCCCCGCTGGGACGCGCATCCTCCCGGGACCCCTCACTGGTGTGCTGTCCAGTGGGTCTCCTCTCCTCTCCCCCCTCCCCCGACACTCAGCACAAAGGCTCCCAGCCCCCACACCACCCCCTACCTGCGGGCTGAAACCAATCAAGTCCTGAGCAAATATTCGAGAAAGCTTGTTTCTGCGGGGGCGGGGGGGGGGGTTGGGGGAGAAGACTTGCCAAGTGGGGAAGTCGGGGGCCCGGCTCCTCCTCGGCGGTTCCTCTCCCCCTCCGGGGGCTCCTCTGCCCCCCTCCTCCTCATTCTCAGGCTTCCCCTCTCTGGGTTGCTCGGGCAGCCGCATCGGGGGTCCAGGGCGAGGTTCTCAGGGAGATTTGTGAGCACATCAAGGGAACGTCAGCGGGGACGCTGAGACTCTGCAAGGAGTTGACAGAAACTTACTGCCTGCACAGTGCGGGTTGATTATTTACTCAAAGTCAGTTGCCTAAATAATTCACACCCTCCCTTCCGTGTCTAAACAGGACAGTGGCAGAAACACAATCCTGGCACAAGAAATATAATTACAGTTGTGACAGATGTTTAGTTATTAATAAGGCCTCCATGTCACCAGAGGGTATTACACAACCACCCAATAATGTGCCTTTGGAACCGACCTTAATGTTTACAGGTACTTTTCCACTCACGCTCCTGTGGGCTTTGCTGTGGGGTAAGTGATGTGGAGGGAGCTCCGGCAGCCAATGTGATTGCAACTTGCAAGAAAGCCCGGGACCTTGCCAGCATAATTTGTTTCCTTGCTGTTGACATCAACAGAGCCACAGAAACAAAGGGGGGTCGGAGGGGTGGGCAGAGTTAGACACAGCCGTCTAACAGAGAGACTCCTGCCAAAGCTCTTAAGCTTGCAGCGCTGCTCACCATCCCGGGGCAACATCATCCTAACCTCCTGACACAAAGCAAAGAGCATCCCAGACTGAGTGTCCCGTACCAGCTCTGGTCCAGACTTGCTTTCTGTGTGTGTGGAGTCTCTGGGTTGGCTTGACGTCACCAACCCAGTGGTGACTTCCTCTCTCCCTCTCTCCCTCCCTCTCTCACATGCTCACGCTCACACATGCTCTCTATCTCTCTCCTCCCCCTCCCCAGACATCTGGTTAACCCCTCCTTGTCCTTCATGACTCTGCTCAGGGTAAGGCACCTGGCTGGGTTAAGGCATCCCTCACGTGTACCTACATCTGTTGTGGTCCATGGTCTCTGTCCTTCTCTTCTCCCAACACTGCATTGAGAAGAGCTGCAGGCAGGGAATAATTCAGACGCCTATTGAGTCATCGGGGCCCCGGCAGGGATAACCTGAAAATAAATGGTGCTCAATGAACACTTTTTTGCGGTTGTTATTATTCGGGGGGGGGGGATTTAATGGAGGTACCAGAGATAGAACCCAGGACCTCATGCATGCTAGGCATGCACTCTACCCCTGAGCTAGACCCTAGCCTCTAATAAACACTTACTGAACTAACATTTAATCAATTTTGGTTCTCGGTGGTTCCATACTGAAATTTAAAAAATAGTAATAAAACAAAGAATCTCAAGAGATGCGAAATCCAGAGAGGTTAACTGGAAGAGCCGTAATGAAATGAACAAGCCCTGGCCACTGCGGATGGAGCCCTCGCCTGAGAAAGCTGGCCCGTGGGGAAGTGTGCGCATGGCAGCGGGCACCGGCCTGTCCCCGAGACAGGCAGAGGGGCCTCCACCCCTCACAGCTCAGCCCCTGCACGTCACATCCAGGGAAAAGGCTCCCGAATCTACTTCCAGCCTCTTGGTTCTGACCGAAAGGGCACTTCCATGCCTGGGACACATCCTCCTGGAGAAGCCAGCCCATTAAGAGACGAGGCTCAGAAAATGTTTTCAGGAAGCAGAAAGCCTTGGAGCAGTGTGTACAAACGTGATCATGGTGGTAAATTATGGTGGTAAATCCACACACGTGGCAGGCACTGAATGTCAGCTCCACCCCAGGTCACGTGGGACAGGCTCAGCCCCATGCCTAAAGCATGTCAGTTAGTGCAGTGAATGAATGACAGACACACAGATTCTGTGTGCTTTGTAACGTCCACCTTGAACAGAAACCCCTATCGTCTAGGTCAGGGCTGGGCCAGACAGTGTCTGGGTGTCCCTGATCTCTAGGATTTCTGGCTCTCTGAGGTCTTTGGCATGGGTTGGGCCCTCTCTGCAAAGAGAAGCTCTGTCTCCTGTGATGGGGCTGGAACTTCCCAAAGGTTGGGACCAGAGGGACACTCTGCATAGAGAGACAGCCTCCCAAAGCCAGAAGCCTTGTCTCACCAAACAAGAGCCCATCATATCCATGCAATAGCACTCGTCTGCAGACACACCTCCCCCAACACCATGTCTTCAGGTGCATGCACACACACACACACACACACGTCTTCAAACACTCACAGCCTACGTGTGATCTCAACCCAAAATTCAACCCCTAACCTCGGACATACACACGAAAGGACTCACTCCACAGCCACACAGCTGCACACACCATCCCCATCCACGTGCGCATCCCCACACACCCACCCCCACACACACCCCCCTCACATGTTCACACACACTGCCGCACCCGCTTACCCACACGTGCGGCACGCACACCCATCCTCTTTTAGTCTCTAGTTATCGTGTTAGGTTAAAAAGGAAAAGCGCGCTTCCTGTGTCTTTACAGTAGAAATGCAAAAGAAAAGTGACATTTTATTTTCAGATAGGCTTTTAGTTGCCATGACAGTCCCGGCACCATGGAAGCCATGATCGGTGGCAAATGCAGATTTAGCTTAGCTCCCCGTATACAAGAACTTCTGACTCTGTTCAGTGCCCTCCTTGTCAGGCCCTCCAGGCAGAGTGGATCCCAGGGCAGGGGCAGCCCCCCCCCAGTGCTAGTCTGGCTGCCAAGACGGCAGGTGATGGGACTGGACAGGAGCGCTCAGCAAGGATGTCCAAGCTGACGGTCACAGTGGCTTTAGAACCCAATCCACTTAATTCCTTGGCACATGCTCACAGCTGAGCGGGAGCATGGCACTGGAGGTGGCGGCTCCCCACGAGGAACAACTGCTCCTGCTGTTCACTGCGGCACTCAGGACGGGCCGGAAAGACACAAAGCCGGGGGGCTGGCCCTCAGCCAAAACAGGAGTTGGCTTCTCCAGCCAGAAGCCATCTCACCAGAATGCTCTCTCCAGGTCACGGCTGGCCTGACACACACCGGGGGAGGCCAAGCTGCCCACCACAAGCTGGGGCTGACCGCCTGTGGCCAACTAATGACCACCCAGCGTTGGCATCTGGATAGGAGATGGACCTCTCCCCCTTTCACTAGGAGCTTCTCAAAGGCGGAGCCATGGTATGTGCACCTTCCAAGTCTCCAGTGGCCTTATACACCTTGGGACCCAGTAAATGCCTACAGAAATTACTCTTTGACCCCAAATTAGCTGGTATCTCATTTTCCAATGAGATGCCTAAGGGCAATGAATTTCCAGGATTTCGCCTCCGAGTCCATCTGCCAGTTTGTCTTCATTGTCATCATCTGAAAGATGGGCCAGGAGCTGGTTTTTGAGCCCAAGTCTTGAAGTTAGAGCTTTGGGCTAATTCCTGGACCCACATGAAGGTCCTCTTCAGCTTTTCACTTCAGCAAATGACCCACCCACTTCCTTCAGCACCTAAAATGTTCTCTGAAGCACTGGTCACCACTGTGAGGCACTCGGGGCTACCCAAAATGTGATGCTACCTTGGTTCTGCCCTCAAGTACTCCACTGACCCCATCACTTTTACCATCCCATAATATTCAGAGATTGGGGTAGTGATGTGCCTAAGAACATGGCTAACTGAATTAGACTGTGCCATTCAAATCCTGGTTCTCCTTAAAAGCTGTGTGGTCTTAGGTAAGTTACTTAACCTCTCTGTTCTTCAGTTCCCTCACCTGCAAAATGGGCTTGACAATAATAGCACGTGCTTTGGAGGGCCAGTGTAAAGTGTTTGGCAGAAGTAAACCTACCGCACATACAGCCCCACAGAGCTCAGAACCAAGCTGGGGACACAGACACAAACACGCAAACCAGAGAAGGAGGCTGCTGCTGCTCCTTCAGTTTGAAGAGTCAGTTTGTCCCTGAGGGTATTTGAGAGGGGAGGTTTTGACTGTCCTCTTCAGTGCCACCAAGTATGTTCTCAAATGGATTCCCGTGCCTGCCTCTGAGAGAGGGGGACATATGGATACAGTCTGGGCGACCTGGTCAACCTCATTGTTCCAGCATCTGCAGCTCTGAACATCTAGTTGGGTGCACAGGTCACAGGCAAACTCAGTCCTTCACAGCTTTTGGCCCTTTTTGGAGTGTCTAAAATTACAATCACTGTGGGAGCAGGAGATGGATGAAAATCTAATGTTTATGAACAGAGCGTATGAGCCTGCATTGTTTATTGGCATGAATAATTCATAAATATGGGGTAGATGATTCTATTTTGTTTCTGGGAAACCCAAGAAACACTGCTTCCCAGACTGATACTCCAAGACCTAGTTCAAACGTTCACCAAGAAACATCCCCTCCATTCTGATCACATTGGGCTTCGGGTTAGAGTCTTTTGTGTCTTGTGTCCCCTGCTACAGTTTAGGGCTGTTGATGGTCACGTTACAATCATAATTGTATCCCCTGTAATGCTTGACAAGGGTTTTGCACGTGGGTCTTTTCTCTCAAAACCTTCCACACATGTGTCATCAGATTTTATCCACAAGTAAAATTTATTTCTGTTACAGCTGAATATAATTCTGTTTTCTGGGCTTTTTTTGTTCATCACATTTAAAAACCTTGTTATTGGGGTTTTTAAAAGCCTATTTCCAGTATACAATACATTATTATTAACCCTAGTCCTTATGCTGTACATTAGGTCTCTAGAACTTACTCATCTTATAACTGAAAGTTTATATCCTCTGGCCAACATCTCCTCTTTGCCCCCACCCCTCAGCCCCTGGTAACTACCATTCTACTCTGTTATCATGAGTTCAATTTTTTTTTTTTTTTTTTAGATTCCACATATAAATGAGATCATGCAGTATCTGTTATTCTGGACCTGTCTTATTTCACTTAGCGTAGTGTCTTCCAGGTTCATCCATGTTGTTGCAAATGACAGGATTTCCTTCTTTTTCTGTGGCCGATTAATATTCCATTGTATTTTTCTTCATTTTCTTTATCTATTCACCTGTTGATGGACACTTAGGCTGTTTCCATATCTTGGTTTCTGTGTATAATGCTGTAGTGAACATGACAGTGCACATATCTCTTCAAGAGAGTGATTTTCTTTCCTTTGGATATATACCCAGAAGTGAGATTGCTGGGTCTTGTAGTTCTATTTTAATTTTTCGAGATACCTCCATTCTGTTTTCCACAGTGGTTGTACAATTTACACTCTCACCGACAGTGCTCGAGCGTTTCCGTTAATATAATTCTGTTTTGCAGGTACCTTCTGGACAAAGTGTTGAGGGGAGTGGATCACACCACGTGGTATTTGGTAAGGAACAAGTCGCTGAGAGCAAGGAGCCAGAGGCATGTGTGACGCCCAGCCAGCTCCCAAGCGGGGTCCTGCATCCACGGGAACAGGCGAGCACTGGAGCTCCTTCCTTGGAGGAGAGGTGGTTAAAGCGGAAAAGCTCTGATCAAAGTGCTGATGAGCAAAACAGTCTGACCACTGTGCTGGTGTTTACTGACTCTGAGACCCTGTCATCCTGGGAGCTAACTATTTACCATCCTCTTAAGTATGTTAATACGAAAGAGTACTCAAAAGCACAAATAAAAGATAAAAAATAACCTGTTTGTCTAGTACACAGGAAATGTCCATAGAGTTCCTGAAAAATGCAAAAGCACATGCTAACTGTTCCCTTAAATGTGACATAAAAATGAACGTTACATTTTCTCTGTTTTGTCCAAAACGAACTTAATGTCATGGGGAGAAAATGTATACCCAGGGAAAACCAAGATTCTAAGCCCAAGTCTAAAAACTAGAACTAATTCCTCAAAAGCACCTCAACACAATGCTTCTGCGAGTGCTCCATCTCAGGAGCCCTAGTGTCCCTGTGAGAGCTGCTTCAGACTCACATACGCAAAACATCCCACACCCTCATTTCTCAAAATGAAAACCAGGAACTGTAAATAGATCAGAGCAATTAAAGTTGAAAACCACAATAAAGGAGGAAACAATGAATATTTCCGTAACATAAATACACACATATTCACATCAGTTCAAAAGCCAGCATCCAGGCTCTTACTGAGCAAGAAACACCAGCGACTCTGTTGCTAAAAGCAGGAAGAAGTCACTGTCACCACTCCTGTTCACTGTGTTGCTCTCTGTCTCCTTTACTGTAAACACCGTGTTGTAGGCATTAACCAGCAGGAGACAGACAATTAGAGGCATAAGACTGGAAAGGGAGAGACAAAAATAAACAAAATAATCTCTCCTTGAAGATGATATGATTATATATCTGGAAAACCCTAAAGAATTCATGAAAAACCTACTACAAAGAATTTACTGGCATCAAAATAGACACATAGATCAATGGAACAGAAGAGAAAGCCCAGAAATAAACCCACATTTATATGGACAATTACTCTACAAAAAGGAGGCAAGAATATACAACAGGGGGAAAGACAGCCTCCTCAATAAATGGCACTGGGGAAACTGGACAGCTACATGCAAAAGAATCAAGTTGGACTATTCTTTCACACCATGCACAAAAATAAATTCAAACTGGATGAAAGACTTAAATATAAGACCTGAAACCATAAAATTTCTAAAAGAAAACCTAGGCAGTAAGCCCTTTGACATCGATCTTACTAATATTTTTTTTGGATATATCTTTTCAGGCAAGAGAAACAAAAGCAAAAATAAACAAATGGACTATATCAAACTAAAAAGCTTTTGCCCAGTGAAGGAAACCATCAACAAAATGAAAGGCTACCTACCAAACTGGAGAAGATATTTGCAAGTGATATATTTGATAAGGGATTAATATCCAAAATACACAAAGAACTCATACAACTCAACATTAAAAAAAAACAAACAACCCAATTAAAAAATGGGCAAAATATCTGAACGACGTTTTTCCAAAGAAGACATACAGATGGCCAACAGACACATGAAAAGATGCTCAACATCACTGATCATCAGGGAAATGCAAATCAAAACTGAAATGAGGTATCACCTCACACTTGTCAGAATGGCTATCACCAAAAAAACAACAAATAACAATTGCTGGCGAGGATATAGAGAATGCAGAGAAATGTAAATTGGTGCAGCACTATGGAAAACAGTATGGAGAGTCCTCAAAGAAAGAAAAATAGAACTACCATATGATCCAGTAATTCCACTCCTGGGTATTTATCAAAGAAAACGAAACACTAATTTGAAAAGATGTATGCACCTCTATGTTCACTGCAGCATTATTTACAATAGCCAAGATATGGAAGCAACCAAAATGCCCATCAAAAGATGAACGGATTATGAAGATGTGATATATGCATACAATGGAGACTCGGCCATAAAAAAGAATGAAATCTTGCCATTTGTGGCAACGTAGATGGACCTAGAGGGTATGATGCTAAGCGAAAAAAGTCAGACAAAGATAAATACTGTATTGCTTCACTTAAACATAAATCTAAAAATCAAAGCAAATGAACAAACATAATAAAACAGAAACAGAGTTACAGATACAGAGAACAAACAGGTCCTTGCCAGAGGGGAGAGGGGTAAGGGAAGGAAAGAAATAGGTGAGAGAGATTAAGAGGCATGAACTTCTAGTTGCAAAATAAATGAATCATGGGTATGCAATGTACACTGTGGGGAATATAGTCAATAACTATGTAGTATCTTTGCATGATGATGGATGACACCTAGAGTTATGATGGTGACCATTTTGAAATGTACAGAAATATCAAACCACTATCTGGTATAACAGGAACTAACACACTGTTGTAGATTAATTATACTTCAAAAACAAACAAACTCATAGAAAAAGAGATCAGATCTTTGGTTACCAGAGGCAGGGGTTGGAGGGAGTGGGAATTAGATGGAAACAGTCAAAAGGTACAAACTTCTAACCATAAGATAAATAAATACTAGGAATGTAATGTAATGATAAATATAATTAACACTGCTGTATGTTATGTATGAAAGCTGTTAAGAGAGTAAATCCTAAGAGTTATCATCACAGGGAAAAGGGTTTTTCTGTTTCTTAAATTTCATATCTATATGAGATGATGGATGTTCACTAAACATCTTGTGATAATCACTTCACGATAAATGGAGGTGACATCATTATGCTGTACAGCTTATACTTATACAGGGCTGTATGTCAATTATAACTCAATAAAACTGGAAGAAAAACAATTTTTTAAGAAAAAGAAAAAATCTGTTAGAAATAAGAGAATTTAGTAAACTTGTGGGGAATAAAATTAACATAGAGAACTTATTAGACTTCATATATAGAAACAATACTGAGTTAGAAGAAACAGTATATGAGCAGAACCTATTTACAATGGCAAAAATAATTAAATAAATTAGAATTTTTACATATTTTTAAATTATTTCAAAAAGAAAACTAAAGCAATTCCTAAAAACAAAAAATAAACTAAAACATGCAAACACAACTGTATTTCAAGTTGATGACTTAACTATAAAGAGAAGAATTTTTTCCTTTAAAACATAATATTTTGACTGTAAATTCCAAGTGAGACAGATCTTAAGGACAAAAAAAAAAAAAAAAAAAAAAAAAGAACCCATGGAGAAAGCATAAATAAGTTAATGTCATTAGGAATCAAGATTTTCTGTATTAGAGAGACATAAATATAAAATTTTAAGGTGAAACAAAAATGCTGAAATCTAATTTGAATAAGAATATTAGTATGAATTCAGGAATTATTTTTCTCTTTCAAGGAATATATGTGTCCTATTTCAGTCTCTGAAAAGGCTTCAAAGTAATTAAAACTCAGTAGCAATAAGCACCATGAGTACTCAAACTGTGGTCTCTAAATACCATTTCTGGCTCTAAGTAATCAGATCTAGGGGAGGAAATATAAAAGTCAGCCTGGGAGTCCTTGTCAGGCCTGAATGCAGGTAAGCTCCCAATGATGTCAAGTAACAGACAAACAAATCTGAAGAAATGCCCAATGGCCAGATATGGGGCAATCCATTATTCTAAAAATTGATTTGGATGTAACTGCTAAGGTACCAGCTAATTACTATTTTAAAAAATGATAAACAAAAGAATCAAAGCAATTACTCTGCCTTTTCTACAGTGACTGTATTATAAGGTAACCAAACATTTGATGACACAAAGCTCTTCTTTAGAGAGGAATCACAACTAATAAATTAAGGAGAAAAGATAGAATTAGAACATAGAGTTTTGCCACCTCTAATGAAATAATAAGTCTCAGGAGTGACCATAAATGGCTCCTAAAATCATTAGGTGTAAGATTGATGGACGACTTGACCCTGGATGTATCAGGCTGATGGAACCTCAACCTTAATTAGCATCAATAAAGTGGGACAGCCAGCTATTAACTGCCTTCTGATGAGAGGCAACAGAAAGCACACGGCATGATCTGAAAGTGTTCTTTCGATGAAGAATAGAATATGAATCTAATCAAGTCCTCAGATGTAAACAGAAGCTCACAAGAGCATAGAGAAATCTGTTAAACAACACGTGAGAACGGAGGAAGCCAAAACCAGAATGTGTGAAGTTTACAGGAAAATTATACCATTTCTGTAAAAAATCAATAGCATGGGAAGAAAAGGAAGGCAATCATTATGGATTAAAAGACACTTAAGAAAACTAACAACCAATTATGATATGTGGACCTTATTTGAATGATTTGAATACACTACATAATTGAGGCAACTGGGAAAACAGAACATGGAGATGATATTGAAGAATTATTGTTAATTCTGTTGAGGGTAACAATTGTATTTTAGTTGTGTTAAAGAAAAAGCATCTTTACCTTTGTTAGAGATACTTAATGAAGTATTTACATGTGAAATCACATGTTATAAGAAGAACAATAAAGCAAGATTGAAAGAACATCAGTAATAACTGAAGTCTGTGTTTAGATACACGTTTCATTATACTAGTGTCTCTTAGTTTTGTGTATATTTGAAAATTTCCACTGTAATAAGCGTTTTAAATGGTTGGAAACAGGGCTTCATGAACTGGATCTTGGCATGGGATCTTGTGTGTATGAAGGGAAAAGAAACATGCTCTGGACACATAAGGTCAGCTTTGCATTCAAGTGGGGCTGACTGACACATAGCATATGCTAAGATGAGCTGCAATGCAGATGGGGAAGCCAAGTTAGAAACCAGGGCACAAGACAGCAGTCTTTTCTTAGCTTTCCTGGGCTGAGTAAGATGGCATAAGAGGGTTTCTGCTACCCTTGCTATGATCATTGCTAGGCCTGTCCTTCCAAGTAGGCTCAGGGTTCGGCATCTGTAGACACCTAGTAAGTGTTTGTTGAATGACTGTCAGATGTTATCAAGTCAGCTACCTATAGGATGTGCTGTGATGCATTCCAAACGATCCACCCCTACTCACAATTACCCGTCTCACACAAGCCTATGACAATGGCTATAATTCCCACAATCATAAACGCTCCTTCAGTCCATGGCTTTGTTACAGCAATTGTCCTCAAAGGTGGGGTCTCTATGTAGTGACATGGCATAACTGGTTTTAAGGTAAGTGGCAAGTAAGCTGTTACTAATAACAGTAAAAAAAAAAAAAAATGGAGACTTCATGGTATAAGGATATTAACATTGCCAGAGTCTGGCACGGAATGGCAAGGAAGGAGGGGACATCTGGCGCCTTGCCTCAGTCTTCAAAGGCCCTGGGAGGCTCAGTCCTGCTCAAGGGCCAAGTGCGAGGGGCAGGGCTTCTCCTCCTCACAGGCCTGCAGGCCCAGCAGGACTTGATGTTCAGTGATTCTACCAGCCCCAGCCTCCCGGATCCCAAGTGTCCCCTACCACCTTAACCTCACCCATCCCTGCTGTCTTGACCCCACGTCCATCCTCTGACCCAAGGACACAGGACCTGAGGGGCCTCAGAGTCAGGTGGTGTCCTGCTCTCTGTGTTGGCGCAGTCACAGGCTCTGGTCTGCCTCCAGACAAGCCCCCTTTGCCTGATCCTCTCCTCACCAACACCAAATAAGACTGTATTTCATCGCTTCCAAGACTAATTATTCCATGTTTTGACAGCTCTGAAATCAAGGCGCCTTCTACAATCATTGGCATCTTCAACTGGACAAAACGTCTGGGAACAGTTGACACAAATTGTGCACTTGCTCCATGCCAGGCATACTTCTAGGTGCTTTACATGAATTTACTCATTTCATCATCCTCATAATAATAATGCAATGAGGCAGGCGCTAACATTAATACTGTTCCCATTTTAGAGATGAAGAAACTGAGGCACAGAGCTGGTGAGGGGCAGAACTGCCAGCTGTGCTCCCAAACATGGCTCCTCCCCCTGAGCTCCCTGCTAGTGCCCCTCCCCCCACCAGTGCCCCCTCCTCCAAGCCTCGGGCGGCCACCAGAGCATGCTGGCAGAGTCCCTCTGGCCACCAGCAGCCTCCCTCTTTACCTGGTGTTCTGTACAAATGTCACTTCCCACACGGGCTGTGGCACAGCCCTCATCACCTCTCGAGCATGCCAAGGATTCCAGGGGCCAGGGGTGCTATCTTTGCTTTCTGATGCTCAGCATTCTGTCATGAACCCTAGTGTGGGCCCTGGTCCCCTGCCTCCTCCATCCTGTTCCCCTAACCAGGGTGAGGCACTGCTCCCCCAGGGTACCCAGGCTCCTGGCTGGCATCAGGCCACACTGGAGCTTCATTGTCTGGGGACATTGAAAGGTTACTAAGATGAGTCCCAAATATGGACTCAGAATGCTGACTGTCGCCTGGACCCTACCCTGGTCTGGCTAGGTCCCACTGTCATCCGCAGCACAGCTGAGCCCTTTGGTTTCTGTGCCCTGCCCCCAGGGCCAGCCACTGGATGAGTTGATTCCAGCCCCTGTCCCTCGATCTTGTCCCACTGAAGCTGCTTTGGAAAAAAAATGGAACATCAAAAATATCCCAGATCCAACCCCAGGCCTTGGTCAAAGCCTTTTGTTTCCAGCCCCAAGAAAAGTTTCCAGAACCAATCGACTACAGGACAGAGGAAACAGCAGCGCCCCCAGCTCTCCCTGGAGGATCCCTCTCCCCACCCCAACAAAAGGAGCTTTCAGACCATGACGGCTACAGCCCAGGCCTGGCTTTCCCTGTAGGACCATATTCATTCACCCACCTCCTGGCCAGAGCTGGCCCTGCTGCCGCCAGCTTCCTGAGAATGATCCCTGAAGGTCATGCAGGCTGGCACGCAGAACACACCCAGGGCAGGTCAGTCCCACCTTCAGACCCGGGGCTGCCTCCCGCACCAACGGATGTTAGTATTGGCTTTTTCAGTGCTGGGCATCCTGGCAGAGGGGGCAGAGGCAGATTCTGCTACACACAAACACACACACACACACACACATACACACACACACACACACACACACACACACACACACAAACACACACACACATCCATTCTTCTGCTTCCAGAATGTCTCTGCTGTCTCTAAGGCTTTCTGTTTTTAAGAGTCCCCTGCTAAAATTAAAATACTCCTGAGAGCAATTAAGCTTTGGCAGCTATTAACTTAATTATCAGGTAATACCGTATCTTCTCATCGCCCTCGCCAGGTGGGGAGCAGCGGTGCAGGAAGATGATTCACAGGCTGGTGTCAGATGGTGGAAGGATCTGAGACCAGGGAGTTTAGCAAGAGGCCCAGAACAGCCCATGGTGGGACTGAGACTGGATCATTCATTCTGTGTGTCTACCCAGGGCTGGGTCCTTAACCAGGCCTTAAAATTATGTGCTCAAATCAAACACACAACCATGGAACGAGATCAACCCAGTCACTCCCCAGTTCACACCTGGGGAGACTGAAACTCAGAGAGGTCAGTCCACTTCTAAGGGTCACACAGCTTCTCTCACAGGCCAGAGGTCTTCCTGATGCAAGACAGGGGCTCCTGTGATGGGTGGTGGAAGGATGCTCACACCACCGGCCCAGAACCTCCCACCGCTATCACCCCCACCACAGCAGGGGAGCACAGAACTTTCCAGAGATACGACAGAAGAGTGAAGATTGTAAACGCTCAATGTAAACCGCCAACACGTGGACCAGACCACACGTTCTCTGTGCCCTCAGCCTTCCTCGTTACTGGATCTGTATCTTTCACCACCATCTCCTTCCGTTTTTGTGACATGTCTGGGTGACCTGAAACCCCACAGTCATTTAATTTCCTTTCCCCATGGCTGTCCTCTTGCCTCCAAATGTATATCCTGAATTCCAGCTATGCTATAGACTGAATTGTTCCCCACCCCTGCAAATTTATACACTGCAACCCAAACTCCCACATGACCATGTATGAGACAAGCCCTTTAAAGAAGTCATCAAGGTTAAATGAGGTCATACGAGTAAGGCCTTGATCCAATAGGACTGTGGCTTTATAAGAAGAGGAAGGGATCTCTCCCTCTCTCTGCCCCTCTCGCTTTCTCTCCCTCTGTCTCTCTTTTTCCGCCACGTGAGGACAAAGTGAGAAGGTGGACATCTCCAAGTCAGGAAGAGAGCCCTCACCAGAGCCTGACCACACTGACACCCTGATCTCAGACTTCCAGCCTCCAGAGCTATAAGAAACTAAATGTCTGTTTAAGCCACCCAGTGAATGGCACTTTGTTATGCAGCCCAAGCTGACTAACACAAGGTTAGCATCCTTCTCTCTGCCAGGGCACTAGAGTCTAATTCATACTAGTGTGTGACCCACTGCTGGTACATCAGCATTACTTCTTTCTTATTATAAAACAGGGGATGGTGACTCCAACGCCCAAGGGGCTGGGGGTAATGTAAAGAGGCAAAGCAGCCAAGAGACAAGCAAGGGGGTGACCGTGGTGAAGTGGTCCACCTTGTCCAAAGGTGTAGCCACAGCTCATCACCGACTGGCTGCTGCTGTGAGGGACTCTGACCCAGCACGGCCAGATGTAATGTTTAAAGAGAAGCTGGAAATCCAGGTGGTTAAAATAATAAACCAACTGATATTTAAGTGCTGGCAACTACTTCAGAGTTTTAAAACACTTCGTGAGAAAACAACCACGACATTAAAAAACACAACGACACAAGACCAAACACCAATGGTAAACCTCTTTGTGGGCTGGCTCTGGCCTGGGAGCCACCAGGTCACAATCTCATTTTGGAAGAACCTCCTGGGACAATTCTGGAAGCCAGAGCAGTGGCTCAGATGGTGGGAGCCCGGGCAGTGGGAAGAGGCCTACGAGAGCTTGGGGCACGGACTGGCCATTGGTCTCGCCATGGGAAGTGCAATCAGGCTCCCAGTAGTGGCTTACCCCACTAGTGGTCACCCAGATGGCTGTCTCTGATGTATTCCCTGGGGCCCAGGACCCTCCATCTAGAGGCAGCACAGAAACTGACTGACAGCCTTGACCCGACACCCAATTTGCTTCCACAGCGCAGGGCTGCTCTTCTGGAAGCTGACCATCAGTGCCTATGTGGGCCCCTTCCCCACCCTTGACACTTTCCAGTCCCCACCAGGAACATCACACCCAGCTGAGGACGGCACAGGGCTGGTACAGGAGGCAGAGGAGGGCAGGGCAGCAGCAAGAAGCCACAGGGAGCTCAGGCCAAGGCCCTGGTCCAGGGTGCCCGTGGCCAAAACATGTTTCAGGTGCCAGGTCAGCTGCCAGAGGGGGCTCCCACAGAGGCCCGAGTCCTGGTTCAAGCTGGAGACCAGGAGACACGCTCCACAAGAACAGCTGAGGCGGCCCGGGCTGGAACCTGGGAAGCACCAGTGCTGGTTGCTGCCCTCACCCCCCATTCCCAGGGAGGGTCTGGGCAAGGCTGCCCACTCACTGGGGTCAGCAAGGTCCCCAGCTCAGTGGACTCTGAGGGTTGAGGGCTGGGGTCCCCGGCACACCAACCACATCCTGCAACCGCTACTCCGCCTCTCCAACCCAAACGAGACAAAGATTAAACACCAGACAACAAAATCAGGGTCAGAAGCACCACGAGTCTGCGTGGACAAGCAGATGAGGACCTAAACTGAAAGTGACAAGGAACCCAGTTTCAGGCCCGCGGGGGCTCGGCTGGCACCGGCTGCAGCTCCGGGCCCCCCAGCCCTGCTCTGTCAGCCACGAGCCTCCCCTGCCAGTGCTGGTTCCTAAGTGACTTTTCCGTCAGGCCCTGTGTGTTTGAATGTATTCATTATATTTTAATATGATTATGTTCAATCCAGTAGACTGAAACAGATTTGTCCAGATGTATAATTAGCTTCTAAATGCTTGTTATTCTTGGTGGCAGTGTTGGCAGAGGTCTGAGAATGGACAGGAGTCCATTAGCTCATGTCCATTAGTCATGGCTGTGGGAGGGTCATCTGTGGGTCTGGGCTCTCCCTGGCTGCCCTGGGACGCAGGGACCTCAGACTCCATCACTGGGATCGCTAGGTCTCCAAGTCCCGGAGCCCCCTCTGCCTGCCTTCTCTTCCCCATTCCTCGCCTTTGGCAGGGCTCTCCCGCCCTGACCCCCACCCCAGGACGCTGGAGGATGGCAGTCCCCACATTCGCATGGTGTCCCTGGCACCCAGCACAGTAGCTGTATCTTCACCACACCTGGCACTTGTGGTCGACCGGCCTCCGCAGCCCCCGTCCCTCTGTCTCTGCGCATGTGGACTCCTCCAGCTTGAGAGAGCCTGCCGCGGCAATGACTACTCTTTTGGCCAACCCTCTCTGGATGAGCCCCAGTGGTTCAAGCCCTTTCCATCCCCAAATGGTAACTTCACTTCGGGGCAGACCCCGACCCACAGAGGAGGCTGGAAGGAAGAAGACCCCAGGAACACTTGGTCTCCTCACCGGTGCCGGGCAGGGCATCTATTGGTCATCTTTGACTCAGAGCTGATATCTGGGCCGTCTTGGGTAGTCCTCAGAGCTGGGTTTGGGCAGTGCTGGCTGCTTCTCTCAGTCCAGACTGCAGGGATACTGATGCTCCGGACGCCACTCTTTCCCCAGAGTCATCCTAGGGGTCTGTCCTATTTTCCGAGCACTCCCAGGGTGGATATGGATATCAGGTGCTCACCATCATCCTAACCCTGACCCCGACCTTACACCTAACCTCCAGGCTATATGAAGACATAAGCAGCAGGCAGATTGGGAAAAGAAGGCAGCATGTAGCCAGGCACAAAGGTTTCAGACAAGACCTAACACTCCACCTGGCCGTGCTCCAGGCCAAGAAGAAATAACTACCCAATCTCACCCCACGCCCTGCAGGCAACACCGCCTCCTACAGCCCCAAACAGACTTGCTTTTTGCTTTGCACCAGGTAGATGCTGCCTGAGGCCTCATTCACTGCAGATGGAGACGTGGGTTCCAGGGCCCCTGCCCTGCAGCGGGGGAGCAGAGACGCAGAGGGGGAGACAGGCTGGGCTCATCTGAGCACCTGGTCCCAGGATAAGGGACTCACTGCTTCAGCAGAAGGCCTGCTGGGGCTGATTTATTTTGGGGGATCGCTGGGCATGGAAATCCAGGCAGGATTCCATACTTTCCTCTCTGCCCAGTGCCTCTGGGAGCCGTCCTGAGCCCAGCCCCGCCTTGTGAGCGACCACCCCGCCTGGCTGTCTATTTGTACAAGGAGCCCCGCCCTCACAGGAGGCTGAGAAGCTGCAGGGGCCCAGGCCGCTTTGGGTTCCTCCCCTGAGGATCACCCCCTGCTCGGAGAACCAACCAGTTACAAACCCACGTCCTGCCTCCTCTGCCCCTAACAGGCTCTCTCTCTTCAGGGGACGGGCAGCTGTAATGGGCTCTGCCTGTGGCGCCAAGCACCCCGGCACCATGTTCTTCTTAAAACACTCCCTTCCAGGGAGATCGGATTTTAACACACATTTATCACTTACATTTTTAATTCTTCTTGATCCTTCACATCAGCTTCTACCTTTTCATCCTGCTTCTCTTTTTTAACCTTCCCGTTAACTTCTTACCTTGCTGGCTTTATCTCTGACACTCATCTCACCGATTTCATCTTGTAGGTATCACTGAATCTTTAACTGTGAGTTCAGGTGTTCAGAATTTGCTCTTCTTTTGATTTCCCCTTATTTTTCTTTCAATCTCAAGTTTCAGTTTTCCTGCGTCCTACCATTCCTACGTCATTGCACACGGATGCTTCCTTTATTTTTTTTTTTCATCACTCTTTTCTCTTTTGTTTCACTGAGGAGCCCACAGAAAGCCCAGCCCCAGGGCAGGGAGTGCGAGGCTGCACGCAGGAGAGGGAGGAGGCGTCCTTCCTTCTCTCCAGTGAGGGCTGGCTCTCCAGATAACCTCGCCCCCCAGAAGGCAGCAGGGGGCACTTGCTCCGCCCAGAGGGCCTTGCATCCTCATGCCCCGCACAGCGCACAGTCTAGGGGACCTAGGATGAGGCCTCCCATCTTGGAATCCAGCTTCTCTGCAAACTACCGGCATTTAAATTCAGGCCCTCCAGGCAGCCAGAGGGAGGGGCCCAGCTTCCCAGCCCTGAGCAGGAGACCCCTCACCGCCAGGGACTCGCCTCCGTCACGGGTTGAATTCCAGACTGATGCCCTGTGTTTTGTGGGACTTCAAGAAGACACTTCCGCTGGGCAGCCCCTCCAGATTTCCTTTCCTCCACCGCATGCAAGTGTCTAAGTGGGCTCCCAAAACGCCGGCCCGGCTGCAATGCAGCAGCAACATCTGGGGCGTTCACATTTTTCAAGTACCTTAAAGTCTAAGTTTTTAGAACAGAGAGCTAACACTTTTAGTGCCCCAACCTGGTGGCACTTGTAAAGTGTGATGATGAATTCTGGACCGGCTAAACCCCTGCCCTAGCATTTCTGAACCATCTCATCTTCAAACCATGGGCCTCACAAAAAATAGGAATGGAAGGCAGGGTTGTTTTCACCCATCCTCCTTCTTTTCTACCTTTATCACCTGAGGCCGGTCCTAGATGAACCGCCAGGTTCTCAGGGTTCAGGCGGGTCTGAGGCTGGGCCCGTCTCTGAGGATTCTCTTCCAGGGATGAGGCGGGTGCAGGGTGACTTAATCAACCCGGGGGCTCCTGGCTTCACTGGCATGATCCCCCTTTGCGTTGCTGCAGGACCTCAGAAAGAGGGAGCTGGCTATGCTATCCATCCCCCCCCCCCCCCCCCGCACAGCCTCACCGAGGGCTCCTCCTGTCCCGTTTCCACCAGGGACTGTGTCCCTGGAGCTGCAGGTGCCCGTGATGGCGTTCCTCATGGGTCACGAGTTCCAGCACAACTCCAGGCCCCTCTGGGCTGCGTGACACTGTGAATACACTCCTGGTCGAGTGGGCTGGCCATCCTCAATTAGGAACATTAATATGTAGCATCATTACTAATGCTGCTAACACTGACTGAGCGCTTCCTACCACCACGCCCTGTAGCACACTTTGCAGACCATCATCTCAATCAGTCTTTCCTCTAATCCCCGTGGCCAACCCGTGAAGCAGGGGGTGTTCCTATTTCTGCTGATGGATGAAGAAACCAGGATGAGAGAGGTCACAGAATGTGGCTGATGACGGACACCCAGATTGGAATCCAGGCCCGCCTGCACAGAGCCCAAAGCCTGGGCTGCCCACGGTCCCTAAGAGCCTAGAGAGATGCTATCTGTTGGGCTTAGTAAAGAGGTTCCAATAATAAAAACTAGTCGCCTTCCTCTTTCCAGGGTGCCCTTGAAGGGAGCCAAAGACATCAAGAAGCCCAGCTGAGAGGGAGCAATGCCTCAGACTAAAGGCTCCCTGCTGCCCCCGGCAGGCTTCTCTGCTGGGCTGCTGGCTCCCTGCTCAGGCTGGGAGGCCAGGAGGGCTCTTCTGCCACTGACTTCCAGGAAAAGGATATACGGCAGGATGTGAGGTCCAGACTTGAGTCCACTTACCCTCGAACCGAATGGAAGAGGCTCATCCGGCAGAGGGACCAGAAAGGGCTGCGGGCCTGGTCCAGCCCAGTCTTATGAGGCTGTTGGCTTATCTAGAGACGGCCGGTTCTCTACTTGAAAAACCATGAGCCCAAACTTCCCAGAGAGGCAGATGGGCCCAGGCAGGGCTCTTCTGCTGTGACCACGGGGCTGAAAGGATCCCCCTAGGGGCACTCTCTTGGGAACCACTTCTGTCAACCTCCCCTAAGTCTTGGTTCTGTGGATGGTGACCAACTACAGTCAGCACAGACCGCTGGTGTCTGCTGCTCATCCAGACTCCCCACTGCTGGGGCCCATCACCCCTGGTTACCATTCTTGCCCCGGCCTCCATCCTCCCCATTGAGAAGACCACAGCAGCCTGCTTCCACTCCTGCCTGTTCTCCAAAGACCCAGAGAGATCTCCGGAAAGCATGAAATAGATTGCATCGGGTCCTGTTGAAAATCCTCCTTGATTTCCAATTCTATGTAAATTAAAAGGCCAGTGCCCTCCGTGGCTATGAGGCCCCGTGTGGTCCGGCCTCTGACCACCCACTCTACACACCCAGTTCATTCTTGCCTCGGCATTTCTATACCTAATGCAACCCCTGGAGGGCTCCTGCCCAGACCCGTGACCATCCGGCTTCTCTTCATCAGTCAGGTCTCAGCTCAACATCACCTCCTAAAAGCAGCTCTTCCCAGCAGTCAGGTGAAGCGACCCCTGCACGTACACACTCCAGACACTCTCTGTCCTGTTTTTTCCATCAGAGCGTTTATCACTATCTGAAGTGATCTTATCTAGTGGCTGGCTAGCTAGCTATTTACTTGCTCAATATGGGAGGTCTACTGATAATAATTGCAGAGTAGCTCATGTAAAACGAACTCCCTACAAATAACAATCATAAATTCTGGGCAATAACTAAAAGGCAATGTTCAAAAGACACTGAGAGTGACCACACACAGGAAGAAAGTGAAGGGGAGTTGATACGTGGAAGAGTGAAAGTCATTCCCTGTTTTTATGGCTTTTACCTAAAGGAAGCTCCCTCCCCACAAGCCCCTGTCCGTGCCCTGTGAGGCCAGAAATTGAAGGAATCAGAAGACAGAGTTCATGGCATCACCGGCAGCTAGAAAGTAGAGGGACGTACCAGAAGGGAGAGAGTCAGAGAGGGGAGACCCAGGTATAGTGAGTAACTCTGCCAAACCTCTGGTCGACCCCAGGACTACACTCCCAGGACAGGCTCAGGCAGCCTGGCTAGGCCTCAAAGAACTGAAGGGATGTTTCAGCTGCTGTCCAGCTAAGTCAACTTCCTGCCAAAACAAACAAACTGACAAACAAGTCAATAATCTTTAGATGTATATAACAAAAACCAGCGTCTTTGACACGTTTCACTCACAAAGTCCAGGACTCAACCCAAAATTACTAGACATACAAACAAACAGGCAAAGTGACCTCTATTCAAGAGAAAAGGCAACTGATGGACACCAAGCTCAGGTTGATTCAGATACTGGAATAGCTCAAAGACAGAAGAAAATATTTGCTAAATTCGTACTGTCTGTCTTTCCCCCCTGGAACGTGAGCTCTGTACGTGTGAGACTCTCACCTGTCCTGTTCCTTGCTCTAACCCAGCACCCAGAATAACAAATGGTCATAGAAAGTACCCCAAGATATGACTGCGATGTTAAGTAGGACTGTATTTTTCCCTCCTTATTTTCTGTCCTTATAGTTTGAGGCCCCTCTTAGAGTCACTGAACATGCAGAGAACAGAATGATCATTATCCTCTTTAGAACAGAGGGCATGGTTTTATGGTCGTGAATTAGTGGCTGTTATAGACAAGTAGCTTTGATCTCTAATTACTGCCAAAAAGAAGGCATGTAGATCAGTTACTCTGAAACCCAATGTCATCATTTTTTCAGAAAACATTCTTCATCATTTAACTGCCTTGGAATCAAACATACGTATATAAAATTAGCTCGTTCCAGGACGTATATGCTTAATTTGTGGCCAGTTCATTTTGGAGGAAATGATAATGTCTAAAGGTAAAGATAATAGTTTTTTTTTTTTTTTATGGGAAGGTTAATTGCCAAGGTAGATGTTGACATTTTTTTCTGGATTAAAAGTTTTTCTGCCACAGTCAGACTTGGGGGAGTTGCTCGATCCTTGTTCTAGACTTTACATGAGATCCCAAATTCTCCCAGAGGAGTTTCTCAGCTCTCTGCAGGCAGGGTGATATTCAAAATGGACAACAACCAATAGGGTGCAGGCACTGACCAATCACAACAGAGGCTAACTGAGTACCAACCCGTCAGAAGAGACGCCAGCTCTAAAGAGCTGGTCTGGCCGTGGATGCGTTTTGAATAGCAGTTCTATTCAGTAAGGTGTCCTGCTCACCTCCTCGGTTTTTATAACAGGATTTCAGGGCCACCTCCAGCTCCACCAACTGTTTAAGCATATGGGATTGTACGCAACCAGCAGCCCGGGGCAGCTGCCCTCCGAGGTACTTGTCAAGGAGGATTACCTCAAAATTCACTGCCCAGTGCTCCCGCTGTTGGGAGGACAACTGCCCATCAAATTAAGTTGAATCGTTTCTCTAAACCATGATTTTAAGCTATTACTAATGGGAGGGGACCCCTTTCTTTAAGTAGATGTTATGAGGAACCCCAACATGAAAAATGCAAGGGACAATGCTAAGGGGCTTGGGGTGGATAAACCCTCAGTGCACCCCCATCCTTTACATTCCTCCCAACACACACACACACACACACACACACACACACACACACACACACACTCCTTAAACACTGCAGGAGTCTCTGATGCCACATCTTGGAATCACTCATCATGGAGAAAGGCTTGAAGGAAAGGCGATTTGAAATCATCTCAATTCTGATTAAGACTGAGTCAGACCTTCAGAGAGTGTTTTGGGGCAGCTCTATCTCCCTAACCATCCCCCCTACCTTGAGGAATGTTCCAAGAGGCAGCCCTGTTAAACTCCTTGCCATATGGCAGTAAGGCCTTTCGGGACACTGCATGGTCGCATTATAACTGTGTCCTCCTTCCAAGGACCCACAGGGAAAATTTCTCTCTGTATCCGGTAACAGGAATCGCTGTGCCTTTTTTGAGCAGTTGGTTAGCTTTTATTGCACGGACGCTGGGTCTTTAATAAGGGACTGCTTGCGTCTCTGTGTTGGCTGAGAGGAAGCGCAGGGCTGCCCCAGAGTTCCACCTCTACCCAATGCACAGGCTCTGATGTCATGAATTTTGGGTCCTCACCTCATTCTGGCTCCACTCTTGCTTTTCCTGTCTTGTTTTCCCTTTGTCTTGTTTTCTTTGTCCACTTATTTTTTTCATTTAATTACATCTTGCGGTTGGATATGCATCTTTGCAAACCGCCTTCATCCTTCCTGGAACAAGGTAGAGGAGATATAAATGGATCCTAAACGTGGGGTTTCTGCAGTGCGCTCTGGCTCTCTTTAAGTTGGCCACTTTATGACCGACTTCAGCAGGCACCAGCTCTCACATCAGCAATTTCACTGTCTTTTAAAACCAGGAAATCACTCTGCCTGGCCAAAGAGACAATGCTGATGAACTAACTAGATTTCACGTTGTTACATATTCATGTAATCTTGTTATCGTCTGTGTATACGGCTCAACCATGCCAAGAGGAGGTGGGAAAGGAATAAACCCATCGCTCTGTCTGCATCAAAATATTTGTTACCTTCCCGACACGGCCCATGGACTATCCTTAGGCTCCAATGGGGCAGAGGAAAGGGGAGGGAGGATCTGGAGTGCTGGACACTCACAGGAGGTTAGGTGCCTTACATTTCTGCTGGTATAATTTCATTTTCCTCCAAATCAGTGACGAGAAGGGAGAAAGCCATCTGCATCAACAGTCTAAAACATTGGTCATTCTCCCCACAACTTCCCACACAAGTGGCGGTCTTAGTGACCCAGGGTCAGAAAAACGGCCTAACCAGGGTCCCCACAGGAGCAGCACATCCACAAGAAAGCAGGAACTAGTCACCGGGTCTCCCCAGCTCCTAGTGCGACGTGAACTCTGATGCTAAGGCATCAGCTATGCTCATACACAGGGACAGAGTAGAAGCAGGCTGGAGGAAACCTCTCCCGCAGGGACTGGGAAACCAAGATCTCCCCTGCTGGCCTGGGCTTTTCAACTCACCATGGACCACACAGATCACGGAGAGGCTGGGAGCCCCCTGAGCTCAGGGCCCAGCTCCCCCAGGACTCCATGATGGTGCCTGTGGTTTCTGGTATGTTATGAGTGGAAATCCACAGGGTACCAGTGGGTTGAGGAGACCCCGAGGGCAACTCCAAGGCACAGTGGCAAAGACACAAGGAAACTCTCAGTCTTGGCATTTGGGGAACATTCTGAGCTTTTCTTTCTTACTTTTTTTCAGGTGGAAGTGTCTCCCGGTTCAGGTGAGTTTACAATCTAACTAGTCTCAAGGTGGCAATAAGAACCCTGGACTAAAAACCCAATGAGGATGCTGCCATCGGCTCAAAAGCACCTCTTTGGGGTTTGGAGACAACAACTTGGGACTTGGTTCAAAATGCACATGGGAAGTCATGGATCTCCCCCTGCCTCTCCCCTCCCCTCCCCCCTCCATCCTGAGGTCTCGAGAGAGCATTTCTCTCTGCAACAGAGGATGCATCATCCCCCCACTTCCTACAGAACTGAGCAGCAGGGAAAATGCCCCAGTCTCATCTTCGGAGGATGCTTGGGAGACCTGGACAGCCCAGTGACCAGCTCCCTGGTGATGGAACCACCAGGAAACATCCATAGCTGAGCAGGGGAAAATCTGGCACCTTTGTTTGGTTCTCAAAAGGCAGAATGGGAGACAGGCCTGCGGATACGGTAGAAGAAAACATGGTGAAAGACCACAGGCATCAGCCTTCTGAGCTCGGACATTCGATCCCAGGATCAGAGAGGGGAGGACCCAGGCCTCCTGAGTGGAAGCACGCTGGCGAGACGTGAGGCCCCCACCTCGGCCGACCTGGGACCTCCCTGAAGGGGACAGACGGGCCGCTCTCCCGTGGGATGGGGACTTGCAGCCCCGGAGAGCCCCGGGCAGCGGCTAGGAGAGGCAGCAGCCAGCAGGGCTCTCCGCGGACCTGTGAATTTGCTGCCCCGGCAGGACTCTCTGGAGAATTCCAGGAGCCAAGTCTCGGCCTCCCTTTGACAGAGTCACTTTTCATCTTCTTTGGCTCTGGGCGCCGGCAAATGCACACAGGCAAAAATCAGTTAATAACTATGCACGTTTTATAATAAATTTTAACAATTTAAGAGTCTGGTACAGCTTTATTATAGTTTTTATTTCACCACACTAATTCAGTGCGTAATAACCTGCCAGAGACACAGAATTCACTTGACATATGCTCTGAGAGCCAAGATAATGGAATACGCTGAGGAAAAACCTTGGGTCACACCCAGCGATGCGTTCCTCCTTCCCCTGGGAATCGGGGAGGGGAAGCAGCTCTCAGCGTTGCTGGAAGGGGAGTGTGATCTCTGAGTCCCCACCCGGGTCCCAGCAGCGGGCTTCCCTGTGGTTCTGTCCCCTGTAGAAGGACGTGTGGAGGGATGCGCTGGGCTTAAGGACAGCCTGACTCTTTTGGGATTAGTCTCGGAGCACAGCCTGCCCCACTGCATTCCTGGGATCTTTTGGTGAGAAGGTGGAATGGCTCATCTTCTTGGGGCTGGCAGCTGGCCACCCGCACTTCATTCAGGCCTGACTGAGGGAAAGGAGACCAGCCCAAAGGAAAACCTCCTGGGAGTCAGATCCGGCCCCACCCCACCCCCAGCAGTGTTCTCAAATTGTGGCCCCAGACCACCGGCCTCTGCATCACCTGGGAAGCTGTTAGACAGGCAAATTCTCAACCCCACCGCAGTCGTACTGAACCTGCCATTCCAGGGGGTGGGGCCCAGAAGTCGGTGTCTTAACAAACCCTCCAGGGGATTTTCAAGCATGCTGGAACTGGAGAAACAGTCAAGTTTGAGAGCTCAAGAGGGGGAGTTCTGGAAATGCCCACTGACCCTCTGATCAAGCAGTCCTGAGGTCTGGGGGTGAGCTCTGCCGCTGCTCTCTTTGCCTGGCCAGGAAAACCCAGGCCTCAGTCTCCTCATTTGGAAAATAAGGACACAGGCTGGACACGCGCTAGGGCCTCCCACAGCCCTGACGTTCTGGGGCAGATGGCTGCAGGGAAGCCAGCAGGTGTCACACAGGGCCCGTTAGGGAGGGGCCGGAGTGGAGCACATCCTAGAGGCCCCCACACGGGTGTGTGGCGGTCAAGGGCATCTTAGCTTCAAAACAAAGGAGAACAGTGTGGAGGACAGGGGTCCATGGCCAGGAAAGTTAAAGAGGGAGAAAGCAAGTTACACCGAGAGAGGGTGTGTGTGTGTGTGTGTGTGCGTGTGTGCTCATGTAACTGCGCACACCGCAAGAATTTATCCAGGTCCTTGCTTCTTTAATTTTCTTTTCTCTCCCCTTTATCTCTTTCCTCTATCTCGTGACCATCTATTTCTCCAAGAACATGATTAAGTCTCTCCCCTTCTATAGAGAACTAAACAAAGCGCATCCTGAGGTTTGTCCACTCCCTCTGCCTGCCACCCTCTCTCTCTTTCCCATCAGAAGGGACCTTCCTGAAACAGTGGTCCCCACTTAAATGCGTCACTTCCCAGCTCCAGTTCCTTCCTCGGCCTCCCTCAATCTGGCTTCCGCCTCATCGCTCCAGGAGACTGTGCTGGGCGCCTCCTGCTCTCCAAATCCGAGGGTCACTCCCCAGCCCTTACCTTGATCTTTCTCTCTGGCATTTAACTTCCCATCCTCTCCGGGGTCTACCTTCTGATGCTAAATAACTGCCACTCTTTGACCTTTTTTCTCCTTAGTTTAAATTTTTATATTTGATGTTCCATTACAGACGCACATACATGTCATACTATCCAAAGTAAGTTATGGAAATAGACAAGGTAGAGTCTACCAGATTTTCTCAGTGTCCCTTAAATGAAACTCCAGAAGAAAATATTCTTTTAGAACTAAATGCCAGAAAAATGTTACCGTCCTTAAGGAACTAGCACATCATCTCATGAACAATGAAACTCAAGAAGCAATTCCCAAAAAGTTGGGAACGGTCAAATTGATCATGTCAGTCCCTCGGGAGACAGGGGGGTTCTGGGGTGTGACCCATGTCCTGGATCTTGATCAGAGCACTGGTGACATAGTATGTTCCGTTAGTAAAATTGTATGGAGCCATATAATTAATGATAGGGGAACTTCTAGGGTGTGTATTGTACTTTAGTAAATATTTTCAGGAATTCCCATTTTCCTTTTTCTGACCAGAAGTTCTGATCAGATTGGAGTCTCCATTATATTCTTATACAACCCTTTGACCTTTATTTGTGCATATTATTTTTTTTCTGATCTTGTTCTTCTATTGTAAATCGCGTTTTCCTTGGCACAAATTTTTTCTCCTTAGTTTATAATTATATATTTTACATTTCAATATATATACACAACCAAAATGCTATCCAAAATGCTTTATGGAAGTAGACAACGTAGAGGTAAATAGATACTCTTTAAAGTGGATAAAGCCTATTTTTTTTTCCTCTGCATCCTTCATGCCTGGCACATAATAGCTGTTCAAGTAACACTGAAAAAAGAAAAGTCTATCTGTAAAGGAAAAGAGAAAAAGAGGCCAAAAGGAAATGGAGACCTTAGAAGTCAAGAAAGGGTTCTTTTTAAGATGAAGGAAACCTGAGTGGGTCTCTGAGGATGTTGGGAAGAAGCCAAGAGAAAAGGACAAATTGCAGATGGGGAGGGTGATCTCTGAGCCTTGCTCCCAGGACAGGAGAAGAGACGGAAGACACGAAGGGGAGAAAGTGTCTTAAACAGGAGAGACATCTCTTCTTCAGTCTCCTTGACTGGTTTCACCTCCTCTCTTTAACCTGTAAATGGTTGTAATGCCTCAGCCTTCAGTGCTTAGTCCTCTCTACCCATCATCCATCTCCTGATGATCTCACCTGACACAGCTTTAAATACCATCTGTACGCATGGCTCCCAAGGCTGCATCCAGCCCAGATCTCTCCTGGGCAGTCTCAGTACTGCCCACTCAGCATCTCTGCCCGGATACTCAACAGACGTCTCAAAGTTAGCGTAAGAAATATCAACTCCTGATCTTCTCCCAAACCTGTTCCACCCACAGTTGTCCCCACTGGAGGCCAAAGAAGCTTGAGTCATCCTTGACTCATCTCTATCTCACACAACTACCTAAGTCATCAGCAAATCTCACTGCCTCCATCCTTAAAAAAAAAAAACAAAACAAAACCAGAATCCCAGCACTTTGCACACGTCCACTGCTACAACCTCGTCCAGCCACCGTCCCCTCTCACTGGGATTCCCTAATCACCTCCCATCACCTACAATCGTTCCCCAACACAGTAGTTAGAAGAATCATTTTTAAATGTCTCTCCTCTGCTCAGAAACCAGCGCAAACTTCCATCTCACTCAAAGTACAAGCCAAACCTCTTAAGACGCCTCCACGAGCATCATTCCCAGCCAACCTCCTGTCCCCATCCCGTTCGGGATTGTGCACACCCAGGCCTGTCACTGTCCTGGCCCCCCAGCCTCCTTCTCTGCTCTATTTCTCTCCACAACGTGTTCCATACAATTTACAATTTACCTTTCTGTGGCTTATTTTTTGTCTACCGTGCTGGATGAAAGCTTCACAAGAGCAGGAGTTTCTGCCCGGCTTGTTCACTGCTGTATCCTCAGCGTCCAGCACGCAGCTTGGTGTCTACGCTTCGTGCTCAGTACATACTTGTGGAATTCCCATCTTCCCAAGTGATTCTCTTTCCATCTCCCTTAGAATAAAGTCCCCTCCTTTGCGGGCCCCCAGGCCCTTTGGGCTCCAGCCCGTGCCCACCTCTCCGGCCTCCTCTCCCACCACATTGCCCTCCGGAACACAGCCGGATGGAATTCCCTGCCACCCTCTCAAGTGGCTCATCCCCTCTGCCCAGAATGCTCTTCCAAAGCCACGTCTCTGGGGACTCATTTTGGAGGTCAACCAAATAAGTGACCCGAGCCCAGGTTAGGGCAGGTCCCACCGCTGTGCTCCACGGTCCGCCGGACTCCCGCCTCTCCCAGCCTGTACCGTCCGCACGGACACCCTCTGTTCACCTGTCTGCCCCCCACCTGGCGAGCAGAGGTGCTGTGACTCTGGGGCTGACGCCCGCGGTGAATGCGGGTGGTGGCGGTGTTAGTTCTGACGATTATTACTACTATTGCTATTTCTATTATCTGTGATAAATATGCATTAAATCCATGACTCTCCCCCAACAGGCACTGTCTACCCCTGGATCAACTTGCTGATTAACTGACTGATCTTTTGATTGACCTGTCCTACACCCCAGAGTGACACAGCCTCTTTGTCAAAGAGCGGCAGCGTGGGAGCAGCCCACAGTGAGGGGAGGCGGAGGCCATCGTGACACTCGGCACGCAGAGTGGCTCCCAGAACACGCCTGGAGTCCCCGGGCTCAAGCTGCAGGGCCCGGTGCAGGAGGTACCTTAAAATACGGCTCAGATTTCCCCACAAGAGGACACATTTCCGTCCCAATTTATTACAGTCCTGGGGCTCTTTGATGTGCCTGGCTCAGCTGCATCTCTGAAGTAAACTGAGTGGGCAGTGGTTTCACTTAGCCATTAAATGTCACCTATGTTGAAGGTGACATGGCCACAGACCATCATGTATTCATTCAATAAACTTTCATGTAGCTTCACCGCCCTGCCAGGCCCCGTGCGAGCCACCGGGAGTGCGGTAATGACCGGGACGAGGTCATCCCTGCCCTCAGACACGGCGCGGGCCAGTGGTCAGTGAAGGAGCCACTGGAGCTATTTAAATACTTCCACCCTTCGTGTTATGGCTGGTTTGCCTCACTGAGGGCGGCTGCCTTCACCGGAAGGGGAGGACGGTGTCTCTCGTACCTGCTGTGTTCCCAGACTGGAGCAAAATGACTCCCTTTCACCCTGACGGCTTGACGTGTCACAGATGCAGAAGCTGAGGCTCAGTGACATTAGGTAACTAGCCCCGGCCACACGGTAGTGAGTGGTGGAGCTGAGACCCCCACAAAGCTCTGTCACTCCCCGAAGGCCCCGTCCTTTCCTCTCCACCACCCTGGGGGAGTGAGGGCCCACCAAGGCCATTCAGGGAGCGCCCGTGGACCACAGAGCTGTACAGAGTTGCCAGGTCTAAACAGAGTCCATTGGCATCTGTTTATAGCTCCCTGAAAGCCCATCCAATCAATGTAACACACACACATACATACCATTAAGTTGAAAAGGAAAATTGACACCAAGGAACAATCTACTTATTTACTTACTGTGAACGGGCCCCGCCAGTCTGAGGACACAGAGACACCCAACCCAGGCCTCTCCCTGCCTGGGGAGGGGTTCTGTGAAGCCCAGGTTCTCCTGGCTGCCTCTAGCAAGTGGAGGAAGAAGGGTGTTGACTCTTGGGCAACAGGGTCTGGAGAAGCAGAAGGCCTGTGACCATGAGGCCCTGAGGGGGTGGAGGGAGAGGGGAGGAGGAGGGGCCCCTCGCTGTGTGAGAAGCGCCCAGGGTGGACTCTGTCTGTGAGCTCAGGGAAGTCACCCAGCTTGCCTGGGCCACAGTCCCACCTGCTCGGAACTCCAGGAGAGAGCCTGACCCTCGAGGACGCCACTCACGGACCAGCTGCAAGCAAAGCCGGGGAGGGTACCAAACCCACAGAGCCCCTCCCATGGGCCTCCCCCAGCATCCTGTGGGGCACCGCCCTCTTCCTGCTTCCACGAGCCTCTCAGTTTGCGGGGAACATCTCTCCCCGGGTGCCTCCCTCAGAATCTCCAAATTATGACCCGAATCCACTGATGGGCACAGTGATTAGGAATTCCACCAAGCGCTTCATTTGTAGGCTGTGAACAGTCTCTCCTCACCAGAATGTTTCTGCCATGGCTGAGAGTTTTATTACCCCGAGAAGACGAATCACGGTGCACCCCTGGTTTCTGAGAGGCAGAGATGCTGACTTCCTCAACACTCTCCCAGAGAAAGTCCCCACCTCCTTTGCGGGGGGACTGGAAAGGATTTAGCTGCACGCATTATAACTAAGGCTCATGTAAACAGCTCAGGACTCCGCAGGCAACAACTTTGGGGGGAAATCCCCACGCCCGTGAGCTAGGTTTTGGCTCAGATCCCTCTCCAGACTAGAGAAGCAATGTGAAATCATCCACAGTGTTTCAAAGCCCCTGGAAACATCAGTAAAAGTGCCTTGCCTCCTTAGTACCTTCCCAGGGCTGGGGGGTTGCAAGCCCTGGGAAACCTCTCAAAGCCCACGGACCAGTGTTTTGGTCTCCTGGGGACTGTTCCTCAGGATGATGAAAATGGCTCCCTCTGCCAGGGCCTGGCTTTCAGGGACATCTGCGAAGTTGTGTCAAGCTGATTAAGAGGAAACCTTTCCTTCGGGTAGGACTCGAGAAGCGCATTTCACCCAGAAGGATGCTGTGGGGGCGAAAACAAATCAACGAAGGATTTGCAGATAGATGTTCTCTGGGCCCGAGTACAATTTACAAAATGCAATGAACAAGAAGATCAATCTCCTCCCTCTCTCTGCCAGGCTAGAGCCGATTCCTGAAGAAAAACAACTCTTTGCCACAGAACCTTCGACTCAGCTAGGAGTGAGTTTCCTCAAAAGGCACAAGGAAAGGGTTATGAATTCCTGAAATCCTACAGCAGGCGTTTGAATCTAGCAGCATTCAAAGTAAAGGGTGGGGGAGACAGGCGGCGCCACACCGGTGTTCCTGCCGGGACAATTTACACAGAGAAAGTTGTATGAAATGAGTTTTCCAATGACACAGGAGAACAGCCGCATGGCCATCTCCAGACTGACCGAGAGGCAGGTCACTGATATAAGAAGCAAGTCAAGTCAGGGTTCTGCCCTTTCAATGCTAACCTGAGGGAGGGGACCCAGCTGGGAGGAAATGGTCTCGCAGGAGCCCGAGCTTGAAGAAACACGTTTCCCCGGCCCCTCCAAGCCACTTTGGCAGCTAGGTGAAGCCAGGGCCAAAACAAATACATCAGGAGCTCCCTCCAGACCCCCGACCCCTCCCCTTCCTCCGAAACCCATGAAAACTTGATTTGTCTCAACTAAACACAAGCTGGGAAATTGGAGAGGAGGCAGGGGGGAAGCAGGAAGGAAAGAGGGGCCAGGCAGCGTCCATGCAGTCAGTTGTGTTATTGATTTAGAGCCACACAAGCCCCAGAGTGCCATCGACAAGGATCATACCTCCTGCTGATCTCGGGGGAAATTCTCCAAGATCCATGGCTGGGAGTTAAGGAGAATCTCTAAGCCATCAGGAAGGAGCGGAGCACTGCAGCTCCTCAGAATGATGGACCAGGGCGAGCTTTAATTAACAGGGTCTGATGCCTCTTCTTTTTTGGTAACTGAGCAGATTTAAAGGGCTAGAGTCTCAATTCGGAGGGTGCCGGTGTTGTTCCTGCTGCTGCCTTTGCTGCTGCTCCGGCCGCTGCTCCCGGCTGCTGGAGCAGCTTCCTGCAGACCTCTCTCTTCAGCAAGGAGATGGAGCCATGAAGGTGGAAAAGGGCAGCCGGTAACCCCAGGGGGGTCTTGGGCTACATGGTTTGAATCAGAACCACAGGGCTGTGGACCTAGGCGCTGCCCAGCCAAGGGAGTGCAACGTCCTGCACATTGGCTCCGAGGCCGGGGAGAAGGGCTGGGCTCCTTGCGTGCAGGTGACCTCAGGAACACCCTCTCCAGACGTGGGGCTGGAAGGACAGTACCCTGGCCAGGTGGGCGGCGTGGTCTCTGCTGTGTGCTCCTGTCTTGAGAGTACTGCTGAGTGATGGCTGCACGCATGCACACACATCTGCCTCTGCCCCTGTACACACACATACATACACACACACACACACACACACACACACACACACCTGCCCAAGTCCACACATATCTGTCCATGGACACATACATGCATGCCCATGTATACACACACACACACACACACACACACACACACACACACACACACACACCTGCCCAGGTACACACACATGCCTATCATCCAGACACTCCCAAATACAAAGAAACATGACCTGCAGCCAGACGCCCAGTCCATACACCTGTATTTTACAGGTAGATCGATAAGGGAAATAGTTGTGACACAGAGTGTAGCTAGAAGGGAGCCAGGTAAGGTGATGAGGTACAAGGGAGGAGCCCCCGCCTCTCTGGCTGCCTTCCCGGGAGCAGGGCTCTGTGTCAGGGATACTTTCAATTCCAGATCGTGACCCCCACAGACCCCTGGCCACGCACCCTCTTCCCACCTGCTCCTGCTGCCTATCTGTGAAGCCCCATCTTGGGCAAGACCTCACTGCCTCACTCTCATACTAGCCTGTCCCGGGCTTGGCATCCTTACAACAGAGTTGATTTTTCTTCTGTGATACTTCTTCAGCCAATACAGCAGCGCCTTCT
This sequence comes from Camelus dromedarius, assembly GCF_036321535.1. Classification (NCBI taxonomy): domain Eukaryota; kingdom Metazoa; phylum Chordata; class Mammalia; order Artiodactyla; family Camelidae; genus Camelus; species Camelus dromedarius. The sequence continues at coordinate 22,872,124 of NC_087459.1, read as the reverse complement.
GCGATATTTTTAATACCATTTCCCCTAGCAAGCGCTCAAAAGAAATCTGGCCAACTGGGGCTCAGCAGACTCAGAGCCTAGCCTTGGAGTGAGTGCCGAGGGGCGCCCGGGGTGGGGGGAGCTGAGCTGTGGGATGGTGGGTGAACTCCAGATCCTGCCCAGCTCTGCTACCAGCACAGCGGCGACCCTCTCCCATCCTGAGCCTGGATTTTCTCCTTCGCGAAATGGCAGTGTTGAACTGAGCCAGCGGTGCTCTTCAGAGAGGAAGCAAAGAGGGAGACACGTGGTCTTTTAGAAAGTGTGTTTCATTGTTCGAACACCAAGCCGGACCAAATCTTCTCGGCCGACAGGGTCAGCCCACTGCAGAGGGCAACTACTGAAAAAAAAAAAAAAAAAAACACCTAGAGAAGCACTATGCAGGATAATCTCCAAGGGCCACGGAGGCAATGAGGGATGGAGGTGGGGGGACATGCCCTCCCTGACTGCCACCTCTCCTCTGAGCGGCAGATCCTACACACAGCCAGCTCAGGGGGGCAAAGGTCAGGAGAGCACTTCCAGTTCCAGCGGAGCCTCAGGCAAACTCACTGACAGTTACAGTCTCTCCCCACCTTTCCTGCAAATCTCTCTCTACGCCCACTTCACCCCGACTCAGCACTGTCCTCTCCCCCTCAGATGCCAGCGCCCTCCAGCCCACGGGCCATAGAAACCTTCCTGGTGAAGAATCTGCTATCATCCACTTAGATGTCAGCTCCGTGTGATTTCCTGTCTCCATCTTCCAGGGAGACCTGCATATGGCATCTTCTCTTGCCTTGAAATAGAGGGAGTGAGGGAATCAGGGAGATGGGGGCAGGAGGTGAGGTGGGAGATGTGTTCCTGGCATGAAGAGTGTCCACACAGACTCAGCCCCGAGCCCTCTGGCACCTCGGGGCGTCTCCCAGGAAGGTGGGCTCTGGGGTCGAGAGGGCTAACGCAGCAGAGATGCACCCGAGGAAAACCACGCAACAAGTGTCTGGGGGGAATGGGATTCCAAGTCCCACTTCTACTACCAAATCCTTGGGATCCCTTTCCCAGTTTTCATTGATAAAATCAAGCCTCACATTTTTGAGACTGGCAACAAGAGACCGCTCCCGTGGGAGGAACGGTGGCCGTGACACCCTTTGCTCGGGGACCCCAGAGCACCCTCCCCATGGGACCAGGGCTACCACCGCGGTGGCCTCGTGGGCCCCAGAGCCCCCTAACGCCACAGGTCAGGTCTTTCCTCAGCTGTCTCCACAGTTCCTCAGAACAAAGGTCTATGGGCCCAGAGAGTGACAGGAAGCGAGGCCCCGGGGCAAGGACAGGGGCTGACTCAGCTCTGCCCCCGTGGGCCCTCGGGAGGGAAGGTCATCCCAGGCAGCCACCACCAGGAAGTGCCCTCGTGATGATCCTGGCCTCTCAAATCCAAACCGAAGGGACCGTGGCCTGAGAGAGGAGGTCCACCGTTGGTACCCCTTTCGCACAAATGATGACCCGCCTCTTCTCCAGTAACTGACAAATGGGGATATCCTCCCTCCTCACTCCTGTCTGCAGGAGCTTAACGTGATCTGACTTCTGCAAGATGAGCTTATCAGAACACAACCCCAGGAGCCTCACTCTGCAAGGAGCGGGACTTTGTGGCACCCCGGAATTGGCCTGTCCCCAGATCTGCTTCTGTGAATCTGGTTATTCACCCTGGTGCCTCAGCAGAGGCCAACTGCAGACACGCTGCCCTGCTGGGCCTCGGCTCTCAGGCCACTCTTCCCAGGGACCCCTGCCCGCTGGCTCCCGGTAGGTTCAGTCAAAGGAGGACTCGAGGGGGATGGGAAGGCCGGGAGGGAGAAAGCGCAGGGGGGTGGCTCCTGCCCCCAGCTTCCTTTGCTACTGTTGAGACCAGCCTCACTGCACCCCTTCTGAGGTCCAGCACCGGCTCTGCCCGCCTCACAGAGGTGCCAGCACAAGCTAGGCCATGTTCCCAGGGGGTCAGAGCACCAGCCATCGACACTTCATCCCCTACCCCTGCGTCGCCTCGGCCATGATAGTCCTGCTGGATTGATGCCTCCCTCAGGCGTCTGAGTCCCTGCCCAGTACGGCCCCTCTTAAGCCAGATAAGACACACTTCTCTCTCTTTCCGCAGCCCTAGAGATGGTAGCTGTTCTTGCAATGATTAATTCTTGGACTGTTTCAGCTTCCTAGTTCCTGTGTAACTAATCCTCTGTGTTAAATACCATCTGTTTGAAATATCTACTGTGGTTTTGTTTCCCTGACTGGACGAGAATTTTCCTTGGAGATCCCAACTTGGAGTGTTCTGATAGTCATGATCAAGTCAGAATCTGAACATTCTGGCACATACCACATGTTTGGGAAATAAATGTTAACATTTGCAGGTTAAAAGAAATTACAAGGGAGAGAGTCAAGTTTTAAGATCATTCCTCATGTTGGAGCCCATGGGCACATCCGTATGTTACATATTTTGTCATTTATTACACCAAGTTTGCAGAGAGCAAAAAGAGAAAAACTACACTCCCGGTCTAATTTTAAATCTACTGGATTCAAACCAAAAGATTCTTAAGGTGCAGCTTAGGAAGTCAACCTCAGGAGAACTGAACAGAACGCCAGCCCCGCAGGGAAGGACTTGGGGTAACTTACACATGATCGTTCCGCTTACTGCTCAGCTATGTTAGGTGCTTTAGGTAAATCTTTGTATATTTCACCAATATTTTGGAACCTGGACCGTGCTGACTATCAAGGAATTGGAGAGTCTTAATTCATCTCTTATTTCATCCCCCTGGAGATCTGATCTGAGAACAGAGAGCAAGATAAAATTGTTCCTCTTCTACGGGCAGGGGTAAGAATGCGGGGAGAGGGGGTAATATGTTTCTGTGGTCTGTGACATCACCTTGACCTCTGCCCACTCTCAGGATGCCACGTCCAGTCTGGTCAACGTGTGCTACCCTAGAGGTATAGTCCCACGCCATCCCCTCCTCCATTCCCACTGCTGCTGGCTTCGCTCAAGCCCCCTTCTCTCTCAGCTGGTCTCCTAAAAGAAATTTCTAAATGACTCTCCCTGCTTCCGTCCATTCACAAATAGTGCCCGGGGTCCTGCCAGGCACGGGAAATATGGTAGCAGACACGGGAGATGAAGCCCAGCCTTTGGGGAGTTCAGGAGCTCGAGAAAGATAAACATCAAGCAACTGCAAAGGGGAATGTGGGCAAAGAACAAGAAAAGCACAGGGTGACTGCCAGCTCTCCTCGCGAGGGCTGACTTCCTCAGTGGGACCTGGGGAAGGCTCCTGAGGTGGGACCCGGCAGACAAGCAGGTCTTGATGGGATGGGGGAGTCACTGACAGACAGGACAGGCTCTAAGGCACCAAGCACCAGGCACGGCTGACGCCAGCACTGACCAAGCGGAGAGACTGGTTCGTGGTCAGAGGGAGAGGTAAGCAGGGGGCACCCGTGAGACCTGAGGCTTCAGGATACGGGACAGAGGAAGCTGCTACTACGGGGCTAAACTGGATCGGGACGTGGTGAGATGCACCTTTGTAAACGATCCTCTATCAATATGAAATATCTAAGGAACGTGTGGTACAACCCAAGTAAGCACTGCAGGGAACGTGAACAAGGGTTTGCAGCAACTGGAGCACAACGGGAGCGATGTTTCTGAAATACAAAACATCGGCTACCCGTGGTGTTCAGGGTAAAATCAAACTCCTGAATCCACCCAAAAGGCTCTTTGTAAGCTGCGGGCACTTTCATCCCCTCTCATCGCCTCCCAGATCCCCTCCTAATACACATCAGTCAGCTCTGGCCTCATGAAACCACTTGCGACTCCAGAAGAGGCCAGCCGCGCACATCTCTGGGCTGTAGCACTGCTGTTCCCCCAGCCTGGAATGTCCTTCCTTGCTGCCCTGGTGAACTCCTACTTATCCATCAAGGCCCTACTCTGAGGTCACCTTCTCCGGGAAACCTTCCACCAAGGGCCACCTTTCCTCCCACTGCCAGCAGCCAGGGGTACCTACCTCCCCAGTAGCAATCACCACACTACAGCGATTTTCCCTCCCACGTGACGGTCTCCCACTCCATAAGGGCAGCAACAGATGTCCGTCCCCCTCCTGTTCTTAGTGCCTGGTACAGGGTGGTCCCCCAACAAATCGTGGTTAAGATGGACCAGATAGAGTTCCACATTAACAAGCTAAATGAGCTTAGCTCCCCGGCGTAAAATGCACACTTTGCAAAACTCACGCCTGTGAAGTTCGAATAAAATGTCAACAATCTGGGAGCCACTAATGGCCTACAATCAAGGAACGGTCTGCTCAATAAGTAAATAGTTTGTATTTGTTAGAATAAACCACAAGTAATGATTTAGTAATTTTCTCGTATTTCGCACATTAGTCAAATTTTCTCAAGTTGTTCCACTGTGTCCCTGCCCGCAGAAGTAGGCTCGACCCACCCAACGCAAGGACGAGAGGCCTCCTGGAGGCAACTGCTCCTCTTGGCTTCCCTGTGAGTTGCTAAATCAAGGGAAATGTACAGGGTCCCAACTTAAAGGAAAAGTGTTCCAACACGGCACGGCTTCCTGTGCACGGCATGGGGGCAGGCAAGATTCAGAGCCACCAGCTCACGAAAGCGCCAGAGTCCAAGCACTAACGTACAGCCTTCTCCCACGAAGGTAAAAAGGTTAAAGTTGGAGATAAAAATCCCCACGCTCACTGCCCCACGAGAGTTTTGCGACCCCACAGGATGAACTGAATAAACGTAAGGTCCTGGTTAAAGTTGCGCCTTGAGCCCCAGATCTAACTTCGTGATCAGCTCTTCCGCCCTGTTCTCTGACAGACCACGGCAGCCTCCGTGGCCACACTGACCTGATGGCTGTGGACTTAGTGCAGGTGTTGCTCTGCCGCCTGCAGCCCCCACAGCAGGGCACAGAGCCTTGTCTTCCATGAGCCCAAGTTCAAGGGCTCAGGGGGTTTGCAAACAGCAGAAGCCACGCCCTGTTGTTCCCTCCAGCCACCCTGATTCCTCCCTCTCCGCGCCCTCCTCCTCCTCCTCCTCCCCTCTGTCTATCCCACTCCCTGGGCTGAGGGGGCGGCACACCTGTGCCACACAGCACCTTAGAGAGGGCACGACAGATCCAAGCATGAACTGGGCACACGAGAAGTCGTTAGTGAAGTGTGTCCCCTGAGCATGTGGGCTTTGGGCCTCAGGGGCCCGTCTAAGTCCAGACACAGAGGCGCAGCCGGGGCAGACACTGGGTTCCCGGGCAGATTTCCTGCAGATGACAAGTGGCTCGCAGCTGGATGGACAGTCTGCTCCGTCCACCTGACCTGGGGCATCAGCAGATGTGAGTGGCAGTGTCATTTCCCTAAATCACACTGCTGTCACTTGGCAAGGCCATCTACTGACGCTCAAAGACCCAACTTCCTCTCCTTATCTCATAGCCGAACGAGATGCCAAACTCCACGGTAAGACCACTGGCTTCTAAGAAAACAAACCAGTCAGACAAGCCCATGTTTACAGCCACAAGCTGAGGCCAGATGAAGTAAAGCAGAGTGACAGCCACCGTCCCAGGATCCTGGCTCCACACACAGAAAACCCACTGCGGAGAGAGGGCTGCAGTCAAGCCCTGAGATGCTGGGCGCCAGCCAGCCCTGCCACCGGGATATTTTCCGGCCAAGAGATGGGAGCCATGCAAGGAACCTCGAGCAGGGATGGGCTGGGGGCCGCCCCGATGCCCAAAGCACCCACTCCCCTCCCTGAACCCAAAGACGCCCCCATGTGGCTCACTCCAGCCCAGCCACTCGTCATAGTCCTCTCTGAGGTTTCCCTGGCCAGATTCCTTGTTAAGTTCCAGGTAACTTCTACACAACTAATGCATGCCCTTCACTGAAAGTTAGAAAGCCCAGGGAGGGGGTCTTCTCAGATGCCACCATCCAAGGGTCACCTCCATGAAAATTTATTTCCATTTACGGCCAGTGAGAGCCTGGCAAAAAGCTTCCTTCCCCACTGCCCACTTCTTTATAAACCATGACCCGGCCCTAAGGCGACCAGGCTCTGAGCCTCTCCTGGAGGACCCAGCCCGCTATGCCCCACCTGCCGAGCCAGCCGGGAGCAGAGGCTGGGCCACAGGGCTCAGCGTCTGCTTGGGCAGGCTGTCCTTGGAGGCCGAGACTGGACCCCCCTCATTTGCCTTCTCAGGTTTAAGAACTAGCACATTTTCAGGAGGTAAAAGACTGCCTTGGAGCCATTTCTTCCAGAAACTCAGAGGACTCCAAGAAGCCGAGGATGCTCACTGGAGGATCAGAGAGGAGGGTCAGCACAAGTTAAAGGGGAAAACGCGTAAGGCCTGAGGCTGCTGAGTGCAAGCTGGTCGGGAAGGGGACAAATCTGATCTCTTGCTGAGTCCCCACCTCACTGTTGGTCACAGCAGTCTGCCCCCACCCCCCACTCCCCGGGGTGGCTGTCGAAGGGGCGAATGCTCCTGGGGTCCCGCTTCGACTTTGAGAGAGAGGCCGTGGAACAGTGGAAACGTGATTTGACTCAAAGGACAGAAAACTGGTCACGTCAGGTTCTGTCGCGTCTCTGTGTAGCCAGGAAGAGCTAGGTATGTCTTTATTGGGTGCTGCACATGACGGGACTCGGGGACACAGCTAAAAGCCAGGGCAGAGCTGGAATAATACTACTTTGCAAAATAAATTAAAAAAAAAAACAAACCCACCATCCCTGTTTTGTATGTTATCATCCCCCAGCCCACCTAGACCACAAGCCCCCTCAACAGTAATAAGAAGAATAAAGAGCCCGTCCCTCAAATTCATATTATAATAGCGTCCAAATAGCAGTACTGGACACATCCACCCCAAGGGCATCCCACTGCCAGCCCCTCCCTCCACGCTAATCCCACATATTCCCGGCTTTTCCATCTTGTCCTCTGTTTCATGTGGCCAAGGCCCACCAAGGCCTGAGGCTAAATCTTTCTTGGCGCTCCTAAGCCCGTCTGAGTGTTCACTGAACTTGGCAGAGCAAAGCCCACTCTAGACTCTCCAACTGCAGCCGCCCCAGGTAATAACGCGGCCGGCACGGCTGACTCCAGCACTGGGAAGTATATCACTCAAGTAGAGTTTGAGCGGCATCCCCAGCTCCCTTCCTCAGCCACAGGAGGCGCAGTCACTGCTAGGATGGCTTACGGCTCCCGCTTGGATTCCTAAGGTCTAGTCCGCGGGATGGATGTCATCACATAGCAAAGGTGCTGCGGATGGGAACCACCAACATCCTTCATCCCAAACTGGGACTCATCCCGTATCTGAGAACCTCCTGGACAGAAGTCAGGAGTGGTACCACATATGGCAACCCCAAGGCTTTCCAAGAACCTCCAGTCCCTCTTGAGGTCTCCACATCTACCTAGGGTCCAAAAGGAATAACCACTGGTACCTCGGTCCAGCTAACGCTTCAGAAGGCTATCAAACCAAACTACCCCACACAAAGCACAGGCAGGCACCTCAGATGCCTCTCTGGTGTCTCCAGAAGGTGAAAGAGGGAGGGAGTTTGGGGATCAGGGCACAGATGGATACACTCCTGGATAACTTTGATTTGCTCTTCATGGCTTAACTCAGACATCATCTCATCCAGGAAGTTTTCCTTCATGTACAAGGTTAGGCTCCCGTTCTCTGTGCTCTCAAAGCATCATGCACTTCCCTTTCAGACTTCCGACACCACATTTTAAATGCCCAATGGCCTGTCTGCTTCCAAACACACACAGGAGTTTGCGCCTAGGGGCTGTGTCTTACTCACCTCGATGGGAGGCTGCAGCAGCGATCCCGTGTGTCTGCCAGCGGCCTGGCTGCTCCCAACCCCGAACTTGAGTTTTAAGACCTGGTCTGTGTCTATTTGCACTGAGATTAACAGCTTCCCACCCACCCCTCATGCCTAATTGCTGCAGCCAGGGGAAATAAGAAACAGGAATTGAAAACAGAGTTCTCCAAGGCCAAACCAATAGGAGAGGGTTTTGTAATGTCACAGACAAGGTTGGGAAAGAGACAGACACTCTCCCAGCATAATAAAGTCCAAAAATTATGCTAGCAGGAAGACATGAATCTTGTATGTAGATCACTGAAGTCTGTGGGCAAGAGAGTCACACCTACAGTATAAGTGATTTGTTGTTTAAAATAGTTTGGAGTGATCATACAGGAACAGAAAGAAAAAGCAAGCCTCCACCCAGAGGGCAGGGTCCTCTCCCTTCCCTTGTCTGACTTCCAGGCTCCAAGTTTCCACCTCGCTCTGAGCAGCAAATAAAATGAATGGGACTCTAATAACTGACAAGGAGCTGGGACATCCCCAGCCCAGGGAACAGCCCCCACCCAGGGAAGGAGGAAAGCAAAAGCAGAGAGGAATGAGGATGAGAAACAGGCCCAGGCCAACCAAGAGGACCTCCACCTACAGATCCAGGCAGGGAGACTCATGCTTGTTATGATGTGGGGGTTGGAGCTTTTCACTTTAAGGCCACCATGTCCACCCCTCGGCCCATGTCCACCCCGATTCTGTGTAGTTTAGGTTCTATCACAGAGACCTGGATTGGAGAACAGATTAGACTTTCCTTTAGGTCGTGTGTGTGTGTGTGTGTGTGTGTGCGCGCGCACGCGCGCGCACAAGGATGAACAGGTACTTGCCTGGCAGAGAGAAGGGACTAGCCTTCCTTCAGGTCAACATCAGGCACCCAAGACACCTATAAGGTCACTGACATGGAGGTAAGAGGACCCCTGGAAGCGGTGTGTGTAGTACATACAATACAGTATATTATATGTAGGAAGTGCGGGATGCTTTGAGGACACAGAGAAACGTGACGTCTGTGTTGAGCTCTGAAGATCAAGTAGAAGTTAACCAGAAGCATGTCTGTGAAATATCCCCCACTCTCACCCCCAGACAGCAGCTACAAGCCCTCCTGTGGGTCTAGGATAAGAAGACCAGTGCAGGTCACACACCTCAGATATGTCAGAACCACTCGATTCCCCTAGTGAGGCCCCAGGGCTCACAGACCCTCTCACTTACCTGTGTTCCTGGAGGAGGTCTTGGTCCCTTTTCCTGGAGCTGCCAAAGTGGCCCCAATCCCACGAGCTGCACTAAGAAGATGGATTTGCAGTGTCTGCAAAGTCGGGGAGCCCTAGTCCAGAGCTGGCCCCAGCCCGGCCCCTTGGAGCCCACTGAAGGCGTGCCAGACCCCGGCGAGGCCGGCTGCTCGGGCTGCAAGGAGGAGAAGCGAGCCACGAGCTCCCGGGAGCCTGGCCAGACTCCTCGGGCCGGCCAGGCAGGTGGAGGAGGAGCTGGAGAGAGCCTGACAAAACCTCCAGAGCAGCAGATTAACTCCTGAGGAGCCACAGAATCAGCGGGGCTGACCCGAGGAGCCCCTGCAGAGCTCCCCCCACCCACCCCGGTGCCTGGGTCGGGGTGCGCCTCCCTCTGGATCTGCCCCTGGTTAACTTGCTACTCAAATCCGAGCTGGACTTCGTGCCCCACCCCCACCCAGCAACACACCCTGGGGAGAGTCCCCGGCTATGGGACTGGCTTACTCTGATCTTTCTTTTTTAAATATATTTTGTTGAGATAACATTCATACAACATAAAACCAACCTTTTTAAAGTGAAGAATTCAGTAGCGTTTAATACGTCCACAACGTTCTGCAACCACCACCTCTATCTAGTTGCAAACTATCTTCAACACCACAAAAGGAAACCCTGTACCTGTTACTTCCCCTTCCTTCCCGCCCCCAGCCCATGACAGCCACTGTCTGTGCTCTGTCTCTATGGATTTGCCGATTATGGATGTCTCATATAAATGTAATTGTATAACATGTGACCTTTCGTGTCTGGCCTTTCACTCAGCGTAAGGTTTAAGGTTCATCTACGTTGTTGTGTGAAGTTTCACAACCTGATTCCCTTCTATAACCAAACACTGCTTCACTGTGTGTATACAGCACAATTTGCTCACCCATTCACCCACTGATGGACGTTTGGCTTGTCTCTACCTTTTGGTCGCGGTAAATAGTGTTGCTATAAACACTCAGGTACGAGGATTTGAGTACCTGTTTTCACTTCTTCAGGGTATAGATCTACGAGTGGAATTCGGTCATATGGTAGCTCTATGCTTAACTTTTTGAGGAATAGTCAGTGTTTTCCATGGTGGCTGAACTGCTTTACATTCCCACCAGCAGGGTACAGGAGCTGCAAATTCTCCACATTCTCACCAACACTTACCTTCTTTTTTTCTTAATAGTCATCATTGTGGCTGTGAAGCGCAGTCTCACTGGGGTTTGATTTGCATTTCTTTAGTGACTGGTGATGCTGAGCATCTTCATGTGCTTGTTGGCCATCTGTGTGTCTTCTTTGAAGAAATGTCTATTCAAATCCTTTGCCCATTTTGGGTTTTTTGTTGTTGTTGAATTGTAAGAGTTCTTTATATATTCCGAATCCTTATCAGACATATGATTTGTCAATATTTTCTCCCATTCTGTAGGTTGTCTTTTCATTTACTTTATATTGTTCTTTGATGCACGAAAGTTTTAAATTCTGATGAAATCCAATTTATCTATTTTTTATTTTGTTGCTTACACTTTTGGTATCATATCTACCTCTTAATTCCCTTCATCTATTTCACCTCTCAACCCTCTCCCATCTAGCAACCATCTATTTGTTCTCTGTATCTATGAGTCTGTTTGTTTTGTTACATTCATGCGTTTGTTTTTTTTTTTTTTAGATTCCACATACAAGCAAGATCATATGGTATTTGTCTTTCTCTATCTGACTTATTTCATAATACCTTCTATATCCATCCATGTTGTCATAAATGGCAAGATTTCATTTACGTATGACTGTGTAATATTCCATTGTGTATATATACCACATCTTCTTTATCCATTTATCTATCAATGGACACTTAGGTTGCTTCCATATTTTGGCTATTGTAAATAATGCAATATTGTAAATATATGCACATGGCGGGTGCATATTATCTTTTCTAATTAGTGTTTTTGTTTTCTTGGGGTAAATACCCAGCAGTGAAATTACTGGATCATATGGCAGCTCTATTTTTAATCTTCTGAGGAAACTCCATATTGTTTTACACAGTGGCTATGCCGTTTTACACTCCCACCAACAGTGCACGAGGGTTCCCTCCTCTCCACATCCTCGCCAACGCTTGTTATTTCTTGTCTTTTTGATAACAGTCATCCTGACATGTGTGAGGCGGTATCTCACTGTGGCTTTGATGTGCATTTCCTTGATGATTAGTGATGTTAAGCATTTTATCATGTGTTTCATGTGTCATATGTTGGCCACCTGCATGTCTTTGGGAAAAATGTCTATTCAGATCCTCTGCCCACTTTTAATTATATTGTCTGTTTTTTTTGATGCTGAATTGTATGAGTTCTTTGTATATTTTACATATTAATCTTTTATCAGATGTATTGTTTGCAAATATCTTCTCCCATTCAGTAGCTGCCTTTTCACCTTGTTGATACTAATCTTTGCCATACAAAAGCTTTTCAGTTTTATGTAGTCCCATTTGTTTATTTTTGCTTTTGTTTCCCCTGCCTTAGGAAATGTATCCAAAAAAATACTGCTAAGACTGATGTCACCCTTCCCAATTTCAAACTATACTACAAAGTACAGTAGTCAAAACATTATGGTACTGGCCAAAAAAAAAAAAAGACTCATAGATCACAAGAACAGAACAGAGAGCCTAGAAATAAACCCACAGTTGTATGGTCAGGAGACAAGGAGGCAAGAATAGACAATGGAAAAAATACGGCCTCTTCCATAAATGGTGTTGGGAAAACCGGACAGCTGCACGCAAAAGAATCAAACTGGACTACTTAAACCATATACAAAAATAAACTCAAAGTGGGTTAATGACTTAGATGTAAGACCTGAAACCACAAAACTCCTAGGAAAAAAATATAGCCATGCACCCTTCTGCTGTGACGGGGCTGTCTGTGGGCATCCTGGGAGGTGGGGCTGGTTCCCCCAACCAGGTCATGCCTCATGCAAGGGCTGGGGGCCTACTGGAGGGCCAGGCAGGCTTCCTGCATTACTGCCTGGTCCCCGCACGGCCTAGGGGTGCCGCTACAGGTCTGACTTTGATATCACCTGCTGCGGGGAACCCTCCGGCCCGTCCCACCTGCTGGGCCAGAGCCCACGCCGGCCCCAGCCGAGCCCCATGCACCCATGCTGAGCTGAGCCAGCTCCCCGCGCCTGTGCTCGCTACTCGTCACCATCAACCAAAGCTGCCGAGGCCGCAGGGGACCCGCCTGAGTCACAGTCCTCCCTACCAATCCCCAAAGTAACCTTCCCAATGATCTCAGGTACCCTCTAGCCCCCCCTCAGCGGGGCATCCCAAAACTAAGACTGAGAATATGGCTCCAGGCTCTCCAGTCCTGTCACCACTCACACTTTCACAGGGATTTCTGGCAACATCATCGGCATCAAAGTACGACTTTCAAAGAGTTAACGTTGTTCTCACGCAAATACATAATGAAAACACATCAAAGATTTATATAACTTATTAATGAGGAGATCAGAGCACTGGGTAAAGCCGATTCAAAAAGCATTTGAGGAACTGGGTATTCACAGGTTTTTGAAAAAAGAATAAAGTTGTTAGGTTAGACCCGAAACTGGTTAACGTCCTGATAGTTCAATAAAGACTTTAACATTTGGATTTATCTTTCCTACCAGGCAAAAATCAATTGCACTTCCACTAGGAACAACAAAACAAAACAAAACATCATGTTAATATGTAACTCCCCAATATCTGGGTTTTCAGCTGACGATGAATAGAGAATCAAACAAAGGTACATTCCCCTGTAATTAAATGATGCTTGGGGGCTGTACAGCAATGCCCCTGTGTGATGTCGAAAGATGTTGTCCTTTCTTTAGCTTATTTCCAGGATATAGATGTTTTTCTTAACTCTGTGGATGGGCTGTGAAGGCCTCCGTTAGACATTTCTCTCAGGGAAATGTCTTAAAACGCGGACCTGCCGAGTTTACAACCCTGCAGTGACACCTCGTTTCCTTCAAGGACAAAGCCCAGCCCCTGGGCAGGACACCCACAGCCCTGCGTGCACCGAGCCTTCACCAGCCCGCCCGCTGCCACCTCTGCACGGGCACCCAGCACTCCGGCCATGCAGACCCCCGAACACACTGGCCTCTTCCATCCTTGACTTTGCCCAAGCCTCACTGTTCCCTGAACATGAAACGTTCTTCCCCGACTTGTTCATCTGGATTATTCCTGCGCTGACTTCAGGACATGCCTCAAGGGATGTTGATTCCAGAAATTCTTCCTCAACTTGTTTAAACCTGGGGAATCCAACCCGCTCCCTAATTTACAGTGGCAATTCTGGCTGCACTACCAATTACCAGGGTTTTAACACATGCTAGTCTTTGTCCTGAGTAATTTATTGATCTTATCCCATTTAAACCTTTCATAAAGAGTTGAGCAAAGATCCTTTCACCCCACCTTCCAAGTGAAGATCACAGAGCTGGAAAGTAGCCAAGGCAAAGACTCAAACGCGGATCTTCCAGATGCATAACTGTGTTTGTTCCTCTACTCTGGAGTACTTTATTTTTCACGCTGTTCACGCCGATTTTCCTGAATTCAAGGAAATGAGTTTCATGGCACGTATCCCCTGCACAGAATGCCCAAGAATATCTGAAAATTGGACAAGCCTGGCTCCCGCAGAGAGATAGAAAGGTCCCAGAAAAGGAGCATCTACTGTGGAGATGCTTGAGAGCCCTGGGGATTCTGGACCTCAGCTGGCAAAGCCTAGCCCTTGGGTGAAGCGGAGTGCTGGGAGCCACTTCCTGATCGAGATCTCTGAGTACCCCCCCACCCTCCACCACAGAGAGTGCAATTCTGCAGGATGCGCCCACATCACAGCTCAGCCGGAGCCCGCCAGCACCCTGGGGGCCTGCACAACAACCCCCTCAGCCCTCAGACACTATCAGCCTCTATCATTCAGGGCTGCTTTTCCAGCTTCTCTTCAAACTATTCATTCATTCATTCCACACAAAGACGCTAAGCACTTAACCATATGCCCGACACCATACTAGGTGCGGGAGGTGGAGGTTAGCAAATCACTCAGGGGCAGTCCCCTGCTGGAGAAGATGTTCTGTTGTGGGGAGAAAGCAACTCCATAAGTGCACGCAGAAATGTGAAATTACAGTTGGGATAAGTGCTCGAAAGAAAAGGTGCCTGTTCTAAGACTGGAAGAGAAGGGACCTGTTGAGTGGAGATCGGAAGGGGGCAGGACTGTATTAAGAGAAGCAGAGTCAGGGATGGAGGCCAGGGAGGAGAGTTCGCAGCTCGCAGGAGAGTTACAGGAGACCTAACTGATGTCGCTAGAGGCCACCACCTTCTCTGCTTTTTATCACCTGGCCAGGAGACATCTCAGTGTCTACTAGTTCCTCCCAAGACAACTTGCCCCCGTCTCCAAATTCTCCTGTAGGCAATCTCCCTGTTCCAGCTGAATTCACATAACACTTTTCTTACATCCTTACCTTACCCATTAGTTTCTAAGCTCCATTAAGACAGGGATTGTGTGGTATTCATCTTTAGATCCTCCTCAGGGCCTTGCACAATGCCTGGAACAAAACAGGCAGGAGATGAATGAACGTATGAATGATGATGGTACAACTCTGGGACATCTGTAATCCAGACATGACAAGTGCAGCCCGGCCCTTCTGGGCAGACTGATTTTAATAAAGGTAGCAAGCCCAGGGGAGGCCCTCGACATCTCAGAGCCTCGCGAGGGTGCCAGTTCCCCATCTTCAGATGACTGCTCACTGACTCCCCCCCAAATCAGTACACTGTCCTGACACCCCAGTGTGTAGGGATGGATTGTGAGTGCATCATAAAAAACTGGGTACAGAAAATAAAATCAACATTTGCAAATAATCTAATTACAATAATAAATTACAGGGGGCATATTACAGTTTTAATTTGCATGTCCCTAAAGACTGACGTACTGATCTTTTACTCACAAGCTGATTTGCCACACATACAAGTTCTTAGTGAAGTGTGTGCTCATATATTTTACCCATTTTAATGGGCTGTTTATTTCCTTATTATTGGGTTTTGAAAGTTCTTTACATATTCTAGATATAAGACCTTTTTAACACATATGCTTTGGAAATATCTTCTCCCACAAATATGTTTCTCTATGTTGCCTTTTCATTCTCTTAACAGTATCTTATAGACAGATTATTAAAATTTTGATGAATTCTAATTTATCAGTTTGTACTTGTATGGATCATGCTTTTGGTTTTTAATAAAAATTTGCTTCTGTGACTGGCTTATTTCATTTAGCATAATGTCTTCCATGTCCAGCCATGTTGTTGCACGTGGTAGGACTTCCTTCTTTTATAAGGCTGAATAATATTCCATTGTGTGTATATATCACATTTTCTTTATCCATTCATCTGTTGATGGACATTTGATTCCCCTTTTATGAGGTATCTAAAACAGTCAAATTTATAGAAGCAAAACACAGGTTGGCAGTTGCCGGGGGCGGAGGGCAGTGGGGGGTGGGGGTGGGAATAGGGAGTTGCTGTTCAGTGGGTGTAAATTTACAGTTACACTAGATGAGTAGGTTCCAGAGACCCACTGTACAACATAGCCCCTATAGTTAGAGACAGCGTAGTGACTTAAAAAAAAATTTAAGAGCGTAAATCTCATGTTAAGTGTTCTTACCACACACACACCAAAACAAAGCAAAGGGACACAAGGAAATTTTTGGAAGTGATGGATATGTTTATCATCCTAATTGTGGTGATGGTGTATCCATATGGGTATATGGATGTATACATATGTCCAAACTCATCAGATTGTATATATTAAATATGTGCAGGGTTTTGTATGTAAATTATACCTCATTACGCTGAAAAAGAAAACAGGTTGTAAAGGTTTTCTCCTATGTTTTCTTCTGAAAATGTTATAATTTTAGGTTTTGCATTTAAGTCTTTGATTTTGAGTTAATTCTGCACATGATAAAAGGCATGGATTTAAGTTCCTTTTTACATAGAGACATTCAATTGTTGTAGCACTATTTATTTAATAGACTATACCAGCCTTTCTCCATGGAACTGCCTTTGCATTTCTGTTGAAAATCAACTGTCCATATAACTGTAGATGTATTTCTGAACTTATTCTATTCCATTGAACTTTTGTCTACTTTCATGCCAATGACACACTGTCTTAATTACTGTAGCTTTACAATAAGCCTTGGGATCTGATAGTGTTAGTTTTCAAACTTTTTTTTTTCTTTCCAAAAAGGATGCCTTTTATTTCTTTTTATTACCTTACTGTGGCCAGAACATCCAGTACAATGTTGAACAGAATGGTGACAGTGAACACACTCATCTTGTTCCTAATATTAGGGGAAAACATAGATGCCCTGTATCAGGTTACCTTCTGTTCCTAGTTTTCTGAAATTATTTTTCAGGAATAAATGTTGGATTTTGTTATAAGTTGCATTGGTTTACTTTCAAATGTTAAACCAGCCCATCATTCTTGGGATGAACTCCATTTGTTTGTTCTCATTATATATTGTTTGGATTTGCCAAGAATTTGTTTAGAATTTTTGCATCTATATTCATGAGGGATATTGGGCTACAGTTCGCTTTTTTTTTTTTTTTAACAATGTCTTTGTCTTGTTTTGGTATCAGGGTAATTGGCTGGAACATAGTCCCTCCCTTTCAATTGTCTAGATGAATTTGTATGAATTGGTATTATTTCTTCATTAAATGTTTAGTACGTTTCACCAATGAAGATATTTAGACCTGGAAATTACTTTGTGGGAATGTTTTAATCTACAGACTCAATTTCTTCACTAGACATAGGGTTTTTCAGGTTACCTATGTCTGCTTCAGTGGGCTTGGATAGTTTATCCTCCAACGAATTTGTCTTATAACTATATCGTCAAACTTGTAGGCAAAAAAGGTAGTTCATAATACTTCCTGTCTGTAGAATCTCTAGGGATGTTACCTCTCTCATTCCTGATACTGACAATGTACGTATGTCTTCTTTCTTTTTCTCCTGACTGGTCTGGCTAGATGTCTGTCAACTTTGTTGATCTTATTAAAAAAAACCAACTTCTGATTTCATTGATATTCTGTACTGTCTTCTGTCTTCCATTTTACCGACTTTTCATTCTGATCACCATTTCCTTTTCTTCTAACTTGCCTTAGACGTATTTTGCTCTTTGTTTTCTAAAGTCTTTAGGTGGAAGCTGGGGTTCCTGATTTAAGACCTTTCTTCCTCTCTAACATAGGTGTTGTGTATGTCCCTTTAACTACTGCTTGAGTAGCATCCCACAAGTTTTGATACGTTGAATTTGATTTTCATTCCATTCAAATGCTAATTTCATTTTTTATTTCTTCTCTGACCTATGGTTTACTCAAAAGTGTTGTTTTCCAAATAGTTGGAGATTTTCAGAAGATTTTTTCTGGTACTTAGAATTTAACCTGATTTCTAATTCAATTCCACTGTGGTCATAGAACACATTTCTATTACTTGGATTCTCTGAAATTTATTGAGACATATGTTTTATAAGTGTCATACAGATCAACTTGGTTGGCAGTGTTACAATCTTCTATATCAGTACCGGTTTTCTGTTTACCTGTATTCTCAAATATTGATATAGAAGTATTGAAACCTTTGATTATAATTGTGGATCTATCCATTTTCATTTGCAGTACAGTTTCATCTGTTTTTGCTTCAGATATTTTGAATCTTTGTTATTAGAAGCATAAACATTTAGAATTATAATGACATCTGGATGAACCCAATCTATTATTATAAAATCAACATTTTTTTAACTGCTGGGAATACTCTTTGATCTGAAATCGACATTTTCTGATATGAGTATAACCACACCAGCTTTATTTTGATCAGTGTTAGCATCATTTACATTTAATCTCTTTGGATTTTTATATTTAAGTGTGTTTCTTTTAGGCAACACATACTTAGGTCTTGCTTTTTTATCCAAACTGAAAATCTCTGCCTTCTTACTGGGGTGTTTAGATCATTTACATTTAATGTGACTACTAATATGATTAGGTTTGAGTCTATCATCTTGGTATTTGTTTTCTATTTGTTCCATTTGTTCATTAGTTACTTTTCCCTCTTTTTCTATCTTCTTGTGGATTAAGTGAGGTTTTTTTATTCCATTTTACCCACTTTGTTGGCTTTGCTTTGTTCTTTTAGTGGTGGCTTCATGGTTTATAAAACATACCTTTAACTTATGACAGTCTACCTTTAAGTGCCATTATATCACTTTGTATGTAATGTAAGAATATTACAGTTGTATTCTACGCCCCCACTCCCAGCCTATCTGCTAGTGTTGCCACATACTTTACTTTTCCACATGTAAACCCAATATTCCATTATTCATATTTATGTTTAAAGTCAATATATTTTTAATTGATTTAAATAATACAGAACAGTATTGCATGTATAAGTAGTTACCACTTCTGGTGTTCTCCATTTCTTTGTGTAGACCCATATCGCCTTCCAGTAACATTTTTCTTCTCCCTGAAGGAATTCCTTAGACATTTCACAAATTTGGGAGTCTGCTGGTGATTGTTTCAATTTTCTATATCAAAGAACTCTCCCGCCTTCATTTTTGAAAGGTATTTTGCTTCTAGTGTAAAAGGTAATTTTTTGTTTGTTTTTTGTTCTTTTGTATTTTAGAGATGCTGTTCAACTAGCCTCTCAACTACCTTGTTCCTAACAAGAAATCCATTGTTATCTTTATCTTGTTCTTTTATATGTCACATATCTTTCTCACTCTGCCCGATTTTAAGATTTTCTCTTTATCACTGGTTTAAGCAGTTTATGATATATCTTGGTATAAATTTTTTTCTGTGTTTCTTGTGCTTTGGGCTTATTGAGCTTCTTGTATCTGTGAGTTTATAATTTTTATTAAATTTAGAAATTTTCAGCCATTACTTCTTCAAATATTTTTCCACTTCATGAAGGAGTCGCTCCTTCTTGGTCTCCAGTTACACATTTATTAGATTGCTTCAGCTCCCAACAGTTCACTGATCCTCTGTTCCCTATTTTCCTCTCTTCTCTCTGTGGTTCGTTTTGGAAAATTTTTACTGTTATATCTTCAAGTCACTTAAAAAAACACTTTTATCTTGAAATGTCTAACTGGCCATTAATTTTATCCAGTATATTCTTCATCTCAGACACTGTCGGTTTTATTTCTAGAAGTTTGATTGCTTTTTTATTGTATCTCCCATATCTCTACTTAACTTTTTAAACATATTGAGTATCATCAATATGTTTGGTATTAATTTGAATATAATTAATTCAATGTCCAATCTGCTAATTCTAACATATTTGTCAGTTCTGCATTGGTTTTGATATTGATTTTTCTTCTCATTCTTCACATGCCTGGTAATTTTTTACTGGATACTAGACACTGAATTTTACCTTGTTGGATGATGCCTATTTTTAAATTCTTATAAATATTCTTGAGGTTTTTTTTTTTTTTTCTGAAACACAGCTATTTGGTAATAGTTTTATCTAGTTGGATCTTGATTTTAAGATTTCCTGGGTGGGCCCAGAGCACTGATTAGAGCTGATTATTCTACTGAGGAGAGACATTTTGCGCACTCTACCAAATAGCTCATGAATCGTGCAGTTTTCTGTTCTGGCTGGTGGGGGTAAGCTTTATCTCCCCAGTATCTGTGACCGTCAAGCATTGTAGCCTCTAATCCTTTCAGATGGTTCTTTTACCAGCTTTGGGTAGTTTTCTCACACCCATGCACCAGTTAGCACTCAGCTGAATTCTTGGGGGCTGTCCTCCGCAGATCTCAGGAGTCCTCTGAATTCGAGCCACTTTCATTGCCCCAAACTGTCAGCTATCTCTTCTCAACACAGGGAGTCTGCCAGCTCTGCCTGGCTTTCCCCTCCCTGCAGTGCTGCCTGAATACTCTCTCAAAGGAGCATCCAGGTAGTTACAAGGCCCACCTCATTCTTTCCATCTCTTAGGGATAACTGTCACTTTTGGCTGATGTCCACTGTCTTGAAAATGTTACGTCTATAGATATATAATTATATATATATATATATATATATATATATCTCCACACAATTATATATATACATTTATATATGTATGTGTGTGTGTGCGCGTATATATGCTCATTTGAGTTAGATAGTTGGTTGGTTGGTCATTTAAGGCTGGTTAGTAAATCTGGTCCCTGTTACTTCACCTTGACCAAAGCGAAAGTCCTATACTTTCATGAGCGAGAGAGAAAGGGGTGATTCATACCTGGCCTGCAAGACAGGCAAATAACCCATGGCTTCTCTTACCTATGTCACCATTAATAGTTGTGATCATGAATCATCACAGAATTTATTTTGAAATTGTTCACTATTTTAATTAAAACATTACAAAATCTATCAATAAATCTCATTAAAAATAAGGAATTGAAGAAAGTTTAAGTGGTGCCATCTACAAACACCTTGTGCACAAGCTAGACTGACCTACGGTCATTCTGTGTAATTTGAGAGTGAGCTGTTAGTAGACCAGATAGAGATATAATAACAATGCAAATGAAATTCTCAACAAAGGGACTATGGTAAAAATATATGTAAATCTCTAAATCATACCCTTTTTTTTTAACCACACAATAAGATCCATTTATGCTGTCATTTCACTGTATATGGTGAGTAAAAAATAAAATTTAATGTTTTTAAACTTCTATTACCACCATTTATTTTTCTTTCATAGTCTTCCTTCATTCAACCATTCATTCAACAAATATTCATTGACTGCCTACTACTGTACTATGCTAGTAGACTTCCTTATAAGAACACCACATTTAATTATTTTAATGGCTACTTTAATTACAAAGTTAGGAAATGCATCTGGGGCAAGTTTTTTTTGCTTCTATAAAAGGTATGACAGTGGCCCGGATATTCCCAGGAGGGCAGTGCACAGGTGTACACTCTGCTTCATGCATGCGCCACACGCAAGCATGATCTTCATAGACGCAGATGTGTCTCTATTTGCTTTCTGATGTGGGTCAGGGATGGATAAAGATCTGCAGGGATAGACGAGTTGGGGAGAATATTATGAAAAAAAAGAAAAGATGAGTAGGCACAGGAGAAGGATCCAAATAGGAGGTTGTAAAGGTTTGACACATGTGACAAAGACGGAGAAGCTGCTTCTGGACATTGACTTTGGGGAAGAAGCCACCCCCCCACCCCACACCATGGGGGATGAGAAAGTAA
Organism: Camelus dromedarius; assembly: GCF_036321535.1. Classification (NCBI taxonomy): domain Eukaryota; kingdom Metazoa; phylum Chordata; class Mammalia; order Artiodactyla; family Camelidae; genus Camelus; species Camelus dromedarius. Next base: position 22,850,824 of record NC_087459.1, on the reverse strand, counting down.
GACCAGCAGGGAGGGCAGCTGGAGCATGAGTTCAAGGTCGAGTACTCTGGAAGCTGCTGGAGGTTAGAGGGTCCAAGTCTCACTCCCCCTTTTCTCCAGGATTCCAGGTGATAACACAACACACACAATGGGGCAGGGGGAGGGGCAAATGGATACCAAAGGATCATCATTATTAATGGGCCAGGTGGTACCCATGACTCCAAGGAACAGGGCTGGGTGCTAAACTCTGTGAGCACCCGTGCCTTGGGCCACATTCCCGGTGGGTCCCTCTTCCCTGCCCGCCTCATGGAGGATCACAGGCTGGCCTCACACACGCAGTTACTTCTCAAAACTGGCCCCTGCGCTGACCCGGGTGCTTACTCAGAAGCTGAGGAGACGCCGTGGACTCTTACCTGCCCACGAGGCAGGCGGTCTGGATGGATGCAGTGGAATATTTTTTGCTTCTGAAGCACAGTGACTCGGCCCCCCAGAGATGTGGATCAAGGACTGTGGGGTCCTGAGAGCACACCAGCCACCCGCTGCCCATGGGAGGAGCCAAGGAAGCAGTGGGAACGGGTGTGGAGGTTTTCACCCCAACCCTCCTCCTCCGGGACACAGACCAGAGGGCGTCTCCTCTTTGGAAACACACACAAAAAAGGAAAAATCACTCCCCGTTTACCAGAACAAATCATTCGAGCTTCTCTAACTTCAATTCAAGACACACTTGCTGAGCACCTGTGCTCCCAGCCCTCCTGAGGCTTCGATTTCTGACACAATCTTATCTGTTAGCAGTCTTAGCAGAAGTCAGAAAGCAGAGTTTGGAGCTTTTTATTTTTTTTAAGTCACATTTTCTTTATACCGTTTTTCCCACAGCTTAAGCCCGATGTCCTCTGAAGTTGAGGGATCAGGCCCAGGACAGCCTAATCTCCAGGAAGAGCCTCTCTCTATTAAAGTGGCTGAATCCCATCGACCTGGCTCACCTGCTGGAAAGGCAGAACAAAATGCTGCTTCTTGGCTGTTTGCCTCAAGGGAGCCTCTTGAAAGAGCCTTTATTTGATGTTCCTGAAAACTGGAAGGAACAAAAAGACAGGGGGTGGGGTGTGGCGACAGTGTGCTCCAGGACTCAGTGAGGATGGGAGGGGAGCTGCCCTATCCAGGGGACGGGTCCACATCACAGCCTCAAACTACCCGGGCAGGGGCATTTGCATGTATTGCTACCTCACGGTAGAGTCTGGCTATATTCCCCGCAGGTGCCCCATGCAGACCCTTCCCCAGCGCTCCCCGGTTCCAGGGCTGCTGGGATGTGTACCCCAATGCCTCTGTCGTCCCGGTGTACGCCTCAGGTATCAGGGAGCCCACACGTGGCCAGATCTCCTGGCTCCTACCCGGCTCTCTGGACAGCCCCGTGGAGATCGGCTCAGATACAGGTAACTCTCTTGGGTCTTTGTTTTTTAGACAAATGAATTGCAAATAAAGCTTCAAGAGATTAGGGACTGAAGAAAGACTTAAAAAAGAGACGGTCTTCTCCCTGCCAGATAGAAAAAGACCCACCACGCTGGTAGAGTGCCCTAGAATCCTGCAGAAATGGTTTATCTACAGTGTGAATCCATCACCTAAGGACCCCCCAAGGGCTGGGGGTCTGGTGGATAGAAGACCTCCAGAAAACACAATATGATCACAGTTACGCAGGAATAAGACAGGAAGCCTGGCAGAGAACACGACAAAACGTTAGGAAATTAGATTACATACGACGAGGACCTGGAGTGGGCCAGGCTTGGATTTTCATCTCAGCTCCGCCGCTTACTGGCTGTGCTGCCGGGGGCATGTTGTCTAACTTCTCCAAGCCTCTGTTTTCATCTCTGCGGAGGGAAACAGGAGCAAGGACTTCAGAGAGTTGTTGTGAAAATTACATTACGTAATGTTTGCAATTACACAGCAGAGTGCCGAGTGCTTAAAATAACGCTCAAAAATTGGAAACAATTGACTGTTGTGGCTTCTGGGTGGTGAGGCTCTGGGTAATAAGCTTTTCCTTCTACTTTCTTGCATCGTCCCCACTCTGCACGAGGAATGCGTTACATATGCCGAATCACAGCTCGACAGCCTGGCAAGAGTTCCTTCCACCTTGTCTCATTCAACAAAGCTCCGCACTGGGTCTTCAGGCTGGCTGAGGGAACCCTGCTCCGTGCAGAGCTGGCTGTAGTGGGGAGGGAGTGGGATAATGGGAACCAGGGGGGCAGAAAGGAAGGTCACTGCAGACAACTGCATTGTTTTCCCCTCACTGAGTGACCAAAGACCCTGAAAGAACACCAAGCATCATTTTTGTGCAAGTAGAAAACACGAGATGCTTTTTCAAGCAGTATGTCATCCCAGATGCTCCAAGCTACAGTCCCTTCCTGCAAACAGCACACAATGGGCAGAATTTTCCCTTTGAACTAAGATACGGGGCAAACCACGGAGGCCAAGCAAGAGCTCAAGTGGTCAAAGGCAGCTTCTCCAGGGCCCTGTCATCCCCGCCAACCGTACCCTCCTCAGGGCACAAAGGATCAGGCACCTAGGCTGGGCAGTAGGCAGAGTAACCACAGATTTTCAAACTACAGCAACTGCTAACAGCAGAGACAGCAAACAGGTAAGAGACCGGTGGAGATTCAGCACCTTTTCTGTTGGGCTTCAACAGTTAAACTACATTTGTTCCCAAGAGTGTAAACCAATAAACAGCTGATGGAATTTAGAAGTGAGGATGACCTGACAGTTCCAAGCCTTGATTCCCATATGAAATTCGATTTACTGACATACCCAAGGTCAGAGAGAACTCAGAGAGTGATCTTGGTCAATTCAAACAGCAGAGGCAGGACCAGAAGCCAAGCCCCCGAATTCCCAGCCAGGGATGCTTCCTCTAACGATGGATTTTGCTTTGTCTCAAATCGCTGAGATTGTTGGTTCCAGAGTGTTCCTGGAGGTCCGTACTCCAGGGGCTGTCACGCTAACTGGAAGAAGGCAGATCTTGGGTGCAAGCTGGGGAAGACTTGGAAGCACAGCCTTGTGACCCGTGTTGTTCCAGGGCTGCTGTTCCCCACAGCCGCAGGCTCTTGCAGATCCCTAGCAAATGCCAGCAGGGCTGGAGGGCACTGTGCCAACCTCTAGTGGCTGCCCCATGGCTCCGGTAGTGGGACTGATGATTAGAACACTGACTTCTTTCTTTCATTATCCGTGAATGGGGACGACAGGCGAGCCCTCACAGCACCACGGCAATGATCATAAAACAGATTGACTGCAAAGCCCTGGAACGGTCATGTCCCTACATGGGTCCCTGCTGGGACGTGCTATCCAGGATGCACGGGCAATCGTATGTTCCGTCCTTGGAAAATCACAATTTCCATCACTGGTGACTAACTTATTTTCAGAGACTAAATCAGGGGGATAACAGGATGAATGTAAAAATGTAGCTGAACATTATTCATGATTTTTTAAAGCTTTGAGATATAATTCATACACCACACTATTCACCCATGAAAAGTATACAAGTCAATGGTTTTTATTAGATACACATAATTTTCCATCATCACAACCTAATTTTAGGGCACTTTTATCACCCCCCAAAAGAAACTCCTCACCCCTTAGCTGTCAGCCCCATCACCCCATTCTCTCCTGCCCTAGGCAACCACTAATGGACTTTCCCGCTACAGATTTGCCTGTCTTAGACGTTTCACAGAAATGGAATCACAATATGTGGTCCTTTGTAATTGGCCTTTCATTTAGCATAATGTTTTCAAGGTTCATTTACACTCTGGATTAATTCTTCTTTTCCTGGTTCTTGCTGCATCTTTTCTGGATCTTTCAGGGCTTTCTGGGCCACCCTCAAACATTTTGGCTACCACTAGAAATCAGAATGAAAATAAATTCTATGTATTCAAACTTTTCATGTGCTAACGTAGGTGACACTGTATTATTTCTAAGATGAGGTAAATCAATTTGTGTATCTGTATCAACAGCCACTAGATACCTTAGCTTTGGAAATGTTCAGCTGTGTTTTGTGGGTGTGGTTTTCTGGTCCTATAGGAAAACAGGGCTTACTGCAAGAAACAATTATCCCCCAAATAACAGAGCCAGGGAACCTGGGGAAATGTCCTGTTTCAACAGATGAATTTCCATGCATCTCAGGGATGCATTATACTGCCCTCTGCTGAGTACTATGCCAGCAAGACTGAAAATCAGAATATGAAGGGACATCAGAGGGCCAGAGGATCTGCTTCTGACAAACTCACCTTTATTTGTTCATTATTCAAAGACCATTTAAAGGGCACCTACACTGTGTCAGGCACTGAGCCATTAGTAATATAAACCTGGGCAGTGATCCTTGTCCTCCAGGAAATCCTTGACGAGAGAAGTATTTTCAGTCACATGCCAGGACTGCAGCTCCACACAGCCTCCCCACCGTCAGGAATTCGCTGGACCCGGACGCCGCCCAGAACACTTGTCTCTGGTGCCATGTCAAGGGCAACCCGAAGGGCGGTGGTAAAATGTAAAAACAGCATAGATCCTCAGGGCTAAAGAGAACTGAAGTGAGAGTCCATCGTCCCAAATCTCAAAGGTTATGTGTAACAAATCACCCCCAAAAACCAAGTGGCTTAAAACAATAATAGTAATTTATTGTCTCTCAAAGTTTCCATGGGCAGGAATACAGGAGCGACTCAGTGGGTCATTTTGGTTCAGGGTCTCTTGCAGGGTCAGAATCATCTGAAAGTCTGACTGGGACTGAGGGTCTGCCTCCTGGGGGGCCCACTCCTATGGCCAGCAAGCTGATGCTGGCAAGGTTATTCCCCTCCTCATGGCCCTTCCACAGGGCTTTCTGAGTGTCCTTACCGCAAGAGGGCTGGCTTTCCCCAGAGTGAATGGTACAGGAGACCCAGCTGAAAGCTGCAACGCCTTCTACGACCTGATCTTACGAGTCACCTACCATGACTTCCACCATATTGTTGGTCACAGAGCCAGCCCCAATTCAGCATGGGAGGGACCTACACAAGGCCACAAAGTCACGAGGCAAGAACCACTGAGAGCCACCTCAGAGGCTGGCTACCACATTACTATTAAGTTTTCTTCCATTTTCCACCCTGAAGGTCAAAGCCCAAATGCCTAGCTATTGTCTGAATGCCCTCTTTAAACAACCCGGTGTTCATTCAGCCACTGCCTGAATCCTTGTGGGCAGGAGCTCAAGGTCCTCCAACTCTGACCGCTCCGTCTTCAGTGGGCACTGACCTCCTCTGCACACTGAGTCAGTTCCTCCTACATGCGAGACCTTCAAACACTTAGCAACAGCGACCATGTTCCACCAGTAAACACTGACTGAGACCTACTCAGCATCAGGCCCAGCGTGACAGCTGCTGGGGATAGAGCGGTGAACAAGTTACAGCTTTTGCCTCCAAACAGCTCGTTCTGGTTTAGCTTCTTCACTGTTCCAACAGGCCCACACCACACCCCGTGAGCAAAGGACAAGAGTGTCCATCTTCTCTATATCTGATCTCAGAGGAATCTCCTCTCTTTTGCCAAAGCTCTTCTGGTAGCAAATAACAGAGAACAACACTCAGATTGCTTCAAGAAAGCAGATAAATGTGAACAAGAATTGGGAATAAAGTTGCTCCAAAGCTGAGACAAATCTTTATTGTTCTTAAAGTATAGTTTTAGAGACCAAGAACTGATGTATGGAAAGCAACAGATTTTTTTTTAACATTACTCTAATATCTAGCATCCTTCCTAACTCTTACTGTAATTAAAGTTTTTTTCTATAGATTATTTTGGAATTTCAAATCATCTGCAAATAACTCAAGTCCTGTTTCTTCCTTCCAATTCATACATCTTCTCTTTCTTCTTGTTTTATTGCACTTGTTAGGATCTCTAGTGTTAATACGGAATAGATGTAATGATAGTAGACATGACTACCTTATTTATCATTCTTATGTCTGATACTGGCAGGATAGCCTGAATCAGATGAAACCCACCTGCTGATAACAACAATAAACTATGGACAAAATATTACTATAACTGTGTAATGTCCTCAGAGAATAACCAAAATCAGGCAGAAATTAGGGGGATATAAGCCTTAGAAGAATGGAAGTAAACTCTGTGAGATTCACATTTAACCAGCTTTTCTCCTGTAGGCATTCCTCAATCCACCTGGAGCATGAGGACTGAAGTTCAGTCAAACATCAAGCTATTTCTTGGTTGTCTAATTTTAAGTATTAACTTCTGACTTCCTAATGTGGAAGATGAAGATTTTAACTTTCTTATAAATCTTCCCTCATCATCCCAACATTGTTATAATTTTGGATTAAACCAATATTGAGTACCTATACAAACACTATTCATGGTTGAGCATTGGACTGTGGAAACAATTTCTATCTTATGCAACATTTTCTTTACCTTGGGGTGAATCATGGTTGTCTCACTACTCCATTTGCTTGTTTTCTACACCCATCAGAAATTGTACGTAACTGTATAACTCTGGCTGTGACTTATTCTAAGTGGCGGGTGGACTTCAGTGTGTTCATTTGTACTTAACACCCCTGGTTTCACTGCAGTACCCTGGCCCAGTGACTCTGAGTCCAGATTCCCTTGAGATGAAGCTTTCCAAAGAGGAGTCCTGCCACGTTCTGCTAAGGTGGACAGCGTCACCACAATCGCAGGGTGTGGGAGAGGACATGGAGATTCAACTTCTTACAGATTTTCCACCAATCCTTTTATTTTGAACCCAAGTTGTATCCTCCACTTTCAGAGATACCTGTGGCTTTCTGGAGTTCACACAGGCAACTCTGTGTTACATTTAGCCTTTCCCTCTGCAAGCTTGAGTTTCAGTTTTCTCCAATTTGCTGAGTGCCTTTCCATTTGTTCTTCTTATTTCCAGCTTTCCATACCTTGTTTCTATCATGACATCTCCTGGAAACTGATTAAGCCAGTACCAGAAACCTTCTCTGAGTCTGCTTCCCAATCTATTAAATGAAACAGTCATGCTCTCCTCGGCAGCACCTGGACGCACATCCCACAGCATCCTCGGTTCATACACATCATCCCAGCCCCCTTGTGCTGTGAGGATCTCTGAGGGCTTACAGCCAGAGCTGAGGATGTGCTAGAAACGCTAATGCTTGACTTCGGCTGTAAGTCTAGGTGGAAATGTCTTGGTTTATTAATGGCTCCCAGAGAATTGTATAAAAACTTTTTTCAAACTTTTCGTTACTGCTCCTAGTTCTAAGAATTCTAGAAACAAATCAAGTCACCCACAGAGGGGATGAAGAAGGGAGATGAGAAGAGAAAGAAAAACAAAGGGGAGAAAGGGGGAAGTGCAGGGAAAGGGGAACACACGGGAAATGGACTGTCGTTCACTGTGTCTGAACTCCCCACGAGGATGTCCCCTTCCCTCATGCCATGTCCCATGTGGGTAGGCCCCCCATTGGGGTGAAGTCCTTGGGTGGCCACAATCGAGGCTCAGGCCGAGACTCCCACAACATAAAGGTGAAGGTTATGACGGCAAACTGCTCTGCTTGACTTAGAGGGTCATAAATCTCCTGTGTCTTTGATTCTTCTTACCCTCTTGCTGATAAGTCTGTTCTCATGATGAAATATTATTCCACAAGCCCCGCTGGCTGATGGATTAGGAAACGTACAAGACTAACTCCAGTGAGTCCTTTGAAGTGGATCAAAACACAGGCTTCATAAAAACGGATGTCATCCAGGGTCACTGTTTCAAGGCTGGAAGCATAATTTTCTTTCATAACATAGGTCTCCACTTGGGACTTCAGATGGCTTTGCCCCCGTCTGCAAGCGAAGCTCCTGCCGCCTCCCAGAGCAGCACACGGTGCGCCCTCTCCCTCTTCCCACACACGTGTGGGCCGTGCAGGGGCTCGCCCCACAGCTCTGAGGTCTTGGAAGGAAAGGTGGAGGTGACACCAGTCACTCCAGGCCCCCTCTATATGGAAATTCAGGTAGGAAGTTCACAAAAGGCACCTTGTAGGAAAAAATGGGTTATATGGGAGGGGTAGCAGTTGGGAGCTGAGAACAGGGGGGGCCCGCACCCACGGATCTTCGGTCTGCTGAGCATTAAGAAACACCAGTCTTCTTTATCACTAGTTGCCAGTCTCTGCTGACTGCTGAGTAGAGGGACCCTAGAGGGCCTGGGGGCTGGAAATCCACTGAAATAGCCACACTGGGTTCGCTCTCCTCCCAGCATGCCTTAGAGGTCTTCCTGGGAACCAGATGTGCCAAAAGCAAACCTGGAAAAACAGAAGGGGGCTGGCATGAAGTGAACCTTCGATCAAGCATTTGCCCAATGTTTTCCAGGCTACCTATATACCCAGACCTCTGAGAAACTCCCCTACTATCTTCCAGTGGCTATATCCAGAATCCTCAGCACAAATCTGTTCTAGACAGGGCCTCAGTACCACATCCCAAGGTACTCCATCGTCCCCAGATCCAAGTACATACCAGGAAACGACAAAAGTTGTATTAAACCATTACACAGGTCACTAGGGATTTTTCTGTCAGAAAAATAAGCTTGTAACTAATTAATGAGAAGGTAGAATTGAGATACCCCAAAATAAATCTCTATGCTCATAGTCAATTGATTTTCAACAAAGATGCCAAGAAAATTCAATGAGAAAAGAACAGCCTTTTAACAAACTGTGCTGGGAAAATTGTGACACACGATGGACAAAGATGAATTTGGACCCTTTTTCCTAACACTACAGACAAAAATTAACTCAAATGAATCTAAGATCCAAATATGAGAGCTAAAACTATAAAGCTGTTAGTAGAAGACAGAGGAGAAAATCTTCATAATCTTGGTTTCTTAGATATGACACCAAAAGCACAAGCAACTAAAGAAAAAAAAAAAAAAAACAGATGAACCGGCCTTCTAAAACGTCTATGCTACAAATGGTTCCATTAATAAAGTAAAAAGACAACCCACAGAATGGGAGAAAACTTTTGCAAGTCACATAACTGATAAGGGACTTGTATCCAGAGTATTTGAAAAACTCATACAACTCGATAGTAACAAGATAAATAACCCAATTTTAAAAATAGGCAAGCGATCTCTTCTTTCTCCAAAGAAGAGATACAAAGGACCAGTAAGCACACGAAGAAATGCTCAACATTATTAGTTCTCAGGGAAACAGAAATCATAACCACAATGAGATATGACTGCACGCCCACTGGGATGGCTACAATAAAAAAGACAGATACTAACAACTGCTGGCTTGGACGCGGAGAAATCGCAGCCCTCATCGACCACGGGGGGAACGCAAACTGGTGCAGCCACTCTGGCCAACAGTCTGGCAGCTCCTCAAAATGCGAAACATAGTGTTACCATATGACCCAGCAATTCTACTCCTAGGGATGTTCTCAAGAGAATTGGACGACTACACAGACTTGCGCCTGAGCGCTCATAGCAGCATTATTCTTAACAGTCAAAAAGCGGGAAAAAAACCAAATGTCTCTCAACTGCTGAATGGATAAACAAAATACAGCATATCTGTGTAGTGGAATACTATTTGGTAATAAAAGAAAATGAAATACCGATACATGCTACAATAAATCTCAAAAACATGCTCAGTAAAAAAAAAAAAAAAGCCAAACTCATCAAGAACACATCTACACTGACTGTCCGGAAAATGCAATTCTATAGAGACAGAAAGCAAATTAGTGGCTGCCTACGACTGAGGGCAAGAATGGGGAGCAAAGGAAAGTGGGCATGAGGTTTCTTTTGATGAGACGGGAATGTTCTAAAATGAGATTATGGCATCGCCGCCCCATTGTGTAAATATACTAACAATCATTTAATTGTACATTTTAAATGAATGGGTTTTATATAACATAAATTACTTTTCAATAAAGCTATTTTTAAAAAGTAGACAGGCGCTATATAATTGCAAAAGCAGCCGAAGAGCCCAGGACCAATGGACCTTATTCTTTTATTGATTCTTGTTAAAAATCATCACCTACGTGCTTAATGGTTCACAAAATTGTGGGGAAATCCTGCACATTAATGACTGAGTTAAAAAGGGATTCAGAAGAGTGAACTCCGAATGTGAAGAGGTATTAGTCATTAACCCAGTGGCGCTCAAAGTGCAGCTCCTGGACCGGTGGCATCGGCTTTACCGGGAACAGTACAGGATTTGGGAGCCCCACTGAATCACACCTCCCAAATCAGAACCCCCGGGGGTGGGAACCAGCAATCCGTGTTTTCACAAACTCTCCAGGTGATACTGATACCTGCTTAAGTTTGAGAATCAATGCCGGCTTCAACCGTTTCACTCCCTGCTTAATGTAACTATATCAGAGATGGGGCCTTTAAGGAGGTAATTAAGGTTGAATGAGGTCATATAAGGATGGGGCCCTAATCTGATAGGACTGATGTCTCTTCCTAAGAGAAAGAGAGACCAGCAATCTCTCCCCGTGCATGCAGAGGAAAGACTATGGGAGGACACAGCATCTCTTGATGGATGGATGGATGGATGGATGAAAGAAAAAAGAGCCATGCTGTGGGTCTGTTTTCATTTGTAGCTTCAGTTCTGGGGAAACTTTTGGAACTGCTTCTTTCCTTATACGCACTCTTCTTTTTCTCTGTGCTCTGTTTCTAGAACTTCCATTATTTGGATGTTGGACTGCTTCAAGTAGTCCTTGCATTTTCTTATCTTTTCTCTCCTATGTTCCATCCCCTTTTGCTCTACGTTACGGGAGATTTCTTAATTTTATCTCTCAAACACTACACTGAGTTTGTCATGTCTTCTGTCATGCTTTTAATTTCCAAGTGTTCCTTTTTGTTCTGAGTGTTCCTTTTTTTTTCAGTAGCATCCTGTTCTGTGCTCACTTAATGAATGTATTGTGCTCTCTTACTTCTCTGAGATTATTAATGATTGTTCTTTTTAAAGTTTTCTTTTTCCTGAATTGTCTCTGTTTCCTCCTAGGTGCTTGCTGGTTGGGTGTTTGTGCAATAATTTTTCGTATTAGAGCACTTCCTTAGCCTGATGTTTTCCTGGTGTTTGACTCTTGTTGAGAAATTGGGGACCAAGATTCTGGCTGGAATCCGTGAACCCTCAGACCACAGCCTCGCATGGAAGGTGGTCCTGACTGCACCACTTCCTTGGAAATACCCAGGTGTCAGGATCCGTTTTTTTTTCATTTTTCAGTTTTATTAGGTAGAATTGTTACAATTTGCCTGCACATATATGATATATTGCATGTAAATACATATACACAATATATTGCGCATATTTTAAAAATTTACATATATGTACTGTTCATTGTTTCTAAGAACACTTAGAGCTTTAGCTTTTTAAATGCACATAGTTATCAAAGGAATAAAGCCAACCACAAAATAAGAATTAATTCAAAAAGATACTTACACCCCACTATTAACAGCAACATTATTTATAATTGCCAAGATATGGAAGCATCCTAAGTGCACATCAATAGATGAGTGAATAAAAAAGACGCAGCATACACATGTGATGGAGTACAACTCACACAGGAAAGAAGGATATTTTGCCATTTGCGGCCCTTCATTCACTTGTTTTTTTCACTTCAAAAAAACCAAAATTTTATAACTGGCATAAACATTTCCATTGCATAAAAAACAACAAAATACCTAGGAATAAAGTTAACCAAGGAGTTTAACTATACTCTGAAAACTGTAAAACATTGATGAAGGAAACTGAAGATGATACAAAGAAATGGAAAGCGATCTTGTGCTCTTGGATTGGAAGAATCAACATTATCAAAATGGCTGTACTTCCCAAAGCAATGTACAGATGCAGTGCAACCCCTGTCAAAATCCTCACAGCATTTTTCACAGAACAAGAACAAACAATTCCAAAACCTATATGGAACTATAAAAGCCCCTGAACTGCCAAAGCAATCTTTTGTAGGTCTTTTTTTCCCCCTTCTCTTTCTTCTTTTTGTTCTCTTTTCTTATGGTTTGATGGCTAGAGAAGGTCCTTTAACATTTGTTGTGAAGCTGGTTTGGTGGTACTGAATTCTTTTAGCTTTTCTTTATCTGTGAAGCTTTTGATTTCTACATCAAATCTGAACGAGAGCCTTGCTGGATAGAGTATTCTTGGTTGTAAGTTTTTCCCTTTCATCACTTGAAATATATCTTGCCACTCCCTTCTGGCCTGTAGAGTTTCTGCTGAAAAATCAGCTGATAATCTTATGGGAGTTCCCTTGTATGTTATTTGTTGCTTTTCTCTTGCTAATTTTAATATTTTCTCCTTATCCTTAATTTTTGTCAATTTGATGACTATGTGCCTTGGTGTGTGCCTCTTTGGGTTGATCCTGTGTGGAATTCTCTGCGCTTCCTGGACTTGAGTGACTGTTTCCTTCCTCAAGTTGGGGGAGTTTTCGGTTATTAAGTTTGGAGTTTTTGAAGGAATTGGTCAACTCGTCTAGGTTATCAAATTTATGGGTGTAAAGATTTTTGTGGTAATTCCTTTTTATTTCTTAAATCTGTGTGAGTTGTGTAGTGACATCCCCTCTTTCAGGAATATCATTCCTGATGCTGGTCGTCTGTATCTCCTCTCTTTTTATCTTTGCCAGCCTTGAGAAAAGTTTAATTTTAATGATCTTTTCAGAGAATGAATTTTTAGTTTCATTGATTTTTCCCCACTCTTTCCTTCCTTCAGCTTGATTTGGGTTTATTTTGATCTTCTTTCTCTGATTTCTTGATGGGGAATTTTTAATTATTGGTTTAAGGCATGTCTTCTTTTCTGATTATAAGCATTTGTTACTATAAATATCCATCTGAGCTCTGCTTAGAATGTCAAATGTTGATATGTTTTATTTTCATTTTAATTCAGTTCAAAAATATTTTCTAATTTCTCTTCTGATTTCTTCTTTGACCCGTGGATTATTCAGAAATGTGTTATTTAGTTTGCAAATATTTGAGTTTTCCAGATATCTTTCTGTAAAAAAATTCTAATTTAACTCCACTGTAATTGGAGATGATACTTTGTATGAATTGCATCTTTTAAAGTGCATCAAATTTCTGGCCTGGAATATGGTCTATCCTTGAAAAATGTGTATTTTGCTGTTGCGAGTGTTCAGAACTGCCATCCCAAAATACGCTGCTCTGGCATATTGATTATTTTGAGCTGAAGGCACTTGAGACACAGCAGATGAGAAGGGCTCTCTGACCTTCCCCCTTTTACATAAAAGCAGGCATAAAACTTCCCATGAGAAAGGTACCCGCCCTGCACCAGGAAGCGAAGACTATTCTCATCACCAGAGACTGCGAGTTGATGATAAAATGCACCTGTACAAACAGACTAAAATAACCTTAATCGTCCATTAGCTTCCTCATATCTTTTTCTAGTCCCTGTCTCACAATTTACTGCCCCTCGCCCAAGCCCCTCTGCCTTGTCCCTTTCACACAAATTACTGTCCTTTGTGTAAAAAGGTATACAAGCTTTGGGGCCTAACAGCTTTCTAGGTCTCCATTTCCCTCCTGAAGACTCCCATCCACATGTAAAACTATTAAATAAATCTGTATGCGTTTCTCCTGTTAGTCTTCCTCATGTCAGTTTAGTTCTTAGGACAGTCACAGAACCTAAGAGGGTCAAAGAGGGTTCTCCCTCCCTTACACTGTTGTTGGATAGAGTTTTTATAAATATCAATTAAGTCAAGCTGATAGATAGCGTTGTTTAAGTTCTTCTACAACCTTAGTGATTTTCTGTCCACTTGTTTTATCAGTTACTGAGAGGACTGCTGAAACATCCAGCTATAATGTCGGTACAGCCATTTCTGCCTGCATTGCTGTTGGGATCTGCTTCATACATTTCAAAGCTCTCTTTTTAGATGCATAACTGTTTAGGATCGCTGTGTCCTCCTAATTTATTGAGCTCTTCATCTTTATGAAATGACCTTTTTATCTCTGGTAATATTCTCTGCTCTGAAATCGACTTTATTTGATATTAATATCGCTACTCAGCTTTTTTCAAAATTGGAGCTGGCATGGTATATTTATTTCCCTCTTTTTACTCTTAACTTATTTATTTGTGTGTCTTTATATTTAAAGTGGGTTTTTTTGAAGACAGAATACAGCTAGGTCGTAATGTATTGTCCAATCTGACCACCTCTGCCTTTTAACTGGAAGGGTGCCTATATATGCCCTTTAATTTAAAAAGATGTTTATATCATTTATATTTAATGTGATTAATGATACGGTAGAATTTAAGTCTACCATTTTGCTACTTGTTTTCTATTTATTTCGTATGTTCTTTGTTCCATTTTCCTCATCTTCTTAGTACTCTATGCAATGCTATTCTGGCTGGTGGGAACAGGAACTCTTTCTGCTCCTATCTGAACTCTAAGGCTTGTTCCTGCTAATCTTTGCAAAGGATTCTTTCCCAATGCCACTAGTTCCTCTGACTGAAACTCAGCTAAAGACTAAGTACCTCTGCAGATCTCGAGCCTTTCTCTCTATGCGGCTCTCTTCTCTCCAGTACCCTGCCCTGAAAATTCTGCACATCCTGGTCTCCTTGGACTCCCAGCCCCATATCCTCAAACCAAGGAGACTGTTCGGCTCTGTCTGGGTTTCCCCTCCATGCACCACGGCCTGGAAGCTCTCCTTAGACTACAAGCTGGGGCAAGCATGGGGCTCATCTCATTGTTTCCTGTCTTTTGGCTGTTACCATCCTTTATTGCCTGGTGTCCACTGTCTTGAGAGTCATTATTTCATATAACTTGTCTGTTTTTATATCTTAATATAAAAATATATTTTAGATATTTTGCCCAATTTGTGGTTGTTTCAGGCAAGTGAGTAAATCCAATCCCTGTTATTCCCTCTTGACTAGTAACAAAAAAAATCAGACACATATAAATTTTATAGGTAATAAAGGAAGCATATCAAATCAATGGTAAAGGATAACTGACAGTATGAATGGTTTTAGAGAAAGCAATTAGATATATGAGAAAATATCAGATTAGGTCTTGTTTTCATTACATTCACTAAAATAAACTACAGAGAGACAAAAGAATAAAATAAAATTCTAAACCTTAAAACATAACAACATTAAAGCTAAATACAATGACTATATTCATGACCTCTATATGGGCAAAAACTTCCTAAGTCTAAAATAATGAAAAAAGTAAAAATAGTTCAAAGATTGAGTTTTTGCTTGTTTTAAATAAACTTTCATTTTGGAATAATTTTGGATTTGCAGAAAAATTACAAAGACAGTATAGTTTCCATAAACCCCTTACCCATTTTCCCCTAATGTCATCACCTTACATTATCATGGTACTTTTGTCAAACTGAGAAACCAACACTGATACATTTCTATTAACTAAAGGCTAGACTTAATTCCGATTTCACCAGTTTTTCTACTAATGTCTTTTTTTTCTGTTCAGGATTCAATATATCCAATTTAAGATGCATTACTTTTAGAAGACGTATTTTGACTATGTAAAAATCACTCAAGCACCTGTTTAAAAATGCAAGCACAAACTGCGAAACCGACAAACTGAGAGAGAGATTTCTAAGGAAACAAAGGATCAATAGTCTTCAGGATCAATTAGTACTTAATCAATATATAAAATACTAACCCACCAGTTAAAAATGGTCAAAGGACACGCAGGGACAATTCAAAAAAGAAGAAATACCATTTACTGGCTAATGAACATAAAGAATTTTGAACTTCACTGGTAATCAAAGACTGTTTTTAACCGACCATCCTGGCAAGGAGTTAAGGAGTAACACTAGTCAGAAATCATTAGGCAAGTATCCCCCACACACTGACGGTGAGAGTAGTCATACAACTGATCTGAAAAACCTTAAAAATGAAGCCCCTTGGACTCATTACATGCACACCTCAAATTCAGTTGGGACACTGCCACCAAGTCCTTCATGTGGCACCCCAACTCCCTGCCTGCTTCCACAGCCACCGGGGGCACCCACTAGGCCCCTTTTCCCCTGGCCAGCCTGCTTCCCTGGATGCGGCGTGAGGACATCCTCACATTAGGAGGGGAAGCAAGGCAGGAAAGAGAGGGGAAAGATACAGAGGAAGGAAAGAGAATATGAGAAGGAAAGAGAAAAAGGGAAATGAAGAATAGCATTCACACTTAATGGAGGAAAGTGAGAAACAGGCAGATGTCAGAAAAATATTTATATCTGTATTGCAGTCATTAAAAATAGGTTTTTAAAGAATATCTGATCACATGGAGAAAAAGTTCATAATAAATTTAAGTGGAAAATATAGGCTCAAAATTAGCATCCTTGTTTTTTAAGAGTATAAACAAACTCTAATCATGGTTATATTTAGGTTATTGAACTGGAAATAGTATTTATTGTCTTCTCTGTGTTTTTCCATATTATTCTACAATAAATACGATCAAAATAACACTGAATATTTCCTTTTTAAAAGTATTAATTTCTGCATGACTTACACGTGGCTTATGGGACTGAAAATACGTTGTTCTAATATCACATTTCTGGTCCCAGTGCTCCTATCTGTTAGGAGCCTGCCTGCTGTGCAAGTGATTAAGTGCACAGACTTTCTTTTGAACAAAAAGGAAATGTTTTCAAAAGTTCTTTGGAGACCCATCCGGAAGAGCTGAATAAATTCTCCAAAGGAAAAAGAGACTTAAGGCACCATCTGTGTTTGATGGTCTTTCTCTCTCTCCCCATCCTGTCTCCTCTGCTCCCTTCCCCTTTCTCCCCTCCCAATCCCCCTCTCCCTCTCTCTTTCCTGTGTTCCAAACTTGGAGCAAAGATCCAGGCCAAGCCTAGCAGACCAACCTGTTTGGAGGGAAAGACAGTATGCAGTGTCTGGGCGACCCAAGGAATGTCAGGGAGAAACTGCCGAGTCATGAAAAGAGAAAGCATAAACAAGACTTCAGAGGGTCATCTGAGGACAGATGGGAGGACATCTGTCCTGAGGACATCCCAAGAATGAGGTTGGGCTGGACTGGACTAGATCTTTACAATATTCTGGAAAAGAGAATCCACATCACTTAAAGACACATAAACAGGCTTTAAGGATAATTTGGGCAATGACTACAAAATTTACCCTCCAAATTTGGGGAAATCTCCAGGTAGATATTTGAGCAGTCCTTGATTCTCTTTAGTGTTTCTAAAGTAGCCTGAAGACCCTAAACATTAGAATCTTCTTGGGTGCTGGTTCAAAACACTGACTCCAGGGTCACACTCCAGATCTACCAAAGGTGACTCTCTGGGCAGTAGAGTTTGGGAATTCGATTTTGACACACACCAAGAAGTCTGACACACATTAGACTCTGAGAATCATGTCTCCATATTCTGCTATTACCCATCAATGGAGGAAAATGGGCAAGGCTGGGCAGATGTGTGGAGAGTTTCATTTTTTTCACGCATCAATCAGTATATATTTATATTTCCTACTGTGTGTCCGACAATGAGTCTAGTACCATCAGATCACAACCTAAGAGGTAAGGACATATCTGCTTATAGTGAGGAGATTAATTCTCCTTGGGAAGGCTGCTTTAGTGAAGAATATTCAGCTGCAAGTTATAGAATATCGAGCCAAAAGCAGCTTTAAATTACAGATACTTAATTATCTGTGAAATCAAAAAGTGTAGAGGGAAAGGACTCTGGATTTGGTGAGGAGGTCAGCAGTACCGTCACAGTTC
The DNA here is from genome assembly GCF_036321535.1 of Camelus dromedarius. NCBI lineage: Eukaryota > Metazoa > Chordata > Mammalia > Artiodactyla > Camelidae > Camelus > Camelus dromedarius. The sequence continues at coordinate 22,833,199 of NC_087459.1, read as the reverse complement.
TTGCCCTCTCAGCAGGCTGCCAGAGTACAGTAAATGTCACCTCCTTTGCCTCAGATGAAATATTTCTTTTAATTTAACCTGAGGGGACATTAGCTTTTTTTTTTTCCTTTTTTTTTTTTTTCCTTTTTGGCAGCCACATCAACTCTAAACATGATGTCAACATATACTCTTACTTTTTTTATATGTGCTGCTTTGAAGCCACTCACTCTGACACGTAGTTTGCACAAATTTGATTTTATTTTGCTGCATTGTTTTTGACTTAAATTTTTTAATTTAATTTAAAATTAAAAAATTAACTTTTCCAAGACTGATCCCCTGCAGGATAGCTTTGCAGAAAAAGAGCTCCTGCAAAGCTAAATAGAATCTAACTACGGCCCAGTGACTAAGGTAATCAAACCTGTTCAAGCACAAGACTTGGACCTCAGTCTCTTGATCATGCATCAGAGGAGGAGGTGCTGCCTCACTGTAAGCTCTTCTGGGATAAACCCTGCCACTGGCAACTGCAAAGAATCATCTCTGGCCACTAGATCACGCCAGGATGGGAGCTGATGCCCGTCCCCCTAAACACACATCTTGAGCTGGGAGGATGGGGCTGAACCCAAGAGTCTGTCATGTCATATGGTTATTGCATCCTAGCCTCTGATCATGTCAAGTGTGCGTTTTTCCTACTGCTTTTCTAATAATGTAGCTTAAAAACCCCTCAGCTTGAGAAAGGTGGGGAATTGAAGGCACTTAGAGTTTGCAGAACTGAATACAGGAAAGGAGAGAGGGACACAGAAAGAGAGCCTCAGAGATCCACAGGAAGTCCCCCTGGAGATTTCAACCAAACTATGATCACCTCATTAGTGTAGGGAAAACTGTGTAAGGCTGGGGAAAGATTAATCCCAAAAGGATTAGAATGAGCAGTGCCTGGTGTTCACACAGACACAGGGAGAAGCCTGTTCCCACTAGTCAGATGCAGGGAAAAAAAAAACCTGTAATTCATGGAGCATGGGGTAGAGTGTTCAGGAAGCTCTTGCCTCAATAATGGGGAATCATTACCCTCGACTAAACACTGCTCTGATTCCACCTAATGAATCTTTAAAGCAAGACCCTAAAGGATGAAACTCCTTCCACATTGCTTCACTGCATTCTAGGGAAAAAGCCAAGAATATAGGAATAAAATAATATCCAGCACCCAGTAAGGTACGATTTACAAAGTCCTGTATCCAATCAAAGCTTACAAAGCATGAAAAGGAGGAGGGAAACAGGACCCATCAGGGGCAGAAAAGGCAATTAACTGAAAATGCCCCAGAACTGACAAAGATATTAGAATTATCAGACAGGGACATGAAATCAGTCTTGTAATTATATTCTATAAGTTCAAAGAGTTGAGTAGAGACATGGGAGATGTCTTTTTAAAATATTACAGAGATGAAAACTACAATGTCTAAGACGAAAAATACAGTGGATGGGATTAATGGCAGATTAGACACAGCAGAAGAAAAGAAAGCACGAAGATTTAGCAAGAGAAATTATCCAAAATGAAATACACAGAGAAAAATTAGTTTTCAAAAATGAAAAGAGCCTCGGTGCACTGTATAACAACTTCAAGTGACTAATATACATGTAATTGTAATCCCAGTTACAACTGGGGAAGGGGCAGAAAAGATATTTGAAGAAATAATAGCTGAATAATTTACAAGTGTGATGAAAACTATAAACAAGAAACATGAAAACGACACCAAAGCATATCCTTACCAGTTGCTCAAAACCAAAGATAAAAAAAGAAAACCGTAAAAGTAGCAGCCAGGGACGTAAGGACACGCCACATACACAGGAAGAAAGATTAAATGGCAGCAAATTTCTTGTTAGAAACAAACAGGTAAGATTACAATAAAGCAACATCTTCAAGGGAAGGGGGCAAAGAAGGCTGAGAATCTAGAATTCTATACCTAGCAAAACTGTTTTTCAAAAAAATGAAGGTGAAACAAAGAGGTTTTCAGACATTGAAAAGCTAAAAGCATTAATTCTTAGCAGAGCCCAAATACAAAAATGCTATTAAAGGAATTTTTCAGGCAGAAGTAGATATCAAATCAAAGTATGGATAGACACAATGGAAGGAACACCGGAGAGGGTAAATATTCATGGCTGTTGTATGGATATGTTTAAAAGGTAACTGACAGAGTAGACAAAAAAAAAAAAAAAAAAAGCAAGGTATTGTGAAGTGTAAACACATGACAAAGTAAAACACAGGGCAGTGGTAGCATAAAGGTTATGGGGGAGAAGTGGAAGTCTGCTCTTGAAAGGTTCTTATCCTCCATGTCAAGCTGCATAATATCACTTGATGTATTCAATAAACCCTGAAGCAGCCACTAAAATTTGTAAAAAGTCTTCAGACTTAATGAGCCAACAAAGGAGATAAAATGAGATCATAAAAAATACTCGTTAAACCCAAAAGAAGGCAGAAAAAGAGGGAAAGAGGAACCAAGAATAGACAGGACATAGACAATAAATACTGAGTTGGCAGATTTAAGCCTAACAAAATGAACAACCACATTAAATCTAAATTGCTCCAGACATCCCACATAAAAGGCAGAGAGAGTCAGACTGGGTAAAAAAGCAAGACCTAGTTATATGCTGCCCTTAAATTGCACTGAAGTATAAATAAATAAACAAATATAAATAAAGAAAAAAGTAAATAAATCTAAAAAGATATACCACATAACAGCAGTCAAAAGAAAAGCCGAAGTAGCTACGTTAATATCAGGCAAAGAGGATTTCAGCGCAGCAAGTATTACCAAGAAGGTCATTTCATTATGATAAAGGGGTCAATTAATTAAGGAGGGCATGACAATTCTAAATGTGAATAATATAGTGTTTTAAAATATATGAAGCAAAAACCCAGAAACTGCAAGAAGAATGAGGAAAATCCACTACTTGTGGATTAAATGCAGATTAAAACTACCACGAGATACCACTATGTATCTATAAAAATGGCTAAAACATACCACATATTGTGACAGATGTGGAGCAAATGGAACTCTCATACGCCAGCAGTAGAAAGGGAAAATGATACAAACACTTTGTAAAAGAGTTTGGCATTTTCCTCGGAAGTTAGTACGCGGGGTCTGTTCCAGACCACCTCAAAGACACTGCGGGGTCTGTTCCAGACCACCACAATGAAATAATTTTGCAATTAAGTGAGTTACATAAATTTTTTGGTTTCTCAGTGCATATAAAACTCATGTTTACACTAGACTGTGGTCTCTTAAGTGTGCCATAGTATTATGTCTAAAAATTAAAAGTATATACCTTAATTAAAAAATACTTTATTGCTAAAAAATGCAAACCATCATCTGAGCCTTCCACAAGTTGGAATCTTTTTGCAATAGTAACAACAAAGGTCAGTGATCACAGATCACCACGACAAATATAATCATTAAAAAGTGTGAAATGTCGTGAGAATTAGCAAAATGTGACAAAGAGACACAGAGGGAGCAAATGCTGTTGGTAAAATGACACCAATAGACTTGTTTCAATGCAGGGTTGACACACACCTCCAATTTGAAAGAAATGCAATTATCTGTGAAGCACAGTAAAGCAAAGTGCAATAAAATGAGGTATGCCTGTACCTTCCTTTTGATCCAACCACTCCATTTCTAGGTATTTCTCCAAGAAAAAAGAGGATATGTGTCCACATAAAGATTTGTGCATGAATGTTCATGACAGCTTTGTTTGTAATAGCCCCAAACTGGAAATAACACAAATAACCATTAACGAGCGAAAGGACAAATTTTAGTATACCATACAATGGAGTAATTACTCAGCAATCAAAAGAGATGGACCATTGATGTATACAACAACGTGGATGGATCTCAAAGTAAATACTCTTTATTGTACATATCATTTGATTCCATGTATATAAAACCCCATGAAATGCAAACTAATTGTTACAAAGCAGCCCAGCAGTTGCCTGGGAGGGAGGAGAGGAGAGTTGATAAAGGGTTACAAGGAGATCTGGGGGGTGATGGACTGTCCACTGTCTCGACTGAGATGATGGTTTCATGGATGTACACATAGGTCATAATGATCAAACTGCACACTTTAAATATGCGGTTTATTGTAGGTCAATTATACCTTAATAAATTCATTAAGAACAATTTTAAAAGGCCATCAGGTCAAAGATGGGGTCCATTCCTGGAGTCTGAAGTAAGTCTTCAGCAGGTCGGGTGTGCATGCTGCGTGGTCCTTGGTCCTCGGTCCTCGTTTGCACGTCTGCGTTGAGAGCATGACGAGGCGGCCGCCTAACGGAACGCAGGCTGCTGTGGTTTCCACACTGCTGCCCCTCAAGTTCTCAAAGTGGAGGGGGCGGCTGCCCTGCTCAGGAAACCTGGGCTCCTGGCTCTCCTTAGATGGAGACTGATAGGCAGAATATTCCAGAAATCCAAGGGGAACTGAGCCCTTGTCGTGTGGACAACGGTCGAAGCGACGGGTGTGGAGGTCCAGAGAAGAGAACCTGAGGAGCTGGCTCTGTGCTTCCCAGAGGTGAGGACCAGGACCGCGCGTGAGAACTACTGGGAAAGACTTAATTCTGCTCAAAGGAACCTCTCGTGAGTGATTTCACCCCCTCCGAGTGGTGGAAAAATCTCCATCACCGGAGGCGTTCCAGTCTGAACTGGACAAAACCAGTTTAGGACTCTGTACAAATAATGGAAATGCTGGCTGGAAGCTGGGCTCCAGGGCTTTGAGGGTGCCTTCTGGCTCTTTAAATCTTTGATTTTCTACTCAACATCCCCATGTGTTCTGCGTGCTGTGGTTACTAGACAGGTTAACATTGCGTTTACATCGGGAAGATTCTATAGGAAAGACTTGAAACTCACACACAAACACACACACACACAGTTACTAAAAAGCCTCAACTTCAAAAACTCACTTTGCTGAATAGCAGCCCTCGTCACTGCCTTCCATGAGAAGTCTGCAAAGTTAGTCTGGAAGAGATGTACCTGCTTCCAAATCAGATCCAGGAGCCTGAGGAGCAGGTGACCGGAGTTGCCACCCTCATACCAGGAAGAAGTAAAATGGGGTCTCTTTCCAAAGCTGTGACAGAGCAGGTAAAGCAGCCCCCTGCTCCACATGGAAGGGAGAGGAACATTGACGGGGACTCATAAAATGGAGCCAACACTGCCCATCTCAGGATGCTCAAAGCACCACGACTGCTTTGACTGTTAAATGACGCCTTCCTGCAGATGTCTCCTCCCAGGAAAACAGACAGGAGGAAAGGGGCAGAAACTGATCATAAACAGGAACTCAATTCTCTTGGTATTTCTTCAGAAATAACTCAGTGTCTTTCAGTTCATTTTGGGAATCCACCTATTTGTGACAAAACAGGACAGGCTCTCTCTCTCAAGGCGACGCTTTGCCTTTTGCGGTATGAGGAGCAGACAGAGACCGAGTCCCCCAGCAGGGTTCTCACTTTTCGTTCTGTGGCAATGATGAGATGATCAGGCTCAGAGGGCTGCTGGGAATCAGATTAGAAAAGCCTCAAATATTTCGAGGGCATTTTCTTTCATCTATTTTCCATTTGCACCTGAGAGGAAATGAACATCTTAACAGCCCGAGAGAGTGAAATTGTCAGATGCCGTTGCCAGGATGGAAGGGAGACAAGTGGGCTCTCCAAGTCAAGAGGGGCAGTGGGGTTGCAGGCTCTCTGACGACTCCGGGGGGCCGTGGAAGGGCCATGCGGGGCTGTGGGCTCCACCCCAGTCTGCAAAGACCTTGTCACAGCCAGGGCAGTGAGCCAGCCCATCACAGAGGAGGCCAGAATGGATCGTTCTAACAGAATCTCTGTGTCTCAACTTTCTGGGGGCAGCTTTGGGGCCCCAAAGCTCACAAGTCACAGGGCCCTCCCCCAGCCTCACCCTACGCTTGTCCAGTGCACATCTGGCCTCAGGAAGCCTGCCTGGGTTTCCCTTACAGCACCCCGGGCCAGGCCCCGTGGAAACCCCGCCCTGCTCCCATAGGGCGCTCTCCCCTGCCTGCTCCTGCCACCCACCTTCTTCTGGGTTCTTTTTCCAACCCCTCCTCTGGTTGCAGGTGCTGATGAGAGCCTGGCTAGCCATGGCTGACCCTGAGATCACACTGTGGAGGCCTCTGTACTCCTGGCCGCCCTGATGTGATTCTGTTCCCCACATCCTCTCAGGCTCCTGGCATTACTCCACCCGCCAGTTCTTAGGGCCTGTCTGCCTCTGGCCTCCCTCCTGTGATGGTTAGTGTGTCCACTGAACTGGTCACGGGGTGCCCAGATTAAACGTTATTTCTGAGTGTGTCCAGGAGGCTGTTCCCGGATGAGATTAGCACTGGAATCAGTGGACTTAGGAAAGCAGATCTGGTTTCTTTGGTGTGGGTGGGCATCGTCCAAGCCATGGGCAGCCAAAAGGCGAGGAAGGAAGAATTTGCCCCCTTTTGTCTTTCTGCCTCAATGCTTCTGCTGGCATATCCCATCCCATCTTCTCCTGCCCTTGGAGTGGGATTTACACCACCAGCTGCCCTGGTTCCTCAGCCTTCAGACACGGACTGAATGACCCCACTGCTTCCCTGGGTCTCCAGCTTGCAGACGGCACATCGTGGGACTGCTCAGGCCTCATAATTGCATGAGCTAACTTCCCTCCATCAATATTTATAATCTCCTGTTGGTTCTCTATCTCTTGAGAACTCTGACGGGCACATCCCCCACTCCTGTAGGCCCGTGTTGCTAAGCCCCTCCTGTTGAGTCTCAAAGCCAAGTTCTCCAGAATAGGCTGCACACATGTGGCACAAACACAAGTCACTGCTCCCATCTGCCCTGGTTTGGTTCTGAGTCAGGAGTGAGCATGGAAAGTTACCAGGGCACTTCTTTTTAAAGCCCAGTGATAAATTTTCTCTTTTAAAAAAATTCAGGTATATCTCTGGTGAAACAAATCAACAACCAAAACCCAGATTTCTGTGCAAGGAGGAAGGAGGCACTTGGAGATCCTGACAGAGACACATGCTGTTTGCACTGGTTTAGATTCAGTGACCTCAAAATACACGATTCATCAGAGCTTCTGGGGCTGCCGGTTCCTAGATGTGGGTGATCCTGGTGACACACAGGGCAGACCCCCAATCAAGACACATGCCCAACAAAGCACTACCCAGAAGCTGCTGCTGTGTGTGGAGTGTAGCTCAGCTGGATCCGGGGGAGCTCTTCTGGAGCCCCACATACATGCGATTCCCTTGGGGTGGGACGTGCTCAAGTAATCCTTCCTCTCTCTCCCATCCAGCTGCAGGCGTGGTAACATTTCCTCATCCTTAAGCAGACCCCTTGGTCTGTAGTCCCTTCTGTCTTAAGAGCATTTTGCCTTAGATAATAAAGCTACAGGAGATAAGATGAGGTTTCTGAGGTCCGAAGAGGAAGTGAAAATTGCTTCCCCATCCCTTTCGAGGATTTTCCAGCTCCTCTCCCCAAATATGTGTTGCTGTGGTGATGGGAGGAATGGACGCTAAAACTGGGGGATGGTGACATGTTGCAACAGGAAGTGGGGTTTTGAAAGTCTAATGAGTCTTCTCCAAAATGCGCCCCTTTTAGCAAGCTAGTGGGTGTCCCATGATCCAATGAGTGGGTAAGGAACCTTCCTTAGATGTTTCAACGTATAAATCTCTGTCTTCTCTGCATGACCATAAACATCTGTATCCGTCCAGTTTTGCCACGTTGTGCTGTAACAATGAACAACTCCAGAACTGCAGGAGTTTATAACCACAAACTTTTGTTTCCTGGCTGTGGCTCTGGTCCAAGTGTCTTCACTAGTCTAGAAAGGTGAGCTGAAGGGACAGCTCTAATCTGGGACAGTCCATTTTCTCAGCAAAGAAGGAAGGAAAAGAGCTGGCAGAAATACTCACTGGTTCTTAAAACTTCTGCTGGGGTATGATGTATGTCATATTGCTACCAAACTCAGGTTTGCCTGCTTGCTGTTCAAAAGCCAATAATCAAGAGGTAAATGTTGGTAGAAAGGTAAGTTGTTTGAATCAGAAAGCCAGAAATCTGGGGAGAAGGTGGACTCACATCCCAAGACCAACTCCAAAGATTCTGCTCAGCCATGACAGGTTTTTAAGGGAAATGGGGGAAACAATCTCAGTTAATCATTATGGTAGGAGGTTAGATTCGTCTCATTTTTCCATTGTGTGCAGATCTGCTGACTTCTCCTGATCTTCCTTTGAATGGTATCTTGTCCACATGGTCCACCTGCAAATTTATTAAGGGGAAGCTAGGAGTAGAGAGTCAATCATTCTTTAACTACTGAATTCTTCATTCTTACTGCTTTTAATCCAGTAAAGGTATCAGGTCTGTCTTCTGCAGCTTCTTCATGCTGACATAGGGCACTGTATTTTCAGAGTGGGAGATGTCGACATGGGTCTGTAGCATCTCTTTGCTGACAATTTTAGTTGCCTGCTTACGTATACAGGCAGAATAAGCTACAGTTGTTTTGATGCCCTTAAAGATACAGATCATTATAAGCAATAGTGTTAATCCCATTCTTTCAAGGGCAGTTCTTGGAATTGTGCTGGCCATAAATTCAGCGCTGCTCAAGATGGAGCAGCCTCTGTCATGACTTCCGTCTGCTCATCAGCACTTACCTTTTCCCTCTGGTGGCCATTGCAGCGTCTGTACAACAACTCAGGAGTGTGCATCAGGCACTGGACGATTCTGTGACCCTACTGTCTTAATCACGAACTGCTTGAGCCTGCTCTTTTGTGACTCAGCGAGGCCTGGGAGGTTTTGGCTTCCCTACAAACAAGAGGCAGGGGACATGGAGGGTCTTTTGTTCTGGGGAGTGCCCCCCCCCCCAGAGTTCTGCTCAGTTCCAGGACACATGACACTGGCCAAAGTAAGTTGAACAGCCAAGCCTGAAGCTGGTGGGACACGAGGGCCAGGTATCCCTCTTAGCGGAAGCACGGGGAGGCTGCTGAAGTGACGGGCCCAGGGAGGGGCAGGGAACACGTGGGACCAATCATATAAACCACTGCCACCCCCAGGGAGCAACGGTCACTTGAAAGGGGCCCTGGTCTGCTGACGCCACACATCAGGACAAAAGTAATCAAAGGTACAAAATATTTTTAATCCATTGGAAGAAAACTGTGCTATAGATATTATGAGTCATTCACAAATGTTCTCAGTGCAGACTGGTATACCTTAAAAGGAAAAATTGGTCCTGCTGAAACTCAGAAAACCATTTAGGGCCTTTCAAAACCAAAAGAGATGCCAAGGCATTTTGAAAGAGGCCATTAGTAACAGACGTGGCAGTTCCCTCCAACTTATTAAAAAAGAGAACAAATTTATAAATGAGTCCATTAGAAAGAATTCGTGAGATATTAGGGCTCTGAGAACGGGCCGAATAGGAGGGAAGGGAAAGTAATGAGGGCAGTTAGAAATCTGTTATGTTGTGAGTTTGCCAAAGGAAAGAATTCCTACGATCGTTCTTCGGCAGGAGATAATGGCTTTGCAAGGGGCCTGCACAGACCTGGCCACCGCCAGGAGGAAGGTGACGAGGACACGACCTCCTGCTGGGGGCTCATGTCTCGGTGGGGGAAGGGACGCAAATATTTAGACTAACAAAAGGCGACCCCACGTGCAACAGACAATATTAGAAGTGTGTGCAAAGAAAGGGTCGGCTCCCTCAGGTGGGGGCGTGGAGGGCCTCTGAGGGGCCATACAATCTTGGTCATGTGTAGAGGGGTGAACAGGCAAGAAGTGAAACGGGGAGGCTGGAAGGGCACTCAAGGTGAGGGAACAGCAAGCAGAGAGGGCATCGAAGGCAGTTGGATAAACAGGCTTGTGGTTCGGGGAAGAACCTGGGGCTGGGGCCATCCATGTAAGCGTGATCAAGACCTGAGCAGCCAGGGTGGGAAGGCGAGGGTCAGAGGGTGCAGGGTGGAGAGGAAGGGAGAGATGGAAAGCCAGGGCAGACTGCCTCAGCAGACTGGAGGTGCAGGCGGAGGGGGCCGGAGAAGGTGAGAGCAAAGTGGTCCTGGGACCAGGAGCTAGAGAGTGGGATGGGATGAAGGGGAGCATCTGTTGGATGTGAGGGTGGGCATCACCGGGCACTTAGCTGAAGTGAAGCCAGGCGGGAGCAGGCTCAGCAGGGAACTAACTGGAGGTGAGAAGGGGGCTTTCTTCAGCTTGCCGGACTTCACGTTCATAGGAGTGGGAAAAACGAAACTCGCTTTCAGAGAACACTTTCCAGCCCCCCGAGCCACGGTGCGCGGAGGCCTGGCGTAGGGATCCCACCACCCTGGGGAGGTGGTCTACTAATGAGATCAAATCTAAAAGTATTATAAGGGGAGTGCAGAGTTCACTGGTAGAGCACATGCTTAGCATGCACAAGGTCCTGAATTCAATTCCCAGTACCTCCATTAAAAATAATAATAATAAAATAAAAGCACTAGAAGCATGCACTTTATCTCTAGGCGTGTTTGTGTAAGGCAGTGATTTAGGGTGCATTTTCTCATTTCCCAATAAGACGAGACACACACAAACTGGCTTTAGTAAACAGAGCACGGTAAAATGAGGGTGCAGGGCCGAGGGGCGGACGCAATTTTCCTCTTGGGTTTTTAATGAAGTACGTTGTAGTCCTGCCTTCACCCCCGGCCCTGCTGCAGACAGCACCGCTACTCCACCCTGCACAGTAATCTCTGTAACATGACAAATGACATCAGCATCCCGTCCCCCTGGCACGACGGGCTGACTCTTTCAGAGGGGATGCGGACAAGAGTGGGCAAGGATGCAGTGGCCAAAGAAATGATCAGTCTGAGATTCTGCGTCATGAATCGTCATAATTAGAAGGCAGACAGAGTACACTGCTGTTGTTGTAGTTGCTGCCCGTCCCCTGTAAGAGCTTTGGGCATTAAAGTAATAGGCTTTTAAAACGAGAGCCAGGTAGGGCTCTACCTAATGGCCTGCACACTGCGTGTTAGCAGCAGACAGACCCAGACAGACCTGTGGCCGACTGGTCCTGGAGAAGACAGATTGAAATGCCACTGCCAGGAACACCTGCCCCCAGGCAAAGGAGCACGAAAGAACCCAAGAAGAGGGGACCCTCATTACTCACAGGGACAGGCTGAGGAGGAGTCCCAGGGACTCTGCCAGCAGGAGCTGGGGGTTCAGAATGACCTAGTGGGGAAGGATAACTTTGTGATCACAAACTCAGTCATTCAAGAACACTCAACTCCTCACCACTCTCCTAGGAGAGAGAGGCCCTGCTGAGATGAAGTCTTGGGCTGGGGGCTGAGCCCGGGAAGAGGGGAGACTGGCTGGGGAAGGGAAAATGCTGCCCTGGAAACCCGGCCACCTCACATGGTGACGCTGCCATTCTCCATCAGCAAGACCCGGGCCTGGCCCCGTGCATCACAAAATCCTTTCATGCTGGGGTGACCTGAGATGGGGAAGGAAGGGAAGGCTGGATAAGGGGATGCCAAACTTTGCCAAACCTTCCTGCCTTTTATTTAGGTCTGTGTACAAGTCTCTACCCAACAATCCCAGTGGGTCTTTTCTTTTTGACAGTACTTCTTTTGTTTTTAATTGTAGTAAAATGCACATAACAAAATTTAGCATCTTAACCATCTTTAAGTTCAGTATTACGTACTTTCAGACTGCTGTGCAACCAGCCACCAGAACTCTTTTCATCTTCCCACTGGACTACAACTCCCAGTTTCTCCCTCCCACCGACCCCCAGCAACCACCATTCGCCTTTCTGTCTCTGTGAATTTGACTACTCTAAGTACCTCATAGAAGTGGAATCATACAGTATTTGTCCTTTGGTGTCTGGCCTATCCCATCGAGTGTGATGTCTTCAGAGTTCATCCATGTTGGGGTACGTGTCAGAATTTCATTCCTTTTTAAGGCTGAATAGTATTCCAGTCTACGTATAGACCACATCTTGTTTATTCATTCATGCATTGATGGACATTTGAATCCCAGTATTTTTACAGCCCCTGTGGATGAAGGCTTTTGGAGGAGTCACGCTGGGTTCCCAGATCTCTGACTCATCTCGTCTTAGCTGCCTAATGGACTCCCCTCCTCCCTGCAGGGTGTTGAGAAGCACATTGAGCCTCAACACTGAGTCACATCCCTGCCCGTCCCCACTCTGCATCCCACTCCTCCAATGCAACTTCTATCAGGTGTAACTCGGCAGGTAAAGAATAGAAGGGGCTGACTTCTCACTGGTCCAAAAAGTCCTTGGGTATCCTTTCGAAAGGAAGGGCACTCACTCTCTGAAGCAAGGCAGGAACCAAGCAAGTGTCAAGTCTTTTGCCGCCCTGGCTTCCCTGACTTTGAACATGGTTGTCATGCCTGGAGCTATGGTGACTGTATTGTGATGCAGTAAAATGAAAGAAACATCATCATCTTGCTGATGATGTTGAGCCCCTGAAGTAAATGCAGAACACCCACCTCCAGACGTCCCCCCACGTGAGATGATTAAATGTCTTTCGTGCTTACGCCACTGTTGACATGGGACTGTTACTTGCAGCTAAATGCAACCTGCCTGCTGGACTTCCTAGTCTCTCCCATCAGCGATGCTTAGACCTGCCCACGTCTAGTTCAGATGCTCCCCAGGTACCCAGCCTGACAGTTCTACCTGTGCCTCCCGGATCAGCCGGCCATCAGGGCAGGTGATGGCAAGTCTCAGGACTCAGAATGTGATCTGGGGTAACCCGCGCTCGTGGCCAGGCCCGCTGAGATTGTGGTGGCCTGAGTACTTGCGGTTCTGAACAGAGAATCAGTGAGACATTGCCATGGTGGCCTCAAAGACATCCTGGCCCAAGGTCCCCGTTAGTTTCCTGAATCCTCACAGAAAGGCAGCAGTAACAGCTGGCCCAGGAAGCGGGGGGGGGGGGGGGGGTGCTGGGAGGGGCAATTTAGACCTTTCTTTATGGAGACAGCCAGGGCTAATGGGACAGCCTCCAAAGCATCCTTGGAATGTCGTAGAAGTGGCAGCAGCACGAAGGCTGGCCTGGGATCGGCCTCTGAACCTGAAGCATTCACTGATGTACGCTGTCATTTGAAGGGTATCAGAGGCCCACCCTCCCCTCAGAAGCCCCCTCAGACGCCTAAAATGTTAGCACCAACCGTAAATTTCCCGGTATTAAGCAGTGTCCTCTTTCTTGTCCTTCAAAAACTCGAAGTCCCCACAGAGGAGCAGCACAATGAGGGTGCCTTTCTCTGGGAGATCTGGGTGGAACAGAAGTCACCAGAGACCAAAGGGAAAGGCCACAGCAAGGTCTGCAAACACTTTCCATAAACAGTAAAAATTTAGGCGTTGCAGGCCCGTATGGTCTCTGTCACAGATGTCCACCCTCAGCCACGGTGGCGTGAAAGCAGCCCCAGATGACGCGCAAGGAGATGGGGGTGGCTGTGTTGCAATAAACCTTTACCTGTGGACGCAGTGACATTAATTCCATATGACTTTCACGTGTCATGAAATACTCTTCTTCTGATTTTTTTCAACCATTAAAAAATGTCAAACCTGTTCTTGCCTCGCAGCTGTACAAAAATAGGTCTCAGGCTGGAGGTGGCTCGCGGGCCCTGGTTTGCTGATCCCTGGGACAGGTGCCCTCGGGGGGGCACCGTGTTCAGGAGAAGAAAATGTGGAGCCAAGAAGTCATTTACCTGCTTGTAGGATAATCCTGTCGCTGGAGCTTGGAGAAACCCCAGCTGGGTGGGCTGCCCGGCGAGGTACTAGAATGTTGCTGATTTTGTCCAGTCTTTGTGCTCTGGCCCACGTGACAGCAAGGTAATGGGCTCCCCTGGTGAGTGGACTCCAAACCCAGGGGAAGGTGTGAAGGTCCCAAGGGGGTGAGAAAGTGGGAGGGGGGCCCAGGTCCTCACGTAGCTGTGGGTCTGACACTGGCCTGCAGCAAGGCAGCCCCGGGCTGCTGGGGCCACAGGAGCCACTGGCCACAGACGAGAGGTCCCGGAGAGAGGGGAGGAGAGATGCTGAGACAGGCCTCACAGTTGTTTTTCTTCCCCCAACCAGACTCAGCGGGACAGAAGAGACGGCATCATGGGGACAGGGACATTACCAGGAGAGGTGGCAGCCAGGCGGCAGACAGTAGGCTTTTGCTAATGAAGTGCTATTAGATTAGCCAAGATTTTATTGCAAGTGATAAAACCAGTTCCAACGAGCCCAGGTGGAAAAGGCGATTTGTTGCTTCCATAACAGGGCGCGTGGGAAAGCTGTGCAGGAGGATCCCAGGATACGAGCATCCGGCCCTCACAGGTCACACGCTCCGTCTCTCAGATCAGCCTCTGCAGGCTTGCTTTGGAGAAATCCAGGAAAGGCCTTCAGTTAGGCCCACTCACGTCCGGACCCATCAGCATCCCCAAGGGGCGGGCACGGCTGCTGCCTGGTTCAGGGTCATCTGGCCGGGATGGGGGAGGGGAGACCAAGAGCATAACCTCCACTACACACCCCCCCGATACAGTGGGTGAGGCCAGTGCATCCCCCAAAAGTGGGGATGTCATCACGGGCTGAACAAAGAATAAACACTGAACACAGCAGCCCGTACCCCTTCGGTCTGGCCCCTCCCGACTGGGGACCACCGCAGCCCTCTCCACGGCCCTGGCCCTGAAGACAGAGCAATATGAATAAGGATGCTCTGCCACCAGGGTAATAGCACATGCGGTAAGATGCTCAGGTGCTGAGTTATGCAAATGTGTTGAAAAGCTCTGTGCTAAGTTGCCTTGGGCGAAGAAACTCAAGGCAAACGTGCCCTTTAACTGGCAAGCCAATGAGATCCTCTGAGTGAGGTTAATCACAAACCCCAGCTCAAAAGTGTGAGTGCAGAAGCTGAGCAGGAGCTGGTCAGGGCAACTGAGGCAAGGATGGGGAACGACAGGTGGAAGCAGCAGCCCGAGCGGCTCCACGGGACCCGGCAGTGGGGTGTGTCAGGCGGAGGAGTGCGGACTTGCCTACCGGCTTGAAGGAGACATGGGAGGGTTTTGCTGGAAAGGACAGGGTCAGCCGTGCATCCTAGAACCCTCACTCCGGCAGCCTGTCCGGTGGCTGGACAGGAGGAGGGAGACGGAGCTGGGGTGAGGCTCAGAGTTACAGCTCCGGGCGGCGCCTGCCGCTGAGGCCCCGGGCCCGGAGGCAGAGGCCAAGCACAGCGCCTGGTCTACAGGAAGCGCTCAAGAAATGGCCAGTAATTACCTCTCTGATTATGTGTCCCCCAGCCCGTCTGCAGACTGATGACCAAAGAGAGCACATCCACCAGAGGACGCTGCTACTGCGCTGGACTTCCACCCGCCACGCGGAACACCAGCGACACAGCGCGCACACACTTGCGGACAACCTGCTTCGGCGGCCTTCCAGCTGCGCCTCCCCTGCCAGGTACCTCCTCCCCATCTCTCACCTCCACAGTCTGTAGACGCAGGATGGCCTTGCTGTTCAGACTGAGCCCCAGCTCCCAGCCCCGACACTGTGACAGACAAAGAAAGCACTGACTCCGGGTCACCCGGGAAGGGGCCAGGTCAGAGACTAGTCAGAGGAGCCCAAGCCCCCAGCAAGAAACGCGCCAGATGCGTGAAGGCCCCGCCCCGGGAACTCCTAGTCCGTGGGCAGCGGGTAAGCGGCAAGAGTTCCAGGCCCACCTTGCTCCCTGCAGACCCCACCGCCTGACCGCCTGACCGCCGGGCTCCCCTGCTAGACCCAGGTGTGCCGAAGGCCCTCAATGCAGTGCTCAGGTGAGCTTAACCCTGCTGCACGTTTCCATGAAGCCCCTTCTGCCTCGCGGCCCTGGAGTCCTCCTCTCTATGGGCTCACTTACCCCTGAGCCGGGGTCCCATGCTGGGGGCCAGCCCAGGCTCTCTACCTCCCGCGTGACAGGGCAGATCAGGGGACTGCAGGCTCCCCCGTGCAGGAGCGGGGAGGGGTGGGACCAGCTGCTAAAAAGAACATTTCGATTTTTCAGCAGTCCAGGTGATTTGATCCCTCTTCTCCTTAGCCAGCAACCAGAGCACACATGTCTAGAAGTCCTCAGTGAGAGCCAGTTAATTAGCCACGCAGTTAATTATCTTCCTCAACAGAGAGGAAGGTGGAGGCATCATCTGGTGCTTCAGTGTCTCGATAAGAATTTGCAAAAACTAGAGAAGGAACCGCAAGATGTTTGCGGGTCCGGTTTTCTGCAAACACACGCTCCTTTCTCACTCTGAAGTGGGCAGTTCCCCTCACAGCCTGCTGCAAACACATCTGCCTTAGGCTGAGGTCTGGGGCCACTCTCAGCGCCCTTTCTCTAGCATCAGGGGCGGAATTCCTGAAATCAGTGAGTAGAAACCTAAACACACTAGGGTTCCTTCCAAACAGGAGGCTCTTTTCTCCCAGAAAGGCAACGACTTTACAATGCCGTACCAAACAGCTTCAAAACCTAGTCCTATGAGAGTAACGGACTTTATTATGCTGAATGAAAAGAAATCAGTAAAGGACAAAAACACAGAGCAGGCTAATAGCCAAGAAGATTAGTCACTGCCAACTCGCAGGAAATCAACGGTGCCCTGGGAAGAGTTCATCAATTTGTATTTAAATAAAAAGTGAGAAAAGCAACCCAGCATGCTGAAAGAAAAACAAAACAAGATTAAATAATCTTTCAGCTGACAAAATACGCTGTTTTGAAAATATTTAACTCCTACTGTAGGCTGAATTCCAATTTCAGGGTCTTATTTAAGGGAAAGCTCGGGGGCTGACTCCCCATTTCCTCATTCCTCATTTATTGTGCTGCTCTAATTAAAATAACACATACTCATTCAGACGTTTCTTCATACACTGGGTTTCTGCATCATTAAGGTGATAACTGTAATTCTGGATTCTGTGGTTCAAACTCAGCGTTATGTCATAAACATCTCCTGTCATTCACAAGCCTTCAAACACTGTTGCTGGAGTGAGCGCTTCACGGCAAGTACTGATCAGGACCTCATCCAAAGGATGTTCTCCTGTCAGGCTCTGTGGCTCACTTCTCGCTGGCCTCTGGCACTGTTCTCCAGTCTTCTCTTGATCTGCCCTCCCCCTGGGTTTCTGTGACTCCAGGGACCTGGTTACTCTCCTGTCTTCCCTGCAGAAGATGTCAGGGGACTTCCTTCTCAGCCTGCCCACTACCTGCAAGAGTTCCTGGAGGCGTGGCCTCTCCTCTCCTCATTTTATACTCGAGGCTTTGAGTATAACCCACACCACGATGATTCACACGTCTTCCACCCCAGACCTGTAAGCCTAACCACTGGCTCGACCTTCCCCTTGGAAGTCTTGGAGTGGCTCAGAGCCTATGTGTCCACAAGCGAACTCAGGATCTCCTCTAGGCCTGGCCCTCTTCCCAGTATCAGTCATTTATCCTGTTCTCAAGCCAGAATCCCAGGAGTCATTCTTGACAAGTCATCCCTCCCACCTCCCTGCACTCCACCCTCCCCGACAATCTAACCAATTGGCCGAATCTATAAGTGCTTCCTTTTAAGGTCGCCTTCGAATCCACCCACTGGCCTCTGTTCCAACCACCAGGGTCAGCACGCAGGGGTACGTACACACTGCACAAATGCGACCACTTAGGCCATCACCTCTTGCCTGTTCTACAAGAATACCTACCAACTCATCTCCTTCCCTTTTGTCTTCTCCAGGCCATTTTCCAACCGAAAGCTAGTGTGATTTGATTAAAATGCAAATCTAATCATGCTGTTCCTTTGCATAATTGCTCTTAGGGCTTGGACTGGCCTACATCTCCCTGAGTCATCACCATTATGTTCCCCTGGTTTCCCTGCAGGCCTGGCCCTCTCCTACATCTTCGGCAGCATCCTCCAGCCACTGTGGTCTCCCTACAGCTACTCGGAGTGGGGGGGGGGGGCATGACCCTCCCTTACGAGGCCTTTGACCATGCTCAGTCCTCTACCTGCAATGTTCCTCCTCCCACGTCCCGCTACCTCTCACACTATTTTTATAGCTACAAGGGGTTCTGAATGTGTGGCCGCTTAGCAATATTTGCAGAACCCAGGAACCTGTTGGAAAAGCAAATTCTTCTGCATTGCACACCTATAGCATCAGAAACTCTGGAGTGGGTCCAGAAATCTGTTTTAACAAACCCTCTGGGTGACTCTGATGCATGAGAAAGTTGGGAGCCACTGCTCAAGAAAGGCCTTCCTCACCCAAGGTTTCTTCTGACCTTTTTGTTCCATTTGACTCTTACTGGTATTTAGTATAAAGAAACAGAACTACCTAATTTTTTCTCCCAAATCCTCACGGACTTAACGATGCTTCCTTCAGCCTACACTGGTTTTCATAAACATTCAGACTTGCCTTTGTGCATTTTTTAAAAAAAGTTTCACCAAGATACATTTCATATCCCTTAAAATTCACCTGTTTAAAGTGTCTAGTATAGTTTTCAGTATACTCTCAAAGTTGTACATTCATAGCTGATTTTAGTTATTTGCATATTTATTCGGTCAATTTTGTTGATTTTTTTCAAAGAAGCAACTTCTGGTTTCACTAGTTTTTTCTACTGCTTTTCTTTCCTTTCCCTTTTTTCATTTATTTCTGCCCTGGTGTTTATTATTTTCTTCCTTCAGCTTGCTTTGGGGTTAGTTCTTTTTCTAGTTCCTTAAGATGGACGTTCAGGTTATCAATTTGAGACGTACCTTCTATTTAAATGTAGGCATTCACAGCAATGAACTTCCCTCTAAGCACATCAGCAGCACCCCGTAAGTTTTAATATATTGTGTTTGCATTTTCCTTCAGCTCCAAGTCTTTTCTGATTCCCTTCTGATTTGCTCTTTGACCCATTGTTTACTTAGGATGTTGGTTAACTTCTACATATTTATGAATTTCCAAAATTTCCTTCTGCTGTTGATTTCTAATTTCATTCCATTGGTCACAGAATTATACTCTGTGTAATTTCAATTCTTTTAAATTTATTGAGACTTGTTTTACAATCTAACACATGGTCTATACAGGAGAATGTTTCATGGGCACTTGAGAATCTCATGGTGCTGGTGGAGTGTCCTCCAGAGGTCTACGAGGTGTAGCTGGTCTATAGCGTTGCTCAAATCTTTTATTTCCTTGTTCATCTTTGGCCTAGTTGTTCTACCCATTACTGCAAGTGGGTTATGTGAGTCTCTAGTTACTACCGTCTCCCTTCAGTTCTGTCAGATTTTGCTTCACATATTTTGAGGCTCTGTTTTTAGGTGAATATATGTTTATAATCATTACACACCTTCCTAATAAGATGAAGCTATAAGTAACTATAATGGCTGTGATGTGTCATTATAAAATGTCCTTTCTGTCCCTAGTAACAGTTTTTTGTCCAAAATCTCTTTCTCTGATATTAGCACAGCCACTCCAGCTCTCTTCTGGTCACGGCTTCTGTGGTGTATCTTTATTGATCCTTTTAATCTTTGAATCTAAAGTGAGTCTCTTAAGACAGCATATAATTGGATTTAAAGAAAAATATATTCTGCTTCTTTTGATTGGGGGGGTTTAATCTATGTATATAATATGCTGACCCTTAAGGTCAGATTTATGGCTGGCATTTTGGCTATTTGTTTTTTGAATGTCTTACATCTTTGTTGTTTTGTTTCTGTTACTATCTTATTTTGCGTTAGATAGATTTTCTAGTGTGCCTTCTAAATTCTCTTGCTTCTTTGTGATATTATGATTTATAATAAGAAATATATATTTGGTCTTCACCCCAGTTCCTGGCATAAAGCTCCTAAAACCCCTAGAATCTCCTGTGTGATGACAGCAAACAAACAAACAAAAAGTGTCTTTTGTCACGTTAATGAGGTGACTTTTGGAAAGCCCTTAGGTAACCTAAGGAACCCAGCTTGTTGGCAGAGGAACCAACCCTGTGCTTAGAGGGTTGGAACTTTCAGCCCCATCCCTGGACCTCTGGAGAGAGGAGAAGGGCTGGAGATGGATGGAGGTCAATCACCAACAGTCAATGATTTAGTCAGTCACCTATGTAACGGAGCCTCCACAAAACCCCAAAAGGACTGGGTTTGGAGAGCTTGCAGGCTGGTTAACATGTGGAGACTGGGGGAGAGTGGCGTGCTAGGGGAGGGCACGAAAGCCCTGTCCTCCTTCCCACACACCCTGCCCTGTGCCTCTCTTCCACCTGCTGTTCCTCGGTTATGTCCTTTTATAATAAACCTGTAACCTAGAACGTAAAATTTCTATCTGAGTTCTCTGAGCCACTCTAGCAAATTAATCAAACTCAAGGAAGGGGTCATTAGAACCTCCAGTCAGTAGCTGGTTGTCAGAAGCACAGGTGGCAACCTGGTCTCGTGACTGGCATCTGAAACTGGGCGGACAGAGTACTTAAGCTGTGGGGTCTGATGCTGCCTCCAGGCAGACAGTGTCAGAATTGAGCTGAATTGCAGGAGACCCAGCTGGTACTGGAGAACTGCCTTGTGTGGGGGAAAAGTCCACACATCAAAACTGGGAGTAGAATTTTTTTTTTTAACCATAATTTAAAAATTTATTCTTAGTGGCTGCTCTTGGGATTACAATTAGCATCTTAAAGCAATCTGTTCTGGATTCATACACACTTAATTTCAATAGTGGGTAGTCAGTAGTTGCTCCAATATACCTTTGTTCCCTCTATATTCCTTTTGTGCTATTATTGTCACAAGAATTACATCTTTACACATTTTAAGTCCATCAACACAGTTTTATAATTATTGGTTTTGGCAGCTTTCTTTTAAAACAGATAGAAGAGTTACAAACAAAAATATATTTATATTGACCTTTATAAAACTCACGTAGTTACTCTGACCATGCTCTTCGCTTCTTCATGTGGTTTCAAGTTAGCATCAAATGTACTTTCATTAAGGCCTGAGAACTCCCCCTTGCAGGCAGGTCTGCTAGTGATGGATTCTCTAACTTTTTGTTTACCTGGAAATGTCTTAATTTCTTCTTCAATTTTTGAAGGAAGATTTAGTTAAATACAGAAATTTTGGTTGAAAATCTTTTCTTTCAGCTCTTTTAAGATCTCCCACTGTCGTCTGGCCTCCATGCTTTCTGATGAGACGTAAACTGTTAATTTTATTGATATTCAGTAGTTTCTCTTAACAGAAGATTTTCAGTTCATTGCGTGCTTTGGTTAAATTGTCAGAATTTTAAAATTCATTGATTTTTAGATGTTTTGCCCACATTCTCACTGTTTTAGAGGGAGAGCGAGTTCACTGAGGTTCTTACTCTGTCAGTTTGGAAGCTGATCTCCGGTTCTGTGTGGTTTTAATTATTTTAGGTAACATGCTTTAATATGTTGTAGAGCAATTTTCCTTTAATAATTATTTTTCTAGAATCTTGTAACTATTCTTATCTGGCTAATTTTTCCAGCAGAAGTTAGAATCATTTGCTCAAGCTCCAGCAGTCACTTCCCCTGGACATTTAGAACGCTAGATTTCAAATAGCTCACTCACCTTCTTAGAACATTCAAGTTTCCCCTTCTCTTCTATTTTAATACTGCTCAGCCAACACTGAAT
This sequence comes from Camelus dromedarius, assembly GCF_036321535.1. Lineage (NCBI taxonomy): Eukaryota > Metazoa > Chordata > Mammalia > Artiodactyla > Camelidae > Camelus > Camelus dromedarius. The sequence goes on along the minus strand of NC_087459.1, from coordinate 22,811,691 downwards.
TTTATTCACACAGATTCCATTGTATTTTTTCCTCCAGGCATTTAAATTTTTTTGTTGTGACTGTGAACTGGGATTCACATGCCATGTCATTTTTTAAAAAACATAAAGCAAACACTTCCAGGGGAAGGAGGAGAAAAACCGCTCATTTATGGATTAAAGTTAATAGAGTCAAGAGGGCTCATTCTGGAAGTGAGAGATTTGCAGTTGGTCTTTTTTTCCTCTGAAGCAACAGAATGTCTTCGTTCAAATTAAATCTATAGCAGAACCTCAATACATAAAAAAATAAAAACAGAGTTGCCTGGTAGAAAAAGTCTGAGGGATGCTCTAAGGCCCAGCACGCTCTGCTTCCTGCCCCGCTCCTCCCGGCGGCCCCCGAGGGGCTCTCCCACAACTGTCTGCTCGGTTAACTGTCACGAACAGGAGACCATCAGAGCGCTCCTTACCGTGAGCTCCTTAGCTGTTTTTCCATCTCTATTCAATGACCACTAACACATCTGAGTTTCAATGACATCCTGCCTGTCTGGCCTAGACCACCCCTTTCTGTTGTCTGTCTCACTGGTCCAACAGAACAGGAGGCTGAATGTACGCTTGAAGACGTGGTGGGTTCAAGAATGTATGACCTCTGTGATATTGTGTCACTATCTCATCCCACTGCACAGCAGAGAGAGATGTTCCGACTCTATCGCTTAGACATAAATACAGTGCCCGGGTTGCAACTAAGTAAGTTGGGGACACTACACTATCACGAGTTTTCTTCAGCAGAGAATAGAGGGTGTTACAGAACAGCTGATCTACACGGAGGAGGTGGGTTTGATATGGCTTAGAACCATGGGACTAGAAGCATCTTTAAAATAAGCACTCAAAAGAAAATGTGTGTTCCAAGTCTTTACAAAAGATTTATTAGTTAAACTTTTAGGATAAAGGAATTTTTAAACTAACTAGTACTTTTTTAAAAACCACCGAGTATTTAATGATGCTTTCAATTAGAAAAGAACTTGAACCCTTTTTAAAGAACAGACAGCAGAAAGTGGCTAAGGCTCCAAGAGTAAAAGAAAGTGGAACCTGCTCTGTGTGCAGTGATGAGGGGCTCAGACACGGACCTTTCAAAACAAAAAGCAAACTGTACTCATGGTTTCAAAGTCTGTGAGACTAATCATTCAATGGCATCATATGACAATTCCTCCCAGAAGAAGAGAGATTTTACTCTAATCCAGCCCATAGACTACCTTCCATGGCAGTTTGTATGGGAACAGAGTGAGATCTGGGACAGCTTTAGATCTAATTCAATTTCTAAAGGGATGGTACTAAGCAAAAATTTAAAGAAATCTATGCAGTATTTAAAATAATTAAGAATTATGACAACTTAAGTTACTTTCAAGGAGGTGTTATCTTAAGATCTAAGGAAGGGATGGAGATCTTGAAGGAAGCAGACACATTCACCTCGGGGTGGTGCAATCACCAACGGCCAAAAGCCCACGACGGGGGAGAGGACGAGATGTTCATTCTGTACAACACACCGGTGAAGGGCATTCTAGCGAATCTCACTAACTATAATTCAAAACTATCAGCTAAATTCTAATAATGACTGTGTACTATAAACCCCCCCCCCAAAAAAAAAGATTTTCTTTCAGAAGTAAAATCAGAAAAGGGACTGAGTTCTGGAAAGAAATGGTGAGGCTGAGTCCCAGGCACTCAAAGTGTGGCTACTGCCTTCCGAGCCCTGGGATGTGACTCGCAGCCCCATGTTCCTCCTTACAGTCTTCTCTATGTGAAATACAATGTGTGTAATTTGTCCTTTGAAAAAATCACAGCAGAGTCAGAGAACCCTTCTGGGGCCATCAGTTTGTGTCCTCCAATGTCCTAAATTCACACAATCTCAACATCCAGAAACATCCTTTGATTTGTTCTTTCTCTGATATCTTGTGTCCTTGGGATCAAAGCCTCTTTCATTAGCACCAAATAATGCCCAGTGAGGAGTTCTGGCCACATAATCCTTTGCGCTGAAAGTTTTTGATCCACCACTGTCTTCATATTCCTGGATGAGCTCCTGGAAGCGGTTATAATCAATCCACGTCCACCATTCTCTGCCAATCTTAAACTGGCAAGAAAAAAAGTAGTCAGGTCAGAAATGAAAACATCCATAAAAAACGTCAAATAGATACCAAAAAGTCAAAAACAAGCCTGATCTTTTCTCCCTGTCACGTTAAAGAAAATTCTTTCATGCTCCAGATATGCTCCATATCAAAGCAGAACGTTCTATATACAGTCAAAGGAGAGCTTCTTTTCCCTTAGGACCGCTGCCGTGCTGGACCTGGAAGACCCAGTCACTGAATAAAGAACGCATCCTGGAAATGAAAGTCAAGTTTATCTTGAGCAGCATCAGTGAAGGAGGGCTGATGAAGTTTTGCGGCATTCGCATGTGTTAATAATAAGCTACTGTTCAAATTCCTCTTGCTGTCACTTTTTACCTGGTATGGGTTTTCACGGTTGTGTTACAAGAACCTAGTGGAATCCTTTTATTACTAAATTTTGCTTGAGTTATTGGTGAAGCTTTAATTGATGACTTCTAATTCTGAAAGGCTAACTTAATGATTCAAACTAGCCTTTTTAGCCTAACATGGATACAGTATCTCATTAGTAGAAAGCCTTGTTAAGAATTTCAATTCAATAAAGGGGAATAATCCAATCTGTACTCTTTTAAGAAAATTGCTTCTCAACAGTCACTGTAGCAGCATGACCAGGAATGAAGGAAACATGAAGTGATTTGAGGAGGCTCTGAAGGAACTACTAACTGAACTGTGAAGAACTCATTCAAAGCATTTACTTGGCATTCAGTCGTGTAAATGTGTAATACATTGATACTTGATTTATAAACAGACAAATCCTTCTGTTATGCCATCTTTTAAAAAAAAACCTGACTATGAACCAAGTTAAGTAACAATTTCATGTTCTAGCTGAGAAAAATATTGAAAATACATAGGTTCCTTGCTTTACACCATTAAAATATGCTGAAATTAAACAACATCTAATTTTTTTATCCAACAGCTAGGAACTTCCTAAGGGTAAAAAATGTCAAATAAATGGAAAAGTTTACCTGTGAATCATAAGATATTTTCTTCTAATCAGACCATTCCTTGAAAAGTTGCCCTAAGAGCTCTATGAATTCTACAACTCAAGATGTCACACCCACATCTCCCCATCATTTTCCCTCCCAAGACTGACTACTCTCGAATGTTCTCTACTACCATTAAAGTAGTCACTGTCATCTCCAGGTGCCGAACCTCAAGACTAGAGTCAGAGGTGCCCTTCCCTTCCCAGCCCCTTATGTCCAAAGCATGAGCAGGCCCCACTGATTCCTCCTTGGTAGCATTTCCATCGCCATGTCCTGACACTGCCCTAACGCAGGCACTCACTTCCAGGACTCGGCAACAATCTTCCAGCTGATTGACTGTCTGACTGTAGTTCTGGCTGCTGCCAACGTCTGCAGACTGCCTGAGACGGCTGTGCTTACAGCAGAATAGAGCCCCATTATCTGGAACATACAGCCTCAATATCAAGTCTCCAGCGAGAGGCTCTCCCTGGGTTACCCACTCTTTCACGTGACAACCACTCGGTCCCCTCTGTTGGATTAACTTAAGCCTCAGATCTCTTCATTAATGTCCTTTGCCCTAGAAGGTCTTCCTGAATCCCTCAGTGTGTACAAGTAGAGGTTGGGGCTGGGGCCCTCCGGTGTCTCTCATTATAAGGACACCAACCCCATCAGATCAGGGCTTCACCCCCATGACCTCATTTAACCTTAACTGCTTCCTTGGAGGCCCCATCTCAAATATGGCCTTTGGGGAAGGAGTGGGGGAGGCTGGGGCTTCAACATAGGAATTTTGAAAGGACATAAACCTTTAGTCTATAACCACAGGTTACTCTTAAATAAATGCTGAACCATAAGACCTCTAAGACAAAACTGCATCTACACATGCCCCCTCCTAAGATGATCTGAGAATACTCATACTAAATAGTAGCTCAGAAAAAGTCGAAGTGTTCCGTGCAAATGGCAGAAGCTAAAAGGGCAAATTTTAGTATGATTAGCACAAAAATAACACTGAAAGATGGAGCTGCATAAACAGAGGAATGAAACCCCAAGTCACAAAATTTGAGGTTAAGTATGATGTGAGGTCACCCTGCTTCAAAAATTCCTCAAATCCTACAGTAAGGGATGAGGCAAATCTACACGGAATTACAAATAAACTCAAAAGGTCACAGATGATCTCAAAAATACATCACAAGCGCAATGCAGTGCGGCCTGATAGACAACGCTGGGCTGCGTGGGGGTCTGCGGTCCTGGAGGCCAGGTCGGCCGCGTCTGCGGGATCCTGCTGTCTAGAACAATTAAACTGCAGCACACAGGGTCTTGTTCTCATTATTTCTCATCTTTCACTCCTGGAAAATGTCATTAAACAGAAGGCTGACAAACTGGTTCTTTATTATTTTAAATGTTTAATAAGATTCTATCAAAGATGGCAGATTAAACAAATGCATTTACTGCATTTCAAAAAATGCATTTACTGCATTTCAAAAAGACACATTACCTATAAAAACAAAGAGATCAGGAGAGGAAAAAACACTATCAAACTTTTAGAAGCTTAAAAGATGACAGATAAGCAACAACTGGCTTAGCAGACCCAAGAGAGCTGAACCCTAAACTAGCAAATAGAAAAACCCAAGATGCAACCCGATTTATGCTTCAGAATTCCCCAAAGGCCCAGAAACGGCAGCGTCAGTCACCCCTGGAAGTGAGTAGAAGAGGCACCAACTTCCCCTCCAAAAAAACCAATGGTTGGTTTACGTTCTGATTAAGAAATTGTTAGAATGCCAAGTTCCTGACCCCCCGGACATACACACAGCTGAGCAGCCCCCAGCCTGCCCACTCCACTCCGCTACGGAAGACGAGAGGTTTATTCTAGGAAGACAATAAATCAGAAAGCCTATGGACGATGGCATAGCAGCTGCAGCCGAGAACAGGGCTATCGCACTGAAAAGGAGGGGTCAGAGCGCCCCAGCCCCCTCTGCTTCCCGGCCTCCGTGGCCATGCACGCTGCGGGAAAGCAGATGACTTCTTGGGTTCCCTAAGGAAACCCAGCTAGATTTCTCTAATTTAAAGTCAAGCCCAGTCTACACACTTAGGGCTCCCAATATGCTTTGTAGTCTCCCACTTAAATTTGAGCAGATAACTGATGACCATCTAAGGAAAACTTCAAACATGGCAGAGAGATAAAAAATAAACAGTAAGAAAAGAATAACAGAGTAAACAGAGACTAGGTAGGGAGAAAATGACAAATAAAATAAAAATGCAACTAAACTAAAACGATTATCCTCATAGAAATGAGAGATTACTGTATTCATAAGAACGTTACACTATAAAAAGAAACACTCAAAGAATAAAAAAGACTAATTAGATTTTAAAATTACAGAAACAGAAATGAAAGGTTGACAAGAAAGATAAGAAATAAAATTAAGAAAACTTCCTAGAATGTAGAGTAAAAAAAGATGCAAAATAGGAGAGAAATATTAAAAAAAAAAATTTAAAGGACTATTCAAAGAGACCCAACTTTAACATAACAGGAGTTCTTGAAAGAAAGAAGAACACACAGGATAGACAATCCTTAATGAAATAATTCTGGAAAACTCTTAAGAAGGGAAAGCCCTGAGTTTCCAGATTGAAGGGGTCTGTAATGGATAAAAATAGACAAGCTGTCTGAGGCACATCTCAGTGAAATTTCATGGAACGAAAATAATGGAGACAGAGAGAACTCTAACAAGGAAAAAATGGTCATACACAAAGGATTGACAATCAGAAGGCCTTCAGAGTTCTCACTAATTATACTGAAAGCTTAAAGACAGTGGCTCCAATTGCACAGGAAAAATAGTTTCCACCTTAGACTTCCATATGCAGCAAAACTGTCAGTCAAGAGCATAGGGAGAATAAAAACATGTTTAGGCATTCAAGGTCTCAATAAATCAAATGATCAGCATCTTTAGGGAAGATCCTTTATTAAGAACCCGCTATAGGCAAGACACGATCCTAGATGCTTTACACGTCACTTTATTTAGCCATTACAATAACCCTATTAACAGAGTTATCCCTGTTTTGTAGATAAGAAAAATGAAAAATGGTGAGGTTTTGAAAACAGATACACCGATACAAACTTCAGGAGCCCCCCACCCCAAGATCACCCCAACTTCTGCCACAAAATGCAAATTTAGGGGTTCCCAAGCCCACCTTCAGGTGTGGACAGTTCACTAACAGGACTCAGAATTCATCACTGAAAGGTGTTATATTCATAGTACAGCTTATCACAGCACAAAGATAGGGACTAAAATCAGCCACAGGGGGAGGCGCATGGGCAGAGTCTAGGAGAGTTCCACGCACAGCGCCTCCAGTCGTCCTCTCCCAGCGGAGTCTTGGAAGGTGATACCTTCACCCAGCAATGCTGTCCAACAGCAGGCAGAGTGCTGCCAGCCCGGAAGGCTCCTAAGCCTTGGTACGCAGGGGTTTTAATGGGGTTTGGTCACCTAGACTTAGCTGCTTGCTGGGTGGCTGACCTTAGTTTCCAGCCTCCCTGGAGGTCAGGCAGGTACTGTGGAGCCCGAAGCCTCCACCCCAAATTCCACGCTCAGTGTGGATGACCTAGTGTGGCCCAAGATGCTTCCTTATGAGCAAAGACACTCTTATCAGGCAAGATATTCCAAGAGCTTAGAACTCACCTCCTACAAGCTAAGGACAAAGTCAGCCCTTTCTTTGGGTAAAATTAATCCTTTCCTGTATAACCAGACCTCAAAGTCCACACATAGTGAACAAAGTAGAAAATACAAAAATAAGAATCATACATACCACTTTCATTTATACACTCTTAAGAAGGGCTTTTATGTGATCTCAGTATCAGTTATTTTCTAGTTGGGTCCTCCAAACGTAGTCACACTTAGGAACCAAACAACTGGGAGAGCGCCCGTTACAGGATGGAAGAGGGGCCAGACCTGCTCGTACTCAGAAGTTCACATTAGGGGGAAAGCAGCAGACGGACTCCCTGGGTAGTTGGAGGGAGAAGGGATTTTGGAATACAAGAAGGGTGCTTCAGTGATACTTTTTGAATTTCCCAGATTTATGAATTTCGTTCTTGCCTGTTGTAGCTACAACTGCACTGTTTGTTCTTTGGATAAGAGGCGGCAAAGATCACAAAGACAGACTTCAAAGCGCACCTGCCTGACTGCGACAGTGAGATACTGATCAGAGTTGACTCCTTTTTCTGAATTTACTCAGCAAGTAGTATTCCTGTGGCACAGCTGCCTGGGAACCGTTTTGAGAGGTAAAAAAAACTACAACAATGTGATTGAATTCTAGATATATCCAAGTGCAATTAAAAAACTTATCTGGAAACTCACTTTTAGGAGTTTCAATCTTAATTTCCCGTTTTGTTGAAGTAGAGCTAAGTCCTCTCGGTAGTATCACAAAATTGCCAATTTTCTCTGACATTATTCTGTAAGTAATTACTGGGAACAATCGGGCCTCTGATGAGTTCCACGTGTAACACGGAGGGAAAATATTCAGTCAGTAGGTTTTGTTAGGAAAACACTGCACAAAACCTTCCTGGAGACACAATTCCCTTCTTATTGCGAGAAGGGAGGGCATGGGAGGTGACAGGTCTTCATCCCCACCCTGTACAGACTGTGAGTTTACGTATCCGAGGGAGGACTCTGTGATTAGTGCTTAATTACCTAAAGGGCCTCAATTCTGGCAAAAACGTTCGCAGTGGTGATGATCTTGGAGGAGAGTAAGGAGATGCTGCTTGGTTTGTCAGGACAGGGGAGTCTGCACCTTGTTCTCAGCAGACACTTCCCTTTCTCCATCCTGTCTGACTGCTGTGTGGCATTTGAGAGTACCATGCAGTGGTCCAAAGTAGGCTTTGTATTTTGAAAGACACGGGGTTGAATTCTAATTATGCCCTTTGTCCTTGGACAAGACTTGTACTCTCTTAGCCTGAGATTCCACCTTTGGGAATATGAGGAAAAATAACATTTATGACTCATAAGCCTTTGTAAGGATGAAATGAACGAATGCATGATAGTGTTATCACAGTGACCTAATAAATGTTACTGGTTATTGAGTTAATCAGCAGACACTAAAACTAAGGAATGACATCTCATCGATGGTGAAAGATGCTAGAAGATAATGAAGAGATGATGCTGGAAGACAACAAAATAATATCTTTGAAGTGCCAGAAGGAAATACCTCAACTTAGAGTTTTCTATTCTGGTAATCTATTATTCAAGAGTAAAAGTGAAATAAAGACGTTCCAGGGAGAAAAAAGGCCAAGTTTGCCACTCCCGTCATTGAGAAGGCAACTGCACCCAGCAGGGACAACCGAGATGCACGTGGGACTCACACGGGTGGAAGATGATCTAAACCGCTCTGAAACTATTGAACTATTGTAATTCATAATTTAAATACTCCTCCCAAAATACATTTCTAAGCCCAGACAGTTTCACTGGAGAATTCTACTAAACAGTTAAAGAAGAAGTAACACCGATTCTACACACTCCCTTCCCAGAAGACAGAAGAGGAGGAAAGCTTTCCCAACCTGTTTCATGGGGCCAGTATTACCCTAACACTAAAATCGTACAGACAGTATAAAGGAAGAAAACTACAGACCAATATCCCTCACGAACATAGAGGCAAAAGACTTTTAAAAAAAAATATCAGCCAACAGAATTTAGCAATATACAAAAAAGAAATACTACGACAAGAACAGTTTATTTCAGGGATGCAAGGATGGTCCAATACTTAAAAATCCAGTATTCCATCATATTAACAGATAAAAGAAGAAAAGTCATATGCTCACAGCAATTGAGAAAAAGGAGTTTACTTAATTCAGCACCATTTCATAATAAAACCCCTCAAAACACTAGAAATTGAGGGAAACTTCCTCAACTTGGAAAAGAGCATGTACAAAAAAGCTACAGCTAACATAAAACTAAATAGTGAAAGGCTAAATCCTCTTCCCATAAGATCAGGACAAAGATGAGGATGCCCCCAAATCCCCATTCTTATTCAGTAAAGTCCTGGAAGTCTTAGACAACGTAATTAAGTAAAGGAAATTAAAGGAATGCTGACTGGAAAAGAAGAAATAAAACTGTCCCTATTTGCAGAAGATATAATGGTCTATGTAGAACATCCCAAGAAATCTACCCCCAAAAATCCTCCTAGAAATAATAAGTGAATTCAGCAAGGTTATAGGATACAAGATTAACATACAAAAATTAATTCTATTTCTATATACTAACAATGAACATGTGAACCTGAAATTTAAAATACAATACCACTTATAATTGCTAAACCAGAAAAATACTTTGGTATAAATCTAACAGACTATAGAACTTGGATGTTAAATACTATAAAATGATTATTAAAGAAATCAAAGACCAAAATAGAGAGACAGATCATGTTTCATGAAATGAAAATTAAGGCCCAATGAGATCAAACCTGTTAGAACAGCTAACTTAAAAAAAGACAATACCAAACGCCAGCTAGGGTGCAGAGAAACTAGATTTTTCACACATTGCTGGCAGGAATATAAAATAGTATACAGTCACTCTGTAAAACAGTTTGACAGTTTCTCTTTTAAAAGAAACCCAAAACATACACTTACCATATGACCTAGAAACTGTACTCCTGGGCATTTATCACCAGGAAATGAAAACTACGTCCACGCAAAAACCTGTACAAGAACGTTCAAAGCAGCTTAATTTGTAATAGCCAAAAACGGGAAAACCTTCAATAGGTACATGGTTAAACAAAGCATGGTACATCCACACCGTGGACTAGTACGCAGCAAGAAAAAGGAATAAGATATTGACATGTGCAATGAGTCAGATAGATCTTAAGGGCATTATGACGAGTGGAAAAAAGCTGATCTCAAAAGCTCACATTTTAATGATTCTGTTTATACGTGATCCTCAAGATGATAAAATTATAAAGATGGAGAACAGACTAGTGGTTGCCTGAGGTTAGGCTGGGGAAGGAGGGTAGGTCAGACTACAAGGGGTTAGGTAGCATGACAAAGATCTTTCTGGTACCAGAATAGTTTTGTGACTTGATTACAACTCTACATGTGATAAAATGGCAGAGAATTAACTATGCACACACAGATGAATGAGCTTAAAACTGGTGAAATCTGAACAAGGTCTACGGATTGTACCGATGTCTATTTCCTGGTTGTGATAGTGTCCTATAGACATGGAAGATGCTATCACAGGGGAAAACTGGGTGAAGGGTACATGAGCCTTTCTGCACTATTTCTGCAACTTCCTATGCTTCTATAATCATTTCAAAATAAAAAGACATAGTTCTCTGTTTTCTTTCATGGCCGTCTTCTGGTGTGACAGTAAGAAAGCAGTCCTTCAAGGCAACTGCAGCTTGTACTCTCATTCAGAAGCCCTGGGATTATGAGCAGAAATTGAGTCATTTCCTAAGAAAACAGGGAATCAGAATCAGTCATTTGATGATTCTGACCTCTCTGGTTTCAGGTGACCTTTCCCAGCTTGTGAGCCAGAAGAAAAAGCCAAATGACCAGGTGTGAGAAGTGGCTTCTTTATAAGAAACTGTATTTTCATCTCCTTCAGGAGGCACTACTGTAAAATCAGAGAGTAGGAAGTGACTGGAAAACGATGAGTTGTTCATACTTCAGTAACAACAATGAAAAGGAAAAGAGGCACCAGAAAATACATAATGAGAAATAATCCATATGAGCGTCTACTTCACCTTGAATGAGTTTCTGTATTGTTTCCTTAGAGCCATGGTTCCCACACTGTACATGCAGAACACTCACCAGGGTATCTTAAACTCTGGAGGGAAATGCAGTGATCCTGGACATCTGTTGGGTACCACATAAACTAGGAGCTTGGGAGACTTCACAGTTTCAACATTAGGTTATGTTACATTTCTTTTGATCATATTTTAATAGACAAAACTGCTTGGTAAAGCAAATGATAAATGATAAAGCAAATGGTAACAACAGGTGAATTTGTGAATCTGTGTGCTCCTTGTACTATTTTATTTCTGCACTTTTTGTAAATTTGACATCATTTCTAAATTTAAAAGGAAAAAAAAAAAAAGGAGGGAGGGAGAAAGGAAGGGAAGGAAAGGAGAAAATACAGGCTATGGAGTCAGATGCCAAGGTTCAAATCTCACTTCTACTACTGACTGCCTGTTTCACCTTCAAAAAGTGACCTAACCTCTTGATGTTACAGTTTTTTCATTTATAAAACAGGAATGTCAATACTTACCTTATAAGGTCATTGTGAGGATTAAAAAGTACGTCTGACACGGTATCTGTTGCATATTAAGCACTCGTCAAAAACTAGCTAGTTTCATAAATAAAAGAAATAACAGTAACTGAAGCAGCAATAATTGAATCTTCCTATGAGTCAGGAGCTGTATTAAATATTTCATAACAATATTCTAAAGTAGTATTGAAATGAATAATATTTCATTTTCCAGATGAAAACCTAGAAAGACATCAGGGGCCAAGATTCAAACACTAATCAACCCGACTCCACACATAACCTCTTAACCATCCATTAACTATAAGAAGATTAAACAAGTTAACAAGTGGTGATGCTAAGATCGTGTTAAGTCTCTTTTTCGGTGAACTCTGTGTGCTTGACATTCGTCACCATGCTGTGGACCTCACTGCACAGTCTGGTGTCCAGAATTCAGCAAGTGTTCAATAAACACTTACAGAACTAAATTGGCCTGAATGAGATATAAAGCTATTTATTTCTTCTATGCCCATGCTTACACTGGGACAGCGGGAAGAGAGAAAAAAATCTTAAGAGACTAATGCCAAATATTGGTCTAAAATTAAATTGCCATGTTTTAAACGTTCCCTTGAATATGGCCAGTGGTGTCAAAAGATGCCCTGTAGTATAAGAAAGATCAATGAACTAGTAGGAGGCTGTGGGTCTAGATTTGGCTCAGCCATTTTTTAAGACTTTAAGCAAGTCTCTTCACCATCTGACCTCAATTTCCATATGAAAAAGTGAGGTTAAAACATTTATCTCTAAATATTAGAAGTGATATTCTAATCCTTAACCTTATATTACTTCTATAAATAACTTTCTAAATAAAATATACACAACACAATCAGATAGCAAGGCACATAAGAAGACAGCATGAATGAGAACCTGCAGAAAGAACAGATAACAGAAACAAATTCACAAAGACTTCAGATATTGTTATTATCAGACACAAACAATGAAACAGCTATATTTCTAGTAGTCAAGAAGATAAAAGCCAAGCTTAAAAATTTCAGCTAGGAGCTGGAAATTATACAGTGTGACATATCATATTTGAAACAAATAAAACAAACAGAAATTATATAACTGAAAAACACAATATCCAATATTAAGAAACTGGTGTTGAATTTAATAGCATATAAAACACAGCTGAAACAAAAATCAGTGAATTACAATGTAAGTCAAAAGAATCTGTCGAGGAGGGAGAGTACAGCTCAGTGACACAGTGCATGCTTAGTGTACACGAGATCTTGGGTTCAATCCCAAGTACCCCCATTAAAAAAATTAAACAAACAAACCTAATTACCTCCCCCCAAGACAAAACAAATTAAAAAAAAAAAAAAAAGAAATTGTCCAAATGAAATAAAATACACAAATGAGAAGGCAAAACATTAAAAAAAATACATAAGTCTAACATATGTTTAATTGGAGTTTCAAACGAAAAGAGGTAATGAGGAAGAAGAAATATTTAATGAAATAAAAGCTGAGAAGTTTTCAACCACCAATATAAAGTACCAATCCACAGATTTATGAAGCCCAAAAGTCCCATGGAGGAAAATAAAGGTAAGTTCACATCTAGACACATCAGAGCATAAAATCAAAGGGGGAGAAAAAGAAGCCAGAGAGGGGAAAGCAACAAATCACCCTAAAAGAAGCAACAAACAGCTGACTCTTCAACAATGGCATTTAAATTCAGGGGAATATCTTTAACACATTGATAGGATACAAACGCCAACCTAGAGTTTGATACCCAGCCAAAATATACATTTTCAAACAAACAAAAACTGAGAGTCTGCCATCAGACTCTGAAGAAAATTTTGAAAGGTGTTTTGGGGGCAGAAGGAGAATAATCCCTGATGGAGGGTCAAAAATACAAAAAGGAGTAGAGAATAAAATTTGTTTAAAATGTAGGTAAATCTAAATATTGACTGCCGAAAGCAGTAACGATACTGTCCTCACACTCGTTTATAGTTAATATGCACGATAAAAACAGCATGTGAGTTGGAAGGGGAAAATGGAGGTTAAGTTTCTAAAGTTTCTTTGCACAGTTAGAGGGTAAAAATATTTTAACTATTAGACTTTGATTAGTCAGGGATGCATGCAGTAATTTCTAGTGCAACCACTAAAAGAACAGAAAGAGTATATAATCCCAGCCTAACTGGAGGAAAAATAAGACCTATTATGGCTGTGAAAAATGAAAGAAGTGCAGAAAGAGAAGGAAGAGGAGTTGAAGAAGCTGGAAAGAGACTGATGACATAGACTGATGTCTAGATGATGACTGATGACACAGAATCCTAGAGGCGACATTAAGGATTTTGATTTTCATGCTAGAAGTAATGAGACATCATGCATGGCACCTACGCAGTAGCGATCTACATTCTGTAGACTTCTTTGGCTATCGTGTGAAGAACAGGCTTAATGGAGGGAGAGAGGATTTTACCACTACTGTCAGGGCAATTTCCAGAGCACTGCCCCTTCAATCAAATAATTTTTTAAAAGACACTATCATCTTACCTAAAAAGGTTTAACAATGAATAAAAAGCTAGAAAATAAAATTCAGTCTTTTGGCTTTAATTTTTAAGATTTACCTTGTAAGTTAATTGTCTTTGGAGCTATTTTAATTAGCATTTCAAACCTTTCAAATAGGCAGCCTTCATTTCTTTGTTCTTTGATGCTCCCAGAACATATTATTCTGTCTAAATATTTAACTCTGACAGATCATAGGTCATCTATATATAATCTAATTGCAACCAAAGCATGAAGACCTTTTAAACTCATGTTTGTTTGAGACTAGACCGTTTGAAATTTTAATTGAGTGATTCTAATATTATTAAATGTCATTAACCTCAGAAGCTGTTCAGGAAGTCACTTGGGTTTGGAGAGGAGTAAAAAGTGAGTCTTTCATGTTCAAATTAAGCCTGAATTCACTTGCACAAAAAAAGCATTTATATAAGAAAAGGTAGCCCATCCTTAATTACCTTTTTGGCATAATTTATTTTTATTGTGATACATATAATTCACATACCATAAGGTATACAACTCAGTGGTTTTTAGCACAGTCACAAAGTTGTACAACCAACACCACTATAGAAAACCAGAACATTTTCACCACCCCAAAAAGAAATCCCATCCTATTAGCAGTCATTTCTCCCGGAGTCTGCTCTTCCAGCTCCTGGCAACCACCAAACTACTTTCTGTCTCTAAGGATACACCTATTCTTGCCATTTCATATAAGTGTAATCATACAACATGTGACCTATTGTGTCTGGATTTTTCACCTAGAATAATGCTTTCAAGGTTCATCCATGTCCACTTTTTTAAAAAGCATTTTTAACAGAGAATTTGGAAAACTAGGTAGAACAGTAAAATAAACCTGTAAGTATCTATCACGTAGCCTCGACAACCCTCAGCCCATCCATACATCCATACATACACTTCTTACCTCATGGTATTTTGAATCAAATCCCAGACACTACATTATTTCAGAAATGACGTATCAAAATGATTGCTACTCATAACACTGGCCTTCTAATTAGCATTTTTTCCTTTTAGTGGTCTACCTCCACCAAAAACTGAATTTTTCCTTTGCTAGGCATTATTTACTTAAGAAATACATTGAACTCTGGTACTTGTTCTGTCTAACAAAAATACTAAAGAGGAAAAAGGAAAATCAAAATCCCAGAAACACTGCTAAGAGGCTAAGATTTAGTATTATTTAAAATTTGATAAATACCTCAATATTTCTTCAAACAGTCAGAAACACTCATAGGGGTTTTAGCTTTCCCTTGTCATTCTGGGAAAGGACTAGAGGTTATTACAAGAGTGTTTTATTTTGTTCGCAGTATGCACCAATTACAAACCAGAAAGCATTTCCAGTGCCTTGGCGAGGTCTAAAAACAAAGCACTCTCACACAGAAAAGAAAATTTATGAGCCCAACAGACAGAACTCAGGGCCTTCTTAACATTTGCTTTAGGAAAGGTGGCAAACAAGTAGATCTTCACTGTAATAAGGTGAAGGGAAAATAAAAAGAGAAGAAAGGAGCAGGAAGGACAAGGTGACAGAAGAATGCATATTTAAGTTACTCTTACCTTTTTGTGAGCTATCAGGAGGCAGTTGGAATGTTCATGTTCACAAGCAATTTCATAGTCGGGGATCAGTTCCACCAGCTCACAGACAAAGCGTGCCACTTCCTCATGCCAGGGCACATTGGCCATGGTAAGACTGCTTGCTGAACTCTCTCCACAGTAGGTAACGCCCTGTGGAAACATCACAACGGTTAGAGGCAGTTGCAGACCTATTTACATGTCATAGAGTAAGAGTTCCAGAGCCAGAAAGGCTTCTAGAGGTCATCTAATCCAGTCCAGTCCAATCCGATCCAATCCAGTCTGTCCAGTCCAATCCAACCCAACCCAACCCAGTCCAATCCAATCCATACTTTAAAGTGAAGAAAGTAATACAAAGATGATATAATTTGCTCAGGAACTCATATACGAAGTGAGTGACAAAGACCACCTTGGCGCTCCCAGGCTGACACCCTCTGCACCCCGTAACAAGGCTGGGGCTCGGGTACCTGTGCTTTGTGCTATGTCACCATCTGTGCTATCTAGTCACAATAAAATATCTGAACCAGTAACATACCTTTCCATCCAGATTCATGCGTGCATTATAACAGATTAATTCTCAGGGGATTATAATCCCCTAGTACAATAATGGAGCCATAGTAGATACCCATAAAAATTCAATGAATAATTTATTCACTGGTAAAATAAAATGAGCTCCCATTCTCTAGTACAGTTTAAATTTGAGGTTGGTAAGTTTCTATAAAGGGCCAGATACGGGTCCCATTAGAATTATTTAAGGAGATCACCTTGTAATGCATTTTTTATGTGGATATGAATAAAAACAGAATCGTGCCAAAATGAAAATACAACTGTAGGTACACATATATATACCTTTACACACATGCACATGTATATACATGTATCTACCTCTACAGAAATTCCCATTCAGTACAAATGCAGTAAGATAAATTGGTTTCTAACTCTTTTGAATGCTACCTGTCAGCCCAGGCATACAAGACCCAAGAGTTTCACAACTAAGTTCTCTAAGTTACATAGTGATAAGTGATTAATGACTGATTTTCTAATAATAAGGGATATCTAAACTTTGTAGGCTTTCTAAATACCTAAGAGATCAAACCTTCTTAACAAAGGATTTGAACATTCTAGATACGCTGCTACTGTAGGGAATAACTAAAACAGAAAGACACGTGCACATAGGCATACACACACACACACACACACACACACACACACACACGGACACGGACACGGACACGGACACACAGGTTGGAGGGAGTAGAGTGACATTAAATGAAAAGCCCACAAATGAGTACTGCAGAGTGACCCTGACTCTACAGATGGCAGGGCCGGGAGGTGGCCAAAAACTCAGATAAGTTCTGCAAATGAGCCTCTACTCCAGATGGCTGTTCCAAAAGACTACTGGTATACTACACTGAGATGACCTTGGCTGAACATAAACCATAGGTGACCCGCCTTAAGTACAATAAACAAGAGAATCTTCTCTATCAGCCCAGTGATTTACAGAATTCATTAAACTGAGTTTGAGTTTTAGCTGAAAAAAAGAGCAAATAATAGTTTAAAACATTCTTTAAGAAAACCTGGCCGAAAGATTGTATTAAACCCACCCAAATGTATTAGAAAAATCATGAAAATAATTTATTCATAAGTCAAATTAGTCATAAAAATGAACTTCACTTTAAACACTGTGTATGATGTATGAATTATATGAACAACCATGTAGATAGTAGATAATTCAAGGGAATTTATTTTTAGTACTTAAAAAGTTAGTTCATTGAAGCAAAGGTTTTAGGTAACATCTTATATTCATGATAACAGCTTTGGGAAATACTTTAATATTTATTATTCAGCAATAATAAATTGTGAAAAATTAAGGAGAGATTTTGTTTGGAAAGGAAATGAGAGAATGAACGCCATAGTTCTTCACTATGTCTTTACATAATACTATTCTATACATTTGCACCATGCTATATTTATAGTTAAAGTATTTTCATGTAAAAATTCTCATTTTAACCAGACAAAATTCTCTGGGTAACTTCCTAAGCCAACGTCAGAGCCTGAGCCGTCACCTGACAGAAATGTGATGCGTAGACACTGGCCTCAGGGAACTGGTCTACAAGTCACCTCCGGAACCCCCGAGCCCTCCCTCAGTCTGGCGCCCCAGCCCCGCTCTCCAGGGCTCCCCTCTCTGCTTGGGCGGCGTCACTTCATCCTACCCTCGAGCCTACTGATCACTTGCCTTGACTTTATTCTTGATCACATTTGCCCCTGAATTGTCTAAAAACGTTTCATTTTCCCTCATATCGTAGCCGTCTGCCACCTTCTCATCCCTCACTCACACCTCATTTCATCACCAACTCCAAGTTCTTTGGGGGGAAAATGGAAACTATGTGGCAACGGAAAGCACTCCCTTAGAATCCTTAGGCTGAGGAGTGACAAGCAGAGACTCAAAGAAAGTTCCTGAAGAACAGGACACTGATGCATCTTCGAGTTTCCGTTGAACAGCATGACCCACACCAGCACACTGGTGACTCTCGGGTGGACACTCTGCTCTAGGAGATGTGGGCCATAAGGCCTTTTCTACTGGCTGCTTAGAAAGCTTACCTGGGGATTCTAAGTCTGTGGGAAGAGCAGTATTTCGGCTCTTGACATTGTAATTAAACTGACTGGGTGTCAAAAGACTCCTGACATCACTGTTTTTGTCCCCTACTGTTTGATGAGAAAAGAAATGTTGCCTTCATGACTGCACCGATACATGTCACTCCTTTCTGCCCCCACAAAACTAGCCCACGTTTCTTTCTTAGCACAGCACACGAGGCCTTCTCACTGGACTGCCCCCCTCAGCATCCAGCCTTTACCTGGCTAAATGCTCTATCATGTCTTTAATCTTCGGTCAGGAAGCCCTGTCTCATCTGACCCCAATCTCATCACACCCTGTGCATATCTCTTATCAGACAACTGCTAGTACAATGTGCCTAAATTCTGAGCTCTCAGAAGGCAGGGGCTGTGCCCTGTTCTCTTCTATACCCCCAACCAATCTACCCTGGATGACCCAAAGATCAAGCCACATCTTCTTCTAAGACATTAAACTCCAGAACACTTTTTGGATCTAATATAAAATTTCATTCATATTTTTCAGGGCTTTTCTACTCTTTAATGATTATGAACCAACTGATAAACACTGGCTAGGCATTGCAACACATGAACAATGAGTAATTTTCCTTACTTTTGTGTGAAGAAAAGAGTGAGGCTATGCTAAGACACTTGTTTTGTAAGATGCCTTCTGCAAGAACTGAGCTCCGTAGACAGTCACAGCGCTGATGGGAAGAGAGTTTTAAATCATTTGACAACAAATAATTACTGAGCACTTACTCTTCTCAAGGTGCAATGCAAGGCAGAGAATACAAAGACAGTATTTCATGTACAAATGGATTGTGTTATGAAAGTTTTTCAATAAGGCAGATGTTTATAACACGAAACACACTCTCACAAACAAGTAAGCAAATAATGACAGTTAATATTCCCAGGCTAGCAAATACAGGCTTATTTAGGCCTAATGAAGCTAAAGTACATGTTAATTTACAGGGGATGTAACAGAGAAATATTTTACAAGACTAGCAGTGAATGAAAAGAGAAAATCAATACAATTTTAAAAATTAGCTTCTATTGATTTATTTTAAATAAATGTGCTTGATGAAAAGTGATCTAAACATTTACTGAATCCAGGCATATGTTAACCCACTGAATTCTCAAAACAAACCTATTAAGTTGATATTATTATACTACTGCTAATACTGAGGAAATATGGAGTCAAGGAGAGTACGTCACCTGTCCCAGGCTACATCAGTACACTTCAGGAATGTACCGAAGTTTACACACCTTCCCCACCGGAGATGATGCCGAGCCCCCTGCACCTTCCACGTACACACCCCGTCCCAGAAACACAGGCAAAGGATAAACAGTGTTGTGTTTGCTTCTGCAGAGACCCCCAGGTACCAACTTGTATTATCAATTTCACACCTTCCGGGCATTTATGTGACCTGGAGGTACTATTTAATTTTAACACCAACCCCTTTTGAGGGTTAGGCCCTGAGAGACTTTTTCTTTTGACCAAGAGCACAGGTAAGGGATAAACCTCCAAGTGCCAGCTGTGTCAGTGGGTGAATTTTTTCCTAATTTGTCCTTTCACTAAAAGTGGAAGGGCCTAGTCTTCTGCCTTTTTACCCAAGTCCTGTCCCTACTAGAGCTGTGGAATACCACCGGGGCAGTCTCTCTCCTCCTAGCCCCTAAGGAATTCCCTTACAGACTTGACAGATTGACTATCCTCGCAACAGTATGGTCATCATAACATTTACTTCTAAGTGTTCATTTTTGGAGGAATCTGAGGTTATCTCAGGCTGCCATACTGCAAACTCTTACCAAATGTTTTTATGGAGAGGATTTATTATTATTATTTTTAAAACTCTCCATTTTAGAAAATTTTAACTTTAATTAGTAAGACAACAGCAACAAAAAGTTGCCTTTTCAGACATCGGTTTAACCCTACTGAGCAGGAAAGCACACCTTCTCCATTTACTCATTTCACTTCAATCATTTGAATCATAGAAGAAATGCATGCTCACTGCAGTAAGTCATACAACACAGAAATATAAAAAGTATAAGCCTTTTCTTCTCCTTCTCCCAAATAAAACACTAACAATCTGATATATATCTTTCCACACTTTTCTTATATAAATATATCTAAACATACACTGTTAAACATTTAATCAAATAATAAATATTATTCTATAGCTTGCTTTGTTTCTTAACAGTACACTATTTTCTATAAACATCCCTTTTCCTACTTCAGTTTAAGAGGAAGATACTTTATTTACTTGCTGGACAAGTGAGAGCTGAATTTAATAAACTACATGATCCAGTCCTCAAAGGCCCCGGTACTTGACGTCACAGGTTTTCCACATGAGACAAGATGATCGTCACCACGTTTTCCCCTGACACAACGCAGACTGTTATCTAACACATTACATTTTATAATTTAAATAAGACATTTTAAAATTATGATTAGATTGTACATTCCCCCGAGAACTTTTCAATAAAACAATCTCTCACCATAGTTCATTTTACTTCTGTACACTTTGCCTTGTTCAATAAGACATCCATTTCCCTAATAGCATATCCAGACTTAGATACAAAAAATCTCTATGAGGCTTTGACGAGCTCTGGCACATGGAGAGAGCTCAAAAATACTTGTTGAATGCGGGGATAAAATAGCAAAATGGAAATCTCATTTGAAAGAAACTATGTCTTTGTTATAACGTCTGAACTAGAGACAGAAGGCTTCATCCATTTTCTCCGTATATTAATAGTTTGCCTAACTAAAAACATCCATCAGAGAATAACATTGTTTACAAAGTAGCCATCTTCCTTTCAAAAATAACTTTGGTTGATTCTTTTCAGACTATAGAATATCTTGCTCATTGTAGAAAATATGACTGCAAAGAAAGAAGGAAGGAAGGAAAAGGTGATCCAGCCAACTCGCTTTATAACAGAGGTTTCACTGCAACACAATTTGAAGCAGCATTCTTTAATAGCTAAATCATAAATTAAAACATCACTCACCACTCCCTGACGTTGGTAAGATTTTCTCAAGTCAACAGATACATTTAAGATGTGGTTTGTATCTCTGCATTATTTGAGCTCTTGCCAAAAGCAGCCTTTTGAAATTAAGAGTAGTTTCAAAAGAAAAGAGTGTCTCTGACTTGACTGGAGACTGCTGCGCATTCACACAGCAATATTTCATCTGTCCCCATGTCCCCAGCCCTCCCAGAGCTCAGTAACACAGAAAGCTGAACTTACTAAAAACAGCTATAAAACTGAAATTTCCTCTGATATGACGTACAGTACATCCAGCTTCATAAACATAAACTGAAGAGTGGAGCTTTGAGAGACTGGATGAATTTTCTGGTCACTCTCTCTTATTTTGTACATTCTTAGTTATCTCCGAAAGCCATTATTTGCCTCTTTAACACTCCATAGCTTGAACTACCATCTCATGCTGGTGACCTCCAAATCATCGCTGCCAAGCCTGTCTCATCCCCAGAACTCCAAGCTATATAATTTATGGCCTGTCTGAACTGACACTTGGACATTTAAAAGATATCTCAAATTATTAAGGCCAACATAGAATTCCTGAAATTACTTCCCAGACTTGTCTCCCTCCTCCACTGGTCTTTTCCATCTCAGCAAACTGTTCCACATCCACACGACTGCTTTGGCCAAAAACCCAGGAGCTATTCTTGACTTCTTTTGTTCTCTCACTCCTACACGTCATCTAGCGGCAAGTTCTGTTGGATCTATTGCCAAAGGCCAGCCCAAATGCACTCACTTGTCTCCAGCCATATACCACTGAACTTCCCCAAAACAAGTCATCGCATCTCCTGCTTAGATTCAGCAATCATTTTGTACTGACCCACCTACTTCTACTACTGCCCGCTATAATCCATTCAGGATGACAGCAGGGTGCTCTTTTAAACTCATAAATCAGATCACATCACTCTTCAGCTTAAAGTGCTTTCCTAGTACACCCAGGATTAAAACAAAGCTCCTCAATAGGGAGCAGGGTATAGATCAGTGGTAGAGTGCATGCTTTCTATGCACAAGGTCCTAGGTTCAATCCCCAGTACCTCCTTTAAAAAAAAAAAAATTTTTTTTTAAAAGAAAGATCTCAAATCAATACCTGAAACTTTGACCTTAAGAAACTAGAAAAAGAGCAAACTCAACCTAAAGCAAGAAGAAAGAAGGAAATAATGATCAGAGTGGGAATTAATGGAAGACAGAAAAGAAAAACAACAGGAAAAAAAAAAGCTTATTAAATTTAGTATAAAGTCCAATTCTCTTATCCTTGCTGGAAAGGCCTAACAAAATCTGGCCCCAGCACACCTCTCTGGTTCATCTTGTACTGTGGCCAACTCCAACCACCCCGCAGAGATCACACAGGACCTCTGTACACCAGCTCTGCCATCTGCCCGGAAAGCTCCGACCCCAAGCCTCTGCATGTTGTGCTGCTTCTTACTACATAGGTATCAAGTTTTAAGAGACACCTCCTCAGAGAAGCCTTCCTGCTTATGAAATCCAAACAGCCAACCACAATATCTAGCAGTGCATTTACCTTTTGACACATCAGGCCGCTTACAAGAACCTATCCTAAAGGAACACTGGCAAAAATATAACGGAGACAGCCAGACGTCACATGCTTCCTGCTCGAAGCAGACACTACCACCAAAGAAACAGCCTTGAAATGCAAACACACACACACACACACACACACACACACACACACACACACACCCCTAATCAATCTTCTTCTGATCTAACCACTAAACCACAAGAAATTATAAGGGGCAGAGGAACATACAATCAGAAAAACCTAAAATAAAAATATAGGGAAATAACCAGAGTAAGTAGTCCATGTTCTTCAACAAAATAAATGACAAGGAGGTTAAAATAAACACGTGGAAGAGGACTAATAGATTTTTTTAAAATTCAAGAGAGAAGTAATCCAACTATGACCATTACTTGAACCCAGATTAAAAAATACGTTAGACAATTGGCTTAAGAAGAGGTAGTGTGTGTCTGTATATATACATATACACACACAATGGAATATTATATATAAAATATACAATGGAATATATATTTCATTATTAATATATTGTATATTATTTATTATAATATTATCTTAATACATTAATAGTGGAATATATAGATGCTATATATAATGGAATATTACTCAGCCATAAAAAGAATGAAGTATTACCATTTGCAGCAACATGGGTGGACCTAGAGAATATCACACTAAGTGAAGTAAGTCAGATAAAGACAAATATCACATAATATCACCTATATGTGGAACCTAAAAAAATGATACAAATGAACTTATTTACAAAACAGAAACAGACTCACAGACATAAAAAATAAACTTACAGTTACCAAAGGGGAAAGGGAGGAGGGGCGGGATAAATTAGGAGGATGAGATTAACAGACACAAACTACTATACAAAAAATAGATAAGAAACAAGGATTTACTTATAGCACAAGGAACCATATTAAGTATCTTGTAATAACCTGTAATGGGAAATAATCTGAAAAAATATATATACAACTGAATCACTTTGCTGCATACCTGAAACTAACACAGTAATATAAATCAACCTTACTTCAATTAAAAAAAAATAAACTGTTAAAATAATTGGTCAATTTTGAAATCTTTCATGTTGCAATACTTAAGAGATTATTGTTAAAATTGTTTAGTTGTGAGAAGAGTATTCTGAGTAAGTGTTTAAAATAAGTGCATATCTTTTATGAATATATACTGAAACAGTTATGGATGAATAGAATAATGTGGGGGTTTGCTTCAAAATAATAGGGTATGGGCAGAGAAAATGGGTAGGGGTATAGCTGAAACACGGATGGATAATTTTTGAAGCTGGGTGATGGATGGATGGACAGGTTCATTAGCTCAGTCTCTCTACTTCTTCTATCTATTTGAAGTTTTCCACAGTAAGTTTATTTAAAAGCCAACCGACTACTCACTACAGTAGTATTTTATTTCTCAGCATAGTAAAGTTACTACGTAGTTTTTCATTATTCATTTTGTGTTGACAGTCTACCTCTCACTAAAATACAAGCTCTGTGAGAGCAAATGCTTAGTCGTTACTGCTCTTATCCCCAGTGCCTACAACAGCGCCAGGACCCTGATTAGTATTTCTGAACAAATAGACAAAACATCTGGAGCCCCCTGCAGAGCTCTAGAAGACTGTAACTCCGTCGCGGTCAACCGTGCACCGTGGGAAGCGTTCCGGCACTGGCCAGCAGGGGCTTACCTTCACTTCGATGAAGTCAGGGCTCCCCAGGGACACCAGCTCGGCATAGGCCTGGAGTTCATCCACGTTCCATGCCTTCACAAGCGTCAGTCTGTAGACAGTCCGTTGTTGCTAAAACAGAGGAAAAGCCGGCTTTGTTTTTACCACCAAGGGAGATTTTCAAACTTCTTCAACTCATAGAGGATCCAGGTAAGGTGAAATACTGCATGAACTTCTATACGTCAAAGTTACATTTAGTGGAAAGATTTTTTTTTAAGTGTAAACAACGTCATAAGATTCCCAGAAGCCTTCTAATGGCACAGATATTGGCATATTTCTTTTCTCTCATAGTTTCTAATATTAGATAAGATACCCCAGGAGTTTCTTGACAAATACACTGAATTCAATTTAGTTAAGAATAGTAAATTGACCAAATAGTTTTAGACTCTCGAAAATTAATTCAAATAACCTTCAGGCTTTCAAGTATCAATCACTCAAGTTGTTCACAGTAAGAATTTCTAATTACTCGTCCTCTTTCCTGAATTCCCATTATTTCATGATCTCATGTTGGCAGAAAAGGCACATTTATGAACTCTCAATGTTGCCATTTGTTTACCATGTAAGCAAAGGAGGTACTGGTTTTCTGAAAAGCAATTAGACCCTTTGACTTTATAGCTCCCTTCCAGGACCCTAGACAAATTATTAAAAGTTCAAAGATTTATTCAAACATCTCAGAATAACATGATTAATGGTAGCTTAAAATCTAAAGCAAGAGTAAGGGCAGGACCTGTGACCTTCTATAATTAATAGAATATGGCAAAGGTGATATGATGCCTGTGGTTATGTGTACATGATTATATCCATCTGTAGCAAATTCCCAAGTAATACCCTTACTGCTAAACCTCAAATCATACTCGAAATACTCAAGAGAAAAACAAAGTGAAGTGAGAGATGAACAAAATGAAACCAGTTTCTACATGCAACCCAATGTTCACAGCAACATTCTTTACAATTGCCAAGATACAGAAGCAACCTAAGTGACCATCAACAGGTGTATAGATTAAAAAGATGTGGCATATATAGAATGGAATACTACAAGGCCATAAAAAAGAGTGAAATTTTGCCATCTGCAACAACATGGACAGACTTGGAGGGTATAATGCTAAGCAGAAATATGGGAGAAAGACATATACTATATGATACCACTTACATCGGGAACCTGAAAAAATACAAAAAACTAGTGAATATAACAAAAAAAGAAAGACTCACAGATATAGAGAACAAACTAGTAGTTACCAGTGAGGAGAGGGAAGGAGGAAGGGGCAAGGTAGGAGTAGACGATTAAGTACAAACTATTATGGATAACATAAGCTACCAGGATATATTATACAACACAGGGAATATAGCCAACGTTTTATAATAACTATAAATTAAAATTTGCAAGTCACTTTACTGTACAGCTGTAACTTACATAATATTGTATATCAACTACACTTCAGTTAAAACAAAAGAACCACTGTCTCTACTTTTGCTTATGTTTGAAGATAACAAGGAGATTTTTAACAAGCAGTATTAGGCAGCCATTCCAGAAAATGTACTCAAAAATTATTTTTAAAATGCAGTATATAAATGCATGAGAAGACAGGAATCTCCCGTATTCCCTTTACATAGCTAGAATTCAACCAATGCCAAAACCTAACAATGGTAGAGAACTGCAGACCAACCTCACTTGCACTCATGTATGCAAAAACCTTATAGAAATTCTAGCAAATAAAATTGAGCCTTATGTTAAAAATTCTAGGAATGCAAAGATGATTCAATATTATGCTGTACAGTAATGCAATTCATCAAATTAATACCTCAACACAGAAAAGTCATGTGATCATCTTATAGCTACACAAAGGCATTTGATATAATTTAAAAGCCATCCCTGATTTTAAAACAAAACAGAAAAAAACAACTGAAAAACCATTTGGTAAATGCAAAAATTAAAAAACGTATCCTTAAAATAAAGAAAACACTCTCCAGTCAATAGTCCATGCCATTCTTAAAGGTTTAAAAGCCAGAGGCATTCCCATTTAAACAAACAGCAGACTGTACATTCTATTCTTTTTGTAAGCACTTCCCTGAAAGTTAAAATCAAAGCAATAAGGCAAGAACAAGAATAATTGGATAGTGTATAAAAAAAAAAAACAATTATTTGCAAACGATATAGCTAGCTTCTTGGAAACCTAGGAAAATCAACAAAAAAATCAGATTAAATAAAACTGGCCAGCTACCAACTAAAAATATAAAAATGAGCAGCTTTCCTAACATAGAGTAGTGAGATACATGCGGACTCCGGGGCCAGGATGAATCCCAGACCACATACTACCCAACTTTAACTCTCTGTCTCAGTTTCTCCATGTGCAAAATGGGGGTTTTACACAGGATTAAAAATGTCATCTAAGTAAGTAACACTTAGAGCCAAGCCAGCAGCAGTAAGTCATACCAAGCATTAGCTACTATATGCCATATACACGCTACATATATACCATACGTACAACTACAAAATACAAGGCAAAGAAAATTCTACTTACAACTGTAAGATACATCTATGAAATACCTAATGATTAACTTACTAAACAACACAAAACAGTGAAAAAAGTAAACTTTTCTGAGACCGTAACAAAAACTCACCTACATGGAGAGCCATGATGGATTTCTACATATAACGTAATTCCCCTGGGAGCTTAAAATTCCTCTGAGCAAATAAACTGGCAATGAGGCCAACAAAACAACACCAAGGGTTAGCAGTGCGTCAGCCCTTGCCATGTGCCAGCTGTTGTTCTAAGTGCTTAATATCTTAGCAAAGATTCCAATATGTGTCTCATCTTTGCAACAAATTACACAAAATAGGTTTGATTATTATCTTCACATTATAGGTATGAAATTGAGGGCTAGCGCTGTTAAATAAATATCCCAAAGTTATACAGCTGGAAAGTGGCAAAGCTGGGATCTGAACCCAAGCACTACGAATCCAGGGCTGACTCTATCTCACTTTGCTAAACCTTTTCAAATTGTGAAATAAACATTCAAAGAGAAATGTACATAAAACATGAATCATAATCAAGGGATTGACACAAAGAAAATACACATTATCCAGTCACCATCCGTGCCCCTTGCCTCAAAGGTATCTAATATCCTACTCTAGCATCAAAGTTTAGATTTTTGCTTATGTTTGAAATTCACATAAATGGAACCACATATTCTTTTGTTTCTTGCTTCTGTCATACAACACAGTGTTTATAAAAATTTACCCATGTTGCTGCACGCTGAGATTTGTTCATTTTCTTTGTTATCTACTATTCCATTATATGAATATACAGCAATTTACTCAACCATTCCCCCACTGATTGACATCTGGATTGTTTCCACTTTTCAGATATTTATTATAAAACAATGCTGTTATCATAATGCTAGAGTTTAGCTTTTCCTGTCTGAGGAAACTGCATAAAATGCTATTATGGGATAAAGAAGTTATGGTATATTTATACAATGGAATACTACTCAGCCATAAAAAATAATAAAACAATGCCATTTGCAGCACCATGAGTGGACCTGAAGATTGTCATTCTAAGTGAAGTAAGCCAGAGAGAGAAAGAAAAATACCATATTATATCACTTACATGTGGAATCTTAAAAAAAGAAAAAAAAAGACAAACTTATTTACAAAACAGAAACATCCTGGCAATGAACTGAGCCTTTGAGGGATGCACTAGACCTTAGCCTGAGTCTGAGCGCCATCTGTATGGCTCACCAGCAGACAATCATTTTTAGGCAATAATCATTTACATAACGATCACATATTTGTGCTAATATCTAATGAAAATGTTTTTGAATTTGTATTATTAAAAGTAATTTATATCAGAGAAATAAACAGATTCACAGACATAGAAAACAAACTTATGGTTACAGGGGAAGGGGTGGGAAGGGATAAATAAATTGGGAGTTTGAGATTTGCAGATACCAACTACTATACACGAAACAGATAAACAACAAGTTCATACTGTACAGCACAGGGAACTATATTCAACATCTTGTAGTAACTTATGGTGAAAAAGAATATGAAAACGAATATATATATATATTCATGTATGACTGAAGCATTGTGCTATACGTCAGAAACTGACACAACATTGTAAAAGGACTATAATTCAATAAAAAACATACATAAAAACGCTATTCTGTCTGGCTTCTTTCACCGAATCTGAGGTGAGATTACCCACATGGCTGACTGCCGCTGCAGGCATGTTTTCACTGCCCTTTGGTGCTCTAGTGTATGAAAAACTAGCAGTGAAAGTGGTTGCTGGCTGGCTGGTTTTTCCTGTTCGGGTCTCTTACAAAACAGCCCTGCGATGTCTGTTACTGCACTTGACTCCTGATGCACAGAAGCACAAGTTTCCTGGACGCTCCTAATAGTGGAAATGCTGGGTCACGGGATGTGAAGATATTGCCAGGCTGGTTTCCAAACTTATTTTTGCACACTCCCACCTGCAGTGGATCAGAGTTCCAGCTGTTTCTCTTCTTCACCAACACCTGCTGTTAGTCTTTTCAATTTTTGCCACTCTTGCATTGTTCTAGCTTGTATTTGCCTGATTACTAACGGAGCTGAGTATGTTTCTAGCCATTTTGACCTCTACTTTTCTGAGGTACTTGCTCAAGTGTTTTGAATATTTCTCTATTGGGATAGCTGTCTTTTTCTACTGGGTTGTTTTCTGTTGTTTTTTTCCCCCAAAATTCTTTCTTTATTCTGGCTGTAAGAGCTCTATTATAATTGTATTAGAAATATTTTAATCCACTTTATGGCTTTCCTTTTTACTTTCTTTGTATCTTTTTGATCAACAGAAATAATCAATTTTAGTACATTCACCTTTTTATCTATAGTATACTAATGTTTAGACTGTTAAAAACAAAGAGAAGCAGTACGGGGTTACTGAAAAAGAAATGTCATTACAGGTTTTATTTGATTAGATTTTATTTCAAATTATCAATTTCACATTCTGAGTTTCTCTGTGTCTGCAGGGAGACTGCTCACTGGGATGGTTTTGGAGACTTTAAAGTCTGCTTAAAATTAGGTAAAGCAGTTCCTAAAAGTCTATGGGAAAAAGTTGGGTTAAATTAAAACAAAAATTGAGTGCAGATGTTGCTTCAGAGGTGCGAGCTGGAATTTCCTTTGCAAAGGACATATTAACATTTTATTTTATCCTTCTTTTAGATAAAAAAAAAAAAGGAAAAACTGGAGGACAAACTGGATTGTAGTCATTTATTTTGAATAAAACCTTATTTTTTAGTTTGGGGATTCAGTAGGTAACTTTAATTTGCACAGGATCTAGATTGGTTACTACTGCAGGATTTTCTGAGTGTGGTCTATTACCTAGTAGGGACAGGGGTGGTGCAACAGTATGGAATACATAACTGAGGATGAAGGCAACCAGTTCAGGCAAACAGTTTAGCTAATTGCTGTTCAAGCTACAATGTAATTTGTAAAATGCCACAGTGTGATTAATAAAAAATATCAAGTAGTTGGCATGTTATAATTTCATCTATTGTCTAATTTGAGAGTCTAGGATTCCCCCCCCCCCGCCAATGGTGGGCACAAAAATAAGAATATTGAGGGGGGAGGGTACCTGAAAGTAACATCACATGGAATGTGCAGCTGGGCTGTGGGGCAAGAGACCTAGATGTTAGCCTCTAAGATTAGGTCAGATCTTTGTGACAGACTTTAAAATTGGGTTTTAACTTATGTTTATTTCTTAGAGGAAAGCAATGCATGGACTGAAAATACATGAAATGAAAATTGAGGTGAAAATTCCAAAGGTAAATGTTAAATGCTTATCAAAGGGAACTGAAGGAAAAAAGGATTAAGTGCAAAGTAGAAAAGGCCTGAGCAGTTAGGAAGGATGAGAGGAAAGAGGGGAAAGTATAAGATGAGGAAAAGAGTACAGAGTAGCAATTAAGCTACAGGCTCTGGCGTCAACTGTGAATTTAGGTCTGCTTGCTATGCCTCAAAAATAGGAAGGTAACAGTATCTGCATCTCATAGCATTTTTACAAAATTAAAAGAACTAAAGCAAATAAAGAATTCAGACCACAGCCTGGCAGATAGAAGAGTACAAATAAATTTCATCTACCACCATCACTACCACCAGCTGCAGCGCCACAGATTTATTTGTTCACACAAGCATCAACTCCACCAACCGTGACTGGTTCCCTCTGCACGCCAGACATAATGATAGGTGCTAAAGATATAGCGGTGAACAAAGCAACCAAGGTGCTGACTGATGTGTAATGTACATTCTACTCTAGTAAATGAACAAAACCAGAGGCAGAAAAGAAATTGGCAACAATGGTAATACCAAAAGAGAAGAGGAGCCAGGAAACCAGTGAGGTAAGACTCCACCACTCCTGCCTGTCTCCTCAATCTATAAAAACCAATTGAATATTGACCAAATCATATACCTGTCAAAAGATTAAATCTAAATTCCTTATAACAAAAACAACTTAAAATTGAAACAATACCTCGCTGATGACCACTGCTTCTAAAAGCAAAGGAACATTTATTCCCTCTACTAGAAATTGAGCAATGAATCTAAGTCCTTTAGAAAATCTATCTCTTCTTAAAATGGCTTTAGTTAACTATTTTATACTGTTCATGGGAGACAAAACAAAATGTGTCAATCTGATAGGTGAAACAAGCAAAGAATGAGAAAATAAATTCAGAGACATAACTCATGATGCAGCCAGATGAAGTATTTGTTATATTCAAACAAGATAAGCAGGAAAACTTACAGAATTACCCCCAAAATAAATCAACCAAGTAACCACAACAATTTATACCTAAATAAACAATTGAATATTCAGATCAAGGAAAGAGGGCAAAGACAATGTTATAATACTCAGTGAAGAAAATCCAACAGAAAAAGAAATCATAACAGGAAACACATCAAGCCATTAACAGTGCCTACTTCTGATCAGATGTAAGAGAAAGGTTATAGGTATTTATCTGCATTTCTCTTTAGAGACCTGTAGGACACCATGAAGTGTACCAGCATACGCCTTACGGAAGTCTCAGAAAGAGAAGAGAGAGAAAATGGGAAAAATAATATTTGAAAACAGAGTGGCCAAAAACTTCCAAAATCTGATGAAAAACATGAATTTATATATTGAAGAAGTTCAATGGACTCCAATTAGAATAAACTTAAAGAGCTGCACACTGAGACATATTATACTCAAAGTGTCAGAAGACAAAGACAAAGAGAATCTTGAAAGCATCAAGACGGACGTCATGTACAGGGATTCTCAGTGAGATGAGAGCCAACATCTCATCATCAACCATAATAGTCAGGAGACAGTGGGATGACATATTTAAATTGCTGAAAGATAAAACTATTAAGGGGTGAGGGTAATAGCTCAGTGTTAGAGCACATACTTAACATGCACAAGGTCCTGGGTTCAATACCTAGTACCTCCATTTAAAAAAAATTTTTTTAATTAAAAAAAAAAACTATCAACCAAGAATTCTACATCTGGCAAAATGATACTTCAAAAGTAAAGGAGAAACTAAGTCATTTCCAGTTAAACAGAAGCTCCGGGAGTTCCTCATTAGCAGACCTGCCTTAAAGGGAATGCTAAAGGGAGTCCTTCAGGATGATGTAAATGGACACCAGACAGCAACCTGAAAACATATGAATAAAGAACTGTGATAAAGGCAACTAAACAGGTAAATATAAAAGTCAGTATTTATTCTATTTTTGGTTTGTAACTCCTCTTTTTGTTTCCTATGTGATTCAAAAGACATATACATAAAACAATAATTATAATTCTATGTTAATGGGCATGCAATGTATAAAACATAATCTGTGAAATTAATAAGAAAAGGAGGAAGATAAGAGTTGCATAAAAAATGAGTTTTTGTACATTAGTGAAGTTAATCTGGGATCAGTTCAAACTAGACTGCTACAAATTAAAGATTTTAGTTGTAATCCCCATGATAACCATTAAGAAAATAACTTAAAACCAAACACAAAAGAAGGCAGTACTGGAGGAGCTGAGAAACAAAAAAGATAAAATACATATAGAAAACAACCAGAAAAATAGTAGAAGTAAGTCCCTCCCTATCAATAATCGCTTTAAATGAGAGTTGATTAAACACAGCAATTAAAAGACAAAGATGGGTAGAATGAATTTTTTTAGAAAAAGTAACCAACTCAGTATCTACAAGAGACTCACTCTGGATCCAAAGATAGAAACAGGTTGGAAGTGAAATGATGGAAAAACTATATTCCATGCAAATAGGAACCAAAAGAAAGCTGGGTTGGTTATCTACTATCAGACAAAATAGACTTTAAGTAAAAATTGTTAAAAACACAACAAACATCCTTATATATTGTTAAATAGTTGACTCACCAACAAGAGATAACAATTATAAACATACATGCACCGAACAGTCACATATAAGGGATTCTTAATAAAATTAACACCCAATTTCTCATCAGAAGCATTGCCAACCGGAAATTCCGACATTAGCCTTTGGAGTCCAGAGTTTTTATTAACGCTGTATCACATACTGCCCACATGGCTAAACTGTGGTTTCCAGACCCTCCTGGAGGTTCAAAGTCAGTCACCAGTTCCTCCAGAGATTGGAAATAGTAATGGAATGAATAAAACTAATAATGTTCCAAACCTTCCAACCTAAATCACATTACTAGCCTGTTCAGTGACCAAAGGCCTTAGGCAAACAAGACACTCCTATCAGATAGGACATTCCAAGGATCAAGAGATCACTTCTCAGAACAGAGGGCAAGAGCCAGTTTTCTTTTCTTGGATAAAATTAATTCTTCACTACACAGTAATCAATGGGCCAGAGGAAAACCTCACAAGGGAAAAAGGAAAATACTTTGAGATACATGAAAACAAAAACACAACATACCAAAGCTTGTGGAAAACACAGAAAGTAGTGCTCAGAGGGAAATTACAGCTGTAAACACCTACAATAAAAAAGAAGAAAGATCTCAAATCAATAACCTAACTTACACTTCAAGTATCTAAAAAGAAGAGTAAATTAAACCAAAAGCCAACAGCAAAAATAATAATAATAATAATAAAGATGAGAACAGAGGTAAAAGAAACAGGACAGAGAAACAATGAACAAAAGTTGGTTCTATGAAAACATCAACAAAACTGACAAATGTTTAGTCAGACTAAAGGTTAGATAGAAGAGGGGCTAATGAACAGGAGAGGCATGAGTGGTACAGGAGGGGGACCTTTTGGGTGCCCTTAATATTCTATTTCTTGAGCTGTTGCTCAACACAGAAGTATGTTCAATTTGTAATAATTCACCAACCTGTTCATTTAAGTTCTGTGCACTCTTCTGTATATATGATACTCCAATAATAAATCCTATTAATTCCAAAGAAGAGGTACAGATGGCTAAAAGGCACATGAGAAGATGCTCAAAATCACTAATTCTGAGAGAAATGCAAATCAAAATCACAATAAGATATCAACCCCACATCTGTCAGAATGACTATCATCAAAAAGTCCACAAATAACAAAGGACAGAATAGAGAGGATGTGGAAGAAAGGGTCTGGGTGGTGGGAATGTAAAGTGGTGTAGCCACTATGGAAAATAGCATGGAGTGTCCTCAAAAACTAAAAATAGAACTACCATATGATCCAGCAATTCCACTCCTGGGTATACATACAGGAAACAAAACAAAACAAAACAGTAATTTGAAAAGATGTACACATCCAGTGTTCACCAGAGTACTATTTACAATAGCCAAGACAGGGAAGCAATCCAAGTGCCAATCAACAAATGGATAAAGAGGATATGGTATACATATATAATGGAATATTACTCAGCCATAAAGAAGAGTGAAATACTGCCATTTGCAGCCATGTGGATGGACCCAGAGAACATTATGCTTAGCAAAATAAGTTAGACAAAGAAGGAGTTAGAATATAGAATCTAAAAAATATATAAATGAATGTATATGCAAAATACAAATAGATTCACAGATACAGAAAACAAACCTGTGGTTATCAAAGAGGAGACAAATGGGAGGAGGGACAAATTATGGGTATGGAATTAACAGATATAAATTACTATGTATAAAACAGATAAGCAACAAGGATATGTTGTATAGCACAGGAAATTATAGCCATTATTTTGAAATAACTTATAATGGAGTATAATCTACAAAAATACTGAATCACTATGCTGTACAACCGAAAATAATACTGTAAATCAACTATAATTTTTTTAAATCCTATTAAAAATAAAGAAAATATATGCAAAGTGCTGGGAGGCATTCGATTGTTAAAAGGTCCTTATATGTTATATACACAAGTATTCATGGATAAAATGATACTATTTGTTATTTGATTTCAAATATTCCAATGTTTCCCCACCCCCCCCCAAAAGGTGGGAAGACAGATGAAACAAGAAATGTAGAATGCTGATACTTGTCAAAGCTAAGATCATGGTTATGGAGGAATTTCCTCTATTTTTCTCTCTTCTCTTGAGTGTTTTTAAAATCCGTAATAAAAAAGTTCTTAAATATACAGTCATCAGTTAGAATTCTGTTGCTTCTAATTAGGCAGCTTTCAGTGCTACATATTCCAGATGAGGTTATTATAGCCCAGGACTACAGCTCTTAATTTCAACAATTTATCTTGACAGTTGCAATTCAAGACAAACTTGAGTTGAGGCTGTGTCAAAACAAGATAAAACGGTCTCCTAAAATATGGTACTGAGTTACCAGTAATCAAAGAAATGCAAATTGGAGCAGTAATGAGGTACTGTTTTAGCTTATCAAATTGGCAAGGATTTTTTAAAATAGCAATATTCAATGCTGCCTACAGTATAGCAAGATAGACATACTCATTCACTAATGGTTAAAGCATAATTCAGTACAAACATTTTGGAAAGTAACATGGCAACATGATTAAAGGATCTGAAAAATATTCAAATCTGTTGATTCAATAATTGCATTTCTAAAAATTTAAGTCTTTGGAAATGATAAAAAAAACTGTGGACAAATACTGATGAACAAGAATGTTCACTCCAGCTTTATTTATAATAATGAGATATTATAAACTCTCAAGATATTCAATCTCAAGAAATAGCTAGATGATTTATGACATAGCTATATAACTAGCACTAAAAATGGTTAGTTCAGAACAGCAGTCATGAATCCCAACATGGCGGAGAAACGCGCTCTTAACAGTAAGAGAGCTCAGTGCAGGCATGATTCTCAAAAGGGGGGAGAGAGGAGGTGGAAGACCTGTTTTTTCCCTTACCCTTGTTCGCATTGCGAATAATTGTTTTAGAAGAATGTTTAGCAATGAAGGATGATTTTTATGTAATAGCACGGAATTACTTAAAAGCTAAAACCGAAATTGTACATGTGCCATAGTAGTAATGACATAAATACAAATACACAGGGGAAGCAAAGAAGGCTGGGAAGGAAAGACAAGAAAACTTGTGGGATCAGAAAACATGTACAGACATGTACACATTTTTTAATAATACTGACTCTTGAGATGAGAATGGATCAGTTTAACAGTTTCTTGATATGCCTGGTCTCAACTATCCTTAGACAGATGTCTTAAACAAAATTCTCCTGCTCAAAGACCAGAAATTTGGGGAAGAAAGAAGAAAAAGGTTTGCCTGAGGTTCAGCACAGCCTCAGAAGACCACACAAATCAACTTGAATATGAGACAGAGTGTGGCCAGGGTTTGAAGAATCATATACCTCTATGCTACTTAGAACAGCAAAAAGAAAAGGGCTTGACATCCTTCTGTAACATGGTTAATACGCGGGAAGATGCTGCTTGTGCGAAAGAGGAGAAGGAGGGTGAAACCACACATTATTTTTTAAATTTATATATATATATATATATATATTATATAAAATACACACACAGTCACATTATAATGTATACAGTCAGCACTCAGTATCTGCAGGGGGTTGGTTCTAGGACCCCTGCAGATATCAGAATCTTCAGATGCTCAAGTCTCATGTACAAAATGGCACAGTACTTATAATACCTAATACACTGTAAATACTACATAAATAGTTATAAATACAATGTAAATGTTAAGCAAACAGTTGCTGTGCAAGGCAAATTTAAATTTTCCTTTTTAAAACTCTCTGGAATTTTTTTTCCAAATAATTTAGATTCGTGATTGGTTGAATCTGTGGGTGCAGAACTGGAGGATATGGAAGGCCTACTGCATGATGGACATACAGTGAAAGGGATACCATAAGTTCATCTCTTGAAAAGCCACAGGAAGAGAAAGCTGAGAAGAGCAAAACGCAAATACAAAGGAGGCTAAGAGCACTGGCAGCTTATGAGACAAAAAAACTGTAAGTAAATACTCAATAGCAGAAAAAAATATCCTGTCTAGAGGATAAAAAAAGCACCAGTATTTGCATGTCAGAAAAGCAAAGCAGTAATATGGAGTGACATTTCTCCATCCTTTGGAGGTGGGGAGAGAACAGAAGAGGTAAAGTTCTACCAGCATTTTGAACAGAACAGCTTTCGCAGTGTGAAAATGGCCTGTGCCCTTGAGGACCAGAATACGAAAGTCACAACATGGGAACGCAAGGAAAAGGGGAAAAAGGAGAACAAGAACAAGAAGATGATTACAAGGGAGATAGACTGTAAAGAGCTAAAGACAAAACCAAGATAAATAAAAGAGAAGAAACAAACAGTAAGATTTCTAGAGGAAGCAAGTGCTGACCACAAAGTCATAGGGCCATGCTCTCTCCTTTCCATGCGGGAGATCTACACTGAGAAGCCTACTGCCACCACCACGAGGTGAGTGAGAGAGCTAGCCTATCTACATAAGAATAAATAGACGTCAGAGGAACAATGTGATACAAATCAGTAAATAGAAGGTTATGTTACAGCCAACACCAGGGTGCATACACAGACGCCAGCCACCTAAGCAGCACATCCACTTGGATGTCCAAGGATATTAACAACAACAACAACAACAAAACTCTGGCAAAGCTCCCTCAGGCAAAAGCCTCTCCATCATCCTGCAGCAGGTGCAGACAGACAGAATCACCTGGACGCAGAGTGCAGAGATGGTGTGAGAAGGATATCTCAACATAGACAAAGCACGTCCACAAAGCCATAGAGACACGGTAAGTTTGAAAGGAATAATACAACTCTAAAATCAATAAGTCCTATAGGTCCATTTCTCCAGAAATATTATTGTAACAATTCATAAGTTCATGTCCCAAATATTAAATACTGAAGGCTCCCTTCCTGTCCAAATGCATATACTTTGTAGTCAAGGAATGTTCAGACTGTCTTTAACTCACCAATTAACTTCCCTGTGCCCAAGCCTGGCTCTGCAAAAAACCACACACACACACACACACACACACACACACACACAAATAACAGAAAAACAAAACCAGACTCATTAGAAAGTGACTCAGCCCCTGAAGTCAGCCTATAGGGCTTCCTCCCTATACAGCTCGTTAGTGACAAGACGTGCCTGAGGGTACAGCACTTCGCCTCACGTCTGACTCGGAAGAAAGTGAATCGGGAATGACAGCAACATGAGCCTGGAAGAAGGGCATCTGGTACCTGCTACACGGACACAAAAATGCCAAAACTTAAGCCTTCATCCAAAATCCTTACTTATCTAATTTGCATAATTTACCAAACAATACATTAATGAACGCAGAGTCAAAGGTGTACCTGAAACCATCTCTTGAGCCATCCCCACTGTAATGACACATAGATACAATGAAAAAATGAAAATTAAATAGATAAAGCTGGCTAAAAATTTGCAGTGAAGCAGCCTGGTGACCAGGAATTGGACCTAGCTGCCTGTTAAGAGCACACATGTGAGCAAAACCAACCACCTACTCAAGAGGAGCCTGCAAACAATTCCTGAAAATGTGTGGAAATGTAACATTTTACAAAGACTGCCAACAGAATCTACAAAATAGGAGATAAATTTTAGTCAAAGAAAATTAAAGTGATAGAACAAGCAACTTTAAACCAAAGACATGACTTCATAAAGATGGCAACTTCCCCAAATTAAACTATAAATTCAGTGTGATTCCGATCAATATCCCAAAGTTACCTATGTGTGCGCGCGCGCACGTGTGTGTGTCTGAGTGAAAGCTGACAAAATGATTCTAAACAAACATGAAAATGTATTAAGGGGCTAAGAATAAGCAAAACAATTCTAAAGAAGAAAGAGGAGTCTTTTGCGCTGAATATCAAGTCTTATTATAATGCTACAGTAACTTAGTGTGGTAATGTGACAAGATAGAAAAATTAACCAATATAACACAGTAGAAAGTTCAGAAATAGCCATGAAAACTTGATTACAACAGGGAGCCACTACAAATCATGGGGCAGAGGATGAATTATTCAACAGCTGATGCTGCTTCAATCAATTATCCATACAGGAGAAAAGAACCCGTCTCACACCACCCTTAGAAAAGTATAGATAGATACACACACATATATATGTTCATGTGTGTATCTTTATACACATAGAAAGAGATCTTAAGTCTTTAATAAAAAGCATTGGGAAGTCAATGAAAGTCACAAACATCTCAAAAAGAAAAAAATAGTAATGAACCAAAAACAGTACAACCTTTCCGTTATAAAATAAGGACTAGAAATATAACGTACAACATGATAAATATAATTAACACTACTGTATGTTATATATGAAAGTTGTTAGGTGAGTAAATCCTAAGAGTTCTCATCACAAGGAAAAAATATATTTTCTTCTATTTCTTTAATTTTGTATCTATATGAGACAATGGATGTTCACTAAGCTTATTGTGGTGACCATTTCATGATGTTTACAAGCAGATCACCGGTTCTTTGCTTGTAAAATTCCACCACTTATAGATTTATTCCTGTATGTGTTTTCCTTAACTATAAACATTTAAATGAGAATGTACAGGGATTCTGAATCAATACTATTGGAAATGTTAGAAAAAAGAGCTATAGGTATTAGTGAGAGACAAAAAGGTTAGGAAATAAAAGATAGAGCAGAGGAGGTTTTTGGATTACAGTTAATGAGTAATAACTAAAAAGACAAACACAGGCCGTAAAAATGCACTTTAGAACCTATTAGGACACAGGAAATTCTAATTTCACTAAATTCTGGTGACGTCTGGTATAAAGCTACCTTGGGCGGGGCACTGCAGGAAGCTAACTGTATGTGTTAAGGGGCACTTATTAAAATATGATAAACTAAATAGGTTAAATAAAATTTATCCCCAGGCTTTTCATTTTAAGCATCAAATTCTCAGGTTTCTTGAACTACAGCGGAACCTGAAAGTCAACAATTTAGTCACGGGTCAGACAGGAAAGAAAAAACAAATGCTTTACTCACTATGCACAAACACAGAACAAAATAAATTTAAAATTATCATGTGGTTGCTGTAAGGGAGTCTGAAATGTTACTGCAAGCAAGGAACAGAGAAGGAGAAATTAATGGAATAGTATCCATCACCAATTAAAGACTCTTACAATGTTATTAATATTCTCTGTATTCAATATGATTTCCTTTGTCCTTTTATTTAATGAACATAGAAAGGCTTTCACTGATTCACTCTAATTCCCAACTTCAAACTAAATTTTCTTTTAAATGCTAAATTAGATTCTTCAAACATGACTTTTCCTACTACAGAGAATTTTTAGAAGATAATCTTTATTTTTGGTAAAGACACCACTGGGTTCAAAACGCAGCTGCACTAAATGGGAACACCTAAAAGATGGGCAGGAGGGGATTTTGTGCTCTCCTCTACTTCCCTCTTAGAGATTATGGGGAGTAAGCTCTGGAAAATAAGATGGTCTCCAGTCTTCCTCCTATCCTTGTAGAAGTTGATAATTATGTTTTATTTGGCAAACTTTCTGAGGACTTCAAGCCAGGAGGCAGCCTCTTAGAAGCTCCAAGGGACTGCTCTGAAGAGGTAAAAAAGAGGAGCCAGGATATACAGGAGTTTTTACAACAAAGACCAGGTAGTCAGAACATTAAAAGTTTACTGCTAATTTTAAAAAAAATAATAGACCTCCGAAGTTAATGGATTTGGTGCTTTTCTGTGTATGGGAAGATGCAAGAGTCTGAGCTCACTGAAATCATTTCTTTGATACGCACCTTAGGCATCTAGGGCCAGTATCCTGTTTTTTCCTATCCTGAGTCCCCTCGGGTACACTCTTGGGGTACTGCAGTGGCTGAGGGCTTGGCAGCCAGTAGCCCACCAGTTTTGTTTGTCTCCATCCTGAGTTCCCTAAGGGCTCACCACCAAAGGCGGCTGTAGTGGCTTGATGGCTGCAAACATCCTTTGCTTACTGATATGGCAGGCAATTTTTCATCCATGCATGTCCTCAGCGCCTACAACCTACCACTCCCAGAAACTGGCAACCAGGAGTCCAAAAAATAATCACTGCTTTGCCCCCAGGGAAGATGAGGAAGATGCACTTGAATTGTAATGGGTTGTAAATACACAAATAATACATCCAGAGGGAACTCTAATGCGAAAAGATACCTGCACCCCAATTTTCACAGCAGCACTATATACAATAGCCAAGACATGGAAGCACCCTAAATGTCCATCGGCAGAGGACTGGATAAAGAAGCTGTGGTATATTTATACATGGAATACTACTCAGCCATAAAAAAGAATAAAATAATGCCATTTGCAGCAACATGGATTGACCTAGAAATTGTCATTCTAAGTGAAGTAAGTCAGAAAGAGAAAGAAAAATACTGTATCATATCACTCATATGTGGTATCTGAACAAAAAAAAAGGACACTATGAACTCATCTACAAAACAGAAACAGACTCACAGACTTAGTAAACAATCTCATGGTCACCAGGGAAAGGGGGTAGAAAGATATATATTTGGGAACTTGAGATTTACAAATGTTAGCCACTATATATAAAAATGGATTTACAGAAATACACAAACAGACCTACAACTGAAGGATTATCCAGTGTCTTCGGTGTCTACCAGATTATTTTCAAAGTACATAAAGTCAAAGGATGATAATTTTCCATCATGAACCAGGAAGAGGGAAAAACAGAAATGCTCTTTGTGGCAATATAAAATGGAAGCTTCCTTCAATCACTGGACCAAGTCAGGGTCTCCCGATATCTTGAGATGCATGCCGTCCATGAGCTGGGAGGAAGATGACTGACACAACCCCTTCAGGTTTTTAATACAGGCAGACAACGGTTTTTTGATTTGGGTTTATTTCGTTTGTTTTACAAACTCCAAAGCTAGAAGGTATCTCATCAGAGACTCTAAAGCTACAGGAGATAAAGCTAATAAACTCCAAGGGCTGCTCAGATTCTATTCACATGATTTTTAACACGTTTAACAGCAAAACGCCTTTTTTCCCCACTCTATGGATGGGTGAAGTGAAGGCGCCAATGACTACTATAAACGATATTTACTTCAGTCCAATATCTCAGACTATGAGGGATCTAATGGCATAATTCTTTTATTCTTATGAAGTGGCGAATGAGTTTCTGCCACATATACCAGCTTCTTCTGGGCCACGTCAAAGGAGCAAGTTATCGTCACGTTGCCTTAAGTCACTGAGAACTCATAGTTTCCACTATCTTCATTTCCCAAAGACACTAATAAGGGTCTTCAAATGTCAACTTGAGAAAGCGCTTCCTTCCTTCTGGTTTCAATAAGTGAAAGAAATTAGCTTCTGACCATTCTTTTTAACATCCCTTTTCTCCAAACTCTTTTCATAAGTCAAACACAATGATTCTCATAAAAAGGTTCAATTCTAATCTCCAAAATAGCAATACCTAAGCCAAAATTAAAAAAAAAAAAGACTTGAGATGCATGGCCATGAATGATTCCACGTGGGAGAAATGAGAGAGGATGAAATCTTTGAGATGACAGGAAAAAGTGTCCACGGGTCTCTTAGCGACATGGGGGGCTGCTGGCTTCCCTTATATCCATTTTGTGGCAGTGGATCTTTGATAAACACGAGAAGTTTCCTTCAATACTATTTGAAATGTTCAAGTAAATATCACTAAAAACAAATTAAAAGTGATGGTCATTTCTGAAAATGTCTGTTCAAACCACCTGGGTACTCCTCTCCCACTCTATGCAAGATGAAAATCCATATCTATGCACACTAGGACAAATACACCTACCTCTCAAATAAACCCTGGCAAGTGACCTTAGTTCCAACTTGCCATCCAGGACTTGTTTTAAAAAATCTTATTAAATTACAGTGTGCTGAGTGAGTATAACACATAGATCACGATAACTCAAGAATCCTGACACTGATAAAACCATTACTCTAGAAATCAGAAATAACACATAGCCCTCTCTGAGATACACTGAAAGACCAACTATCTCTCACATCCTCCTCTCTGCCTGCATGTTCACGTTCAGGCCCCCTCCCCTTCAAACCAAGCAACAGACAACACCCCCAAACACATCACAAAGTCTTCCTCTGTCTCCCTTCCATGATGCCATCTGTTTTCTGTCTTTACAAGCACTATGCTATCTGCCTTCCATCTCA
This sequence comes from Camelus dromedarius, assembly GCF_036321535.1. NCBI lineage: Eukaryota > Metazoa > Chordata > Mammalia > Artiodactyla > Camelidae > Camelus > Camelus dromedarius. The sequence continues at coordinate 22,768,788 of NC_087459.1, read as the reverse complement.
TCTCCAGCAAACCCTTGAGATTACTTGGATAATGGGCATCAGTAACCTTCCGTACATCCAACACCTGAATTTAATGCTTAGCTTGTTGATGTATATTACTAGTCACCTACCAATACCCATTCACCTCTTCTTCCTTATAAGCAGAATATCTGAACTATTTGGGGACAACAGTATACTCAGCTGAAAGATAACTTTGTCCAGCCTCCCTCAGCGGGATGTGGCTAAGGGACTAAGCTCTGGCCAAGAAGATGTAAAAGGAAGAGTTATGCAAATTATCTTAAAAGGAAGAAGATGTGCCCTTCTTATACCCATCCTTGTACAGCATGCTCAAAATGAAAGCTGGAATGCTAACATGATGGCTGGAGCTCTAGCAAGCATTTTGGACCATGAAGTAAACTTCAGAATGAAAGTCATATGCTGAATGTCAAAGAGGAACCTGGGTCTCTGATGATAACATGAAACCACTGAAAAGGAAAAACTCAATCTCTCTCCTACATTTCTCCTTTACTTTCACACTGCTACCACATTTAACAACACTTCCCACACCAGAGGTGTGGGTTTTCTACCCTTACCAATCAAGTATGTGACACCAGCTGGGTATCCTCCAATTCAACTCAGTTCTGACACTATCTACCTGGAGACAGCATCAGGTCCCAGAGGTTAAGGGTTCAGTCTCACAAGACTGCCCCACCCCACTTCAGTTGCTAACTGCAAGGTCAGGTTGTTACCTGTGCTTCTGACTGATCAGCTATAAATCCGCAATTCCCACGACCTCTTCAGGTTCAGTTAATTTTCTAAAACAGTTCACAGAACTCAGGAAAACAGTTTACTTACTACATACCAGTTTACTATAAAAGGATATGATAAACAATACAGACGGACATCCAGATAGAAAAGAGGAGTAGGGCAAGGTATGTGGGAAGGGGTGAGGGGCTTCCATATTCTCTCCAGGAACCACTCTCCCAGCACTTCCGGTGTTCATCAGCCCAGAAGCTCCCTGAACCCTGGACTTTGGGGAAATTCTACGGAGGCTTCATCGTGTAACCATGATCGATCGTTAACTCCTTCCTGGAGGATATGAGATAGGGCTGAAAGTTCCAAGCTTCTAAGCATGGCTTGGTCTTTCTGGTCACCAGTCCCCACCCACAAGACCACCAAGAGTCACCTCATTAGAACAGAAGACACTGCTATCAGCCAGGAAGTTGCAAGGATTTAGGAACTCTGTCAGGAAGCAGAGTCAAAAACCAGTATTAGAATAAAAGATGCTCTTATTGCACATATTATCACTTAGGAAAGTACAAGCATTTTAGGAGATCTGTGCCAGGAACTGGGGACAGAGACCAACGCATACATTTTCTGTTATCTCACAGCCACAATGTCAGCCCTTGGTTCACCTGTATTTGGGCTTCTGTGACATTAGAAGGAAAAGCATTTCTAACTTGATTATCTCACTCACTACTTGGGGATCTCTGCTATATGTAGTTAATCTGAATCTCAAGTGACACAATTCACCTTTGGTTCAGTTCTGGATATTGTTAAGCAGTATTCTGACTTCCACTAGGTTACAAATGCCTGTAATTGCAGTCTTGATTCCCTTTCATCTAAGGAACATTTCAAAGTCACTCTTCTGAATCGCCAAATAGTTGGGCTTTGACTGTTTAAACTTTGTTGGCCTTATGGCATTGTGTCCTGTGGCCTATAAATGGTACATCTTTATTTATCTATTTGTTTTCTGTCTCTCTTATCAGAGAACAGGCAGCTTATGTGCCTTATTCACTGTTGCCCAGTGCCTAGAAGAATCGTTACCAAATATTAAGCACTCAATAAATATTTGTTGAATGAATGAATGAATGAATGCAGTTTCTGCAATTTGATCTTTTAAAGTTTATGGCCTAGAATATTAAATTTTATGTGCACATAAGAGGGAATCATAATAAAAATACAAGAGAACATTTATAAATATTAGAGGAAGGCAACCCACCATTATCACTAAATAACAGAGCAAGAGGATGGAAAAACACTTATGTTACAATAAAGCTGATTGGTATGATTATATACAATATGATTACGACAATGTATCCAAAAATAAAATTTATGCCTAAATAAGAACTATAAAGATAATAAAAGAGAATATAAGTAGGCCTTCCCTGAATACTATAAACTTTAAAAAGGCAATTTAAAATATAGAGGGCAGCAGAAAGACATCCAGAAAAAACGACCATAGAAAACACACACCCAGTACATTTCAAGAACCATCATAATCACTAGTTAATTAAAATGATGAAACAACAGTAACACAGGCATCTCCCAGTTAAAAGGAGTAATCTGTTCCTGAAACCTAACAGTGTGCATAAAAAATGCTAAGTAAAGCATCTTTCCCATTATTTTAAATGGGAAAAGTTAAAATGTGTTACACATCAACTCAAAGCCTCCAAAGACTTTCTTAAAATGAAGCTAAAACAGAGTAAAACGCCCACAAATGTAGCAACTATTGTGTTAGTCTGTAAAATGTGTAAAACACCATTTCCTGATTTAAAAACTGAAAACAAACAAGGTGAAATTAGCAGCAACTGCTCAGAACAGAAAAGGGCCTCTCTCAGTGCCGGCCCTGTGGAGAAGCCCACCTCCCTCGGTGGACAGGATGGGGTTTTCAAATCGCCTGCACCTGACTCTGATGATCTACCAATTGTATTTGGAATGCCAGTCAAGGCTTTTCTTGCAGACTGTTTTGCTTTAAATGCTATATTAAGTTTTGGAAAATAAACATAGCTGTCGCCCTAGTAAATATCAATCTAAAACACTGTCCTGAAAGACTTCCATGCTGTATGTTTGCGTATTAAAAACAAAAGGTGTTCTACTGGGAAACCAACAACCAACTGATAGGGAGATGGTCTGCAGAGTGTGCCTGTATTTGGAAAAGATGTCTCCTCCTCTATCTTACTTCAGCGGATCTGATTATATGAATCAGAGATCAGAGGGTAGGTAAAATTCTATTAACTTGTGGATAACCAGATCTTTAAAACCATTTCTCATTTTTTGAGCTGTAGTGTGTCAGTATTATTCACTATTATTCAAGCCACAATCTATTCAGGGCTGACCTTAATACACAGCGAGCTTCATATAAAAGACATTTTCTCAGATGGAATAGAAGCTTTGGCCCTGAAAATCATCCACCCAAAATGTAACTCCTCTGTGTAACTTGGTTGTTTAGGCTTTCAAGATCTAGAAATTTCTCCTGGATAAATTATCCACTGCTATCTTAATGATCAATATAAAATTATAGCAAATTTTAAAGATAAAATATAAATTGTTCCTCTCTTATATTTTGTATATTTTTAATAAAAACTGGAAAACATGTTAAAATATCACCCACGACCTCATAGTTATAAAACTATTATGAGTGTTTTTGTTCAGTATAGTTTTTAGGTCAAAAAAGTAATTAGTACACATTTTCAGCTTCAAATGACTAATCGAATGTTTTCAGAACCACAGAATTATTTTGACTGACTTTTTAAAAAAAACTCTGTTGTGTGTTAGGCACTACTGATCTATGGATAGCTAGACCTTTAAGATCATCTCTCATTTTTTGCATAGTATAGATCTGCTTTCGTTTTTTAACCACGGTTGAGAAACCTCCTTCCCAACTCTGAGCCCTGTGTCTCTCCTTACCTTGTACGTACTCCCACCCCAGCACTTGTCACCATGTGCTGGAACTGTTTATTTGTCTACAGGCAGACCTCAGATACTGTAGGCTTACTTCCAGACCACCGCAGTAAAGCGAGAATCACAGTAAAGCGAGTCACGTGAAGTTTTTGGTTTCTCAGTGCAGACAAAAGTTATGTTTACACTGTACTATAGTCGATTGAGTGTGCCATAGCATCGTGTTGAAAAAAAGTACATCCTTTAATTAAAAAATACTTTACTGCTAAAAATGCTAATCATCATCGGGGCCTTCAGCTAGCTGTAGTAGTAACATCAAAGATCACTGATCACAAATCTTCCTAACAAATACAGTAGTAATGAAAAAGTATCAAATACTGCTAGAATTCCCAAGATGTGACACAGAAACACGAAGTGAGCAACTGCTGTTGGGAAAATGGTGCTGAGAGATTTGCTCAACACAGGGTGGCCACAAACCTTCAATTTGGAAAAAACACAGTATCTGCAGAAAAGTGAAGTACAGTGAAGCGGGGTCTGCCTGCATCTGTCCCCGGGAGACCGCAATTCCTCCAGGGCTCGGACCACATCCTAGCTGTAATTCTGTCTGGACAGGACCTAGCACAGGACTCAAAACATAGTTAGCTCGAAGTAAGAGCTGGCTTAAATGAATGCAGTAAGAACAAAGCCTCCACAGTGGTGAGAATCATGGGTAACCAAAAATTATTCTATTTACTTGTGTTACATTATTTAACCCCACAACACAATCTGGAGGACTAGGAACCACTTTAATCCCGCTTAACTGGTGAGGAAGCAAAGGCTTTTACAGAGTTCAGTAGTTTAGCCAACGTCACAGAGCTGGTACAGTGCTGCCACGGTGGAGCCACCTACCTCCCCTTCACTCGCTTTCTGGCACTGGAAAGACCCCCATGAGGTTCTGGCCAAATGCTTTCACTAAACACTAACTACAAAAACTACCACTGCTTGAAAGCTTCTAAAGGATGAAAGACAAACAAACAAAAAACAACTGGAGATGGAGTATGAAAGAAAAGTCAATGATTCTTAGAAACATGGTATCAAATGTGATCAAATAACACATTTAAGATGACTAATTACTAGTGTAAGTCTTGAGAAATTATGTGTTGGTTAGAATATTTAGGAAAAACAAAAATATGTAATGTTGATGAAATAAGAGCTCAAGATGAAAATGTCTGTACATGAGACAATTAACATACCCACTTCTAACCACCGTGGCCTGACTTCCATCGCATCTCCGCTCTCTGCTAGCGGCTTTTCAGTTTCTATACCTCCTCCTCTGCCTTAACTCAAGCTTTGGTAGTGACTTAATACTAGAAAGAAGAAGAAGAACATAAAACAGTTCTTACAATTGTTTTCCCTAGAAAAAAATTACCTTCTTGGGGCCGCTTCTGATGGTTATCCTTTTAAAAAATAACACTCTGAAAAGGCACAAAGAGGGCAACAACCAAGGATCTCTCTCCACCTCCAGACGCTCAAGTCAAAAAGAATTCAAATGTCTGGATGTATCATAATTTACTTAATTGGTTCTCTACTGATATTTAGTTTGCTTCCAAACTTTTGCTATTATAAATAATATTGCAATGAATAAGCTTGTATATATTTTACTTTATGTGGATGGAACTATGTCTCAGGGTAGATTACTCGATACGAATCGCTCAGTCAAAAGGCATACTCACTTTTTTTTTTTAATAGACAGCATAAAAGTGCCCTTCAAAGATGAGACTGTACCAATTTACATTCTCACCAAAGGTGTATGAGAGTACTTGTTTCCTCACTGATTTTTTTTAATCTATATTTAAAGGCCACCTGTATTTCATTTTCCATTAAGGGTCTGTACCTTTGGCTTATTTTTCTGTTGTTTTATTGGTCTTTTCTTAATGACTGGCAGCAGCATTTTTATTAAGTTTAAAATACTTTACTACTTTTTAAATTTAGTACTAACTATATTCACTTTATTAGCTTTATTTTAAAAGTTAATTTAAAACTTTTTTTCAGAACTATACCTAGCCCAAAACACACCATTACATAACTGAGAAAAATTCAAAGAAACAAGAGGCTTGACTCTTAGTATTCTTACAAGGTCTGAAGGCAGAAAGCAAAAGATCTTTTTCCTGTCACATTAATAGATCATGAAGTAAAATGATGATTCACAAAAAATATAATCCTAAGAGGGAAACAAACTTTCGTTATCATATGGTAACCATTACTGTTTCTAATGTTCTGGGACTTACACTTTTTATTGTAGATACTGTAAAATATATGTAGGTATACTTTATATATGTAAATAAAACAGAGATGCCATACATCTGAGCATACATCTGTATACACATTTGTGTACGTATGTGTCTATCTATACTTGCTTCAAGTATTACAAATATATGTTCCATTTAAAAATTTGAGATAAAAAAGGATCTATAAATGCATACAAAGTAAGGCAGCAGGGAAGATTACATACTGCAGATACTTGTATCAAAACTCTTTTCAGAGCCTCCCTCTTGCACTGAATTTTTCCTGCCTAGAAAGAGTTACAGAGTTTAAAAAAAAAAAAAAAAAGTCATTTCTGGTCTTGAGAATAAACATTCGAAGCAGAGAGACCAGGTAAACTCAGAATGCTTTAAAATGTACATATCCAAGATAAATATAAATGTAGGTCAGTGTTTTCACTGAGTAATTTTTACTTAAAAGAATATGTATTTTTAAAACTCAGGACATATAAAGTCATGGTATATAGATTATAAATAGAGTATAAATTTTCATTAAACCATTTTGAAGAGTTATAAATAAGTTATCATTTATTAAATCTTACCCTGTTCTACAGGCTGTTCCAGGAAGCACTTTCCGTAAGTCATTTAATCCTCAAATGCTATGAGGTGAGTGCTCTTCATCCCCATTTTACAGATGAAGGAACTGAAGCACAGGGATGCTGCCCGAGATCACAAAGCTCCACAAGGTGGACCCAGTATTCAAACACAGGCAGCGTGGCCCTGGAGCCAGGCTCTTCAGTCAGAATGCTGTCACAAGAGTGCGGTAGGCCATGTGTTTATCTTCCCTACTGTCTTAGTAGTATTATCGATGCTGAGAATCAGGATCAGACCCTGAACAGGGTTCACCATAGCAAGAACAGCCAACTGTCCAACGAATAACCTCTTCCACCTTTTACCACCGTGAACATGTGCTACAGCACTGGCCCACTGGAGAGCACCCCCAAACAGAGCCAGCTGCGTGTAGATCACACCTGCCAGGGTATCTGACTGAGCTGGTCAGAGTAGTACCCTGTCCTTGAGTCACCATTTCTATACTCTCATGGCATTTGATTCTGGCTAAGGACAACCACAAGCACTGACCCTATCCTTCCCCAACTTCCTTGATCACTTTAAAATGAGACTCGATAGCTGGAGACCAGACAAAGCCCTTGCTTTAGAAGGTCTACCAATGTGCGGATGGATGTAGGATGATCTGCCAGCAGTACCTAGAGATTCTCCAAAATCACTGGACATCCTTGACTGCCCAGAAGGTTCCATCCCCTGTTGGGCACCACACGGATGTCTTGGCTAAATACTGTACATTTCCGAGGGTCCGTATGAAGAGTGAGCCACAGCTGGTTGAGGGGAGCCCAAACCAGGAGGCCTGCAGAATCCAGGACACACAAACACAGAAGGGTATTGAAGGGAATGACCATGCCCTGGCCTAGAAGATGACACGGGATTTTATTTGCCACTCTCTCAGGTTTAGAAGGCTACACATGCTCTAGAAACCAAGCCTCACGAAAGCCAACGCTCCACAGAACAGGGTGCCAGTGCAGAGGCCGGCCCGGAACACCCTACTCTTCTCTGTGACAGGCAGCGCTGGCAAAGCAAGCCCTCAGCCAGGGAGGCCGCTGCCCAGCGCCCTTCTGAGAAAGCCACTTCAGCCACTCAGTAAGAGCACAAGGCCTGTTCCAGATCAGCAGCTGTCTCCCGGGTCTCTTGGTCTAAGTGTGATTCTCAATACTCTGCGATCAAGAGGAAGAGGTGCCTGGGGTGAGAGTGTGGACCTCTCTCTGTTGCTAAGACAAGGTCCTCTCCAGCAGCGGTTGTGACGCCTCTTTAGAGGAGCACTTACTCGGCACCACAGTACGCGGGGGATAAAAGGCCCTTCTGACCGCATGCTGGTGCGGGGCGAGCTTTGAGGATTCCTCCCATAGGGCCGCCTCAAGGATTTTCTTTTAAGGTCTCCATTCAGACCTCCAGACATACAAATCTATCCAGTGGGGAAGGTGATGTTCAGCCATGTAGATAGATTAAGTCACCCAGCAAATCCTCCCAGAGGCCTTACTTAAACCGGCAACACAGCGCTGACTCCCTCCCACTCCTACTCAGTTTGAACCCCTTTTTTATGGGTTTGGGAGCATTTCACCCAGTGGGAACAGCAAAGAGCTCTTCACCATCTCCTGTTAGGTAAGACCATCAAACATAGTCTTTGAAAAGGTCAGTTAGGAATGTTCTATAATTCTCCCCTTAGAAAAGAATGAAGAAAAAGTCTGCGTCTTAGAAGACGGTAACCACAAATAAGGAGTGAAGGGCAAGAGAGCAGGAAGGCGGAGGCCTTGCCTAGGAGAACCGTCGGTTCTAGCACGTTTCTTTCTAGAAAGTGGTGGAGGAAGGATTTCGCTTGAACCAACCAACTCTCAACCAAAAGATCTTTAGGAAAATAAAACGGGAAAACTTGAAATTTTTTCCAATCACTAAGATAAACTCGTTTCAGCAATCAATCATTTTAAGTTTTGCATGCTGACCTCACTTTATTATATTGCTATATTGTATATCAACCTACATTTCATCAAATTATAAAGACCACTGTCACAGTCTTCACAGTTCATCAGGTAGCACTTTAAATTACACATTATTATAATGATTAAATCCAAAACCATTTTCTTCCCATGTGAAACAAAAGACAGTTTATAATTTAAGAGATTATGTCCATCGGATGAAAGAATAGGAAAATATACATAAATATTTTTATAGGCCAGAAGGAGTGGGTGAGGACTTCTGAAGCGTGTCACTAGAGGCAGAATTCACACAGACAAAGACGACTAGATCTTGAAGGAAAAACCTGGAAGAACTTAGACTACCAGATTTCAAAATTTAAAATTACCCCCAACCCTGCTACCTTCTAACGCATATAAAAATTAATGTGAGAGTGACATCACCAAGATGGGGGCACAGGTGCTTCCTGACTTCACCCCCTCTCACAAGAAGAACAATCAAGCACTATTCTCAGTGAGAATTCTCAAACACGGGGCTGAGGCTGAAGGCCCTCCCGCACCACCGGGGCCCGGACAGACTGCACTGGGAGGGAAGAGGAGGGGCTGCCTGTAAGACCACACCGCCCCTTCCCCAGGCCAGGGTGGCACCACACAGAGGGGTCTCCCCTGGGTTTCCAGCTCCTCCAGTGGACCCAGGGAGGAAGGCTCTGTTTTTCTTCCGAGTCTTCCATGGTAGGAACATTAAATAATTTGTTGTATAGTCATATACTATACAGCAGGAAAAATGAATGCACTGTTACGTATAACACCATGGAGAAATCTCAAACACGATACTGAGCAAAAAAAAAAAAAAAGTCAAAACAAAAATAAATATGAAAGTTCTAGAATAGACAAAATTAATCTATGGTGACAGAAGTTGACACAGTTGTTCATGATCTATTTTTTTAAGTACAGTCGTAAAAATACATACAATCCCATTTTACAACCAATTATCTACTAGACATCACCCGATGCCTTGACATGAATCCAAGAGGCAACACATTCGTGCTTCCCTGACAAGCTCAGGCAGAAGCCACATCTGGAGAAAACCTGTCTACTAGGAAACTTCCTGGGACGGCGGGGAGCCAACCAGTTTGCAGACACTGGTTCTGGAAAACACTGCTGGAGAGACAAAGCACAGTGGTCTTGGTCTGAATTCAGAAGTGACTAAAGCCAGAGAGGAGGGTATAGCTCAGTGGTGGAGTTCATGCCTCGCATGCACGAGGTCCTGGGTTCAATCCCCAGTCCCTCCATTAAAATAACTAAATAAAAACCTAATTACCTCCCCCACCAAAAAGAATAAAAAATAAATAAAAAATGTTTTTAAAAAGTGGCTAAAGCCAAAATATCCTCTTAGCCAAGCAGAGGAGGGGGAAAGGGCAGTAAATCCAGGCTGGATGGAATCGACACCCAGGGAGATCCAAGCCTACGGAGGGGCTCACACAGGTTAGATGAAGGTGAAGGGCAGGATAAAGCTTAAGATAACAATCAGAAACAGATACCCAGGCTACGGCCAGATGGGCCAGGGCTCGAGAGCAGACTCTAGCATCAGTGATGCGAGGCGGAAATAAACAGAACAGGTCAATCAGCAGGGGCATTAGTAAGAATGACGGAGGGGAGATTAGCTCACCCGAAAAGGGAGGGAGGGAAGAAGATGATGCTATTTCACTGACTCTAAGATGCTCTAGATTGTAAGACACACAATTATTTTATGCACCGTTATTTTATGTCTCTCCTTTATGAAAGTAATAATGCTACCAATTAAATATGACATGCCACCGCTGGCTGCATCTGACTTTAGAAATGTTAAAAAGTAAAAGATGCATGTTGCAACAAAGCCCCCTCTCATGCGGGCTCAGGACAGGAAGCTGATTTACAGCCAGGCCCCCGCGGTGTGAAGAAGCCCATCGGAACACACTCTGGCCAGACCGCGACCCAGGCCGACGAGCAGGCAGAGAAAACCCCAGTCTTTCCTCCCGTGTGTCTGCTTTACCAGCCACATACAACGCTCACTTCTGACGCTTCTGGTCACCAGATGTATGCAGGATTTTCCCCCAGCAAGCAATTCTCTGCAATATCAGCTGAATTGAACTCAATTCTGACACCACACACTACTTGAGATGCCAATCCCAAGGCCAGGCTGTCACCTGTGCTTCTGACTGATGGGCTCCAAATCAAAGGTTCCCATAACTCCTTCCTCAGGTTCAATTAATTTGCTGGAGCAGCTCACAAATCTCAGGAAAGCACTTAACGTTTACCAGTTTATTAAGGCACACGGGTGAACAACCAGATGAGCAAATACGTAAGGCGAGGATCTTGGGAGGGCTCCAAGCACAGGAGCCTTTGTCCCCATGGAGCTGGGGCGCATCACCCTCCTGAAATGTAGATGTGTTCACCAACTTGGAAGCTCCCCAAACCCCTAGAGGGATTTTTATAGAGGCTTCCTCTGACAGGCAAGATCAATTATCACCTCCATTTCCAGCCCCTTCCTCTCTCTAGACAGGTGTGTGTGAGGGGCTGAAAATTCCAATCTTCTAGGTACAGCTTAGTTTCTCTGGTGACCAGCCCCCATGCAGCAGTCATCCAGGAGCCCACTCAGAGTTGCCTTATAGAATGAAAGATGCTCCTAATCCTCTGATCAGTAAGGAAATCACAAGGGTTTTAGGAGCTCTGGGCCAGGAACTGGGGGCAGAGGCCAATATTTATATATATTTTCTATTGTCTCACACTGTTACTGATGAAAAACCAGGCTGTCTTTAATCTGAAGATCATAGAGCAATTTTAATAACATGAGAAAATGTTTATGACCCGGTGTTAACAACAACAAAAAGCAACATATAAAATTGAATTCTATTTGCAAAATAAAACACACCCCCCTTCCCCAAAGGATGAAATAGAAGTACTACTTGAAAATGTCAGAAGTAGTAGTTTCAAGGTCCTGGAATTAACTTCTTTCCTTGCTCCTTTAAATTTCTCTTTACTTTCCCCAAATTTCTATAATTGACATGTAGTATATTTATAATCAGAGATATAACGTCAAATGCTAAATATTTGTTTTTTAAAATCTGCTGGTTGTGGGCCACAGGGATACATTGGTTTATTTAAATATTAGATACAGATCTACCTCATTAATGTACAATGACCTTTCTTAACAGTGGAACAAAGTTACTCCAATAACATCAGGTCAGCACCTGCTCCCGTCCAAAGAAAGAGGACTCATGGTCACCTTTAATATCCAAGAATGTGTAATGCGGGGGTTATTCTTGTCTTTCAAACGTGAGGTTTCAAGAATATCAGTATTACCACTCAAACATGGAAAAGGATTCATTACTTCAATTTCCTACTGGATCTTCAACCTGGCACAATAACGTACCAACACATCTGGTCACACTGCTGATAAAAGTCTCCTGTTAAAGGTAGGCAGTGCCATCTTGTACAAGATGGATTTCTCTCTCTCTCTCTCTCTTTTTTTTTTAAAAAAAGGACTATTTGACAAGCAGCTGTCAATTACAGCAACTGAAGCTAACACCTTTCATGCTGTGTTATCTGGATAGAAATGCCTTTTAGTCCCACATACTCAAGTACCAATATATTTCTCCCCTCATATTTGAAAAGGAACACTTTGGCAAAGGACAAAAATCTTCAAACGTAAATATTATACTTGCCAAGAGTTTAAAAAAAAAAAAACCAGAAAATGCTACTTTCTTCTCCTCTGGGTGGCACTAGCTCATAAACAGGCTGAAAAGTTTGTGAAAAATCAAATTTCTTTGGTTCATAAAGTTTAAGCAATTCTTTCTCTTCAAATATCTTTCCTTGCTCAGTTATACTAAAAGCTGAAACAAGTAACAGAAGATAACAGTATGGATGTTCTAATTAAAAAATCTCAAATAGCACTTCTAATTTCAACATTCGCATTTAAAAACTCAAGTGACACGATTATAGCAATCATATATCTGACCCTAGCTACGAAGTACATTTGCAGCATAAGTGCTTTATTTTCTAGCATTAAACAGCCCTTTCTTGATAGCATTTCCTGTGCCAGTAATGCCAGATATTCACAAGGAAATAGCATAGCTTGAGGTAATTTGCAGAAAACTTTTAATTTTGACAGCAGTTTCCTGCCACAGATCTTTCTTAAATGACAACATAAACAATACAAGAGTGAGAAACATAAGCTAATGGCTACAAAATGCTTACAAAGCAACTGCCCTCATCTGCGGGCAGATAGTTCAAATAGCCCAAGGAAACGTTTCCAGCTAGAGTTCTGTGGACACAATAATGCAGCTGCATGCAGGGAGCTCACGGGTTAGAAAACACTGCAGAACTTTAAGTTACTGCATTACTATCAATGGGTCAACCCAGAATACTCACAATTGAATTGGACATCCACAGGCTTATACCTTCAAGATAAGAATCCATTTTGTGGGAAATTTTGGCCAAAAGGGAAAAAAGAAGCTATTAAGCCACTCTGCTAATGCTGACTTCTCACCTTCCACACTCTGACTCAGAAGATGGCCTAGATAACAATCTCGTGTGTGTGAGATACCGCCGGCTTCTGCTGTTTACTTCCACCTAAAGCCACTTGGATTTTTATGCTGTGCATCTCCTGTCTCAGCAGCAGGTGAAGATGACACAGCTGAAGGTGAAGCCTAGAGACAAAGGGGATTTAGGACCCAAGAAGCATCTGACTTGCTAGCTTCATAACAATCCAAGACAGATCAGAAACCAATGCCTACAATGCATGTCTTCAATGAAGTCAATGTTAACCATCAAAAAAGGCAATGATTTAGCTTCTCAAGCATAAAGTCGGGGTAGCGGGGGAGGTATGTAATCAGCTGAGGAGTCAAGAAAACGTACACAGTACATCTTACCGCTACAGAGCTCTGGTGAAGTCTTTACTCATTCATTCTCTTAATCAAATACCATAAAAATGTGCTGTGTTAGACAGAACTCAGACATGAGTAAGGAATCCAGTTGGGGAGAGAGAAGCTAGGATAAAACAGAGGAAATAAAGTGTATTTACAGACACAAAACCTGGGAAGGGAGAAAGGGGCAGTGATTTGGAACTGGAAAAGGCTTCACAGTAGAGGTAATGATGAAGCTGAGACTGGAAGTTTGCATAGCATTTCTACAAGTCAAGGAAAAGGAAAGAAAAGACAGTCCAGGCTGTGAGGAGGTAACCAAGGACTTGGAAGAAGTGCCGGCACACTTGCAGAAATGGCCAGACAGGCAGGGATGTACAGCAGTCCCGGGGAACACGGTGAACAGCGAGTCTGGAAATGTCCACAGTTGCCAGACGGCGATGGGGAAGGAGAGCCAAAGCATGTGCCAGGCAAAGCGGGGAGGGAAAGCCACTGACTCCCATACCTGGCTGCTCAGCCAAAGTCGCCCACGATGTTTAAAACGCAGATTCTCAAATCCCACTAGGAGTAGGAAACCATAATGTTTTAAGCTCTTGTCATGATTCTCAATATCAGTTAGGTTTGGCTGGAGCATGAGGAATGGCAGGGCAGAAGCCAAGAGAACAGAAAGGGGGAAATGGCTACAAGAGAAGAAAAGGGGCAGAACCAACAGGAAACACAGCTCCTGACATTGGGGCTAATGCAAAAGAAGAACCGGAAGGTTGCTTTGGGTCCAAAAGAACAGGAAGACTTAAGAAAGGGGTAAATGTTTGCAAGAAAAGACTTTAAATTGATGGGAATACAATCATAGTTGGAGATTTTAACACTGCATTAACATCACTAGACAGATCTTCCACACAGAAAATAAACAAGGCAACAGAGAAATTAAATACTACAATAGAAAAACTAGATTTGGTGGGTATTTTCAGAGCATTACACTCCCAAAAAATAGGATATACATTCTTTTCAAGTGCACATGGAACATTTTCCAGGATCGATCATGTACTTGGGCACAAAAGAAACCTCAATAATTTTAAGAAGATAGAAATTATCTCAAGCACCTTTACTGACCACAATGCCATGAAACTGGAAATCAACAACAGAGAAACAAAGGAGAAAAAAAGGAAAGCATGGAGATTAAACAATATGTTATTGAAAAAACAGTGGATCAATGAGGAAATCAAAGCTGAAATTAAAAAATACCTTGAGACAAATGATAATGAAAGCACAACCACTCAAAACCTATGGGACACAGCAAAGGCAGTGCTAAGAGGGAAGTTTATAGCGATACAGGCCTTCCTCAAAAAAGAAGAACAATCTCAAATAAACAATTTAACCCACCACCTGAATGAATTAGAAAAAGAAAAACAAAAAGCCCCAAAAAGCAGCAGAAGGAAGGAAATAATAAAGATCAGAGGGGAATTAAATACAATAGAGATTAACAAGACCATAGAAAAAATCAACCAAACCAAAAGCTGGTTTTTTGAAAAAGTAAATAAAATCGACAAACCTCTGGCCAAACTCACAAAGAAGAAAAAAGAGAGAGCACAAATTAGCAAAATAAGAAAGGAAAATGGAGAAATTACAACAAACAAAATAGAAATACAGAATATCATATGAGAATATTATGAAAAACTATATGGAACCAAACTGGATAACCTAGAAGAGATGGACAAGTTTCTGGAAACATACTGTCCACCAAAACTGAATCAAGAAGAATCTGAACACTTGAACAATCCGATCACTAGAAAGGAAATAGAAATAGCAATTAAAAACCTCCCTACAAATAAAAGTCCAGGACCGGACAGCTTCACCGGGGAATTCTACCAAACATACAAAGAAGAACTCATACCAGTCCTTCTCAAACTCTTCCAGACGATTGAAAAGGAGGGAATACTCCCAAACTCGTTTTATGAAGCCACCATCACCCTGATACCAAAACCAGGCAAAGACACTACAAAAAAAGAGAATTATAGGCCAATATCACTGATGAACATAGACGCCAAAATCCTCACCAAAATTTTAGCAAATAGAATCCAACAACACATAAAAAAGATTATACATCATGACCAAGTGGGGTTCATCCCAGGGACACAAGGCTGGTTCAACATACGCAAATCAATCAGTGTAATACATCACATCAACAAGAGAAAGGACAAAAACCACATGATCATCTCAATCGATGCAGAAAAAGCATTTGATAAAATTCAACACCCATTTATGATAAAAACTCTCGCCAAAGTGGGTATAGAGGGAACATATCTCAACATAATAAAAGCTATATATGACAAACCTACAGCCAGCATAGTACTCAATGGTGAAAAACTCAAAAGCTTCCCACTAAAATCTGGGACAAGACAAGGATGCCCACTATCACCACTCCTATTCAACATAGTCCTGGAAGTCCTAGCCACAGCAGTCAGGCAAGAGAAAGAAATAAAAGGGATCCAAATTGGAAAAGAAGAGGTAAGAGTGTCATTATATGCTGATGACATGTTACTATATATAGAAAACCCTAAAAGGTCCACACAAAAGCTACTAGAGCTAATCGAAGAATTCAGCAAGGTAGCAGGTTACAAAATTAACGTTCAAAAGTCAGTTGCATTTCTTTACACTAACGATAAATCAACAGAAGAAGAAAGTAAAGAAACAATCCCCTTTAAAATAGCACCCAAAGTAATAAAATATCTGGGAATAAATCTAACCAAGGAGGTGAAAGAATTATACACAGAAAACTATAAACCATTGATGAAGGAAATTAAAGAAGACTTTAAAAAATGGAAAGATATTCCATGCTCTTGGATTGGAAGAATCAATATTGTTAAAATGGTCACACTGCCCAAGGCAATCTACAGATTTAATGCAATCCCTATCCAATTACCCAGGACATATTTCACACAACTAGAAAAAATCATAATAAAATTCATATGGAACCATCAAAGACCTAGAATTGCCAAAGCATTACTGAAGAGAAAGAAAGAGGCTGGAGGAATAACTCTCCCAGACTTCAGACAATACTATAGAGCTACAGTCATCAAGACAGCATGGTATTGGTACCAAAACAGACATATAGACCAATGGAACAGAACAGAGAGCCCAGAAATGAACCCACAAACTTTTGGTCAACTCATCTTTGACAAAGGAGGCAAGAATATACATTGGAATAAAGACAGTCTCTTCAGCAAATGGTGTTGGGAAAACTGGACAGCAGCATGTAAAACAATGAAGCTAGAACACTCCCTTACACCATATACAAAAATCAACTCAAAATGGATTAAAGACTTAAACATAAGACAAGATACAATAAACCTCCTAGAGGAAAACATAGGCAAAACATTATCTGACATACATTTCAAAAATTTTCTCCTAGAAGAAATAAAAGCAAGAATAAACAAATGGGACCTAATGAAACTTACAAGCTTCTGCACAGCAAAGGAAACCAGAAATAAAACAAGAAGAAAACCTACGGAATGGGAGAAAATTTTTGCAAGTGAAACTGACAAAGGCTTGATCTCCAGAATATATAAGCAGCTCATACGACTCAATAAGAAAAAAATAAACAACCCAATCCAAAAATGGGCAGAAGACCTAAACAAGCAATTCTCCAAGGAAAACATACAAATGATCAAAAAGCACATGAAAAAATGCTCAATATCACTAATTATCAGAGAAATGCAAATCAAAACTACAATGAGGTATCACCTCACACCAGTCAGAATGGCCGTCATTCAAAAATCCACAAATGACAAATGCTGGAGAGGCTGTGGAGAAAGGGGAACCCTCCTACACTGCTGGTGGGAATGCAGTTTGGTGCAGCCACTATGGAAAACAGTGTGGAGATTCCTCAAAAGACTAGGAATAGACTTACCATATGACCCAGGAATCCCACTCCTGGGCTTGTAGGCAGAAGGAAATCTACTTCAGGATGACACCTGCACCCCAATGTTCATAGCAGCACTATTTACAATAGCCAAAACATGGAAACAGCCTAAATGTCCATCAACAGGTGACTGGATAAAGAAGATGTGGTATATTTATACAATGGAATACTACTCAGCCATAAAAACCAACAACATAATGCTATTTGCAGCAACATGGATGCTCCTGGAGAATGTCATTCTAAGTGAAGTAAGCCAGAAAGAGAAAGAAAAATACCATATGAGATCGCTCATGTGTGGAATCTAAAAAACAAAAACAAACAAACAAAAACAAAGCGTAAGTACAGGACAGAAATAGACTCACAGACAGAGAATACAGACTTGTGGTTACCAGGGGGGTGGAGGGTGGGAAGGGATAGCCTGGGATTTCAAAATTGTAGAATAGATAAACAAGATTACACTGTATAGCACAGGGAAATATACACAAAATGTTATGATAACTCACAGAGAAAAAAATGTGACAATGAGCGTGTATATGTCCATGAATGACTGAAAAATTGTGCTTAACACTAGAATTTGACACATTGTAAAATGATTATAAATCAGTAAAAAATGTTAAAAAAAAAAAAAAGAAAAGACTTTAAATCTGGACATTCTGGAGTTGAGTTCTCTACTGGGTAGGAAATTTGGTTCTAGAAATTCAGGAAAATTGACTTCATATTTAAACATATACTATGTGCTGACACTTCCTCTAGGGCTGCTGTGTACTGCTCGTCAACCGGGTTTTATTAATTAGCTTTGGGAGTGTGTCTCTCTCTCCCTAAACACTTGAAGGATATACAATACGTACAAGGCGAGTGCTACAAACTTGAGGGGAACTCAGTAAATATTTATTGAATAATAAAAGTGGAAGTCTAAAAAACTACTGAAGATTTTAGTCTTTTTTTTTTTCAAAGAAAAAAAAATCTCTCTTTCCTCTTTTTTTTTTCTTCTTTTAAAGATGTCATAATTCTTACCTTTGCTGCCAAGGCTTTTAAACTGTCGAGGAATCTTTGCCAGAAGTCCTTGAAGAGCGGGCGGTCAATTTTCTTCAGGCTCTCTTTGGTGCTGGCATCCACGCTGACATATAGCTGGGTAACTGGTTTGAGGTTCCTTGGTGATTTAGATGTTTAAACACACACACACACAAACAACAACAACAACAACAACAACAACAACAACAACAACAACAACAACAGAAAAAGGAAATTATACCTAAGTCAGGCTTTCCATGACGTTGAACTTACAATCTGTAACAGATGTGGTGATTAAACATTTCACTGGGTCTAGAGGCTTCTACTTCTCCCAGAAGATTGAGAAAATGATTTTAATGTGACAGAATGGGATGTCAGCCGGTTATTTTTTAAAATGACTGGACACCATCCCTAATAAGCTGAAAACATTCAATTTCTTAAAATCGGCCCCTCTTCAAACACTTGGTTTCAGTGGAAAATAAACAGAACAAGACCAAGCTCTAGGCCTGGCCTCATCAGCTCGGCACAGTTAGCGGGGGCTCTCAGACCAGAGTCACCCCATCAGCTCTGCCATTTGAGACTGACACGGGGTCTGCGCGGAGGGTCCACTTCCCACCATCAAAGTTTTCTAAGGAACAGGAACAACCCAGAGAGCTCCAGTCTTCTCTGCAGGGTGCACAGCGACACCAACACTTCACCTACGCCTCTGAGAGCAGGAGTGGGTTTAAGCCATGCCTTGTGTGGGCAAACCATGACCGATTGCAGGAGCCTTAAGCCAATGCAGAGCTAGAACAAGAGCAGCGAAACACTTAGAAAAGAGCGCCGCCCACAGGAAGAACGCCCGGTGCAGATTCTTACTGTCCTTTGCCTTCTTCACCCATATCCGGGAGAACCACTCATTCTCCACTCCTCTCAGTTCTCAGGGTCATCATCTCCCCGACTCCCTGCTGGTTGTTTTAAGCCCAGATTGTACTTTCCCCAAAGCCTCTCTGTTCCCCCATCAAATGGGTCTCATAATTCACTCTCTTCAATAAACTTCCAACTAGAAAGAAGCCCCCCTTAATAATCCTCTGACCAAATCCTCCCACTGTTAATTTTCTGTAACTATTTCACAGTTTGTGTTTACCCCTAGAGTGTTATTTATCCATTTTTTTGTTTCAAAGTCACGTATTTTTAAAAACTGACACATAATTCACATGCCATAAAACTCACCATCTAAGTGGCTTATGTGCTTTTTACATCTATCAGAATCCACCTTATCAGTCATTGAGTGGAAGACCTTGAAGGACAGGAAGTCTCTTTCTTTTCATCCAGCCAAACAGGTCGACACTTAAAGCCACATTTCAGCGGCTACTGCTGACTTCAGCTGACAGAACTTCTTAGGGAATGTAGCCCAGGCAAATGCTTGTACCGATCTGGCTTCATGACATACGAAATTATGAGAAGGGCCTGAGCCCAAAGTTGTTCAAAGCAAGAGAAGCTCTGACCAAAGTTAGGAAAAAATGATTAAAACACTGGCAGGCTCTCATTGCTTTAATCCCTCTCCAATAACGAGATATAAAGAGAATCCTTAAAGGTTCAATAATGCGTCACTACTGAGAAAAGGTCATCAATTACTGAGAACGCAAAACACGAGCACCCTGCAAGGGCAGCGCTCCGCCTCCCCACCCTTGTGCTGGGGGCCCTTTTTAATCACAGATGAGCTACATTACCTGGACTTTATGTTTTACAAAAATAAAAAAGATCTTCATTAAGAAGATGGCTACTGCTGGCCATCACTGTCCGATACTTACAGGACTTGGTCATAAAGCTGCCCGGCGCAAAATGGGCACTGGCTGCCCTTCTCACTACGCCTCCTGACTACTTAAGATTATGAATGGTAAACTCCAAAGGCCATAGTTGTTTTGCAAACCTCCATCATTTGCAAAAATAGGAAGCCCTGGGCACTGACAGTAGCAATAAGGAATTTTTGTCAGTACTAAATGTCTGAGGTGCTATAACCAAGGAGTTTTCCAGATCTTTTGCCAGGGAGCAGAGGAAGAGTGGTGGTATATGGTAGACAACAAACAGAGCCATAAATTCTCCCCCTCCCTGTACCCAAGTCCCCTTGCTCTGTAGCTTTTGAGTGTCCCCTCACTGATGCCAAGCTTGGCCATGTGACTTGCTTTGGCCAAGGGGAAGTGAGCAAATGTGTCACCAGTGGAGGCTTGAATGATGCATGTGCATCATTGTTTATCCTTTCTTGCTGCTCTTTGAGACCCTGCCACCACGTGACCAACTAGAGATGAGCCAGAGGTGAAGAGGCTACAAGAATAGAGGCCCCCATTGTCCCAGGCAAGGCTATCATCATAAACCAGCCAGCCCAGCGGGTCCACCAACTGCCTAGACACATGAACAACATGAAGGCCAGTGAAGACAGTCTAGATGAAAAGGCTTCCCAGCCGATCTGCAGAATTATGAGCGAAGTAAATGGCTGTTAGTTTGAGTGGCTCAGTTCTAAGGCGAGTGGTTACAGGGAAAGATAACTGACGCATGCTACGGTGTATCAACTGTACACCCGTCAAAAACGCCGTTACGCAAGCACTCGCTTCGGTGGGGCTGAGAGGGCTTTCCTCACGGGAAAGGGCTTTCGTTGCTCAGCCACCATCAGCTCTGTCATTAACACGAAGTGTCCTATGCATTCTTGCCAGTCTTATTCATTAGCCTCTGTGTTGACAAAACAAAAACAGAAAGCCATCAAGAGTGTAACAGCTTTCTTGTTTGCCTGAGGTGTTTGCTCCTGTCATCCATAAATCCTCCAGGACCCTCACTGTGAAAACTCCCTTCGGTGGGAGAACTGTCAGCAAAGAGCCATATGCTCTGGAGCCAGAGGGGAGACTGAGAGCCCCTTAAAGAAAAGTTAAATATCTTGTAAAGGCCACCAGCCCGAATGCAATGCTTGCATGTGGGTCAAGGAAAGACCAGTTGGCAAAGTCAGGATTTTCTTCAAAAGGTACCAGAGTATGGGTTAGATACTGCAGTAATTTAGAAAAGAAATTTTTTTTATTTTAAAAAAAAAGCACACAACTGACCACCCAGAGAACATCATTACTCCCTCGTGTATGTTCAACAATAAGAACAGTTGCAAGAGGTTCGCCTACTAGCTGAAGTGAATGAGCTGACTTGCTGTGTAGAATTAGCACTATAAACGTTAGGGGCAACTTCCAAAATCCATGACCTCTGTGATCTATTAGTCAATCTATAACCTTGTTTTTCTGAAAGAAACTAGGACACCAGAGACAACTGGTACCTAGACTCCTCCTAATTCACAGAAATAAAACAAAATTACCTGCACCTAAAGAAGCATTTCTCTTTCCATTTTCTCCTGGATCACTGTCAAGTACGTATTTTCTTTAATTCTCTATCATTTTCCTCAATCCATGACAGCATTCACAAGGAATACCTTGTATTATCAACAATGAGTCCACCTCTCTGGTCATCGTTTTACTACACACCACTCCTAGAAGATTCAGTTCTTGAATTCAAATTCAGATCTTGAGTTTGCCATGTGCCAGCAGCTATGTACATAGTGTTTACATTGTATCAGGTATTCTGAGTAATCCAGACATGACTTAGAGTGTACGAGAGGATGTGCATAGGTTATACGCAAATATTGTACCATTTTAGAAAAGGGACTTGAGCATCGGTGCATCTTGGTATCTGCAGATATGAGGGACGACTGCATGCCTTAAACTTGGGACAGACTTTTCTCTGGGTGTGTGTATGTATCCCAGTACCACTCTATCCCAACTTCACTCTCATGAGTCATTTTTGAAAAGTCAAGGATTTTAAACATAACAAAGATGTAAAAATAAAAGGAATGGTGACCCTGTGCAAAATTTACAGACTGACTTTTTAAAAATGTTTTCCTTTTACTTCAGTCAAGCACAGATTCAAGCAGCATTATCTCAACAAGCTGGACTACCCACCTGATCTCCACAGGAAATTGTGCATTTGTGACCAGGAAGCTGGAGATTCTACACTCGTGGAGTAGCTTCAAAAACCTGTTGATTTCTGGGTACATGATGGGTTCTCCCACAAGAGACAACGCACAGTGCTTCACTGTCATTCCTTCCTCAAAGCGTTCTTCCTTGACACCTGGTACACCTGGGGAACACGGTGGAGAGGAGCAAGCTCAGTCAGACACAGGGAGAGGACATCACTTTTATTCTTCTCAAAGTGTTTTAAATTTTTCTTAACCGTTCTCTGATTTTAGAAGGCAGTCATTTTTGATACCAGTCAAATAATATAAAATAGGAGCCAGAGGAGGAAAAAAAAAAAAAACTCAAGGGGAAAGTATAGCTCAAGTGGTAGAGCACATGCTTATAGCAAGCATGAGGTCCTGGGTTCAATCCCCAGTACCTCCTCTAAACATAAATAAATAAATAAACCTTAATAACTCGCCCTCAAAAAACCAAACAAACAAAAGCAAAACCAAACAAACAAGCAAAAAGTAAACTAAAAAAAAAACCTCTAGAATTATTACATCAGGAAAAAAAAACCCTAAAATTATTAAATCAGCAAGCTCATCCCCGGTTTTAATACTAATTAAGCTACATCAATACAAGCAGGCAAAACTTTGTCAGCTAATTATTTGGAATACAGAACGGATTACTTTCCATAACTTGCTTAGCTCTGCATTCTTCAATGCTGGTGTAAGAAAACGAACTCAGTACAGCTACATAAGGAAAAGCCTCTCCCATACTAATCATTTCCCCCTCAGTTCCTCAAGTATTCTGAATTGAGTAAACTGAATGTAGTTGGCTCAAAAGAATAAAGGAGAGAAAAAGAAGAAACCCGCAGGTCTCGCCATTGGCTTCAGATTGGAATCACCTGGAGAGTCTGGACAAACACTGCTGCCTGGGTCCCTGACAAAGACTCTGTTTAACTGGAGTGGCTGCACGCCGGGGTGATGGGAGCTGTGAAAGTTCCCCAGGTGATTCTAATGTGCAGCCAAGATCAAAACCCACTGCGGAAACCAGAGGTCCCCGGACTTGGAAGAACCCTGCAATCGCCTGGGAAGCCTCAACGTTCCAAACGCCCGGCCGCAGCTCAGAGCGATGAAGTCGCCATCTCTGGGGAGCAGCACAGGCATCAGGAGTTTGACGCTCCCCCCAGGCGATTCCAATGCACAGACAAGCATGGGAAACCACTGGTACACCCCGCTGGTTCTCGGCCCCACTTAGATGCTGGAATTACCCAAAGAACTTTAAAAAATCCCAATGTCCAGGCAGTGCCCCAGGCCAATTAAACCGCGGTCTCTGGGGATGAGGCTGAGACGTCAGCATTCTTTAAATGCTCCCCATGTGACTCCCGTGTAAAGGACAGGTTGAGAAGCCTTGCTCCCGACTCAGCGTGGAAAGCTCACAAGAGTCCTCCAACCTACCCCAGACTCTGAAAGACTTGGAAAGAGCATAAAAAGGCAAGTAAAAATATATTTCCTTTACTGCAGATATTTCTATCCATTATCTCCAGGTTCTTTAGGATAGAAAATATTCTCTCAAGGACACAGATTCTTCATGGAGAAGGTGGTGGGAAGCATGTTCAAATTCCCTCTCAGTCAGTTATTAGCCTTCTCTGAAGTGTAGTGAAGTGTGAGCAGTACTTACCTCAAAGAATGTTCGTTAGAGTTAAATAAGATAATGCATGGAAAGGCTTTAGAAGAGTGCCATGCACACCCAAAAAACATTCATTAAGGATTTGTTTTTATCATCGCTTTTATCTGGGTTTCTTAAAGTGATTATATCTCAGCCACTATCATCTTAAGAGCAACAACAACAAACCTGGAGAAAATAAAGTTAGCTTTCACTGCTTGCTTGTGCCTTAGTTTCTAGGAAATGACTTTATTTCTCTCCCTCCCTCCTTCTATCCCTCCCTCCCTCCCTCCCTCTCTCGCTCTCTCTCTCACACACACACACAATCTACTTGGAAATAAGCAAGTGTAAGTAAATACCCCAGACATCAAACCAACATAATAGAGGCTAAAATCAGAGCAATCTAAAAAGGCAGGTTTTATCTTCTCTGATGACTAACTGCAATTCTAGGAATGTATTTCATGTCAGTATTTCGGGAAGAATAATTTTTTAAGTTATTGAAATCTAAGATCTTAACTCAAGTGAATCAAGGTTTTAAATAAAACTTGATCTTTAACTCACTGTGTTGCCAAGACAACTCAGCATTTAAGTATAAAATTTCCTTTTTGTAAAAAAAAAAAATCATTAACTTTAATCCCTCTGTGAGATGAGTAGAAGGGCAGACTTTATTGGAATTGCAAAATTAACGTAAAACTCAGAAAGCAGAGTAACTGAGCACTGGCTAAGCCCTAACCACTGGAAGTCAGACGCACCAGGTTCAAATTCTGGCTCTATTACTAGGCTGGTCTGTGTCCTTCGTCAAGTCACTCCCCATCTCTATACCCATTCCCTGATCTACAAGATGGGGAGTTCACACCACACATGCACACTATTACAAGAATTCAATGAAATAAGCCACATGAAATAACTAGTCTGCTACCAGGCCCAGCACATAAGCATTCAAAAAATGTTAGCTGCAAAGATTTTTATAATAATCATTATTTCATGAGTTGAAATAGAAATTCAATTAATTGTTTCAAATAAAATGGCAATTCCATTCAATTCAACATACAACTGACCCATGAGCAACAAGGTCCAGTTATATGAGAATTTTTTATAAGAAAAATTTGGGAAGATTTTCGACAATTTGAAAAATCTCACAGATGCACCCTATGGCTTAGAACTATCCAGAAAAATGAAGGAAAAGTTAGGTATGTCATGAATGCATAAAACATATGCAGATACTAGTCTTTTATCACTTACTACCATAGAATATACATAAATTATTAAAAACTTAAAATGTATCAAAACTTACGCACACAAACACAGGCCATACATGGCACCATCCGCAGTCCAGAGAAATGTAAGCAAATGTAAAGACATAGCATTAAATCATAACCGCACAAAATTAACTGTAGCACCTCCCGTACCACAGTAGTAATTTCACAGCCACCTCTGGTGCTCCTGCACTGAGTGCAAGTGTTGAGAGCCCGCTTAAAATGCTGTGTGACGCTAATCATCTCCACATAAGCAGCTCGTCTCTCCAGTAAATTGTAAATTGCAGTGAAAAGTGATCTCTTGCGGTTCTCTCACAGTTTTCATCGTGTTTAGTGCAATACCATAAACCCTGAATAACACCAGGGGACCCGTACGATGTGCCGCTATCGATGCTGGAAGTGCTCCCAAGAAGCAGAGAAAAGTCATGACATTACAAGAAGAAGCTGAATTCGTTGATAGGTACCGCAGATTGAGGGCTGCGGCTGCGGTTGCCTGCCACTTCAAGATAAATGAATCCAGCATAAGGACCATTTAAAAAAAAAAAAAAAAAGGAAAGAAAAAGAAAGGAAATTCATGCAGCTGTCACTGCAGCTATGCCAGCAGGCCTGAAAAGCTCGTGCTATTTGTGAAATATGTGTTTATCTCGTATTGAAAATGCAGCTTTTCTGTGGGTGCACGATTGCTAGAGGAAAGGTGTACCTACAGACATACGATTGGAGACAAAGCAAAGTCATTATATGACAACTTAAGGCCAAAGGAAGCTGAAGGAGCTAAAGCTGGAGAATTCAACGCCAGTAAAGGATGGTTTGATGATTTTTAGAAAGAGGTTTGGTTTTTAACATGTCAAGATAACAAAAGAAGCAGCCTCAGCCACCCAAGAGGCAGCAAATGAGTCCTCAGATGCCATTAAGAAAATCATTGAGGAGAAAGGATATCTTCCTGAACAGGTTTTTAATGTAGTCAGAGGTGCCCTATTCTTGGGGGGGGTGGAGGTGCGGAGCATCAGAGGACATCTATTAGTACGGAAAAGAAGCGAGCACCAGGACTTAAGGCAGAAAGGGACAGGCTAACTCTACTGTTCTGTGCAAATGCTGCCCGGTAAATGATCAGGACGGCCCTTCTCTACAAACCTGCTAACCCCTGAGCCTTGAAGGGAAAGATAAACACCAGCTGCCAGTCTTTAGGTTGTCCAAGAAGGCCTGGACAATGAGGACACTTTTTCTAGACTGGTTCCATCGATGCTTTGTGCCTGAAGTCAGGACATACCTTGCCAGTAAGGAACTGTCTTTTAAAGTTCTTTTGCTATCAGGCTATGCCCCTGGTCACCGAGACCCCATGAGTTCAACACTAAAGGCACTGAAGTGGTCCACCAGCCCCCAAACACAATGTCTTTAATTCAGCCTCTAAATCAGAGGGTCAGAAGGAACTTTAAGGCTCATTACACATGGTATTCCATGGAAAGGATGGTCGGATCCTGACAGAGAGAACACTGTGAAAGTCTGGAAGGATTACAGCACTGAAGATGCCATCATTGTTCTAGAGAAACGTGTGAACAACGTGGCTGCAGGAATTGTGTTCAGCTGTTGTGCATGACTTCAGATTTATGACAGAGCCAACCAAGGAAATCATGAGAGAGATTGTGGATACAGGTTTAAAAAAAAAATGAAGGAGAAGAAGAAGAAGAAAGGAAATGAGGGAGGTAGAGAGGAAGAGGAAGGAAGGAAAGAGAGAAAGAGAGAAAGAAAAAAGAAAGAAAGAAAGGAAAGAAAGGAAGGAAGGAAGGAAGGAAGGAAGGAAGGAAGGAAGAAAGAAAGAAGTTGGGGGGGGGTGTTGAAGGGTTTCAAGACATAGATCTTGGAGAACTTCAAGAGCTAACAGACACCACGCAGAGGAGTTAACAGAAGACGACTTGGTGGAGATGAGTGCTTCCTCAACCAGTGCCAGATGATGAGGAAGAAGACACAGAAGAAGCAACGCCAGAAAAACTGACACTAGACAATCTGGCAGAAGGGTTGTGATTACTCAAGACTGCTTTTGACTTCTTTCACGACATGGTTCCTTCCATGATATGGGCGCTGAAACTAAAGCAAACAGTGGAAGGATTGAAACTGTATAGAAACACTTTAGAGGAATGAAAAAGCAAAAGAGTAAGATGGAAATGACTGTGTATTTCCACAAAGTTACACGGAGTGTGCCTGTCTCCCCTGCCTCTCCCTCCACTCCTCCACCTCTTCCATCTCTGCCACCAGGAGACCGCAAGGTCCACCCTCCCCTCCTCCTCCCCTCCACCTACTCAGCAGGAACATGACAAGGATGGAGACCTTTATGATGCTTTACTTCCACTTAATGAATAGTAAATACCCACCACGTCATACCATTAATAACCGTATCTGCTGTGTATGTGTGCATCTTCATGTGAAAAATCTAATAACCGCCCAGCAAGAACTGTATGAGAAGTTATTGTGTCATCATCATCATCACCTAAGTACTCGTGATGCAAGGACACAGGACATCGCATGCAAGACTTGTGTTGAAGAGGACAGCATATCCTTACACAGGCTTAAGGTGAGTGACATCTAATATAAAATTAACAATGTGTTACTTTTCTTACTGTTTTATAACTTTGCTTTCAAAGACTCCCAGTACCTTACAGTATGCCTCTCAATCTAATTGGAGAAACTGCATATTAGCCTAACATCACAGGTAAGCGGTTTTTTTTAAAAAAAAAAACAAACAAACAATGTTTCCAGTACTGTATTATGAATATGACTGTAACATTATATGCCACAAAAGTTTTATAACCATTCATTAGTGTATAGGCTGGGTTACTGTGAAGCAATGGTATTGACTACAATCAGCTACATAAAGCAATCGTATTGCTGCTTCTTCATTATCAGTGTATGAATCGTCATACCTGGAGGTAAATATGAATTTCCTTTTCACACTATCTTTCTATTTTTGATGCCGAGTGTTAGTAGTGTGTAGGACATCTACAGTGTTTTGTATCATATAAGACAATATTGACATGAGTACAATTAATCTTGTAAACAGATGACATAAACTTATGGTATCGATAAATACAGTACAGCACTGTAAAAGTATTTTCTCTTCCTTATAATTTTCTTAATAATATTTTCTTTTCTCTAGCTTACTTTATTGTAAGAATATAAAACACACCTTAATTGACTATTGATGTTACTGGCAAAGCTAGTTTCTGGTGTATGGCATACTGATTCAGTTTTATATATATATATACTTTTTCTACAAAGTTTTTGACCTCAGCAACAGTCGCCATCAACTGAGACCACGAAAGCCTTGTGGGTAACATGGGGATAACAGGTATTGGGGTAGCAGAGAGGGGGTGATAGATACCATGTGTTCTATTTTAGACATGTAAAGTGTGATATGTAGGTTAGAGATCTGAATGTGTGTCCAATGTTCAGGTTTGGATTCTGGGAAAAAGGTCTGGGTGGAAATAAACATTTTACCAAATGGATGGTAATTCACTGCAGGGGCCGAATCAGATTACCAAGGAAATAGGATAGTTAGACAAGAGGACACAGACTGAGACCTAGACACTCACGTATCTGGGGAAAGAAAGAGAGACCAGCAAAGGACACTGCCAAGCAGCAGCCAGGGAAGGAGGAGGGAAACTTAAAAGCAAAGAGATCAACTGCCATCTTCTCTGAAAGCTACAACCAAACCTGCCCCGTTAGACAACAACAAAACAAACAAAAAGCAAGACAAACAAACAAACAAAAAAAAGCATTAAAAATAATGATTCTAGGATTTTAAAATTATCCTAATTTTCTCAAAAGTATGGTGCTGAGAATGTGTAAAACCTTCAAAAAGTATGCTGTTATCTCACGGCCACTGTCAGAGGTGATCACAATGCTCCCCCCCCAAAATAAGGCCCCAGGGCCTCAACCCCATGCTCTCTCTCCTTCACCGTCCTCAAAGAAATGTGCCAGAAAATGAGACATCCTCTCAGTTCCTAACGGAAAGGAGTCCTGGAGCAGGACGACAGCCCCGGAACGGCAGACACGACACTTCAGTCGAAGGTCTATAAGGTTAATTCCCACTGTGTGTCTGTTTCTCTCACACAGAGTCTGTTCATGTTTTCCCTAAACCTTATCCATTTCACAACTAAACTCTGTTTTGTTTGGGGGTTTTTTAAGCCAGTTTTCTGATGCTCCTCTCATCCTGAAGAGCTTCCTGACCCTGAACAACCACTGCAGTCATTGTGTTAACCAGGAAGGACACCTTATCTCACTGACAGATGCCAAAGCAGAAACTTCAGATTCCAGAATTTTTACCAATAAGCTGAATAATCCAGAAATAAAAGTGATATAGGGTTCAACATAGAGTTTCCCTATTTCTTTCTTTTTTGGGGGGGGAGGGGGAGACAGAGAAAATTGGTTAATAATGAACCTTTATTCTGAATACTTTCTTATGTCTGTTTTCTTATCACGGTATAATTGACAAATATGAGTATTCCTATTTCTAAAGACTGCACCAATCAGACATAAAACATTTTCTTCTTTCTTCTCAATAACAACACAGTTCCTGGTCAAAGGCCAAAGTTCCTGAGAACCCCTCCTGGATGAAAGCCACATAGAAGTCTATCTTTGATATAGCCACTTCCACTCGGAGGGTTTTTTCATAAATAAGCTTCAGAAAACAATTAGCAGGTGGTGTTGTCTTCCCCAACTCCCCCACATTCCTTTAGGATGTGTACTTCAGCGTTCCTCGTTCATGAGAACCATCTGTTGGACACCCTTTATTTTTTGCTTTACTTCACTTCCAGCTAAAACTCTACATAAAAACACTTAGAAACCAGTGATGTCTTTTTCACCTTTGCACCTTCAGCACCGAGGACATTCCTCACAGAGTGTTCACTCACCTGATGCCAGCTGAACTGATGGGAAACTGAGCTAAGGAAACCTGCACCCCATCGTCTGAAAGCTACTTCCCCTGCTGCGGGGGGATGTAGAGGGGGCAGGGAGCATTCTGAAAAGATGTTGAGTTGCACTGTAATTCTGACCCACTTGCGATCAATGTAAAGTTAATTCTGTGTGCGTATGAAGGGAAAGCTAATAAAGGTCGCGGGAAGAAAGCTGGTCTAATGATCAACGAAATAACTGAAAAGACAATGATTGCCCTCGGAATTGAGAACAGAAGCACAAAAAGGAAGCATTTAAAAGATCAGAATATCTTCAAAATGTGTCAAGGCTGGCCGCTCAGCTAAAGCTGGGAACTCAGCGGCAAAAACAGTAATACCCACAACCAGTCTCATCCTACACAAAAACAAAACCCAGACCCACAGGAGAAAGTGGGCGACCACCACGGGGTGGGAAAGCGCCCTACAAAACAAAGGACTCCGAGCCAGAGTGTATGGGAAATTACTCATGACTTCAAAGAATGACCTCTAAAGAGAGGCTAAAGTGGAAATAATCAGAATATAACAAACTAAGAAGAAAATGGCTTCAAACCATTGAAAGTTGCCTGTAATTTCCAATTTATAGGAGTCCTGTTCCTAAGGTCCTGTTTAAACCCGAAATTCGTATTCTCCCAGATATAATATTATTAAAATGAAGATTAAGTTATCTTCAAAATCCCCAAACATCAAATTAATCTGTAATATACCTAGAGTATAGTACTATAAGTCTATTTCAACGTCACCTAATAGAATTTAAATATTTTCTCCTATAGGAAAATGTGTCCCAAGTTCCAACTAAGGAACCTGAAACATGCCTTTCCTTTTAGTTTTTTATTTTGTTTTGCTTCTTTTAAGCCACGGGGGTACACAGGTTAGCAGTATCAGAGCTGTAAGAGGGAAATCCCAATACAGGTGTGGGAGAAGAGAAAGGGGAACTGGTTTCCTGCAGGGCATCTGTAAGTGCTAACTCTGCATCCAAGATTAAGCAGCTTCCCCAGACCAGTCTCTAAGGAGGAGTTCTGATTCGGGGAAAATGGGGGCTGAAATGAAATCTAGAGTTACATTCCTGCATCTTTAGCATTCAAAAGTCGGATGCATGTCAGAGCTGCGCCCAGATGATGGTACTGGGTTCAGAAGAGGGAGAGTGACCTGCACCAGCCTCACCAGCCTCTCTCTGAAGCTGACTATCCAGACAGGAGGGGGATCTGTTCTACTTATACCCCTGGGGATGAGAGCATTATAGAACACAGAGATTTCCCTGATTGCAGGAGGAATTTGGGTTCATAAAAAAAGAAAACCTTACACCATAACCACTGATAAAGACTAAGTGAAGTTATAAAATCTCACTGCCCAGCTGAATGTCCATAGTAGAATAAACAACCATCAATTTGAACATTTTAGATTACTTTCTGCCAAGAACCAAGAAGACAGAAAACATAACCAATACCGTGAAATACTAAAATTCTGTCATTTTGCCAACATTAAAATAAAAAGAAAAAAATTTAACATTTTTGTATTGCAGACCGCTAGTTTTTCAGAAGAGCTTCAGATTCCTTCACATTATGTATTTCACCCTTTAAAAATTAGGTTTTTAAAAATTTTTTTTTCTAATACTATAGTTTTGCAGTAGGATTTGCTGTGGTCATTACAGCAATGAGATAAATTTTCAAAAAAGTTAATAGCCTGTTTAAGCACAGAATGAAGTAAAAAGCATTAATAAATAGTCACCACAATACAAAATTTGGAAAGTAAGGGAGTTCTCACTCTTCGTGAAAAGCCAATGACTGAGAGCTCCTTTATCCCCAAGTGCTGACCTGTCTACTGAGCTTCACGCCTTCGCATACACACCTGTTTCCTACTACGGCTGTGAAGAAAAACTGCTCCGGTACCCTCAAGAGTGCCCGTGTACAAACATTAACCAGTTCCAATTTGAAAACGTTTCCAAAAAATTCATGGTCGATTAAATAAACAGATGTTTTGCTGACATGGTAACATTTTGTCAAGTCAATTAATTAAGGTATGAGAGAAGACTCCTTTGCGAGAATTACAAGGGCCAAGTAGATACTCTATAAAAGCTACTTTTAAGAATGAATGACTGGGCAGTTGTTGAATTTCTGGGGGTCATTCCCCACCCCGCCTTAGGCATTCTCACCCCTACTCAGGACTCATTTGTTCACAGACACGCTCTTCACTTTCTCCCTGCAGTCTGATACCTGTCATCCCCCTACAAGACGATACAGATTTTAAAACGCTTGTGTTTCTTATGCCACGAGCACCTGAAGACAAACCATCTGAGATGCCTACTGATTAAAGCAAGCACGAGGCTCCTCATCAGGTACCTGTTCCTGCACAGGACAAGCCCCTGCAACAAGCCAGGCAGACAGCAAAGAATCTGTGCTCACTGAGCTCACCTAACACATGTTATTAATGTGAAGAAAGGAGGCCTCATGATTTATTCATCATTTATTTCCATCTAAAGTGCATTTGCAAAAATGCTCCTGTCAGAAAAATTACTATCAAAACTCAGATTGTCATTCTGTATCAAGGACATCTCGGAATGGAAAAATAAATGTCTACTCCTTAGGGCTGCTTCCTCCCATACAAACTGCCTGGGACACAGTCTATTCAGGAAGATTCCCAGATGTCCAGGAAAACACATATCCTTGGTCAGCATCCCCTTATTTAAGGCTTCAACTTGCTCTTTAAGAACTAAACCAACAAACTTATTAGAATATAAAGATAAAACTGCTGGCATTGGCTTGCTTCCGATGTAACCATCTGGGATGGTTAATTGTACGTGTCCACTTGGCTGGGCCACGGTGCCCAGATATTTGGTCAGTGTTCTCGATGTTTCCGTGAAGGTGTCTTTGGGATGAGATTACCATTTAAGTCTCTGAGTAAAGCAAACTGCCCGCCAGAATGTGGGTGAGCCCCGTCCAATCAGTTGAAGGCCTCAAAACCACTAAGGCTGACCTCCCCCAAGCAAGAAGGATTTCTGCTGGCAGACGGCCTTTGGATCTGAACTGCAGAGGTTCCTTAAATCTCTAGTCTGCAAGTCTACCTCAGAGAATTATTTTTATTTATCTTTCCGACTGCCGAAGCCTGCAAAACTACAGGATCCAATTCCTTAAGTTAATCTCTCACTCTATCAGCCTCTCTCTATCCATCTCTCTCTCTCTCTCTACACACCCACATAGCATCCTGTTGACTCTGTTTCTCAGGAGAACTCAGACTAATAACTAGCCAAAAGAAAACAATATTTTACTTTGAAATTTATTTAAAAGGTATACAGTTTAAGATCAACAATCAATAATATTAACTAAATCAACAAAGAGTCTAAGAAAAGCTAGCTAAATTCCTGATGTGGAGTCTTCCTAGTTCTTCACTGAACAGTTTCATTTAATTTTCCAAAAGATTGATAAGAGACACTGCTTTATCCAAATAAGAGAAAATATGTTTCCAAAAAAAAAAAAAAAAAAAGCTTGAGACTAAAAGCCAAGATGAAATATTAAAATATTTATCAGCATCTCTGCAGAGGTATAACGGTAAGTCAGCACAGACACACACATACAAATATGTTCAAGTCAACTTTCCCTAGAAAACTCATAAAGAATAAAATAAAGATGTAATTACTGACTATCCTTTATAAATCACTATTGAGCTTCAATCATTATTTGCATTACTTTCCCAATTTCTCCCAAGAAATCAGAACAGTAATAAGAAGTACTGCGGTAAAAATAAGGAAATACATTTGGTCTTTGTACCCGGTTCCTGGCACAAAGCCCCTAGAACCCCTGGGGCTTCCTGAGTGGTAGGAGTGTCTTTAGTCGTTCACAAGGGGCCCCTTTTGAGTACCTCTGAGTTTGTGCAAATGAGGTGACATAGGGTAGGCCCCCTAAATAGCCAAAGGATGGAGCTGATCACCAGCAAGACTCTGTGTTTAAAGGACTGGAAATTTCAGCCACACCCATGGACCTGTGAGAAAAGGAAGCAGGGCTGCAAATAAGCTCTACAAAAACTCCTGAACAAAATTTGCTGAGTCTCCGGGTTGGTGAATGTATCCACATGCCAGGGGGGTGGTGCACCCCAGTTCCACAGGGACAGAAGCTCCTGACCTCTGGACCCTTCCGGACCTGGCCCCATGTACCTCTCCATCTGGCTGTTCATCTGTGACCTCTATAATATCCTTTATAATAAACTGGGAAACATAAGTAAATATTCTGTGTTCTGTGAGCCACTCTAACAACTAATGGAATCCGAGGAGGAAGCTGTGGGAACTTCCAACTTACAGCCAGTTGGTCAGAAGCACAGGTAACATCCTAGACTTGTGACTGGCATCTGAAGTGGGGGCAGTCTTATAGGACTGAACCCTTCATCTGTGGGGTCTGATGCCATCTCCAGAGATTGATTTAAATTTGTAGGACACCCAGGCAGTGTCTGCTGAGACCCTGAGAACCCCTTGGTGGTGTGAGAAAAAAACATCAGGAGCACTATAACCTTAAGAAGCAGCGACCTGACAGAACGAATTTCTTCGCATCAAAGCATCACCCGATCTTCAAAATGCTAATTACCGGGGTTAATAAAGACTCTCATTTATGATGCTAGCACCACAACTGTGCCCTTATCAAAACAACCTTGGGTAGAATTCATTTTTTTGTGGTTGCGTATGAAAGGAGAGCAGAACAAAGGAGAGAAGGACTAACAAGTGGCAGGCGGAGGCAGAGGTCTACACGTTTAACAGGGAGCAGGGAGCCAACAAATTTCAGCTGACCATCTGCAGCGGTCTTTATAAAGCCATCACGTTACAGGTCCACCATGTCTACCCACAGCAGTGGGTCTCAAAATACGGTCCCCAGTTCAACAGCATCGATACCACCGGGAAATCTCTTAGAAATGCACGTTCTTGGTCCCCGCCTCAGACTTACTGAATTGTTCTCGAGGAAAGGGGGCCGGGAGTCTCTGTGTTAACGAGTGACTCTGATGCACACTAAAGCTTGAGAGCCAGCAATGCCCAGGAACGCCAAGTTCCTTCAACTCTGAGACAGAACTGGATCAGGAAATTCTGGAAGCTGAGAGGCAGAACTCTATACATCACGATGGATTTTGTGGAGGAAATTTTATTAATATTAATCCTCCTTTTTAATAAGGCATTTACTCAAAAATGCTTTCCCAATACTATCCGATATTATTTAAGAATCTTCCAATGATCTAAAATTTCCATTCCACATATAAGGCTGTTTTGTGCTGAGTGAACCATATTATAAACAGCTTTGAATTAAGTTTTTTTTTAGTTCTTCTATCGGGTGGGATATCAAGTTATCAGGTAAAACAAAAAAGGCCAAAATGTATATAATATTTCTACAAAGTTTTCACCTCCCTATACGAGAATTTGCCAGCGGGGACAAAATCCTGCCAAAGACGCAATTCCGTTGCCAATTTAATTCAGGTTATGAGCATTCCTTTGTAGAAGGAAGATAAATACCTTTAAACTGCTTGATCATGTTCTGATGGTTTTCAATGGCTTCCTTTAAGATCATTTCAGGCTGGTCCATCTTCCACCGCCATTCAGTACCCACCGGATTGGTGTGGTGCCTGGAAAAGAGGCAAACATTCTAAAGGACTCCCAGCATTAGATCTCAGCTAGTCACCCACTCTGAGGGAGTCCATGTTATCATAAAATCAGGGTTGGTTTCCTCCTAAAAGCTCAGCTATTTACAGCTGTATTTTATGATTTATTTTAAGTCACGACACCCAGCATGTGGAGAGAGAAGAGAAGTGCCTGGCCAAGACAGAGGCTTAATCAGAACAATACAAAACGCGCACCCCTCTCTCCTAGCCACACGCACTAGGCTAGACAAGCATCCAGTAACAACCAACAGGGAAATGCTGTTGCAAAATCACACTGACAGACCCTCCCTCAGAGGCAGTACGACGGGAAGACCTAAAGCTTACGATGGATCAGACACAGAGGAAAAAGCCTCCAGCAAACTCCACGCTGCACACAAGGTACCTCCAGAGGACACCAGAGAGAAAAGTGTGCCGATTTCCAAACACAGGAAAAATTCACCTCAGTCGCAAATGTACTGGAAAAAGTTTCTGACTTTAAACAAAAAACTATGAGTCATACAAAAAAGCAAGAAAACAACACATTTCCAATAGACAAAGCAATCGACAGACCCTAACTCTTTTGACACAGTGTTGAAACTATTTGACAAGGATTTTTTTTTAAAACTGTGATTATACTATGTTAAAAACGCTAACAGAAAAAGGTGAACAACATGCAAGACCAGATGGGTAAATTCTGCACAGAGATGAAGACTGTAACATAATCAAACAGAAATGGGAAATATACAAAAAAAAATAGGTCTTCGACAGGCTCAACAGTAGACTACAAACAGCTGAGGAAACAGTGAAAAAACTTGGAGAGGCCAATGCAAATAAGCCAAATGAAGCACAAAACAAAAGTGAAAAATACGACACAGCATCCAAGAGACGTGGGACAATATCAAGAGGTCCAAAATATACATAATTGGAATTCCACAACCAAAATACAAATAGTTGAAAACCCAGAAAGGAAACTGAGAGAACAAAGCAGAAAAAAATGCAGAAAAATTTTGGCCAATGGTTTTCCAAAGTTAATGAGAAACAATTAACCACAGAGCCAGAAGCTCACAGAAAAACCACCAGGATATTTTAAAACAGCCTAAAAATACCATATCCAAACAAATGAAAACACAAGAAAATGAGAAAATCTTTAAGTCAGAGAAAAAGACACATTACATGAGAACAAAGATTAAAAATTACTTCCAACAACTCAACAGAAAACAAGTAAGCCAGGTGAAACTATAATGACACCTGAAAGATTGCTTAAAGGAAACAAACTAACTCGTCAACTCAGGATTTTATACCCAGTGCAAGTATCTTTCAAAAAATAGAGAAATAAAGATTTTTGCAGACAGAATCTGAGAGAATTCCTTGATAGCAAACCTACATTACAGGGTATGTTAAAGGGAATTGTCCAAGCAAAAGAAACAAAAACCAGATAGTAACCTGGATTACACAAAGAAATCATGAATGCTGAGAAAGGGAAAAATAAGAAAAAATAAAATTAACTGCCATATGTGACAACACGGATTAATCTATGCTAAATGAAATAAGCCAGACACAGACAAATACTGCATAATACCACTTACATGAGGTATATGAAATAGTCAAACACATAGAAGCAGAGAGCAGAATGGTGGCTGCCAGGGGCTAGAGCAGGGGGAAATGCCATTTCCTATTCAACATTCAACAGGTACAAAGTTACAGTTGTGCAAGATCACTGAGTTCTAGGGCTGTGCCGTACAGTGCTATAATTAACAATACTGTATTTCACACCTAAAACTTTGTAAGAAGGCAGAGATCATGTTAAGTGTTCTTACCACAATAATGACAATAAATCATTGCTTTGAAGCAAAATTATATTATGATGTCACCAATATAGAGAATGGGGACATTTCTGTGGAAGGTACACACTTGAGTAACTACTTTAAAAACAAAAGGCCCTTTACACATATTTCTCTTCTGCTTTCTAAACAGTTATTTCATTTAGCAGATTAAAAATCTGATACTAAATCTTTATGCACTTTGATATGAAAGGATCGCTACAAAGAGACAGAAAGAAAAAGCAAGATGCAGAACACTGTACAGTATCCTGCCATTTGTGCATAGACAAAGACACATACACACAACTTTATACACACACACACACACACACATTAGTTTTATCTGCATATGTGTAGAATATCACTGAAAATCTAAATGACTGGAAGACAGGAATGGAAGGGAGACAATTTTCATGGTATAACCTTTTGTTACATTTTGAACTTTTTACTAGATGTAAGGGTGACCATTCAAAATACATTTAAAACATAGTTTAAAAACTTGTACTCACTACTCAAGACCAGTAAACTTTAAGTTTTATTGAGATATAATTCGTGTTGTCATAAAATTCCATTTAAAGTATACAATTCAATGGCTTTTAGCATATTCAGAGTTATGCATCTGTAACCACAATCAAATATCTTCATCATCTCAATAAGAAACCCTGCTCCCCTTCACTCTTCAATCCCAGCATCCACCTCAGTTCCAGGCAGCCACTGACCTACTCTCCATCTCTATAGTCTGTCTCTCCTCGGCATCTCGTAGAACTGCAATCATGTGATAACACAGTCTTTTGTGACTGGCTCCTCTCACTTAGCATCATGTTTTCAAGGTTCCTCCGTGTAGCATCATGTATCACTACTTCATTCCTTTTTTATTTCCAGGCAATATTCCATTGGATGGATATACACACACTGTGCCTACCCATTCACCAGCTGATGGACAGCCCGTTTATTTTCAATTTGGAGACATCATTAATATCTTTTCATGTGTTTATTGGGCAGTTGTCCATCTTCTTTGGAGAACTTTCTGTTTAGATCCTTCGCCCATTTTTGTAATCAGATTATTTGTTCAAAACAGATATAACTCTTAATATGAAATTTCAAAGTACAAACAAACAGAAATAAGAGACATACAATGGTAAATATGGGCTATCTATACACATAATTCTCAACAACTCCATCTGAAAATTAACAGAATAATAATAGCTTATCTATCTACAACAGTCTACTGCCCATATTATTAAAAAGAAGTAAGAAATTCATTTTGGAAAACTCACATCCATACATCAAACTGTAGTTTTAAAATATTCGTATATGCACAATCTCATTCAAGTAATTAAGCCTCACAACACCCTTGTAAGGAAAATATTGCTGTTTTATTTTACAGTTAGGAAACTGAGGCTCAGAGGTTATTTCAAGAACTTGTTAAAAAGAAAAAAAAAGTTTATATAAGCATTTAAATCAATTTTACTAGGTCTTTTCTGACATTCTTATATATTATTCATAATTAAAACAGATGGTGAATTCTAATTTTAAAGTTAGTATGTTAGTACTTCTTTACCAGAAGCCATGATAAATAAAACATCTCCATTTACTTTCACCTTTGTAAAATCTCATTAATGAACTTGTTAAGCATATTTTTTGCTTTTTAAAAAACTGGGTAAGTTTACTGCTAGGGAAACTGAAGGATTTTTGCATTATTGGCTATGAACAGGTAATATAGATAAGGGGTGTTAACCACTGAATCCTGCTACTTTCTTTGAATCTTGACTCTCAAAAAAACGACTTATGTCAAGAATCTTGGAAAGAGATTAGAAGAGATTGTAAAATGAGATTTTTTTTTTTTAATTTTAGCAGAGTGAGAAGGAGGGCGGTGTATAGCTCAGTAGTAGAGTAGAGTATAGCTCAGTAGTATGCACAAGGTCCTGGGTTCAATCCCCAGTACTTCCACTAAAAATAAATAAACCTAATTACCTACTCCCCCCCCCAAAAAAAAAGAGAATAAGAAGAGATTCTAACATGTCAAACAACAAGAACTAGGACCCAAAAGCACTTGGTTCTTTCTCCTTCAAGCTAAATATTATGTGATCCAAATATTTCCATCCACATAATCATATGGCTTTTCTTCTGCAAGTGCTCACATTATAATATATTATGTTTTATAAGCATATACCCTATTACTAAAAAGGAGGTGTGATATATCCTTTTATTTCAATGCTGCCATTTTCCACATCCCCTTCAATGTAAAAGTATCTTTGGACCACTGTACACAGGATTTCTCAACCTCAGCACAACCGACATTTTGGACTGAATAATTCTTTCCTGTGGAGGGTTGTCCTGTGAGTTAAAGGACATGCAAAAGCATCGCTGGCCTCTACCCACCAGATGCCAATAGCACCTCCGTCAGTTACAACAATCAAAAATGTCTCCAGACATTGTCAGATGCCCTAGGTTGCCCCACGTGGTGAAAAATAGAAATTTTTGCCCCAGCTGAGAACCACTGATTTAACGGAATGCCCAGAAGAGACTTTTCAGTCTTTCACTATATTCCTGGATAAATAGAAAAGGGAAAACATGTAAAAGAACTTGATATAGGATGATAGTATTATATTCTTTTCTTAAAAGGCTTTTTTTTTTAAATATTATCTTTCAATCAAAGTATGTACAGATAAAACAATAA
Organism: Camelus dromedarius; assembly: GCF_036321535.1. Classification (NCBI taxonomy): domain Eukaryota; kingdom Metazoa; phylum Chordata; class Mammalia; order Artiodactyla; family Camelidae; genus Camelus; species Camelus dromedarius. Next base: position 22,728,581 of record NC_087459.1, on the reverse strand, counting down.
CAGCTGGGATTTACATCAAAATAGTGAGAAGTAGGGTAGGTAAATGGAACACGATTGGACATACATTATAAATGTACATAAGAGATTCATTATACTAGTCACTCTATTTATGTTCAAAAAACTTTGCAATAAAAGTTAGAAATAGCCCCTAATATGATATGCTGAGAAGGTCACATCACTTCTGTGGTATTCTTCCCAAAATCCAAAAATATCTGACTCGTACTCTTTAAAAGTGTCAAGGTCATCAAAGACAAGGGAAAACTGAACTACTGGAGAAAACCGAAAGACACATGACACCTAAACTTGATGTGGGATCCTGAATTGGATCTAGTGGGAAAACCAATGAAACTCAAATCGTTTCCAGTTTAACTAAGAGTATTGCATCAATGTTAATTTCTTGGTTTTGACAATTGTTCCACAATTAAGTAAGGTCTGATCATTAGGGAAAGTTGGGTAAAGGACATACAGGAACTATACTGTCTTTGGAAATCTGTAAACTAAAATTATTTCAAAACAGACAGTTATGCATATAAGATTTTAGTGATAGAGCAAGAGTCTTATATTTTAAAAAATTAAAATAGGATACAAAACAGAAAGTAGAGAATGATCTCAACCGTATCTTTAAAAATGAAAGGAAAGACTTAGGGGGAAGAAAACAGAAAGCAAATACTACAAAGCTTTCACAATAATTTCCCTGGATGCTAGAATTATAGATAGTTGTTTGTCTTCATAATTTTTTATGTTTTCCAAAATTTTCTATAATAAGCCTGGATTACTTTTATAATCAATGAAAAAAATTTTTAAAGAATCATAGCTCTTGCAATCAATATGAAAGATAAATTAAAAGATAGCACAGACTAAGTATTAAATCGTTTTGATTGTTAAAGGGCAAAATAATAAGAACCTAAAACACAACCAGTAAAATTAGGTATACAAATGGATATAGTGAGTTAGAGAAAAAAGAGAAGAGATTTTCTGCCTAAGCCACTGGATAGCTAATGGTTCCACTACGAAAATAGGAAAGAGCAGGTTAACAGAGAGCATAATAGACTCCTTGTGGACAAACTGGGCTTGAATGAAGTACCTGTGGATCATCTGAAAGAATATATCCAACAGGCAATTGCAAACAGAAGATGAAAACTCAGAAGGAAGACTGGGGCTAGAGATAAAGAATATAAACGTGTCAGACTACAGGTATGCAGTGAAGCCGTGGAGATGGCACACTACTCCTGCTGTCATAATGCAGAGTGAGAAAAGAAAGTCAAGGACAGAATCAGAGAGAATTCATCACAGATGAGCTAACAAGGGGAAACTTGAAAAGAAACTGTCAAAGGGTTGGTGAGGAAAAAAAAACTAGAAGAGACTGGTGTATCAAAGTCCAATAGAAGGAGAAGTCCTTTTTTCTAGCATGCTTGGCTAGAGTTCAATTAAGATGAGAATTTAGTCGCCTCTATTAGAACTGATGGTAAGGAAGTTATTAGGGATTACAACACAATGAGTGACAATGGAGTCATGTGTTGGCCTACAAAGAACGGAGGAGTTGTCAGTGAGGGAAAAAAACAAATTAGGAGCAAGCACGAAAGATTTCTGCAATTTAGGCATTTTCCCAACTTACATAAAAGATTTAATTCTACACATGATGGGCTGTATGTAGCCAGCTTAAAGACAACACTCAGGGCTTCTATTTCCAGCAAGATACCTGAAAAGCCTCCTAGAACGAAACACCCAAACTGATACCTTACCACAAAAGTAGTCTTAGATAAAGAAGAAAAAGTAGAAAACCAAGGTAAACAAAAAGCACAAAATAAGAAATTAAAAATAAATATTTATCAAGAATGTATTTATTAATATTTATCAACATCAGTGATCATTGCAGACAACAACTACACTCACCAGTTAAAAACAGACTGTCCAAGTGGATTTTTAAAAATCTTGTAATTTCACACACAGGGGAAAATATTTGTCTACAAAAGACTTATACACTAATATTCCTAACAGCTTTATTCATAATCAAGTAAAAACCTGGAAACAACTCAAATATGCAAACAGAGGTGAATAAATAGATCGCGGTATAACCATAAAACAAACTACTCTTCAGGAATAAAAAGGGACGAGCTACTGATATACATAACAACATGGGTGAATCTCAAAAACATTTTACTGAGTGAAAGAAACCAGACTCTAAAATGCATACTGGATGATTTCATTTTTATGCAGGTCTACAGAAAAAGTAAACTAATATATGTTATCAGAAAGCAAATTAGTTTGCCTGGGGCTGTCATGAGATGAGAGAAATTGACTGGGAGAGGGTACAAGGGAACCTCCAGAGGTAATAAAAATGTTTTTCATCTTGATCACGGTCATAGTCACACAGTATACATATTTACCAAAACTCATTGAATTATATATTTTAAGTAGGTGAATTTCATGGTATGGAAATAAAACTGCAATACAGTTGATTTTTAAAAATTGATCCAGCCAAACACTTGTTTATAAGTAACCATCTAAAATATAAGGACACATTAAAGTTGAAGTTACATAAAGAAAGGAAAAAGAGAGACCCAGCAAGTATCAGTAACTAAAAGAAATCTAGTATAGTTATATTAATATCAGAAAATACAGACTTTGAGGCAAAAAAAGCATTATTATGGATAAAGATGACTAAATAATGATAAAACAAATAATCAGCAACATAAAATAGATTATTACCCAACAATTTTAAAGTACACTGTTTCCATGCGTCTATGATATAGTTTTTTTAACCTGACCGTGCACGGACTAGGCATGCGGCATTCTCAATAAATTTTATATATTTGGTATTAGAAGTCATGTATTATAGCAATACTACAATTTGGTTAAAATTTAATGACAAAAATATAATCCCCTAAAATCTAGCTTTTAACAAAAATACTTCTTTGACCCCTGAGCTACAAAAAAGTCAAAATGGAAATTAGAAAGTATTTACAACTGAATAATAATTAAATAATCAAAATCTATGGGATATAGCTAACGAAGGAGTTAGAGGAAAATTGACAATGAAAGTCTTACAGATGACTTAATTAGCTAATGGTCCAATTTAAGTCAGAAAAAGAAAAGGGGTAGATTAGTATATTATTGAACAAGAAAACAAAGATAATGGAGAGGAGTCACAAGGTTAAAAATCTAGGCTTTCAAAAACTTTAAAAATTGGCAAACCCCTGATAAAACCGGTCAAAACAGAAAACCAACCAAATGCATAAATATACTCTTAGGAATGGAAAAGGGGATTAATTACAGAAGCAGCGGAGCTTCTGGTAAATCTGAGTGCAGTATTGGGTAGAAATGGATTATTACACATCATTCCATCTTTGGGCACCATGGCCATTCATTTTTACTTACCGCCAACAGAAGACACATTTATTCGCACATGCCAAGCTCGGGGTCGTTTCCATGCAACGATGGCTTTCAATGCCATAGAATGTATGTTTATAGCAACCTCCTCTCCCTCGGAGCATGGACTGTGAAAGTAAAAAACAAAGGATTATTTGAATAAAATCCTCAAAGCAAGGAAACAAAACACCAAGTCATCATTTTAAAGACGAAACCGTGTGTTTCATAACCATAAATACCCCTACTGGTATATGCATGAGGCAGAAAATCAACATTGTAGCATTATAGTGCTCGGATGGTGTTTGGGGTTTGATAATGTTTGAGTTTTCTAAAACCTAATGAGATAAACCAATGATTCATTAACTTTGAAAGCTCTATGGAGGGACCATGGATGCCTTCATTTTCAAATCCATCCAACTGCCTTAAATATTAGTACAATAATATATAATGCCAAAGGACAGATAAGAGAGGCGGTCTTATCTGAAAAGGGCGGTCGGTGGGTAGTGCTCATCAGAAAGAGAATCTGTTTTGAATAAAGGAAGATGGGTAAGAGAATGCCTCCAGGAGCATATTCTAAGTCAACTGAATGGTAGAATTTGAGCATATTGAGACTGTTGAGGGGATAAGCAGCATGTAAATAAGAAACAGATTATTCCAAAAAAAGAACACTATTTAATATTTGATTGGCAAAACCACTGTAAGTGTAGTAAGAATGGGTAATTTGAAGAAATACTGCAGATCAACTGAGGGTTAGAATCACAAGATGCTACCAAGCTTCTTTCTCAGTGTATCATTAGAAAGACCCAACTAGGAGCTCTGTGTAAGAGGGACTTGACTTCAGTAAAAGGGAAACCAGTGAGGAGGTTATGCAAGAAAGATCATGGTGACTTGGCCCATAATACTAGTGCAGGAAAGGGGAAGGGTACTAAAGAGGTACATTCAATGCCATTCCCAACTAGAGGGGCAAAACAGAGGAAGTCGTCCAAGATTTTGGGCCTACGTGACTGAAATATGACGGAATTAACAACAGGAACAACAAATGAGGGGGGACACAGATGGACAGCCTATAGATACATATCTCAAGGTACAACGTAACACCAGTGCACTGATATTACAATGCTGTTCACATAAAATCTACCAGCTTGTTACTAAGTCAACGGGTCACAAAGTCTTTTTTTTTTTCTGTCCTGATAAAAGGGGGTTCCCCTGTCCATCTCACTTAATACTTGCATTAAGGAGAAAAAAAAAAAAGAGTGAAGGAAAAATATTATTCAGAATACCTATGCCTGTAAACTCTCTTCCAAATTCCCAATAAAATATTCAAGAAAGCAAACCAAACATTCAAATCTTGCAAATAGCACTGAAAACTAAAAATAAAAGTCCACCAAATGCCAAAGTCACATAGTAGTTAGCACTAAATGTCATGCCAATGGAGAAAGAGTTGAAGACCTGCGTGTTTCATTCAATATTTACCAAGAAGTTAATATACCTCAGGCATGTTGTGTGTTGAATGTATGACTAATAAGACAGAGCCCCTACCCATGATCTGGCTGGAGGAAATGGCAAGTAAGCAAGAAAAATGCACAATATTATTATGATAGGCTGACTAGATCAATCAAGATTCCTTTTGCAAGAAATAGAAACTGATTCTGGCTAAACAGAAAAGGAATTTATTCAAAGGATCTCACATCTCATAGAATCATAAAAAAATGGCAGGAATGAAGAATGCTGCCAGCAGGACCACCGCTCAATCCCCCAGAAGCCATATACACATACACCACCCCCTCTGGACACCAGCACCAGCACCACCTCTGAAAGCAGATGCTGCCACCAGAGACACAAGAGTGAGTTCCCCAGGCCCCAGTTCCTTTGCATCACTGACTCCATATACACAAAGTCTCCAGCTGAAAGAATGACTACCCTAGATGACATTTCTACATCCAAGTTGCCGGACATGGTACCAGCAAATAGTATCTGCCCTCCTTAGCTTCTGTTGCAGGCAGTGAGCCCTCAGGCCAAACAAAGCCCATTCAACAGGAAGTTCCCCAAACATGAAAAGACTGGGATGCTGGGCAAGCAGGGAAAAGACAAATGTCCATCATGTTGCTACTGGAGCCTGTGGGGTAGATGACCCACCCAACCAGCTTTCCAGGCCCAGTGAGAACTCTACAGGGGGTGGTGTCCAAACTGAATACTGAAGGGCTAACAGGATAAAGGGACAGGGACATGTGAGAAGAATGGCATATTCTTTTAAAAACTGTTTCTATAAATTTTACAGTTTAGATTTAAGGTTATGATCCATTTTGAGTAAACTTTTATATAAGGTGTGAAATTTAAGACAATGCCCGCGAGCGTGTGTATGTGTGTGTATGTGTGTGTGTACTTTTGATGCGTGTGTGGTTTGGTGGTGGTAGTTTTTTAGGGGTTTTGTTTTCTTTTTTTTACTATGGATGTCTAATTGCCCTAGCACCATTTATTGAACGGTTATCCCTCCTCCAAAGAATTGCTTTTGCGCCTGTGTGAAAAATCAGCTAAGCATATTTGTGGGTTTATTTCTGGGATCTCCATTCTATTGTGTCTATCTATGTGTCCACCCCTCTACTAACACAACACCACCCTGGTTCCTGCAGCAATACAGTAAGCTACAACATGACGATGGATGACTCCCCCATTTTATACTTTTTCCTCAACACTGGGCACTCCCTGGTGCTCTGAGAATCTTTCTTTTATCACTTCATTAGGTTAGAAGAGCTTCCCTTAGCTGATCTCTAAGGGCAGGTTTGCTGAAAACAATTGCTTTCAGTTTTCTTTCACCTGATTTTAACATCTTTATTTAATCTTCATTCTCAAAGGATAGTTTTGCCAGACACAGAATTCATGATTGACAGTTATTTCCTTTCAATACCTGAAAAGCAACTGCCACTCCCCTCTGGGCTCCATGATTTCAGATCAGAAATCTGATGCCAAATTGATGTTAGTACATTGTTTATCTCCAGCATCTTTCAAGATCTTTTTCTTCTTTAGTTTTCAGATCATTAATTTTAAGCTGTTTTTGTGTGGATTTCTTTGGTTTTTTCCTGTTTGGAGTCTGCTCTGTTGTTCAGATTGGGTAAATTCTACTGACGTGGCCTGGTCACAGCTCATTCTACTGATGAGTAGGGTCACTGATTCTAACCTCTGCCATCTCCACTCTATTACTGAGACCATTCAGTGAGGCTTTATTTCTGTTATTGTATTTTTTCAATTTTATAATTCCCTCCTGGTTTTTTATAACTTCCATTTCTTTGCTGAGATTTTTTTTTTCATTTGTTTCAAGAGACTTTGATTGCTGAAGCATTTTTATGACAGCTGCTTTAAAATCCTTGTCAGATGATTCCACCATCTGATTCATCTGGCGTTGGAGTCAGTTCATTATCTTTTTTTGCTCAAGTTGTGATATTCATCATTCCTGGTATGACAGGTGATTTTTCTTATTGCATCCTAGACATTCTGTCTGCTCTGTTAGGAGACTCTGGATCCCATTTCATTCCTTCACTTCAGCAGGCATTTAAGGCACCTTGCTTAGGCTGAGTGTGCAGGTCCGGGACTACTTTTGCATACTGCGGCTCCAATGGCAGTTTCATTTTCAGAGGCTTTGCGATATAATTTTGCTTGGGCTCCCGCGGATCTCTGCTGGTACCACCAGAGAGGATGAAAGGGGTCTCTCCAGAGCGACCACATGGGGTCTTTCAGTGGAGGGGAGTCTCAGGCCAGCAGTCTCCCAGGGTAGGCGGCTGGTGTGGCAGAGTCCCTCTGCTCGATGGCCCCCGGCAGCCCCGCTAACTCTGAGGAGGAGACGGGAGTCTCAGGACACAAGGACAAAGAGGCTTCCTCAGCTGGGCCACTTCTTGTGGTGGGGTTCCTCTTGCCAGTGCCAGCCAGCCACACGGCACCTCTCGCTGGGGGGAGGCACTCTCAGGCCCAGCAGGGACGGAGAACACTTCACAGGCCAGGCCAGCGGCTGCAGGAGCAAGGCGGTGAGAAGGGCGCCTCTCTCCTTCCTCTTTCACCTGGCCCCTGGTACTCCCCAGCAGGGGAGGGGAGCTGCAGGCCCAGCGGGGAAGGAGAGCACCCGTCCCAGCTGTTTACTGTTGGTGGGCCTCCCAACTGGCCTCCTTTGCCAGTGGTTCTAGGCTCACCTGGACCTGGCAGAGGGACTCCCAACGTATTAGGGAGGAATGAGCCTAACTGAGCGGCCTTCTGTTGCAGATTAAGGATCAGTAAACACAGGGTCTGGGTTGCCTTCTTCTTTAAGATCCTGCTGCTCCGTTGTTACTCCAGTCATGGGGTCCCAAACCAGTCAGCCTACCTCTTACCCCACTCCACAGTTCTTGTCTGGTTGCCTCTTGTGTTTTCCAGAGTTTAGGGCTGTTAATCTAGCAGAAAGGAGCAAGGAGAAAAGGCTTTATGCCATCTCGTCCAGACTGGAAGTCTTCAGACGCTACATTTTGAAAGGAAGTGCCCCCACACCTGAAAATTAATAGATAAGCAGGGTGGAAAAGAAAAGTACCTGAGAGTAATGCATGCTTAGAATTAAAACTGTTCATGCTATGAACCTAGGAGGAAAAAACTTACAGATAGCCTCCGATACATTAATTCATGAATTCTTATCCTCGAGGCAAACAAGAGCCTGAGAAAAATACAACTGCAGCCCAGTAGATCCACACTGAATGCACACAGGACGCCACTGACAGACAGGCTCTGTGTATATCAGCCTGGCAGGGATGGGGAATGGAGGTGGGCTGTTGGGAGACAATTCTCTGTGGGTCTCTTTCTGACTGTCTTATAAGCAGAGCCCTCACTGCCCTTACTCTAGACTACCTTTCCAAAAATGTTTTATATAGTAGATAGCCTTGGAAGACACAGTGTTTCTCTCTCTGGAGCAAATGACAGGTAGGTTTACTGTCCAGTATGATGAAGAAGGGTCCCTCTAGGGCAAAGGTCAAGCAGGATTATTGCCAATTATAAAAGATTCATGTTCCCTAAGCCTGGGCCTCCTTTCCTATAACGTATCTGCAGATGTTACACCTGGCCTTCCTGGTCCTGCTTTTATGGGAACTGGGGCTTAGCTACCAGAACAAATGATGGTATGCTATTCCTTCGAGTAATAAACTGTACTTGCCTTCTGCCAGCATCCATGAAACCGCGGCAGGCTAACTTGCTAGCCTGCAAGTTAGGTAAAATTTCAGACTCTTCAATTTTTGACAGGGGATGGAGAGCTCAATGCAAAGGTCAATAAAACTGCAGCCCAGGGGCCAAACCCAGTCCACTGCCTGCTTCTGTAAGTAAAGTTTTGTTGGAATACTGTCCCCGACTTCATTTACTTACACCTCTGGCTGCTCTGGGGCTACAATGGCAGAGGTAAAAAGTTGCAATAAGACAGGACCACAAACCTTAAAAAGTCACCATCTGGCCCCTTGAGAAAAGGTTTGCTAACTCCTGATTTAGATATTTATTTCATACTACAGAGCAAAATCAATTCTAAACTGGTTAAACAAACTGTTAAAAAAGTACAAACAGGAGGAAGATCTAGGGAAGACAGAGGAGCAGGAAGCACCAGGAATCCATCTCCCCACCTGGACAACTGCACTGGCAGAAGCTGTCTGATATGACTAGTTGGAACTCTGGAGTCTGCTGAAGGCTTGCATTTTCCAGGGAAAACCTTAGGTTAATTTTGGTCAACTTTAGATCCTAGCACGGTAGGAACTACCCAACCCCACCCCATAGCCGCGTGGCAGGCAGCTGTGCACGTGTTCCTGGAACAGCTGCGCACAGCTTTTGGCAGCTAGGGTAGGTAAAAAGGACCCTCTCCTCCAAATACTGGGGATCTGTGCTCTGACTAATGCTTCCGATCACAGAGGTACAAAGAGGTGGGCAGTCCTTGTGCTGGACCTTCCCCCATTTTTGCCAGCCCTTCCCCCCACAGCTAAGTGACTTTCAGGAGATTTAAAGGGCTCTTCTCTCTTATTACACCCCATTCGCTTCATTTTTTACTTTTTCGCTTTCTGGGGCCAGATATTAAAGACTTGGACATTCAAAAAAATTTCACATGTGAGGAAAAGCAGAAAGTAACTGCACATGCCCAAAGAAAGAGTAGGAAAAGGCTTAAGAAGACGTTACGTTTACACCTTGACCGGATCCTCAGTAGAGACAGCCTACCAAAGATTAACTAATTAATTAGCGAGCTCTCGGGAAGAGGGAAGAATCTGATTTCCAGAGTTACCACATTACTCCAGTGTTCAACAAAAAGAAACATCACGAGGCATACAAAGAAACAGGAAAGGATGACCCATTCAAAGGAAAAACATAATTCAACAGACTCTGTGCCTCAAAGATAGTTTATGGCAGATATATTAGACAGACTTTAAAACAGCTGTCCTAAAGATACTCAAAAACTAAAGGAAGATGTGGAGAAAGTCAAGAAGAGGATGTATGAAGCAATAGAAATATCAATAAATAGATAAAAATCCTAAAAAGAACCCCCCCCTCAAAAAATTCTGGAGCTGAAAAGTAAAATTATAGAAATGCAGAATTCACAAGAGGGAGTCAAAGGCATATTTGAGCAGACAGAGGAATCAGTGAACTTGAAGATAAGGCAATGGAAGTTATCGAGGATGAAGTGTAGAAAGGAAAAAGAATGAAGAAAAGTGAAGAGAACCCATGGGACCTGTGGACCATCACCAAGCAGAACTTACACACTGTGGGTATCCCAGGAGAAGAGAGAAGAGAGGTCAGAGAGAATATATGAAGAAATAATGGCTGAAAACGTCCCAAATATCCCTAATATAATATACCTAAACCTTACACATACCTAAATACCTAAATATAAACACATACCTAAATATAAACACCAAGAAGCTCAACAAAACTCCAAGTAAGACAAACTCAAAAAGATCCACGCTGACACATTTTATAATCAAACTTTCAAAAGACAAAGAGTGAATCTTGAAAGTGGCGAGAGAGAAGTGATTCATCACATAAGAGAGGTCATCAGAAACTCTGGAGGCTGGAACACAGTGGGCAGATAAATTCAAAGCGCTAAAAGAAAAAGACTGTCAACCTAGAATCCTATATTTTGCAAAACCATCCTTCAAAAGTGATGGAGAAATCAAGACAGTCCCAGATGAGCAAAAGCTGAGACAGACCCTGACTACTAGACTTGCCCTGCAAGAAGTGCTCGGGGGAGTCCTATAGGTGAAACGAAAGGCAGGAGACAGTACCGCAAAGCTCCATGGGGAAATGAAGATCTCAATAAAGGGAAACACATGGGCAATTACAGGAGTCGTATTATTGTAACAGTAGTCTGACTGTACTTTTTGTTTTCTACGTGATTTAAGAGAATAATACCTTTGGAGAGAAAAAGCAATTATTAGTGCAAGAGCTAGTATTAGCGTAACTTTGGTTTGTAACTCCAAGTCTCGCTTTCTACATAATATAGAAGGTTCATGTATTTAAAGGAATTATTCATTCATGTTTGGGGGCTCACGATGTATAAGGATGTAATTTTTGTGACATCAACAACCAAAAGCGGTGGGGACCAGGGCTGGGAAGGAGCAGAGGTTTTGTATTTTACTTAAGTTATGCTGCTATAAATTCAACATCAACAACCAAAAGCGGTGGGGACAGGGCTGGGAAGGAGCAGAGGTTTTGTATTTTACTGAAGTTATGCTGCTATAAATTCAAATTAGAGTGTTATAACTTTAAGATGTTAACTGTAATCCCCATGGTAACAAATAAAACAGCTACAGAATATACACAAAAGGATATTAGGAAATTTAAGTATTTCACTACAAAAAAATCAACTAAACACCAAAGAAGACAGGAATGCAGGAAATGAGGGATAATATAGCAACAGTACATAAAGAGGAAAAAAAAAAAAAGACAGTGCAATGATAGATCTAAGTCTCTCCTTAACAATAACCACTTCAAATATAAATAGATTAAACTTTCCAATCAAAAGACAAATATTGGCTTTTGATTAAATGGAAAAAAACACATGATGCAACTCCATGCTGTCTATAAAAGACTCGCTTTACATCCAAAGACATATATGGGTTAGAAATTTAAGGATGGAAAAAGATAGTAACCAAATCGTAACCAAAAGAGAGCAGATAAAATAGACTTCAAATCAAAAAAGGTTAGAAGACACAAAGAAGGGTATTACATGTTAATGAAAAGTTCAATACAATAAGAAGATATAACAATTATAACTATTTACACACCTAATGACAGACCCTGAAAATACATAAAGCAGACAGAAATGGACCGAATTGAAGGGAGAAACAGACAACTCTATAACAATAACTGGAGACCTCACTACACCACTCAAAAAAATGGAGGAAAAAACAGACAGAATATAAGTAAGAAAATATAGGACTGACACAACACAAAACAATACACCAACTAGATCCAACAGACGTATGCAGAACACTCCATCCAACAATAACAGCGTATACATTCTTCATAGGTGCACATGGGACAACTTCCAAAATAGATCATATGTTAGGCCACAATGTAAGTCTTAAAAGATTTTCAAAGACAGATATTATACAAAGTATCTTCTACAACCACAATGGGATGGAGTCAGAAATCAGCAGCATCAAGAAAACTGGAAAGTTCACAAAATTGTAAAAATTAACCAACATACTTTTCTAAACAACCAATGGATCAAAGAAGAAATCACAGGGAAATGAGAAAATACTTAGAGATGAATGAAAATGAAAACACAAACATACCAAAACCTATGGAACACAGCAAAAGCAGGGCCAAGGGGGAAATTTATAGCTATAAATGTTTCCATTAAGTATAAAAAACTCAAATCTACAACCTAACTTTACAACTTAAGGGATCAGAAAAAGAAGAATGAACTAACCCAAAGCTAGCAGAAGGAATGCAATAATGAAGAGCAGAGCAGAGATAAACAAGAGAGAAAAGAGAAAAATAACAGAAAAATCAATGAAGCAAAAAGCTGGTCCTTCAAAAAGATCAACAAAATCAACAAAGCAAGATGAACTAAGAAAATAAGAGAGAAGACTCAAATTACCTAAAATCGGAAATGAATGGAAGGACATTACTACAGAAGTAAAAGTATGTAAGAGTGGTATGAACAACTGTATGCCAAAAAATTGGATAATCTGACATTCAGGACAAATTTCTAGAAACACAAAACCAAGGCCAAACCACAAAGAATCAGAAAACCTGAATAAACCTATCACTAGTAAGGAGACTGAATCAGCAATCAAAAATCTCCCAACAACAACAAACAAAGCTCTGGACCTGATGGCTTCACCTGTGAATTCTACTAAACATTTAAATAGCTAATACCAATCAAAAATGGACAAACCACTTGAATAGACATTTCTCCAAAGAAGATACATAAATGACCAATAAACACATGAAAAGATGCTCAACATCACTAACCATTTGGGAAATGTAAGTCAGAACTACAATGAGCTATTGCCTCATATGCATTAGGATTGCTACTATAAGTCAAAAAGAAAAACAAAGAACAAGAAAAAGAAAACAACCAGTGTTGATAAAGATGTGGAGAAATTGGCACCCCTGTGCACTGCTGGTGAGAAAGTAAAATGGTACAGCTTCTGTGTAGAACAGTATGGCGATTCCTCAAAAAAAAATTAAAAATAGAATTACCATATAACCCAGCAATTCTACTTCTGGGTATACACCCAAAAAAATTGAAAGCAGGATCTCAAAGAGATATTTGTATACCCATGTCCATAGCAGCATTATTCACAATAACTAAAACATGGAATCAACCAAAAATGTCCATTAAATCGATAAAGAAAAATGTGGTATACACATACAATGAAATATTATTTAGCAATATTCCTCAACATGGATGAACCTTGAGGACATTATGCTAAGTGAAATAAGCCAGTCACAAAAAGACCAATACTGTATGATTCCACTTATATGAGCTACTCAGAGTGGTAAAAATCAGAGAGAGAAATTATAAGGGTGGTTGACATTTTTATTTATTTTTATCCATTTAATGTTACCTTTGTGTTTTCTTCTGCTTTTTTAAGGTTATAGAATTCTTTCTCACCCATGAATTTGGAAAATAGTCACTTCTGTCTTTGTTTATACTTATTTCTTGGAGACTAATTTTTATTGGGTTAAAATAAACATGAAGTTTATCATCTTAACCATTTTTAAGTGCATCGCTAAGTGGTACTAAATACATGGGTCAGTGGTAGTTAACCTTCTAAAGTCATCCTCAGGGTAAAGGCAGAGGATCTCAAAACAGACTGAAGGGAGAGGGAGTAAATACATCCTCCCTTTTACGAGTAATGGTTGCAACACGTTAGGCAGGAGCAAATGTTCTGTTTATATTATCATTTGAAACATAAATATAACTGGAAAGGTGTGTATAGATGCTGAAAATCCAAAGAGGTAGACTGCATGTCAACACTCAGGCCTGTGCCTGCCTGCCTTCTGGACAGGAGTTCAGAAGCCCTAATACTGTATTTCTCAGATTCCCTTGTCTGAAGGACTCTGATTTTTTTTTTTAATTGAAGTGCAGTCAGTTACAATGTGTCAATTTCTGGTGTACAGCACAATGTCCCAGTCATGCATATACATACATATATTCATTTTCAAATTCTTCTTCATTAGAGGTTATTACAAGATATTGAACATAGTTCCCTGTGCCATACAGAAGAAACTTTTTTTAATCTATTTTTATATATAGTGGCTAACATTTGTAAATCTCAAACTCCTAAATTTACCCCTTCCCACCCCCTTTCCCCAGTAACCATAAGATTGTTTACTAAGTCTGCGAGTCTGTTTCTGTTTTGTAGATGAGTTCATTGTGTCCTTCTTTTTTTTTTTTTTTTAGATAACACATATGAGTGATATCATATGATATTTTTTGTTCTCTTCAGGATTCTGATTTAGACTCCACCAATGAGAGGCACTTATGCAAGATTTAGATGGCAAGAAAGGAGAAACCATTATTCCTCGCCGGCAGCAGCTGGCAGACACAAGGGCGCACAACAAACACTGAGTCTGCAGCAGCATCCAAACGAGCTCCCAGGACACATTTGCTTTAATGCTGCCAGCGTCTCAGGTCACTTAAAGCGGTGTCCTGTGAGTCCGGCACTTTGTGATTTTCTCAAAGCAAGAGGCAGTTCTCTCTGACCTTCACTACCCCAGGCCTTTCAATGGCTTTGTAAGCATTCAGTTAATTTACTTTATTAAATCTGCTCTTGCTAAAATACCCAGGGCGATTTGTTTTCCTGACTGGTACAGGTGGGTAGGATTTAGAGTGGGGAAGAGAAGCAGCACATGAAGTATGAAGGTTAAAACAAAAAACAAAGTTGAACAAGTGGATCAGAACCACACTAAGCAGGGTCTTCCTTCCTTTATATAACTCTTTCATTGGGGGAAAAAAAAAAGCTTACTAAACAATTATTACCTGCCAGGCTCTGGTTTTGTTACTGGAAAGAAAAACAAAGACTCTTAGGTTGGGGAGGAGCTCTGTTCCTTAGGGAGGGGAGGAGGCAGATAACAAACAGGATATAATCTATTCAGTGGTCATAAGTGCTGTGGAGAAGCTCCAAGCAGTGTAAGAGGGTAAGAAGGAAGGCTGTTATTTTATACAAGGCGGTCAAGGGACAGCGTCTTTGAGAGAGGCTCTTTGCGCAGAGATCTAAGAGAGTGGACAGAGCCCAAAAAGCTAGGGAGGAGTTGAGTGCAGTGTATTCAGGGAACAGCAAGAAAGCCTGAATGATTACTTGAAACTGAACTTACTTGGGGGCTGCCTATCATTTCTGAATCTCACTCTGAAACCATCGCTAGAGGTCCACCTCACTTCCCTCAGCCACTCTTCCCACCACTTCTATTTCCATTCCATTCTCTGTTCCCATTATGACTTAAAGGATATGGCCCACAAAGGTTTGCTATGAATTAGAAACACAATGTAGCTCTCAACAAGATGTGGAATTTCAAGACAGGTGATACATTTTCTGTCACAAGTCATCACTACCCTTCCCAAGTCACAACATAGGACACTGTTCTGATTCAACGACTATAAATGAGAACTCACTTATTTGCAAGCATACCCTACTTTCTTTTTCTGTTTTGATAGTCTATAATTTGCTGGCTTGTCAGCCCTATTTCAATTAGGTTATTTTTTCGGCTGTTTAAAAATAATCTTACAGGCCATTATGAAGTATTAAATACCTTGCTATACCGTAGGACATTCATATAAATTAGTTGACAGACCTAAACACAAAAGTTAAAACTACATATAAAGCTTCCAGCAGAAAACACAGAATATCTTTGTGGCTTTAAAGTTGGCAAACATTTCTTAATATACAAAAACCACGAGTCATAAAGGGAAAAATGATAAGGGGGAGGGTACAGCTCAAGTGGTAGAGTGCATGCTTAGCATGCACGAGGTCCTGGGTCCAATCCCCAGTACATCCATTAAAAAATAATTAAATAAATAAACCTCATTACCCCCCCCAAAAAAAACCCTGAAAATAAATAAATACATGTTTTTTTTAAATGATAAACTGGATTTTATTCAAATTGAAAACTTCAAAATACACCATTAGGGAAATGGACAAGGAAGCCACAGACTAGGAGAAAACAACTCAATTTGGGTAAAATATTTGAACAGACACTTCACAAGTATGAAAGACCAACATGCACATGAAGGGTACCCCTCATCATCAGTAGTCACCAGCAAAATGTACATTAAAACTAACTGGTATCACTTCACACTCATCAGAATGGTTCAAATTAAAAAGGGTTGTAAATACCACATCATGGTGAGAATCTTCACAGCAACGTTCACAAATTGCTGATGCGAGTATAAAGCAGTCCAGCCACACTGAACACAGACTGGGAGTTTGTTATAAATACATACCTACCTCGCAGCCCTACTGCTAGGTGTGTACCCAAATGAAACTGAAACATTTGTTCTAAAAAAGGCAATGTACATGAAAAAATATATATATACATAATGCTATACACTAGAAACTAATACATCATTGTAAATCAACTGTACTTCAATTTTTAAAAAAAGCTTTGTACAAAAATGTTTATAGCAGTTTTACTCATGATCGCCAAAAACTGAACGTAACCAAAACATCTATCAACAGATTAAAACCCGTGGTATGTTCATACCACTAAATAGGATTCAGGAATAGAAAAGAATGAACTACTGATACACACTACAACGTGGATGAATCTCAGAAACACTATGTTGAGTTTAAGAAGCCACCTGCAAAACACTACGCATTGTATGATTCTGTTCACGTGAAATTCTACAACAGGCAAAACTGAACCACAGTAACAAGAACAACTGTTGCCTGGCTGTTGGGGAGGGGACACTGACTCGGAATGGGCACAAGTGAGCTTATCCGGGTGAGGAAGATAGTCTATATCTTAACTCAGGTGGGGGATGAGGGTTTTTTACCTCTATCATCAAATATGCTGAACTCTTTTAACGTATCCAAAATCATTACAGTTTATTAAATGTAAATTATACCTTTAAAACGGCAAAATTCACTGACTACATATAACAGCCATATAAAAGTTGCATAAAATAGAAATAACATTTGAATAAAAACAAATACCTTTGTCCACCTGCAAAGCTTCACCCCAGAGTGGCTCCCAATCAACTGATAACCTGAATGAAAAAAAACAGGGAACACAAAATTGCATTGATTCAAAGTCTCATATCAAGAAGTGATTACATAACTGCAGCAAAATCATTTTTTTTTTTTACTTAAATAATGATAGACAACAACCCAATGGCAGGAAACATTAGAAGTTTCATTCACCAGGATGATAAAACTATCTAAAATGTGTATGCATCTAACAACATAGATTCAAAATACATAAAGAAACAACAGGCCAATTCAAAATCATAAGGAGAGATTTTAAGATCTCGCAGTATCCAACAGGTCTCATAGACCAAAAGCTCAGTAGGACTCTAAGATCTGAAGCAACACAGTAAACCTGATCAAGAACACAGACAGCACTGCACTCAACAGCTACAGGATGCACATGCTTGTCAAGGACCCAAGGAATATTTATATAAATGAACCATACGCTGAGCCATACGAGTCATTTCAAATGAACGACTGAGGAACTCCCCATCAATCATCTTCCCAAAAAAGACAAAGAACCAGATGAGGTACAGGGGATTCAAATAAAGAAATACTGTCCCTAAAAGCAGAAAAATCAGATTCTAGGAACCTGACATGAATCCTCAGCACCACCCACAACCTATCATTTACGTTTTTTGAGCCATGTGAGACATGAAAAGCCACGACCAAGCAATCACATTTTCTTTTTTTAAAAAACTAGCAGAGCAAACAAGTAGAACACTCTGATTTCAGAAGCATTTAATAAACTTTCTCATGAGGCTTCAAGTAATAAGTCACAATTATCATGAGTCTCTTGCACAAAAAGACTCCTGACTTGCAGACAAGTGAGGTGAATGGGAAAATGCAGTCCGGACGATGGCATAAGTGGATCAGCGGCTGGTTGAACATCCATATTCACAGCCTGATGATTAATGGAACAATGTCAATTTGGATTACAAGTCTCCAGTGGCAACACTACAGGGCTTTGTCTTTTATCCTCTTCCACATTTACGTAAACATCTTGCATATAAATAAAGCACTGCTTTTCTGCTTGAAGATGGAACTGAGTCCAACTGAATAGCTAATCTTAGATGCAGAATAAGCATTTAAAAGATTCCCAGAGAAAATTCAAGTTCTTCTTTTGGACTCCTACATTGTATATTGTTCATACCACTACCGTAGAAATCATACTCTATTTTCCCTCCCAAGATACAAAGAGCGGTGATCTGAGAGAGATGGAACACAAACAAGGTTGAGCTCTACCATTACCGAGCTTACTGCCCTGAAAGTTCTAGGCTGTGCAGCAGGGCAAGGTGGGCAACCCAAGCAGAGCTCCGTATTTGCCCTGAGTTGAGGACAAGGATGTAGAGTCTGGAGAGCCCCCATGGCTAGAGTTTGCAGGACTGAGTCCTAGAGGGACAAAAGCTACACAGAGATTGGACTCAAGAGTCTGTAGAAGATTCCTATAAGTATTTGCCTGCATACTGCTTAGTGCATATTTGAGGGAAAAACCACCCAATAATGGGGAAGAACCATCTAAAAGGATGAGAGGTATGCCTGGGACCGACAGCCATTTGGGAATGGTGCTTGTTCCTACCAGTAAGACAGAAAACCTCAAGGTTAGCAAGGCACTGAGCAGAGTACACAGAAGTGTTTTGCCTCAATGTTGGGGGAAAAAATTAGCTGTATACTGAGCCGGCTCTAATCTCACCCAACAAATCATAAAAGCAAGATTAAAAGCCTCAAGCTGTTTCCAAGCAACTTATCTTTGTCCCAGAGCAAAGCTCAAAAATGTTCATAGGAATATAAAAATCGCTAGCATTCAGTAAGATAAAATTAGATCTGGCATCCAATCAAAGATTACCAAGCACGCAAAAAGACAGGAAAACATGACCAATAATGAAAATAATTTAGCAACCAAAACAGACCCAGAAATGACACAGATGTTAGCAGGTAAGGACATTAAAACAGTCATAATTGCATTCCATAGGCTCCAAAAGTAGAGACATGAAAGACATAAAAAGACCCAAACTGAACTTCTAGAGATAAAAAATACAATGTCTAAGCTGAAAAATACACGATGTAGAATTAATGGAAGATTAGACATTAGAGAAGAAAAGATTACGAACTTTAAAAGAATACATAGCAATAGAAGCTATCCAAAAATGAAGAGCAAGACAGAAAAATAATTTTTAAAAGTGAAAAGTGCATCATTGAGCTGTGGGTCAAATTTAAGTGGCCTATTATTACACATGGAATTGGAGTCCCGGGTGGGGGAGGGGGGAATAAAAATATTTGACAAAACAATGGCCAAAAGTTGTCCAAATCTGATTAAAAGTATACATCTCCAGAACCAAGAAGCTCAACAAATCCTAAGCAAAAGAAACATGAAGAAAACTACACAAAGACACATTATGATTCAACTGCTCAAAACCAGTAATTAAAAGAAAACCGTAAAAGCAGCAAGGGGGAAAAAACATTACATTCAAATGAACAAACAAAAGACGGCTGCAGAGCCCTCATGAGAAACAATGTCAGCAAGCAGGCAGTGGAACAACACCCTTAAAGCAAAAACCAAAAAAGATAAGCTGCCAACCTACAGTTCTATAACCATCCAAAAATGCCCTCCAAAGGAGAGCAAGATAAAGTCTTTTTCAGATAAACAAAAACAAATAATTCATCACCAGCACACCCCCATTACAGGAAGCGCTAAAAGAGGTCCCTCACGCGGAAAGAAAAGGCCCTCAGACAGAACACGGAGCAGCACAAAGGAATGAAAAGTTCCAACAGTGCTAACCGTAAGAGTCAATATATAGGATTTTTTCTAATTATTTGTATCTTTAATAGACAATTGACTATTTAAACCAAAAGAATAACAATGTAGTACAGGGCATATGTAACACACGTTAAAGTAAAACGTATGGTAACAGTTGCACAGAGGTTGAGAGGGGGAACAGAAGTATACTGAAGGCGCCTCTACTCTGCGTGAAGTGGTAAAGCACCACTCAGATATTCCGCGATCCGTGATTCGGTGTTGCAGAAAACCTCAAGCAACAGCTAAATAATGAAACAGTGCCATAGCTAGTAAGCCAACAAAGGATACGGAACAGAATCACTAAAAACAAATATTAATCTCAAACAAGGCAGAAAAACAAGAAATCAAGGGAAACAATCTACATGAGACAGGCAGAAAACAAGCAACAAGATAACATTTAAACCTATCATAAAGTCACTTTAAATAGTCTACTCTAATTGAAAGGTGTATATATTTCTATGTATAAAACCTGTATTCTTGTCTGTCTCCCCTAACAGTGTGAGTTCCTTGAAGGAAAAGACTTAAAAGCATCTTAAGTTCTCTGCATTGCCAGAACCGTCACATAAAAGGTTCTTAATAAATATAGAAAGAGGGAGGAAGGGTTGGAAGTCAGTCTACTCATTCCCAACTTACTACTCTCTCCTACAGGAAACCAGTATTACTATTCATTTACTCACCTACAGCCACCTTAACAAAGTATGACCACAGAAATCCAGACATACGCCTATATAAAACACTTCTAATTAACCCAGCCTAATATCATATAAGGTTTTGCCTGCATTTAATAATTTTCCCTTAATAAGCAGTGATTGTAAAGAAGCCAGTGACTGCATCTTCCATCTGCATACCTGAGCCCCACTGACGGTAAAGCAACAGCCCAATAAACCGAGCAAAGAGGGAACTTGCTGGTCCAGGAGGCCAACACACAAGTGACCCACAGAAACAAGCTGGCGACTTCTTAGTCAGTTACAGCTGCCACAACAACACAGCTGCTGAGCCAACTACAGAAGGACTTTATCTTTTTCCCTCTTGGCAATCCCTGTTTCGCGCTTCCTCTTTTAGGTGATAAATTAGCCACTTAGGAGAGCAGTATGAGAACGACTCTTGAGGGTTTTCACCTTGTTTAGTAAGGGCTTCTCGGAGAGCAGGGCTTATCATCGCTCTTCGTTCACTGGCGTCACTCTTCGCTGTGCTCCTGAAGGCACTCGTTTCCCCTTCCTGCTGCTCCTTTTCTCTCTGTATTAAAATAAAAAGTATCAAACCCAGTATTGGTAATGTGCAAGGAAAGCAGCACAACAGTCATCAGCACATAGCGTGGATAAACAGGTTCATCTCAAGCCACGAGCTACAACCCTGTTCTCTCCAAAGTGATCCCATTTCCAGTCACACAATGAGCTGAAGACATGCCAGTCTTTTTTTTTTTTTCAAGAAAAGTAACTACCTATTCAAACACATACACCCACAAAACATAAATCAACAATCCACTTATCGAGATGTCAAATAGTTTTCACAGTCTGAGTACAGACAGCTGCCTAACTTTAGCAAGTTATTTCTCGTTCAATTTCCTCATCTGAAAATGGGGGAAAGTAACATCTATGGAGAGCTGTGTTGAAGATAAAATGAAATAAAATTACCTGGCACAATGCCTGATACATAATAGGAGTTCACTAAATCAGAGCTACTGCTGGTTTTTACATCTGCAAACCCCCAAAACAAACAAACAAAAAAAACTGCTCTGAGCTGCCCAGACAGCCATCTGCTCAAAAACCAAGTTACTCCACCGCCACCACCTGCAGCCCTAATGGCCTCTTTTAGAATACCCCGTGGGGACAATCTGTCTTCACTAATAGAAAGATATCTGAAGCATAATATAAAATTGTGTTTCCTTTTGACTTTGGCCACTACAAAATTCAGCAGCACAACTCTGATCACGGTACAAGGCTTTGCATCACTCTTGTCTTATATTCTGTCAGTGACTTCACATGACAAGATGACTCGCATTTAGCCTTTACACTGATTTCTCCCTCTCTTTTTAAATCTCACTATGTGGTGTGTGTGTGTACATATATTAAAGTTACCTCAACCTCAGTGGTTTAAGTGCTAATTAATAATTCTGAGACAACACACAAAGTCCGTGTTACACTTTAAATGACACACTCATCAGATCTTACTAAGAGCTGCAGAAATCCAAAATCACTCACCTTGGCAGGAGCCCCCCTACCCAGCCCTAAGTACCCTCAGTGCCTGTCCATTTTCCAGCCCGTAGTAAATCAGAGCGCAGATTCACAGCGATGCCCTTTCTACTTAAAAATGAAAACACCTCACAGATGACATGATCTGTGTCAAACTACTACAGAAGACAGGATGCTCCTTGTTTGAAGCTAGGCAATAGGGAACAGGGATCTACTGTATCACTCCATCTACCCTTGTGAAGTTCAAAGTTCTCTGTACACAAGATGTAAAACAAGATTTAAAACAACAGAAAGTACACCAGTGAAATTCAGAATTAACTCCTCTGTCATCTCAGTTACTCTGGGGACCCCGCTGAAATAGGAAGTCAGTGAACAAGCACTTTAGAGAGTCAATGTACCAAATGAGAAACCTAAGCCCATAGTAAGTTCTATGCATCATAAAAGTCAGCATTCCAAATTACTAAATATAATCAAAATGCAAAGTTAATGGACAATTCTGCTTCTGTTAATAGAGTTCTCAACTACACATTTCCAGATGGAACTAAAAAAAAAAAATTATAAACAAATATCAATCATTTGTTCTTACCTATTATAAAAGTAATCAGTTTAATGCTGGGCATTTTATTTCAAAAAAAATTTAAAGCTGCAGTTGTTATTTTGTTAAAATATTTAAAAAGAAAAGAATCCTTTGGCTTTTTTTTTAAGTCGATTTCAGACCATAAAGCAAAGACTAGAGCTTGAAAAGAAGTCTGTGGTAGAGGAAAATGAACTAACCTTGACCTTGAGGGCATTTAAATGTCTCTGAAGTAATTCCACAGCAAGTTACCATCATTCCCTACTTATCAGGCAAGAATTGATAGTAGGAGGCAATATCTGTCCTCAAAAGCCTGTCACCTCCAAACATCACCAGCTTATAGGGGCACCCCAAAGGTAAATCCAAAACCGGACCCAGCCCATGACACTGGCCTCCAACCACTGTGCTCAGAGCTCCACCCTTATGGTTTTAAACACCCTCTTACGGTTTTAAACACAAATTTCTAACCCTTATTTAGTGAACACACTCTTAAAGAATGCCCATGGAACACGGTCTGTGTCCTATCACTAGGGAAATTATCCACCATAAAATGTGAGTGCAGCTACTCCAGATTCAATCACTTAGACACCAAGTTTACATGGAAAGAGGTCAGTGGTTATGATTCAAGGTCTTGAGCATTCAGGACAAACAACATTTATCACTCTTTCCCTCTATGGCAGTCTAGCCCTATCTCGCACCTGCAGCAGTAACTTCATTTCTGAAAAGAAATACAATTGTTCATGACACTCCCCAAGGAACTGTAAAGCCTCATTCAAATTCTAATTCTAATCTCCTAGGTGCAGACATTTCTCCCTGTTTGCCCAGAATATAACAATATAACAACTGACGTAGGACCTGTATATTTTTATTTATTTTTGTATAGCTGTTACATAGCCTAAGTAGAAATAAATGAAGATCTGAGGATTGGTCAACCTTGATTCCTCCCTCGCCTGTTCACCCATTTGACAAGTGACCAAGTTCTAAACTTTAATTCCCAATGTTTTGGTTTCTCTCTACCCACAACGCCACTGCTTCTGCCCACAGCCTTGCCTTCAACAGCCAAACTAAACAGTTTCCATCTCTCACTTCTACTTCCACCCCTTTCCAACCCCTAAACCCATCACACTTGTCTTGAAAGAAAACGCATGCCCTCTCCAGGCTGCTATTTCCTGATATACAAAAAGGAAAGCCAATTATAAGCTAACTTCCTAGGCACTTGGGAAAATTCCAGAACTCACTATTAAGTGGTCCTGGGCTTATGAGTGAGTCAGGTTGGTTCAAAGCAAGGTCTTGGGGTTGAAGAGATGTCACCTTATGTTTGGGGATAAATTAAACACTTAAAGCCTTAAAAATAATTATGAAAGGAGAACTAGCTTCATGTTATTCTGCTGCAGTGCTATGCAGCCTTATAATCGGAACTGGACACACTGAGCACCTTCTGCAAATTGAAATGTTTCTCTAGTGAGTAATTACCAAGCATCCACCACTTCTTTCTAAAACTAATGATACTCATATCACTGTCTGCTTAACCAGAAGATGCTGTGGGGAGTATTTTAGCAACATTTATTTACTGCAAGGGGAAAAAAAAAAAAACCAAGCAGCTATCTGCTTTACGTTTACAAATCACAACATGAGAGAGACAGAAAAAAAACAGCCTAACAACCGTCAGGCTCCTCCTGACTCCTTGTTCTCCACCCAAACTCTTCAGCTGGCGTTCCGGGAACCACTTCTCCCCTGGGGAGGGAGAAAAGGGGCGTGAAACAAAGAGATGGAGTCTAGGCTTGGCCCCACCACCTACAGGCAGCCATCTGACTTTGGACAAATTGCTTTATTTCTCCAAGAGTGTGTCCTACCTTGTAAAGCGGCAGTGATAACAGTACCGCTGTCAGGGTCAGGGCGAGGACTGAATGACATAATCCAATGTATTCTTTGATTTCTCCTAATCCTTTGACCCCACCCTGGAGCTCTCTCTCCCCACACCTTCATCCCACTCATCCTGTTCAATCAAATCACATTGCTTCCCATTGCCTTTAGGACAAAGCTCCCATCCCCATGACAGAGCACGAAAAGGCCTCCAGGATCCTGCCCTGCCTTCCTTCTCTATTTCACCTCTCCACACACACCCCCTCTGCCCCGACTCCCCAACATACCAAACTGTGTAGAGAGCCCCCCAAACGTGCCACGCTCCCCAGCACCCCAGCCCCTCACACCTGCATCTGCATCGTTTCAAATGTCAAGTTCTCTGGTTCTCAGCCATCACTCCCACCCTTCAGATTCTCTTTGGCCCTGGAATTACTGTCTTACACTCTGCTGCAGAGGGAGCGAGGCAGAAAACCAAGGTGGTATTCCAGCAGGACCAAATCCATTGAAGATATCTTCTCACGCAGTAATAGCTAACAGTGGTTGAGGACATACTAAGTGGCAGGCTTAAATAAAATAAAGGCGTTAGATGGATGAACTTACTGAATCTTCACAACAACTTCTGAAAGCAGTTACTGTTATTATCTCCCGCTGAAGCAAAGAGAGTGAAATAACATACCCAGACACACAAGCTGAGATAGTAACTCCAGGGAAGTTAGTAAATATTATTCAAAAAGAGGTCTCACAACAGGAGCGCTCTGGCCCCACCCTACAGCGGATGCTCTGCAGCACCAGAGCGCGCTGCCTCCTCCACAGACACCATTAAGGCAATTTAGTGCGAGGTATGATGATGACCAGGCAGAAAGCAGCTCAGGAATATGTGACTGGACCCCAAAGAAAATGTCCCCCAAAATATGAAAAGCAGAGCCAAGCAGTAATAATATCCAACCCTGAGTTTAGTATATACTGTGTCCAACACAAAATGAACACACAAGACACACATGGAATCTCTGCTGTAACCTAATCATAATGAAAAACAAAAACTGCTGGCTTATTTCCATTGTGCACTGAAGTTGGAGAAATATACATTTCCCCCCTAATTCGGATGATTTTATGAGCAATTTCTATGAGAAACCTGAAATATCATAAGCCAGCTGCTTAAAGTTCATAAAGTCCAAAATCATTTCATTTCAAAAAATAATTTAAATGGATATCCACATTTTTCCTTAGTGCTTTTTCTCCAGTGCCCTCTAATGGACAAAAGGTGAAAAAGCAAAGAAAAAAATGCATCCACCAACTACTCCAAACTCTTACAGTACACATGACATTTGCTCAAAGTAGATCTTAAGGTTCTCAACACACATATACACACACACACAATGTTAGCTATATGAAGTGATGGGTGCATTAACTGGACTGCGGGAACCATTTCACAATGTATACACATATCAAATCATCACATTATACACCTTTAAAAAATCACGTTGCACAATTTAAATGTATAAAATTTTATCTGTCAATCATACCTCAATGAAGTTGAAAAAAAAATTATTCCAAACTCTTCGTCCACTACAAATAAAGCTTTAAATATCTTCTCTTAACCTGGTAGACCCAGAAATCTACCTAAATCAGGTATCTCATGCATTAAAATCTATCCTACTTTAAGACAGCTTCACCTTTAAAAATTATTCAGATTTTTAATTAAGAGCCATAAAATTATACATTTGCTTTGATCCAGTGTATCAACTTGGGGAACATACAAAGCAAGAAAATATCAATATCTTTTTTTTAAATAACAAAGCTGTCAGACCAGTGCTCATTATAACAGCAGAAAACCTGACACAGACTAAATGACCAACTCTAGCCGAATGCATAAGCAAATGTAAAATGTTTAAGCAAATTTACTTCATATCTCAATCTGCCAGGCTTTTAGAGATGGTAATGCATTTTCACACGCACATTCTCATCTGACTCACAACTCTGTGAGGAAGGCAGAGGCTATGGTCCAGGTTTCTTAGACAAGGGGATTGAGGCAAGAGAAGATTAAGTTTTGCCCTTGGATCACCAGGTCATAAACTGGCTGGGCCAGACCCTGAACCTACATTCCACCCACTTTTCATTCTTAACAGCTCCTCTGCCATGGCCTCTAAAAGACAAAAGCTACTAAAAATGACAGAGGATTTAAAGAAATGGAAAGATATACCATGCTCTTGGACTGGAAGAATTAATACTGTTAAAATCTACAGATTTTAATGGGACCCCTATCAAATTACCCAGGACATTTTTCATAGAAACAGAACAAATAATCTTAAAATTTATATGGAATCACAAAAGACCAGAATTGCCAAAGCAATACAGAAGAAAAAGAATGAAGCTGGAGGTATAACTCTCCTAGACTTCAGGTAATATTACAGAGCTACAGTAATCAAAACAGTGTGATATTGGCACAAAAACAGACATATGGCTCAATAGAACAGAATAGAGAGCCCAAAAATAAACCCACAGACTTACTGTCAATTAATCTTCGACAAAGGAAGCAAAAATATACAATGGAGAAAAGAACCTCTTCAGAAAGTGGTGCTGGGAAAGCTGGACAGCCTCGTGTAAATCAATGAAGTTAGAGCACTCCCTCACACCATACACAAAAATAGACTCAAAATGGCTTAAATACTTAAAGATATGATACCATCAATTTAGAAGAGAATATAGGCAAAACATTCTCTGACATAAATCATAGTAAAGTTCTCCTGGGTCAGTCTACCAAGGCAATAGAAATAAATTTTTGGGTCGGCAAGATTTAAAAGACCGACAACACCTGGGGGTTGGCAAGGGTATAGAGAAACACATTCCCATCTCTCTTTTCTCATCTCCTTACACTGTAATGAGAAACAAAAATGTTTTCAACTTTTTACAGGGCAATTTTGAAACATCAAAATCATAAAATTCTCTTTGATCCAGAAATTTCAATTTTATTAATTTACTCTTAAGATAAATTTATATCGGCCACAGAAAATGTAAGAGCAAGAGTGTTTATTACAGGAATCAGACAACACCTAAATGTTAGCCAACAAGAATCAAATAAACTACCAGACATAACTATGGACTACTACACAGACATTCATATTAATTAGGCAGATTCGCATCACAGGACTAGAAAGCTGTATGTTAACTGGGAAAGACCTGTTTGTAGACTTGGAGTACAAAATGATTCCATCTATGTAGCCCAAAAGATGAAGTTATACCAACATGCAGGTGTGTTTGTAAAGGCAGTGAAATGCCTGGAAAAATATTGCCAAACTGTAAATTTCGGTTACCTGTGAAAAGTCGATTTAGGAAGAATAGGGACAGAGGACCATATTCTTTGAATTTTTTAAACATATGTAAACAGGGTATTAAACTAAATGAAACTCAAAGGGTCAGATCAAGTTATTAATTTTCAAAGGCCTGAGAACCAGTTTAACAACTTTAAAAATGCCTCTGTCACATCAAGGATATGAAAGTGCAGAGGGTATGGAGATAATGAGAGAGGATTTTTGAGCATTTCTTTGGAGAATGTTAGTAAGGTATGGATGCGTGTATGTGTAAAAACAAAATTCTGCTGAACGACTGGAAAGTATGCTGCAGATACCACGGCACTTGACCCTTGAAATACTGCAGAATTCAGCTCCGAAAAAAGGCCGCAATCCTACAGAACCACAACAGCACTGTTACAACAAAGAAAACTAACATAACTCTAATATTATCTAGTAAAAAAAACCCATTTCAAATGTCCTCAAATGTCCAGGCAACGGCCTTTTCTCTTTGATTCAAGATTAAAGTTTATACAATGCACGTGTTTCCATTTCACTCCACTTTCTAAATCTTAGAACAGTGCCCACCCATGTTTTACTGTTGTTGTTGTTGTTTATGATACTGACTAAAGAGGTTGGCCTGTTGCCTCCTAGACTGTCCTGTATTCTGAATTCATCTGATTGTTTCCGCATAATTAGATTCAGGCTAAACGTCTTCGACACAAAACTGCACAGATGACACTGTACACACCTTGCTACATATACATCGTACCAGGAGGCACACGTCAAGCTGTAATATAAATAATGATGCTAAGTTTGATTCTTTATAAAGTTACATTTTTCTACTTGTAATTAGTAAATAACCCACAGGGCATTTTTCCCCCACTGATTTATTTATTTTTGGCATGTCTAAGTGGTTTAGTTTCTGGCATGATATTCTGAGGCTATGTGAGTACCTGTTCCTCAAAGACATTTTGCCCAATCCTTGCTTAAATCAGGTAGTACACTAGGGACTGCAAACAGGTAATTTTTTAATTCTATCATGCCTTCTCTATTTATAAATCTGGAAACCTTCTGTAAAGACTTTCTCCTGTGCCTCCCTTTTTTTTCCAGTAGCACAAGGATTAATTTTGTTTAGTCTGATATAATATAATTCATTACATTCATTATATAATCATTACACTGATTTCAAATGTTCAAACTGTCACACATTTGGCCCATGGGAAACTCCTCAAGTTGGCTCCTCTGTCAGGACACTATTCAATAAACTATACGAAACATTCTACACATTATTATAAAACAGGCTTTGTGTTAGATGACTTTGCCCAACTGTAGACTAATGTAAGTGATCTGAGTATGCTTAAGGCAGGCGAGGCTAAGCTATGATGTTCGGTAGGTTAGGTGTAGTAGGTGCATTTTTGATTTACAGTATTTTCAACTTACAGTGAGTTTATTGGGACATAACACCATCATGCGTCAAGGAAGAGTTGTACAATGCTTTCAGTGAGTTCTGAGTCATTCTAGCAAATTATCAAACCTGAGGGGGTCATGACAACCCCCAAATTTATAACCATTTGATCAGAAGTGCAGGTTGGCCCCTCTAAGACTTAAAGCTATCACTGAAGTAGGGACAGTCTCATGCAGGACTATGCCCTAAACCTGTGGGGTCTGACATTAACTCCAGGTAGTATCAGAACTGAATTGAACTGGGTGCTAGTGTCAGGACATGAAAGGTCCTTCCCATGAGCACAGCTATAAAATATTTATAAGCACACACTTTAATTATAAATTTGCAAATACAGTGTGACAATAAACACTCATTTATTAAAATCTTAAGTTCATATCAGCCTCCAAATCAAACCCAACACCATCTGGAAATCACATTAATGCATATGGATCTGCCTTTATTATATTTCACAATCGGACAACGATACTATACCGTGTGAATATATCATGTTTTTTTCAACCGGTATCCAATAGTTGTTTGTTATGTAGCTGCAAGGCATAACCTTGTGCAGATGCCGTTCTGTATTTGTAAAGATACGTCTTCAAGGCAAATTTATAGAGCTGGGCCTGCTGGATCACGGGTAAATGGTGTGAGTTTGGTAGACTGCCAGCAGCCCCCAATGCGGGTGTACCACTCTGAACTGCCATCAGCAAAGGGCAGCTACCTGTTTCCCCAGAGCTCACCAATTGTGTGTGCCATCCAACTTTTTGAATTTTTGCTACTTTGACAGGTGAAAATGTATGTCAGTGTACTTTGAATTTGCATGTCCTTCATTGTGAGTGAATTTGAGTATTTTTTCATATGTTTAAAGTCTATTTGTAGAGCTTTTTCTGAGACTTGCCTAGTCAAGTGTTTTGCCTATTTTTCTCTATTAAAGTCTTTTTTTTCATTCAATTTTTAAGAGTGCTTTGTACAGGGTGGGGGATTAACTCCTTCTTTATAACATAAGGGCCGAATATTCTCCCTCACTTTATCATCTGTCTTTTGATTTTGTTTACAGCCATGCAGATTTTTTGAAAATCACTGATATTCAATGTTTTATTGCATCTAGATTTTGAATCATATAGAAAATCTTTCTCTAGGTTACAAATAATGCATCTTATTCTTTATTTTTTTTTTTTCAATACTGAGATCTCCAATTGGAGATCTAACTCAAACTGGAGTTTATTCTGACGTGTGTATGAGGTACAGAGCCAACTTTACCTTTTCACGGGTAGCTATCCAGTTGTCAACATCACTTAACTAAAAGTATATTTTCTTAGTTAAACAGGGGAAAATATTTCTCCCTGGGAAAATTCTCCACGGGGAAAACATACTTTTTTCCACGTTTATCATATATGAAATCCCATATATCCTTGGATCTATTCCTGGAATTTTACTCTGTCTCTCTCATCAGGAACCAGTTACCACAGGTTCACTTACAGATGCCTTGTAGTAAGTTTCAGTATCTGGCAGGGCTAGTCTTCCCCATTACTACTTTTGCCAAAGTTTCCCTAACTATTCTTTCATGTTTATTTTTCCAGTTGAATAAAACAGTATAGCTCAATTTAAAAAAAAAACTTACTGGAATTTTTAATGGGATTACATCAAATGTATGTGTTTACTTAAAAGAACTGACATGATTACAATATCAAGTCAGTATCTAAAAATAAGGGATGTCTTTCCATTTGTTTACGGCATTTTTATATGGTCTAGGAATGTTTTAAAGTTTTCCCTGTATCAATTTAAGATTATTTCTTCTTAAATTTATTCCTACATACTTGTCTCTGTGGCTCTTGTAAATGGGGTCTTCTCTCCCACTGTAGCTTCTAACTGGTTATTATTTGGAAACATAAAGACTATTGCCTTTTTCCCTTATTATACCCTGCTACCTCACTGAATTCTTTCATTTGAGTCTGTGTTAATTTCATCATTGATTTTCTTAGAGTCTTTCAAAGTGTTACTTCTTTTGCTTCTAAGGCTTACACATTTGATACATTTCTAGTTCAGGATATTCTCATTTCCCAAAACGCACACATAAATTGAGACTTTATGTTTTTATACTATCATATGTGTCACCACAATTTTAGATCATTGGAATCTGCATAAAATCCTACTGCCCTGTCCATTCTCACACCCATCGAGTCACTGAGACAACGACAGCCCAGACCAGCATTTGCTAGATTCCTAGGGCCGCCACCTGTGCTGTCCTCAACACACACAGGCCACCGTGCCATCCCTGAGCCCGACACCACTCCGTCTGCGACAGAGAACCACTTCTACACGAGAGTTCCACTTGGAATCTCAACACGAGTCAGTCTCACCATGCCGCTTGCCCGTCAGCTTCAGCCACAGCCGTGAGTGGAGTCCCTCTGACCATCTACCCTTCCTCAGTTCTGCCTTCCTTCTGTGAGCTCACTTGCACAGGGCTGAGAAAGGAGATTTTCACAAAGCTCATGCCAAAACTGGCAAACAAGTATACGAGTCTCTAAACAGGAGGCAAAGAATGGAAACTAATGGTGAGCTCAGGTGGCCGCCGCCCCAGCACAAGCGCCAGATGTCAACCGACTGCGGGGCCCAGCTCACCGCTTCCCAACACGACGGTACCTTTTCTTTCTTCACGTGATCCATGATTTTGCCGAGGTCTTCAACATCGATGACAGAATTTAGGCTCTGATGGTCCTCAGAACCAGACTCTTCCTCACTGGTGCTTCCAACGGGCTCCTCCTCCTGGAACATCAACACTTCAGAAATACGTGGTGCAAAGGAGCAAATCATCTAACAATCCCTCCCAAACTGTGAGTTCACTGGATGGACCAGAGATGTTTTAGGCTAGAGGCCAGCCCGCCTCAGGCCAAATCTAAAGGCACTCATCATTTACACATTCTCTATGGCTACTTTTTCGGTACAAAGGCAGAACTGAGGATTGCAACAGAAACCACATGGCCCACAAAGCTGAAAATATTTACTAGCTGGCCCCTGACAAAAAGATGTTTCCTGACCCCTGCTTTAAACAAAGAACCAACCAGAATCAACCATTTAGTGAGGAAATGCAGGAAGAAGGAAGAAGGAGGAACGGAGCTTGGCTCTGAGGTTTCATTTCTAAGTAACTGGGATGGGGTCGTTTACTAAGATGAGAAAGCCTTGGGGAGAAACAGACTGGAAGAGGGGAAATGAAGAGCTCTGTTCTGAATCTGTGAAGGAGGAGATACCCCAGACATCCAAGTAGAGATTTTAAAGAGGCAACTGCATATATAAGAATAAAAATCAGGGTAGACCGTAGAGCTGGAAAGACAAACCTAGGAATAACTGGCATAAAGACAGTATTCAAAGCCATGAGATTAGGTCAGATCATCCAGGAAGAGAGTCTCAACGAAGAAAAGAACCTAGCACCGGGCCTTGAATCACTCCAGTATCAGAGGTTACACAAAGGAAGAGGCTCCCAAGATAAAACAGAAGAAGTCCACGAGGATGAAGTCATGAAAGTCAAGAGGAGAGAGCGGTTCAATGAAAGAGCAATATTTGACAAATGCTGTTGAGGTCAAGTAAAGTGAAGACAGAACTCTCCACAAGGCTTGACAACGTGAAGTCCCTGGAACCTAGAAAAGAGCAGGCTTGCAAGGGAGGGGGTGGGGGGCACATGCAGAGAGCCAAACGGGAGTGGGTGAGAGCTAACTAGTAAACTGGGTCTTCAGCTCCCAGCTGGAGGATGGACTACACTGAACTTCTCTCCTGTAGAAAATAACTAAAACTAAATAATACCTCCCAAGAGAATAATTTTAAATGTATCAAGGAGTTGGCAAAAATGTAAAGAATCTAAAGAGGACAAATATGGGCTAAAAAGGGGAATCCTAGGAGGTAAATGAGAAATGGAGCTCAAAGTATCTGCTGAACTCCGGGGAACCTATTTTGACAGTGGGACAGGACAAGGGAAGAGCAGGTAACAGCTGAAGAGATGATACCAGGAGGAGAGTCTAACACAGAAGACCAGAGTAATAGCTGGGACTCCACAGGCTGCATCCTCGGCGTTAAGGTAAACTAGAAAAAAATGTTCTGTGCAAGCGGAGAAAGCAAGAAAGACAGGCGGAGAATTTAGGGGAAAGAACAGAGCAAAGGATAGATGGTTAGAGGAATTTTATTCAGAGATTTTAAGGTTTTTAGGAGGGGTGGAGAAGGAG
The DNA here is from genome assembly GCF_036321535.1 of Camelus dromedarius. NCBI lineage: Eukaryota > Metazoa > Chordata > Mammalia > Artiodactyla > Camelidae > Camelus > Camelus dromedarius. The sequence goes on along the minus strand of NC_087459.1, from coordinate 22,695,156 downwards.
GATTATATAATAAAAATTCAGAACCATAAGGTTCTCAAAAACAACACTCTTAACTAGACGACAATGGATCAACACATTCAATTTTCTGAAAGAAATTTACTCCCATCCAGAATTCTATACCAGAATTCAAAGCATCAATCAATTGTGAAGGGGGGATAAAGACACACAGATATGAAAAGTCTCAAAATTTACCTCTAAAACACCCTTCCTCTGAAAGCTCCTGGAGAACGTGCTCCAAAAAACTCAACAGTCAACCGAGAAATAAGAAGGTATGAGACACAGGAATTAGGGAACCCAAGAAGCTGGCAAAAGGAAGGCTGTGATCACAGTGGAGGGAAGACACAGGACTTCAGCTGCACCAAGACCATCTAAATAAATGGAAAGACATCCCATGTTCATGGACTGGAGTCTTCCAAAGTGATCCACAGACTCAATGCAGTCCCCCATCAAAATCCCAACAATGTCTTTTGCAGAAATGGAAAGACTGCTCCTCAAATTTATATGGAATTGCACAGGATCCAAAAGAGCCAAAACAACACTGAAAAAGAAGGACAGGGATATATATAACAAATATAAAGAACTCTTAGTACTCAACAACAACAAAACGCCTAATTAAAAAAGGCACAAAGGAGTTGAGCAGACATTTCTTCACAAAAGACATACTTTTTTGGGGGAGGAGGAATTATTTAGGTGTATTTATTTATTTATCTATTTTTAAATAGAGGTTTTAAAGATTGAACCCAGGACCTTGTGCATACTAGGCACGCACTCTACCACTGATCTACACCCTCCCCCCAAAAAGACATACAAATGGCAATAAACATACGAAAAGACGCTCAATATCATTAGCCAACAGAGGTAAATGCAAATCAAAATCTCAAGGAGATATCACTTCACACTATTTAAAAAAAAGAAATTTTTTTTTAAATAGAAAATAAGCGCTGACATGGATGTAAAGAAACCGGAAGCCTTGTACGTTGCCGGTGGGACTGCAAAATGGTGCAGCTGCGGGGGAAAGCAGCTTGGTGATTCTTCAGAAAGCTGAACACAGAATTACCCATACGACCCAGCAATCAGTGAAGAGAATGGCTGCTGGGGGTGTGAAGACCAGGAAAGCAGCAGGCCAGGGCGCTGGAGAAATCGTCTACATGGGTGACTTGGCCACGAAGAAGAATGACAGGAACAAGGGTGGAGAGAAAGAGAGGGAGTCAGAATGTAAAGCTGTTCCTGAATGATGCAGGCGACCAGGTGGCCCAGAGACAACAGCTGTGAAGATGGCAGTGGAGACACAGCCTGACGGTGTGAGCTTCAAAGGAACTGGGGTATCTGAAGGTGGAAGGAAGAGAAATGTTTAGAATGTGAGGAATGAAAGAGAGGAGTCTGGGATGACCTGTAGCGTTCAAGTTTGAGTGACTGGGGTCATGAAATAAGAGAGGTCAGGAGAAATATGTGGTTTGAGGGTAAAAAGATACAAGCTCAGCCTGGGACATATTTAACTTCTCCAGGCCTGTTCCCTAGTCTGCAAACTGGTAGAAACCTACTGGACTCCAGCAGTGCAGGGATTCAAGAAGAGGTTCAGGAAAGCATCCAGCACAACGTGGCTTACCCTAAGACCCCACTGAGCTAAAACACCCCCACAAGTTTCAGATCTTCCTTCCAACCGCAAGCCAAGGGAAAGACTCCAGAGGAAAGGCTCAACATCTCCAAACACAGGAGGAAGGAGCAAGACACAGACATGTAGGCTACGGACCTCAGCGTCTCTCTGATGAACTCTGTCTGGAGGGTGAGGCCCTGGCTCCGTCCCCTCTGAGCCACGCTGATTAGACTCGCATTTGCCTTTCTTGCAGTTGCCTCCACAGGATTTTTTCTCTCCTTTACGAAGTGCCTGTAGCCGGGAGATGAACTTGGCCTTCCAAGCCCTGAAGTCGGCCTCAATGCTGCCGTGTTTGCTTTTAACCACATCGCAGTCACCCTCCCCTCGGGTCATCACGCGATGGGCACCGAGCATCCAGAGCCACTTGTCCACATTCTTCCCCACCTGCAAGAGACAGAGACAGGTGAGCTGTAACACAGCCCTCCCGGGTGGAGGCCCTGCCCCAGGCTGCGGCTCAGCCCAAGGGGCTTCAGGCCCTGCCACCCTGGCCCTCAGGGAGTTGGTACATTCTGCTAAGATTCTGCACAACTTTTTTATTTTATTTTAAACACAGGGCTGGACAACCCTTTTCTTAAACTTAAGGGTTAGTAGCTAAAGAAGAATTTGAAAACTATTCTAAGTCATGGTCAGAATAAAATAGCTCAGTAATAAAATCAACTTGTTCCAAAATGTAATAATAAAGCCTCTGAGGCCAAAGATCATTAAACAACTAAGTACAAATGGAGCCCATTTGGCAAGACTCTTGATTTCGTAAGCCAGACAGGCATTTACTGCAGTAAAAAGCACTTAGGCTGAGGCACGGGGATTTTTCAAGACATACCATTAAGACCTCACAAACTCAACAGGCTTCCTGAGTGGCAAAGCAGTAAGCAAAGTATTTACGTATCTGCATTTTTACCTTTTGTCTAATCCTTTGAAAATATGGGGGGAAATACACATCTTGATATAAGAACTAAATGAAAACAACTTTTAAAGAAAGATCTCCACCTTCACCTTTACTCACTTTGTACCAAAGACAGGTGAGCTAGGCTGGGCCCATGTCTGTGGAGAGGCAGACAGAATAAGCAAGTTCTAGTCACCTTTTAGAACCACTGAGCAATGGAGAGGCTCCAAGTTTTCCTTTTTTAAAGTACAGAGAACAGAACACAAGAGAAAAGGAGCCAAGTTAACTTCACTTAGAAAAAAGGTCCAAGAGAACAAAACACAATTAATAGAATTTTATTACATAAAAGGCAGTGAATGTCTTTCTTTTATTTCCCTTTAAAAATTAATGAGTAAAAGACAATGAGTTCAACTGTATAAAGAGTTCTCTTGGGCAGTAAAGGCTGTTCAACAACAGAACAGGTAGTTGAGAAAGTCCAAAGACTTGGCGATCTTCCATCCACGCGGCCCTGGGGCCAGGAGGCTGGACTTGACGACCAAGAATCCAGGCCACTAAGGCCTTATACAATAGGAGGCATTTTCACTCATTTTATTCAATAAAAATTTACTGAGAGCCAACGACCCATGTAGCAATTCCCAGCTATAAAGAATGATACAAGGTGTTTATTATTAAGTACCGAGGTTTGAGGATTCCCTCACATATACACACGTAAGTGTACATGTGGGGGTGAATTTTTTTTTTTTCCAATCCAAAGAGAATTCATCCCTACAACTCAACAGGTACCTACCTTGTACCTACCTTGTTGAAGTGGCTCACGTAGGCAGAATTTCCCAGGCCAAACACGGCATATTTCATACCCTTCAGGTATGTTTTGCCAAATCGAAAGTCACTGGATGCTTCCTCCAACCATTTGCAGAACCACTCTGCGCTCTCAGTCGGTCGACCATCAGTGTAGGTAGCAACCAGGAAGGCACAGACGTTTTTACTGGTAACCTAACCGAGAAAGGAATTGTTTCAGGAGAGCAGTCAAGATGTAAGTCATCTCAGTGAAGAAAATCCTTTTTGAGAGGCTGACATTCACATCATTCTAATCTCTAAGGACAAAGGGCGCTTTCAAAAATGTTACTCATTTTCAACAAGTGAAAGGAAACAGGGCAAGGGCCTTGCACAGGGGAGGAAACCCAGCTCCCTGCTCCTGCCAGGGCGCTTCCTGCTGCTCTTTACCATATAAGCCATTCCATTTCTCAAACTATAAATTTCTATTGGTGCCGATCTGTCATATTGGAAACAAAACCCAAACCAGAAAGATCACTAAAAAATCACCTGAAAAATTAAAGCAATACAAAATTTTAAATATAAAGTGATTTAACACTTGGCACCATCATTTCCACGGAAAACAAAACACATCTTCAGTCCCACAGGCCACAGTATTTTTCATCTGCTTGAATGCTTCTTAACGGTTCCAAATCATGAGGCAAGTTCTAGGCAATCCCTTGTTAATAACTAAGTATCAAAGCTTGCTAATAATTTTTAACACGTAATTTAGAGCAGATTCAGGTTCTCTCATTTGCACTTCAGGGTTTTCTTGGGGGAGAAAGAAATGGAAATTCACTAGAAGGGACTGGCAGACCACAGCCCACAGGCCCCATCCCTCCGGCCTGTTTTTGTAAATAAAGCTTTATTGGAACGCTGCCGCACTCCAGCATTTACATATCGCCCCGGGCTGTTTTGTGCCTCAAAGGCAGAACTCAGCAGCTGCAGCTGCATGGCCCCCAGAGCTGGCTCTTTATGGAAAAGGTCTGTCAAATCCTGCTCCACGTCCTTCTCCAACTTCAGCTGGAGAAATTAAATTAAATTTCAGAAGCACCTGGAGCATTCATTAAACCATCCAGATTTTGATTCAGTGGGGTTGGTCTAGGAGCTGAGAATCTGCATTTCTAACAAGTTCCCAGGAGATGCTGACCCTGCCCGGTCCAGGACCACCCTTTGAGAACCGCTGCTACCAGGCAAACTTCCCTAACTGGGCATGACTAGAGGAGAGGGCAGGGCATTTCTCAGGTGAGGAAATTAAACTTTCACAGCCATTAAGCAATGCCTGGAGGTCACACAGCCAGTAAGAAATTCCTCTGACTCCAAAACCCATATGGCTTCTGCTGCCCAAGTGGCTCCCGACCTTCCAGTAGGCATACGTGTGGCCCACATGCACAGCACACTGCCATCAGTGACACCCCTCCTTGACTGTGAGATCCAAAGCAGGAGGGGACATCATAGCACCCGAGCTTCACCACTCTATCCCCCGCCCCAGGGGAGTCCAACACACCCAAGGGACAGGCCCCGCACCGCTACAGATTCTGCGCACCCCACCGCACACTCAACACCTTGAGCTGACGCTGACAGCTCAACCGACTGAAATCTCTCTGCATGAAAATTGCACTTATTCTGAAGATTCTATTTACCCCAGAACCCAGGAGGTCAATTAAATCTGAAAGTTGTGACTGAAGGAAAAATAAGACAATTACCAACCTCTTCTACTAGGTGATCATCTGGGTCATATTCCTTCAGATCAGTAATTGCCACAGGCAGCTCGAGGGAGGTAACTGCTTCAGCAAGAATTGTCGCAAATTTCTAATAGGAAAAAAAAAATAAAATAAAATTTTCAATAAGCTAAATAAGAAAAAAATAGGCTTCGTTTACTGCTGTTGGCAAGGGACTGAGGCATTTATCATGAAAAACTTCCCGGTGACTGACATTTACCATCATAAACACAAACACTATTCTCACTTCCAGGGTCTTCTCAAGCACCTTTGCGGATGTCAATCATTCAGCTGTGTTGTTCTCACTCTACAAGGACGTATACAGGACTAAATCTAAATTGGCTTTTTGACATTCCAGCTGCTTTGCCCCACTAGAATAATCATATAGACGTACAAGAAGAAATACTTAAGAGGGAAGAGAATAGGAGATGTGAGAACTGTTAGCACATTTCTGGAAGATGGAAAGCAAACAGAAGCAGCTAGACAGATAAAGCCTCAGGGAAGAGTTCGTACATCTGACAGAAAACCTGAGAGGCTCCGGGTTCAGAGCCAGTCGATGGGGCAAAACTAGGAGGGAGTCGTGGGGCCGGGAAGAGCCAGTCAGCAGATAACCTGTCTGTGGGGCAAGGCACACCGAGCCTCGGCAACCTTGACCTTCTAGCCCAGGAGACGCCTGCTAGCTCCTCCTCAAACAGAATGAAGCAAATGTTCGGGGAAAGCTACAACTTCTAGCCAGATCTTGGCACCCCCAGAGATGTCTTCCTCTTTGGGCTAGGTAGCCTAACCCTGGCTCGCCACCGGCCATGACTAAAGCCAAGCCCGCCCGCACCATTTGCTGGGCATCCAGCATGCCAGTCTCAGCTCTGGGCAGCATCGTCCAACAGGGGACAAGACACACATGGTCCCTGCCCTCAAAGAACATCAAGGAACATTCTCGAGGAGCATGTTCTAATGGACAGAGAGAGAACAAACACACAAATGAGAAAACACACAGTATATCAGATGGCAATCAGTGCTACAGAGGAAAGTAAGTCAGGATGAGGGCTGAGAATCCGGCACTGGAGGTACGGGGAGAGCTGTTATCCTACACAGAGGGGTCAAGACAGGTGTGCAGCATAAAAAATAAGTATTTGGTCTTTGTCTCCAGTTCCTGGCAGAGCCCCTAAAACCCTGGGAACTTACTGTCTTTGGTATGCTACTGGGATGATTCACTGGGAGAGGAGGGGGGGGCTGCTTCAGGATGGGGGCTGGTCACTCCAAAACCAACCATGAGATCAGAGGCTTAGAACTTTCAACACCTTGTCTCCCTGTGGGGAGAGGAGGGGCAAGAGATGAAGTTCAGTCAAACATGGACAGTGATCTCATCAACCATGCTTACATAATGAAACCTCCATAAAAACCCGTAAACTGCGGGGTTGGCAGACACACTGATGTGCCGGGAGGCGGCATGGCCAAACGGGATGTGGAAGTTCTGTGCCATCCCTCCCCCAGACTTCCCCCACGCATCTCTTCCATCTGTCTGTTTCTGAGTTGTGGCCATTATAGTAACTAAGTAAAGCAATTCTCTGTGTTCTGTGAGCCATTCTAGGGAATGGGCAAACCTAAGGAAGAGACTGTGAACCCTTGAATTTACAGCTGGTCAGTCAGAAGTACAGGCAGCCCCCAGGACTTGTGACTCGTGTCTGAGGTGGGGACAATCTGACAGTAACTCCGTAGACAGTATCAGGATGTGAGAAGAGGTGTGGGAAAACAACAAGCATTTGGTGTCACAGGAACACTGTCACAGGCCTCAAAGATAAAGAATTGAGCCAAGCCTGAAGGAAATGAGAGAGCAAGCCAGAAGGCTGTCCCCAGCAGAGGGCACATGGAAGTGAAAAGGCCCAAAGGCAGGACACTCGGAAAGGAGATTAATAAGACTGGAGGGTGGGGACCAAGGACAGGAGGTAAAGGAGATAACAGAGAACCAGACATGAGGGCCTCCTGGCCACTTAAGGACTTTGGCATCTACTCCAGGTGAATGAGGGAGTCATTGCAGGGTTTTAAGCCAAGATGGTTAACACAATTTCACTTAAGGTTTCAAAGTCCCTGTGGTTGCTGAGTTGAGAGGACATTGAAGTTGGGAAGGGGCCGAAATGACCACAGAAAGCCAGACAAAACATGAGTGAGGCTGGCTGAGACCAGGGCAGTAACGGTGAAGGCGGTGAGAAGTGGTTGGAATCTGGATGTATTCTGAAAGTAGGACACACAGTATTTGCTGACAGGCTGGATGTGGGTAGTAAGAAAAAGAGAGAAGTCAAAGGTTTTTTCTGAACTAGGCAACTGGAAGAATGACGCTGTCATTTATCGAAATGGGACAGATGACAGGCGGAATAGGTTTGCGCAGAAAATTGGGAGTTTAGCTGTGAGCAGACAAATTTTGAGACGCCTACTACCCATCCACAGGAAGACCTAAGACAGGCAACGGGGGTGAGAGTCTGAGGCTGAGACAAAGAGTCCGGATTAGAAACATAAATTGAGAGGTCACCACCTAACACGTGGTCAGCCCACTAAGGCCTGTGGGCCAAATCCGGTCCTCAGTTTGCTCTATTAAGTAAATGTTACTGCAACACAGCCGTGCTCATCCATTTACGTATTTTCTATGGCTGTGTGCACACGACATCAGCAGAGCTCAATGGCTGCAGCGAAGACCACACAGCTTGCAAAGCCTAAACACCTAAAAAAGGCACATGAAATAAAGTATCTAGCTCTTTATAGAAAAACTTTGCCAAACTCTAGTAAACAGAACTTAAGCTCTAGATAACAAGATCCCTTAGAGAGTGAGCGAGTGCAGATAAAGACACGGGCTCAAGAACTGTGCCCTGGGGCACTCCTGTCTGTGGAGGCCCAGGGGATAAGCAGACACCAGCACATGACAGTGAGGAAGACTGGCCTCGGCACAGGACGAGAACCTAGAAAACGGTGTCCTGAAACTTCAGTGAAAAAAGTATTTCAACAAGAAAGAAACTGTCATGCAGCTAACAGGTCAAGTGAGATGAAGACTGAGAAAGCATTAACATGGGAGCCGCTGGGAGCATCCTGGGGCACACAAGCCCACGTGGAGGCATTCACGCAAAACAGGAGAAGAGAGATTGGAGACATCAAGCACAGACAACGCTTTCAAGGATTAACACTATAAAAAAGACTGAGGTGGTACTTAGAGGGAGACAGGGGCCAACAGGTCACACAGCACACCCTGACCCACCTTGCCCAGAGCATCTAGTGAGAATTCACAACTACTGAAAAGAAGCCTATTTACACAGTTAACAGAGGAAATGCACACCAGCTACCCCATCACTCTGTCCTAAATATGAACGGAAAACCACGGATCACCAAGAACATGGTGAGAATAACAGCAGCAGGAAAACTGAGACAGCAGATAAGTCCGGGGACAGAAAAAGGAATTCATTAAGATATATTATTAAATAGGAAAAAATATGCTATAAAAATTGAACAAAACAGCATTTTTGCAATTAAAGACATAATAACCAAACTAAAACATTCAAAAAAGGGTTTGAAATTGAAATCCAAGAAACCAGAACAGGAAAAAAAAAAGTTACCAAAAGTGTAAGAGAAAAGATATGAGATACAGAAGACCATACAAAAGGTTCAACATCCAACTAGCGGGAGTCCCAGAAATAAAGAACAGAGAAAGTAGAAAGGAAAAAGTTTACCCAAGAAATATTGGCAGAATCAATGCACACAAATCTTTAAAAGAGCCTGAGTATCCACCACCGTGGCTGAAAAAGACCCAACCTAGACGCCATCTCACAAAAGTTCCAAACATCAAGGACAAAGGAATCCTTCTAAAAACTTTCAGGAACCAAAAAAAAAAAAAGAAAGAAAAAGAAAAAAATTCATCTACAAAGGAATGAGGAGACTAGCCTTCTCATCAGCAACACTTCCTATTAAAGGCAACGATGTGATGCCTTCAAAGTTGTAAGGAAAAATTTTGACCACGTCTTCTAGACCCAGCCAGAAATGAATCAATCCAATGTGAAAGTCAAATAAAGAAATTTAGATGGTACAGCTTTAAGAAGGAGGGCTGCTTAACTCATCAACTATGAAGTAGGCAACAATATTAAGCCACTGAAATCTGAGGAACTGACTAATATAGAGTCAATAACTTCCATCTAATGTTGATAAATTTAGAAACACAGCACAAGCTGGTTAGAGAAATAACCATCAGAGGAACTAAATATAGAAATAGTTAAAATAGATTCTCTGAAGAGTAACTTCTCATTATGAACCCTCTGTACGCCTGGGTTTGTTACCACCTTCATGTATTAATTTGACTGACTTTTTAAAAAAAAATTTAAACACACATAAAAGAGGCTATGAATCTTTTATGAGTAATATGAAAGGACTTTGTTTGGCAGCTCAGATGCCTTTCTTACATTTCTTCCAGTCTCCTGCCTCTGCTGCTTAAGGTTGAACCTAATTATAAGTGACCTTCAGTGGTGTGACCTGGAGCAAAGTACCTGCACTGTAGTACTGAAAACCTAAAGTATCATTCTACAAAATATCCACAAGAGGGCAGTAGAACCCTATTTAATACTACCAAAAAAAAAAAAAAAAAAAGACGTTTAAAATTTTTAAATTCATTTTCATGTTAAGCCTTAGGATGGTTTCCTAGAAAGCACTAAATAACTGTGAACTTAATAAAAAGAAGCAGAAGCATCAAGATACAATTAAAGAATGGCAAGCATCTTTCAGCTACATACCTGCAGTGGGTGTCTGAACAGTATTCAAAGCCTATCGTTAACACTTTCAGCAGTATTAGAAATCAAAATACACTTCATTAAATAGATGTGTGAAGTTGTGAAAGTCAGGGCCCATCCTGGACACTACTGTTGTCATTTTTCACTACGCCTACTTCTATACCCACAGGCATCAATAACGGACTTGGAATTCCAAGTCTCCATTCTGCAGAGCAGAAGCAAGCTTCAGAACAAAGATCGCTCATGACAATGACCACCAGATATCTCCCATCAGTTGAAACTGGGCACAAGAGATAAAACCCAACTGCCACCCCAGAAAGGAAAAATGTATGCTGGAAAAAGGAAAAAAGAAGATGAAAAAAGACTAGAAGACCAATTCAGCTCACCACCAAAAGAACGCTTCTCCCAGATTTTCTTAAAAGATCAGGAAACCCAAGGAAAAATATCATAGAAAGCTCTGACCTTTGCTGTACCAGTCTGGGAACCATAGAAAATCTTCACTCCAGACACAAAGATTTCCTTCTTTGGAGGAGACTGACAGCCAGTTGTCATCAAATCCTGAGATGCTTTTGGAACAGTTTTTTCCTGTGACTTCTTATCCTTGAAATAAACACAAGATCCATCAAGTTTGAATCTTTTCCCAATTTCATTAAGGATGAAAACGAGCACAGGTACTGACTCATTTTATTATTCTCTTAATCTTTTGATTGTATTCCTCAAATATTAACCCCTTGGTATAATCTTTAAAGGCAGGGCTCACATTTCTTAAGACTAATGATTCCCATGCTTTCCAGGATAAAACTGTGCTTACTGTCACTGATAATGTGTTTTAGGGGAATAATAGTAGGAACATATTATCTGAAATATTATCTGATTCTTAATTAGCGGAAAGAAAAGAGAAGACCACTACTCCTCAAAGGTGCTAAACAGATTTGGCATTTTCGCAAAACTTTTAATTTTTCGATACAAAATCTTCCTGTATCTTAAAAATGAGACAACTACAGCCTGTCAAAGAGAAAGTAAATAACTTAGTCTCTAAAAACTGACAAGAAAAAATTGAGGGCAGTAAAAAAAATATGTCTAGACAGGAGACACAAAAGTGATTGAAAGTTCCTCTTTAGAATTTCTGTATTTTTCTGGAAGCCTTAGAGAATTTGCATTCTAAATTCTCTATAAAATCCAATGCCAAGTATTCTCCTATAAAAAAAATAACTGCACTTACCTGTTTCCTGATGACAATCTGGAAGCATATCCAAAGGCTAAAGCCAAAGGCAAAGCCCAAATATATATAAAACCTGTTTATCCACAATGATATTAAAGGTGAGGAGAAGTCCCATGTATTCAAAGAAGGATCTAAATGTAAAATGACACATACATGTAATTTTATTTAACGCTGCATATACAAAAATAGCCATCCTTATTTTTGGAAAAAAAAGAACCAACCTTCATATTCAACAACCTGACTAAGAAATCTATTTTAAAAATCAACTCTAATAAAAGCAACACACTATGTGATAACGTGATAAAATTATGGCATTAAAATTAATGCTAACGCAAAAAAAAAGAATATAAAATTTTATCTTCACTTGAATTTAGTATTTGAAGAAGGGAACATCAAGTCAAAACACTTTAAGTGGAAATATGAGTTAATTTTGCTTTGTTATGCTGCTCCATAAGAAAACTTTAAAATACTAACACTAAAAGTATTCCTTTTTTTTTTCTTTTATTTTTAGACACCCACAGCTGCCTGCAAAGGGTTCTCAAGTAACTGACCTCAAGCACCATTTTTTTAAGGGGAGATATGGATGGACCTGGCCTCAAATGTTGAACCTGGAGGCAATTTCAAAAAGCGAAGTCTAAAATTTGGGGTTTACAGGTGCTACGCCACCCTGGAAAGGACCAAAAGTCCTCAATACACGTGGGTAAGGCGGAGAGGCAGTTTTCTCTGCCTTTTACTTGAGGTTAGAAACATAGTTCTAAACTCACCTCTTAGCCTCAAAAGGCAAAAGCCAGTACACAAAAGCAGGGATCAGAACTCCCTCGGCCGCAACGGCACCAGTGCCGGGCTGACAAGGGTAACATACTCCGGAGGAAGGGGCCCGAGGGTCTCAAAAAACGGTTTCCTTCCTTCCCGCCCCACGAACCTTGCCCGCCTGGGGCCCTTACCCATTCTCCTCAGAGCGCGGGCCCTATGGCCCGACAGGAGCCCAGAGCTGTGGACCTAAAAAAGTTGGCGACCGGCGTGGATACTGGGAGACCGACAGAACTACCTCTCAGCATTAGCTGTGAGGCCAGAGCCGAAGGAGCTGGAGGCAGCCATGCCACTCGCAGGCCCGACCCGATTGGCTCAGAGGGCAAGGGGAGGGGCTCAGAGAGGCGCTCCGCCCAGAGCTCGGGGAGGGAAGCCGGAGAGCTCCCTGCTCCGCTCGGATTGGCTCAGAGGGGGAAGGGGCGGGCCAAGAAAAAAAGCACCGCCCAGAGCTCGAGGAGCGGAAGCTGGAGCTCTCCCGGCTCCGCTGGGATTGGCTCAGAGAAGGAAGGGGCAGAACCAGAGGGAAGCAGGGTGGAGACAGCAGTGGTTTAGGGAAAAAAAGGGGAGAAGAGGTGAGCATTCAAAGAGACTAAGGGCGTCATCAACCAAGTGCAACCTGTGAGCCCTCTTGACTCTCAGTTTAAACACACAGACTGTAAAAAGGCATTATTTAGGGGAAATTTGATTATGGACTGTGAGATACTAAAGAGTTATGATTAACCTGGGTGTATCTGTTAATTTAGATTGAAATATTTAAAGATAAACCTCTTATGATTTGCTTTAAAATACTCCAACAAAAAAATGAGGGAGAAAGAAGGCGGGCAAAATGTTAATAATTGTTGAAGCGGGGTGATGGGTATACATGGCGGGGGTCATTACGCTTTTTTTTCTCTACCGTTTTTTTGTTAAGGTTTTTCTGTAAAGAAAGGTTAAAGTGGGCGTGGCCCTGAACCCGGCGGAACAATGAGGCGCAGGCGCTGAGTTTCCACCCGGTCACCAAACATCAGCTCCACCAGCCAATCAGAACTCTTTAGTTCATTCGCGAAATAATTACGTCAAGGAAGAGAGCCTCTTTTCAAGGGCGCAGAACGATGTCGTAAAAAGGACAATGCGCAGGCGTTTTTGCGGTCTCTCCCTCGCACAGTTTCCGCAACACCTGGCGCTTGCGCAATAAGTCGGTTGGGTGTATTGTGGCGGCCCGCCAGGCGGACTTAGTCCCGGCGCCCGGCAGTCTGCGGGCGTTGCTGTGCTGCGCGCCGCCGGGTGATTACATCGAGCCGCCGGTGGCCCTCAGGCCGGCGGCGCAGGTCTGCCTTGGTTCGCTGGACCTTGGTCTGTGAGCAGCCACAATGTCAATCTTCACCCCCACCAACCAGATCCGCTTAACCAATGTGGCCGTGGTAAGGATGAAGCGAGCCGGGAAGCGCTTCGAAATCGCCTGCTACAAAAACAAGGTCGTCGGCTGGCGGAGCGGCGTGTGAGTGACCCTCTCCCTCCGGACCGTGGGCAGAGGGGGTGGCCTCGGAGGCGGCCTACCTCTAGTGGTCTAATGAATGGGCCAAGCTGGGGTCTTGTCCGGGAATGAAATGGGAAACTTATTACTGCTGCCCGGGCTTGGCGTCTAAACCAAGCGTTCCCTTTTTTGTTTGGTTGGTTTGGTTTTGCTCTCCTTTGTTGGTGTCATAAAAGCTACAGCCAAGAAACCCTTTTAGTTGTGGTCCTTCTCTCAGAATGATGATAAAGGCGAAGAGCCGTCTTTCAGATCCTTCTATAGTTAATGCATCTGTCCCAGATCTCAGCCCAGCAGTTTCACCAAAGTGCGTAGTGTCTTCACTGCTGCCATCTAGGGATCGGTATTCCTTGGCAGCAGCCGGACCCCACCCCTCAGTGATTCACACTTATTCCCACGATGTTTTTCCCCAGTGAGTAAATGAGAATAAATAGAGTCCAGAATTTTGAAAATGTTCCCTCGGCACCGAGGGTGACTTAGGAGTACCAGTTTCTTACTATTTGTATTTCTTTCTATTGCCGTCTTATATTTAAATATGAATGAACTTGGAAGTTTCAAGAGTACTACTCACTTAGGACTTTCTCTCCTGTCCCCACAAGGGAAAAAGACCTTGATGAAGTTCTGCAGACCCACTCAGTGTTTGTAAACGTTTCTAAAGGTCAGGTTGCAAAGAAGGAAGATCTCATCAGTGCATTCGGAACAGATGACCAGACTGAAATCTGTAAACAGGTGGGTTCTAACAGCTTCAGCGTAATTGACCCTAATATCCATTTGCAGCGTATTTATAGGTATGTTAAACTTTAAAGTATTATTTTTAGGAGTGAACAGTTATTATGCAGTAAGTTGATCTATACAACATCACTTTATTTTTAAACACACATATGTATATTTTTAATGGAGGTACTGGGGATTGAACCCAGGACCTCGTGCATACTAAGCATACCCTTTACCACTGAGCTATACCCTCCCCTGCAACATCACTTTTAATAATTCAGGACATGGATATTTTTTGCCAAAGCCTCCAGAAATTAGATTTCCAACTACACTGCCTCATTTTTTTCCATTTGTATATTTTTAGTGTAATGTACCTGAATGTAGAATTTCAAGTATTTCATCATTTACACCTTTTGCCAAAATTGCCTTTACCCCTCCCCCCACCTAAATAAGTTAAGACTTTGGAACAAGATAATCCAGAGTCTCCTTTAGGCAAAGCTCAAATCATTACCAAATGTCAGTAGCTGAATGTGAAATTTAATTTTCTCCCCAGTTATTAATTCTTCTGGTTAGGTAGCATATAGTGTGTAATAAAAACATTGCTTGCTTAAACTTGTTGGGGATTTTTTTTAGATTTTGACGAAAGGAGAGGTTCAGGTGTCAGATAAAGAACGGCACACACAGCTGGAGCAGATGTTTAGGGACATTGCAACTATCGTGGCTGACAAATGTGTGAACCCTGAAACAAAGAGGCCGTACACCGTCATCCTTATCGAGAGAGCCATGAAGGACATCCACTATTCAGTCAAGCCCAACAAGAGTACCAAACAGCAGGTGAGTGGTTTTTTAACGTTTTTTATCCATGAAAATCAGTGTTCTCTGAGGAAAATATGAAAATAGTTGGTCTGTAATAATAAAGTGCCTTGAAACAGATGGCCCTTTTGAGGCTCATCCATGCTATAGCGTGTATTGGTACTTTATTCCTTTTTAGGACTGAATAATAGCTCATTGTATGGGAAATAACACCTTTCACTCATTCATCAGTGATGGACATTTGGATTGTTTCTTTACTTTTTAGCTACTGTGAATAATGCTACTATGAAATTCATTACAAATTTTTGTGTGGACATAGGTTTCCATTTCTCTTTCCCCAGGAATGGAATTGCTGGGTCATATGGTGATTGTATTTAACCTTTTGAGGAATTGCCCCACCATTTTCCAAAACAGCTGAGCCATTTTACCTTTCCACAGTCCATGTACAAGAGTTCCAATTTCCCCACACCCTCAGTGATGTTTGTTACTGTCCACCTTTTTTATTACAGCCACCCTGTGGGTATCATTCTGGTTTTAATTTACCTTTCCCTAATGACTAATTATTTTGAGCATATTTTCGTGTGTTTTTTGACTCTGTCTTCTCTGGAGAAATGACTCTTCAGAGCCTTTGACCATTTTTTAGTTGATTATTTGTCTCTTCATTATTGAGTTGTAAGAGTTCTTTATATATTTTGGATCCTAGTACCTTATCAAAAGTATGACTTGTCAATATTTTCTTATATGCTATGGGTTGTCTTTTCACTTTCTTGATAGTTTTTTGAAATAACAGAAGTTTTTAATTTCTAAGTCCAATTTATCATTTTTTTTCTGATGGTGGCTTACTTTCTTCATGGCATCTAAGAAACCACTGCCCAGTCCAGCAAAATAGAAACTGCTTTGTTTTTGAATACCTTCCTCAGCCATGCAGCAGAAGCCTCAAAGAAAATGCAGACGTTTTCAATTATGTGTTACAGGCTTTGGAAGTGATAAAGCAGTTGAAGGAGAAAATGAAGATAGAACGCGCTCACATGAGACTTCGGTTCATTCTTCCAGTGAACGAAGGGAAGAAGCTAAAAGAGAAACTCAAGCCACTGATCAAGGTTGTAGAAAGCGAAGACTACAATCAACAGTTAGAAATTGTAAGAACATACTCTTACTTCTTTGCTTCCGTGTCACCAAAATTGTTTATTCTCTAGTCATAAATGTGTAACATTTAGAAGGTTTGAACAGTAAGATATTTCTAGAAACATCTTAACTAGAATTCTGTGTAAAAAAAAAAAAAGTCAAGGTCTATATAAAACCAAATTGTACTTAGTGCATTTATGATTTTTTTTCTTTGTTTTTTAGTTCAGTTACTCATGATAAAATTGTGTTGTCGTACTCGTTTTAGATGAGAGGATAAATTTTACAATGAATCTTCTATTATGAGGAAACTAGACTAAAAGTTCGTCAGTCTCATTTACCACAGAACGTTTTAAAGAAGCAGCAAAGACATCGTGTGTTTGGGTCCTCACCCGACAGCTTCAGACACAGTAAACCCAGCTGTCTGCAAACCCATGTCTTCAGAGCATTTCTGCTTCTTGTCAAATAAACGCACTCTAGAGGATTGTTGAGCTTTCCGCTCTAGATGTGAAACAACACATCTGACACTCTTTGAAGTTCTGAAACCTTTGCAAAACTTTGTACATGGTTTCAAAATAGGCCTTCCAGCTTTTTCTTTTAATTCCTTCGAATGAGGTTAAAAAGAAGTGATTTCATTGAACGATAAATGTTAATGCTAATTTTAGTATGAAAAGGACCGTAGTCTTCTAATCCAGCCACTTCGTCTTACAGCTGAGAATCTGGAAAAGTCCTCAGTAGGGAGGTTAACGCCTTGTCACGGGGTCCTACGTGCCTACTTAAGGGCAGAGGCTGGACTAGAACCCAGTCCGCTGTCCTGTGCGTTGTCTTACCCGATGCGCCACTGAACTGTAGTGGTAGAAAGGCCTTGAAAGTATCTGTAGTGGTAGGGGAGTCTGGAAAGTATGGTGTGTTCGTCTCAGAGGGCGTTAAAACTGGGTTCATTGTGTTGGATTGCTCTTCCTCATGTGGTCAACAGCTGTGTTACATGTTTCAGGTGTGCCTCATTGACCCTGGCTGCTTCAGAGAAATCGATGAGCTAATAAAAAAGGAGACAAAGGGCAAAGGTTCTTTGGAGGTACTCAGTTTGAAAGATGTGGAAGAAGGAGATGAGAAGTTTGAATGACATCCATCAGTCTCCTCAGCTGCCAGACACTAAAGCCTTTTCGTTTCCCACAGTCCTCTTTTCCTTCTGTGATCTGCCACATACTTGCTCAGACGATTTGACATTTTCCATCTGGGCGGTAAAGGTGTGTACCAAAAGACTTTCCTAAGTATTATAATGTGGGGTTAATTTAGTTTTAATTATAAAAAGGGGTTTAGGCAAAAATGAGAAATCCAAGATACAAACTCCAGAGTAGCATTCTGTTGCTGCCTCATGCCTTTGTAGCTTTCCAGGGTGAAAGTTACTGGAGACCACCTTTGTGAATAAGAAGTTAAATTTTGTACATTATAAGAAGATAAATTTGGGAGAATATAACTGTGTGACAGAAAAGGGAGTATTTGCCAAAAAAGAAAACATATAACGTCTTCTACTGATGAAATGTGTGTGTAGGGGTAGCTGACCTAATATAAAGCGTGGATGATGACTTCCCGATGATCTGAGAGCAGGCATAGGGTGACTATAGGACTTAAATAATACTCATCAAACATGCTAACGTAGCCTAGATTATTCTTCATAAAAAATAGTCATTTATTTCTTATTCTTAAAGTTTATAATATATATTACTATAGTTGAAATGATATATAATCAATAAAACCAGTTTTTATTTTTGTTAAACTATGGCTTGTATTTCTAGACAGCTTCCTAACCCCCTTTCTTTTCTCTGCCTCTTATCTGGTAGGATTGGAGAGTTCTTAGCAGGATTAAGCGAGCCTGTGCAGGGCCTGTTCAGTTAAATACCCAGTAAATCTTAGCTAATATTATTTGGGATGTAATTGAGCTTAAGTATTTTAGTATTTGAACCCTTAAATGGACAGTGTGCAAGTTTTTTGAAACCTACTTAACCTAAAAAAGACATAGTCTAGAATATAAAGTAGGGTTTCACTCAAAATAAACATACAGATGTATTTTGTGGACAGTGATTAACCGAGAAAGAGTTGTGACTTGAACAGGTCCTGATTGGTTTTATAAGCACACAGAATTCACTGCTAATACAAGTTCTCAGAAGTGCCCCATTTTACAATAACTTCAACTGAAATTATGAAGTCAAGAGTTTTTTCTTGTAGTGTTGGAAGAAATATTCTTGTTTGGTAACACAGGAACACATACTTTCTGTTAAAATCTGAAATTGAACTACTGTTTTGACACGATCTTTAAGATGACCCCTTAAGTAATTCCATTTTACTTACGTAGTTGGTTGTTTTACAAAGATGGTCTAAACTTGAGGTCCCAGGAAATAATTTCAGCCAATGAAGTTTACACTTACTTTCTAGTTTAAACTGTTAAAGCAGAGTTTTCAGGTTGAAAGTCATAATTATTAAAAATGTTCAACAGCTGCATCTCGAATAGAAAAAGATGTGTTATTACAACGTTGCCTTAAGTTCTCATTGTTATACTCATTTCTTCCAAAAAGCTGGAATTTCAAGAAATGTCAAATGTAGATCACATCTGAGTCATGTTTCTGAACCCATAAAAAATAAAAAAAAAAATTACCTTATGTTAACCTCTTTATTCAAAAGCAGTTTATAATTTTGGTTCATGATCATCTTCTCAGTACCACTGCTATAGTGGATTACCTTAAAATTTTTTCCGTTTATTCTGGTTTTTCAACACCAGCTTTGGAATACGTGTCTGTGGAGTAATAAACAAGCTAGCTCGTTGTGGGGAGGGGGGCACGCCATCGGAAGTGAGGATGGGTGATGACAGATTTGGCTGGCTAATGACCTTTGCAAATCCATCACTAAAGCTCGACTGAGTTTGTTTCAGCTGAGCCAGAGCCTCCGCCCGGCTCGTTCCCATGCACGCTGGTGTGCCGCTGGCTGGTATCTGGTCTGCACAGACCCCCTCAGGGCATTTGTCTCTGCTTGCAGGCAGCCTCTCACGTTTGCCCCAGGGTGTCCTACACACATATTCCATGGGCTGTGGTGGGAGATGTTGGGTGCACTCATTCTTACAAGGAATAGACACACACGTGGTTTTAACCTGCGTGTACCCTCAAGCCCACATCATGAGGTCCCCAGGATTTTGGTAGTAGTGAGCTGCCTTATTGATAGTCTTCTGCATACCTGCGCTTAGATTATTGAAACTCAAGGTACTGACTATCTGAAAATATTTTTCTCCTGCTGCACATGAGAGGTGGTTGTGGATACATAGTCTGCCAGTAACAGCATTTGATGGCTGTGATGATGAAGGCCATTGATTTTCATCTCCACGTGTATATTAATGGGACGTAAAAAATCAGCAAGTCTATGTAATTGCATAGTGGCAACAATTCAGAGCTAAAAGTATAATCCTAACCTAATTCTTTATCAGCTGGATATTCCAAGAACGGTTTTACAGCACTCTGAGCACACATCCTTGAGTCGCCCGGGGCCCCTACCAGACACCTCAAGAAGAGCCATCAGTTTCACCAAACTCTTACATATTTTTGTTTGGCAGAGAAGGGAGATAACTGAGTTGTGAACTGAAGAAAGCAGTCACTTTTACTGCAGAGAGGAGACGACCTGCATTCAGTACCACTCGCATCTCAGGAGATTTTTGTCTGGTGATCCACTTGAATTCCCAGAGATATGCGAGTGGCACTCTTCCCGTGGCGGACAACCATAGTTGACATGTTTTTCTAAGGGGGCCACAAGCTTATTTATTTATTACAGTCGTGCAGAGATAGAAAGGAACCAGGCTAGGAATCTTGCATGTAATCAAGGTAAAAAAGCTTGTGGATTTAAAGTTAAAACTTCACAGATTATAGAAAGGTTTTTGGACATATATTGGCATGACAAAGAGAAATAGTAAAGATATCCTTTCTTAATGAAATTTGTATAAAGATAATTGTGAGGCTTCAATGATAACTGCCTGATTTTCTCAGAGACACGATGATTGTCGGGAGTTCAGTCATTGTGCTGAACATGCTGCCATAATTAAAGTTTCATAATAGTATAGAAATCATATTTTTAAAAGGGCTTGTCATCATTGCAGCTGGGATTCTGCTTTTGAGTAAAAACCAGTTAATGATACAACTATGTAAAGAGGATCATCTACGTTTCGAGATCAAACAAAAGCAGCTAGATGGAGCTTCTCCAAATACGGAGGATTTAACTTGAAATATTCATGAAACTTACTTTGGGGGCCCCTCTAAGAAAGACAGTTGTCTTCCAGAGCAGTGGGGACCATCAGAACTTGTAGTTTTTCCACCTTTTCTTCTTGCAGTTTCATACCATTGGGATTTGAAGTCATATCGAACATCTTTTCCCCCTTCTTAAACTTACGTTTAAGCTTGAACATAGGTATTCTGTCCCAACATAGGGTCTATCCTTGAGAAAGTTCCATACGCATTTGAAAAGAATATGTATTCGCCTGCATTTAGAGGGAATGTTTGATACAAATATATTTAATCCATCCATTCTAATGTTTCATTTAAGGAAACTATTTCCCTATTGACTTTTTGTCTGGATGACCTATTCATCAATGTAAGTGGGGTGTTCAAGTCCCCTACTATTATTGTGTTACAGTTAATTTCTCTCTTTAGGGCTATTAATTACCTTTTTTGTCTGTTTCGGTGTCCCTGTGTGAGATGCATATATATTAATTACTGTTATGTCTTCTTGATGAATTGTCCTCTTTATCATTTAATGCTGATGTATATAAAAGGCTTATTACTTTTTTTGGCTTGAAGTCTATGAGTATGACTGCACCTACTTTCTTTGGGCTTCCATTTCCTTGGAGTATCATCTTCCATCCCTTCATTTTTACCCTGTTTATCTTTAGAGCTGGTGTGTCTCCTGAGATGCAGCATTTAGCTGCATCTTTTTTTAAAATTCATCCAGCTACTCTGTGTCTTTCGATTGGTGAATTCAATCCATCTATACTTAGGGTTATCCTTGATAGATGAGAACTGAGCACTGCCATCTTATCTTTTCTTATTGCTCCATATATTCACTGTTCCTTTTTCCTTGAGTTTCTCTCTGCCACTTTGGTTTGGTGGCTTTTAATGATGTTTTCTCAGTTTCTTCTTTTTTTATGTGCTGTGTCTCTGCTCTGATTTCTATTTTGTGGTTACCGTGGGATTTTTATAAAACGTCTCATAGATAAAATAGTTCTTTTTCTGCTGGTAGCGTTTTATCTTTATTTACCTATATGGGTTCCTTCCCTTCCTCCTTCCCTTTTGTGTTTTTCTTGTCTCAAGTTATCCCTCTTCATGTGAGTTTGTCGGTTTGTTACCAAACTGAAGTAGCTACAGTTATTTTTCTCTCCCCCCCTTTAATCTTTATGCTACAATTAGGTGTTTGAAAATCAACTCTGATAAAGAGTTGCAATTTTCTGATTCTGTTTATCACCTTACTCAACATTCTGTGTACTTTTGCCTTTTTGTTTCTGGTAGAAGAGTTCCTTTCAACATTTCTTATAAGACAGGTCTAGGATTGATGAATCCTCCCAGCATTTGTTTGTCTGGGAAAGTATATTTCTCCTCCACATCTGAATGGTAAATTTGCTGGATGGAGTGTTCTTGGGTGACAGTTTTCATCTTTCAGTATTTTAAGAATGTCATTCCACTCCCTCCTGGCCTATAGTTTCTGCTGAGAAATCTGCTGATAGCCTAATAAGGGTTCCTTTGTAGGTTACCATCCTTTTTTTTCCCTGGCTACCTTGAAAATTCTTTGTCATTGGCTTTTGACAATTGTAATGTGCCTTGAAAAAGGCCTTTTGCATTGAAGTAATTGGATATTCTCTTAGCTTCATGAACTTGTATATCGAGTTTCTTCCCTAAGTTTGGGAAGTTCTCAGCTATTTTTTTTTTAATTTTTAAAATGTATTTTTATTGAAGTACAGTCAATTACAGTATCTATCTCTGGTGTACAGCACAATATCCCAGTCATGCAAATACATACATATATTCGTTTTCATATTTTTAGCTATTACTTCTTTAAATAAACTCTCTGCTCCCTTCTCTCTTCTCCTTCTGGAATACCCATTACGCTGATGTTGCCTTCCCTAAAAGAGTCAGATAGCTCTTGTGGAATTTCTTCATTTTTAAATATATTATTTCCCTTTCCTCTTCTGCTTACATCATTTCAAGACTTCAATCTTTGAGCTCACTAATTCTCTCTTCCAGATGGTCTGCTCTATTTCCAGTGCATTCCCTATCAAAAGCCCAAGGACATTTTTCACACAAATAGAACAGAAAATTACAAAATGTATATGGAACCACAAAAAGACCCTGAATAGCCAAAGCAGTCCTGAAAAAAAAAAAAAAAAAAAAAAAAAAAAAAAGAACAAAGCTGGAGGTATTACACTCCCTGATTTCAAACTATCTTACAAAGCCGTGATAATCAAAACCATGCCATGATTTTCTGCCAATATCATGGCAGAGAACCAGATACATAGATCAATGGAACATAATAAAGAGCCCAGAAATAAACCCAACCACATATGAACAATTAATTTATGACAAATGAGCAAAAAACTTACAATGAAGAAAGGATAATTTCTTCAATAAATGATATTGGGAAAACTGGACAGCCAGAGTCAAAAAAAAAAAAAAAAGTAAGTAGACCACTCTCTCACACACAAAAATCAACTCAAAATGGGTTAAAGACTCGAGTATAAGACATGAATCCATAAAACTCCTAAAAGAAAACAGAGGCAGTACCCTCTTTGACATCGGTCTTAGCAAATTCCTTCTACAAAAGCTGTACAGCAAAGGAAACCATCAATAAAATGAAAAGAAAACCTACCAAATGGGGGAAGATATTTGCAAATCATGTATCTGATAAGGGGTTAATATCCAAAAGATATAAAGTACTCATACAACTCAACCAGAACAACAAAAATCTGATTTTAAAATGGGTAGAGGAGCTAAATAGATATTTTCCCAAAGAAGATATGGATGGCCAAGAGGCACATGAGATGTTCAACATCACTAATTAAGGAAATGCAAATAGATACCAGAGATACCACCTGACTGTTAGAATGGCTATTATCAAAAAGGCAAGAAATAAGTGTCGGTGAGGATGTGGATAAAAAAGAACCCTCACACAGTGCTGGTGGGACTACCAGCAGTGCACAAGGACCCCCTTGTAATATGGTGTGGCCACTATGGAAAACAGCATGGAGACTCATCAACAAATTAGTAATAGAACCACCATATGACTCAGCTGTCCCACTTGTGTGCATTTATCTCAAGAATTCGAAAACACTAATTTGAAAAGACATACATGCCTCTATGTTCACTGCAACATTGTTTGCAATGGCCAAGATATGAAAACAACCTAAGTGCTTTTCAAACTACACCATGAAGAGATTGAAAATGCAAGTCACAAAGCAGAAGATATTTGCAATATATTACCTGAAAAAAATGACTTGTATCCCACAATAGATATTTTTTAAAATGAGACAAATACAAACAACCTAATTTTAAAAAGGGCAAAATATTAAAACAGACTCTTTTCAAAACAAGGAATACCCAAATGGCCAATAAACACAACCGCTAGAGTGGCTAAAACACAATTCTAAATGCTGGAGAGAATGTGGCGCAAGGGGAACTCTGATACACTGCTGGTGGGAATGTAGATTGATAAAGCCACCTTAGAAAACCATTTGGCATTATCTACTGAGGAAAATGCCCTAGTTTCTGTAGCAGAAGGATGGGTGACTTGGATTTGCCATCCAAACAAGACGGCACACAACGGCAGAGAGGCATTCCCGAAGTGAAGTAACGTGTGGTCGTCCACCAAGGCCTGGCTACCGCCAAATGGCAGATTCTTGTTCTGCTCAGAACAAGGTGCCAGGGTACATGGAGCAGCTCAGGGTCTTGGCCAAAGGGACCAGGATGCAGTAAGAATCAAGGTGGACCATCATGGTAGGAGACATTTTCAGCCCAGAAGGCCTCTGAGCTGTTAACCTATGGGCCCCAGGACGTCATGCTCCAGCATTTGGGTTGAATGGGCGGCATCGTTGGGAAGAGACAGAGGCATTGCCAACCCAAGGGCCCTTCACCCACTGCGCACTGCAGCCCCACACGTGCCGCTTGGTCCTGGGAACGCATACGTTACACCTGTTCCTTGTCAAGACCAAGGGCGTCTTAAATAGCTTACAGTTTCCATCACGACCACGGTGCTGGGAAGTGGTAAAGGTGGAAACAGCAGGGGCTATGGGGAGAGAGGCTCTGAGTACAGCATATAAATTCAGAAAAAGGTGAGGTGGCTGGGCCATCTGGTCCACCAGAGACATTTGAGAAGATGCTCCCACCATTTGAGTTTTCTTAAGAAAAATTTTAAAACTAGGAATAAAATAACACTTTCTCAACATGATCATTATACAGCATTCATCAGCAAATGTTTCTTTGTGTGCCAACAAGGGATACGGTGGAAAACAAAACTGAGAGGCCCTGCCCTCAGAAAGGAGACAGAAAATAAACGAGTGTGGTGGTCTTAGAACGAGGCCCCACATTCTCCGGCACTCCTTCCAGGGAGAGGTGGGCAGGTCTGTCACAGCTGCAGTCAACGGAGAATGGCAGGAGTGACCTCCAAGACTAGCTCATAAAAGGCCATGTCTGAGAGGGGAGGGTGTGGCTCAGTGGTAGAGTGCTTAGCATGCACAAAGTCCTGGGTTCAAGCCCCGTTTCTTTCATTTAAAAAAATAAAAACTAAGTGAATAAATAAACCTAATTACCCGCCCCCGCAAAAAAAAAAAAAAAAAGTTAAAAAAAAAAAAAAAAAAAAAGGCCAGGTCCCTTGGGACGCTTGTTCTCCTGAAATTCCTCTCTAGGATGTAGCTGTAAACGCTCTCAGAAGCGCAAACCTGGTAGAAAGGCCACTTGGTGGCGCTGTGCTCTGTCCTTCCTGTACCTCGATCTGTTTCCTTCTTCAGGTCCAGGACATTTTCAGCCAGGCTTTTCCTGGCTGTGTCAGTCTTGCTGCCAGTCTCCAGTTTGTTTTCCGGGAGAAGTGCTCCACCTGTAGATGTATTCTTGACGTGTCTAAGGGGGTAGGTGAGCTTTCGTCCTCCTACTCCACCATCTTAATCTCCTATCGTGGACCAGACGGTGGTTGTGGCATCTCCCTGCACAGCCTCTGGCCTGCCACCCCTGTGGGGCCGCTCTGGCAACAGCCTGGAGGAATCTTGCTCTCAGGTGGGAAGACAAATCTCTGTAGGACTCCCATTCTCCACCCCCATAATAAGCCGAGGTCCCTGGGGTACAGCCCAGGTGCACTAGAACCCCAGCCCTGCCCTCTGCGTGGAGTGCCCTGGTCCAGAACTTCCCCTTTGGTGTCCACCTTCAAATCACACCTCTTCCAAGATGCCTTCTGTGACCAGCTCCCCCACCACCAAATGAGGTATCCCAGCCACCATCCTCTATCCCGGTAACCCTCTTCATCTCATCAGTATCTGTTGTTAGATTATAAATGTGCTTCTGTGTTTATGGACCATCCCCCCGACTAGAAGGAAGTACCAAGAGGGCAAGCATTCTGTCTACACACTGCTGGATGTCTAGTTCCTAGAACCGTGATGGCATTTAAGAGGAACCCCAGAAAAGCTTGTTACTGAGTGAGTAAGAATAAAGAGGGTGAATGATATCAAAAGGAAAACTCGACCCCCTTTTCCCCTTGAACAAGGCACTGTTTACTTGCCCTCTGCTCTTGCAATGGTCAAACCACTCTAGTTAATCCATAATCAGCAAGCAGCATGGTATAAGGAGTCTGGGTCTTACGAGGAAAAAGAGACAGGCTCCCTCAGATGGTAGAGAAGTTTGTTCAGGAAGGCAGGCAAGTTCACGTCGAGCTTGACTAGACCCCACAGCGCACCTCTGGTCCATGCATTCACTCCGCTTCTCCTGGATCCCACGAGGACTGTGTGTGAGGCTGAGGAACCTCAAGGCCCAGCACGCCCAGCAGGACAGCGACATAATTATGTGGCACTGTCTCTATGCTGACTTAAGGACTTGGTCTGCGTCTGATTTTACACAGAGGGGAGAGAAGGGAGATGCGAGCTTACTCTCCAAGGGCTTCTGCGCCAAGATGGAGAGGAAACACCACACACCAATCTCCAAGGACACAGAGGGGGCGCGAATGGCGCAGAGGGTGCTGAGGAGAGTGCTCGACCCGCCAGAGAGAGAGAAGGAAGGAAGAAGGGGAGGAGGCAGAAGCACAGCCCGTTAAGGTGCCGGTCCCAGAACATCCCAGAGACTGAGCCGGCTGCCCGCACCTACTGGGGAGGGAGCGAGGGAAGGTGCACAAAGCCCCTGACGCTGGGAAAGGGAAGAATTCACGTTCGTGAACATGACTGCCCTTTATAAGTAACGACAAATAACTGCTGAGGGTGCATTTCCTGCCCCAGGAAGCCAAGCCCACGCGGGGGCTGTCACGGGAGACATCAGAGCCGGCCTCTGGGGACACAGGCCGAGTGCACCCGGAGGGTTTCTGTGACTGAAATCAGGTGTCTTTAAACCCCCATCCCTAGTCAAATGCTCCTACTGGTTTGTGTTATTCACTCCTTCTGGGAAAGGGCTGGGTCAGGTCTGTGAGTCCTTGGGGTCCAATACACTGTAAGAGGTTCTGTGCCCTTGGGGAGGAGACCCACGTGCTGGGTGAGGCCCACTCTCCTCCTGACAACAGGGGACACTTGGAAAGAACAGCCTGCAAAACACCCTCAGTTACTTATTGTGGATATGCTTCCCTTAGAAAACACCCAACACACAGGAGGAAACCAAGACACTGCAACTAAATTCAGAAGTTTTATTCTGTAAAGCACATATGCACATATTTCAAACACAGAAAACTAATCTGGGGGTGAGTGCCGTGACAGACCTGCTCCCAACCGTCATGCAGCGCTAAGTGAGATGGACCCTCCGGCCCTCGTGACCCCGCAGCGCCCGCAGGAGGGCTGGAAACCCAGGATGCCGAATCCCTACACACTGCCCAAGAAAATGCAACAGAAACGGCAGGTTCCTAATGACGAGAAAAACTTACAAATAGAATCAAAACTGATTCAAGTCATACAGTGAAAGGACGAAAGGAAAAAGGAAAGAGATCAATATGATCTGAAACAACCATTGGAATAGTTAAGTTGCTGACCTTTACTGGACGCCAGTCCAAGATGCCTGAGGACGAGCCGGTGCTCCTGCGCGGGTCGCCCCCGAGTGGCAGACAGGCGCTGTCTGTGACGCTCTTGTAAACCGGAGGCCCCCCGGCAGAGACAGCGGAGGACCAGGCCTGCCGGTACGTGCCCAGGTAGGAACAGGCTCCCTGAACGTCTGCGCTCCAGCAGAAGTCTCCTCAGTTACTAGACTCTTCACCCAAGCCCCACGGCCTCCACTCCTGCCCAGCCTTCCTCCGCACACCTACGGACTCAGGGTTTCCATGAGACCTTTGAGAGTTACCTGCTAGGGAGAATGCTGGATTTCAGTGTGTGTCCTGGCCTCATGACAAGTCATACTGTCCAGGTATTTTTGGCACCTTCTTTCCTCATGCCTAACAGTGTCCCTCCTCCCCTGGCTACACATTTCCATCCCTGTAATTAAAACAAGGATGATTAACGTTAGCAACAAGTTGGGTTGAAGAAACCAGTGAAACTGACTTTTTTCACCTGTCTTCCTTTTCTATTACTCTATCAGTTATAAATCTATTCCTGTAACTCTACTTCATTGGATTTTATTAATTCAGTAGCAGCTTAATCTAAAATCTGTTGCTGGTCTTAGTGATACTGATGTTTCTCAAGGCCAAGCCAAACAGCTCTTTCTCAATCTTATCTCAAAAGTGTCTCAGCGTCGCTAAAGAGAAAACAGGTTAGCCATGCATCATGTAAGCAACTCCTATAATAAAAAAACTGGATAGACAAGTATGATTACTGTGCTTGAAATGTACTAAAAGGAAAAAAAGGAATATTAACATATCAAGTTACTATGATGATTATTTTAATGATCTTCAGGAAAAGCCCTCAATTATTTTCCATTCAAGAATGCCTGGGAGAAGATGTTCTAGGCCAGTATATTTTAGACTGCAGGACTGGTTCTAATTTATAACAGACCACAGACCTGGAGTTAAGGGGAAGAAGTGCTGACAGTCATGCTCAAGATTTTAATTGCCCTTCAGCCATAACACTGCTTGGGAGAACACAGAAATTGTTAATGATGGTGAGTTGTTAAGGCAAAAAGCTATTAAAGAAAAATGGTTAAGAATACAAGTAACAAGAAAGGACTGGAAAAAATGCACAATTGTTTTAAAATGAAGATGGCTTGGAAGGAAAAAGGGATAAAGGAATTAGATCATCAACATGTTCTAAGAAAGAAACGCTTTTGGTGTTCCTGATAAATGGCAAATCAGAATTGCTTTCCTTCCGATTTCACAGGCATCACTTTCTTAATGTTACACTGATCTACTAGTTGTCATTTTCTTCTAAGAATATGACAACTGCATAAAAATGAATGCCACAAAAAAAAAAAAAAACAGGAAAGAAAATCCATTCCCTCTTCAAAGAAAACAAGAAACCCTTCCACAAAGATTAGACCAAATCATCTTTCTTGCTTCCCATGCTGCCACCTGAAAACAGAGCAGCTAATTTTCACTCTACTCTAGAGCCATCTGTTAATTCATTTTTAAGCCCTTTTGGGTGAGGAATCTGTTTTAACTTTTATCATGGAGGGAAGGGAAAACAAAGAAGAAAAAGAAAGCAGAACATTATGTGCCAACTCAACTCAAACAAGACCAAGTTCCTCACTGTCCATGTAGAAAATGAAACTTAGATCTTTACCATGTAGGTGACTTTTAAATATATAACTTTTTACTCAAGATAAAAGCACAAGTCTGTCCTAACTAGAGTAGTAGTAAAATGTGACTATTTTTTCTTCAAAGGAAAACAAAAACCAACTTAGGAAGATAGGTATGTTTCCTTGCAAGCAAAATGGAGAAAAGGGCATTGTTGTTGTTACTATGATTATTAAGCCACAGACACACAAAATCCACAAAATGGATTGGTGGCTTCGGAAATGCAGTATCATATCAAAGGTGCAGACTGTTCCGAACATCTGTACGTGTCGGGCTAAAACAAGAACCTAAGCAAACCTCAACCCCACCAGCAATGAAACACCCCTGGGACCTGGGCAAAGACAGCACAGCCCGCTCCGACAGCAAGACCACAAATCCTCCCAGGTGCTACCGGACTCATCCGGCCAAGTCCACAGGTGAGGCTGCGGGTTCCGGCTGCACCCAGTGCAAAGCACGTGCATCAATGGACCAATTTCTGAATAGATTTTTATAAATATATACAAATCAGTTACAGGCACTTGAAATGTCTTTGGCTGGAATAACCCAACGTTGCAAGATAATGTATTCACAGAGTGTCCAGGCCCAGGCTGGGTTCAGCAGGCAATGATTATGGTTCTCTCGGTCTCAGGAAACGGCAGTCGTGGGATTTAGGCATCAGCCAAAGCCACCTGGAGGAGAGCCAGAGGCAACCCAGTCACGCAGCAAAGCCCAGGGAACCGGCCCCACCCGCTCTCTTACTGGGCTCTGCTCCCCACCCAGCCTCTGCCCAGGGAGCCTCACCACCTGCATGTAGCAGGCAGGGGTATCATTACATCCCTAAGAAAGGAAAACTCATCCAGGAGGGGACAAACAGAAATCTAAAGTCTCCTGCAAGCAGCAGCCGATCTAGTGGAACCACCATGCTGAGATATGAAGTTTGATCGGCATTCTGTGAGCTGACCTCTCGAGGTGACAAGAGGGGGAGGAGAGGGGCCCTCCAGGTCAGCTGCTCTCTGGTGGGGATCTGAGAGCACTCCCCACAGTCAGCACCCTTCCCAGCTAAGGCTTGGGTGTATGAAAATGCAACACCATAATTGAGGCTGAGGGGAGACTACTGAGAAAAAGACAAGGACTAATCTCACTGGAGGAAAGGTGCCACCCGCAACAAAGGGGACACGACTAGGGGGGCTTTGACTAGGTGGGGCTTTCCGTAGGCAGAGGTCCCGGGGGAATGCTGGGCCAGACCCCGCCCACTGCTCACCTTCTCAGGACAAAATTCCGGATTGCTCTGACGCAGTTTGCTGGGTCTGCCTTTGATAACCGCATAGCAAAACATTGTTATCACCATCACGAAGAGGAAGTAACTGGTGTGCATGAGGTGCAAGTTTATTAATGAACGGTCATCCTAAACAGAGAATAAACCAGAAACATCTGCACTGAGTTACTGAGAGATTTTAATGCTGGGTTGCTGGAAACCAGGTTCACACATTCCAGACTTGCTTCAGCTGTAATTCTCACACTGGAACAGGAGGTTCTCCTTCTGTCTCCTAAACTATTCAAGCTGGATCTCATTAAGTGAAGGCACAGTGTTCCCCACACCACCCACCTTCCTAAAGCGGTTGGTCCTCTGCCCTGGCTCCTGTCCCCCCAACACCGCCCAGATCCCCTGGCCCTGAGAAGGCCCCAGGGACCAAGACTTTAACCCCTAATCTTCTCTTAACATCCTCCCCCTCAGCAGCCCTCCGGTTACAAGGCCGAAAGCCAGTGCCTGTGGGCCAAGCTCTGTGCTGCTCAACCACTGGGAAGGCCTCAGCTCTTCAATCCCCAGAAGCAACTTCCTTCCTTCAACCTTTTCCCACATTAACAGGCCCCTAGCTGGAAACATGGAGGTCGTCCCTGACTCACGCCTCTCTAATCTCCCACCAAGCCCTGCCAGCTGCTGAGATCCCAGCCAAGCCTGCTCCTTCTCACATCCCTAGGCCTCAGGCCGTGTCCCACTTTATACGCATGTGGGCAGGCCAGTCTTCCTAACACACTGCTTGACAAACTCCCTGCAGCCCCAACGCAGAAAGCGACTGCCTCCTCCGAGGAGAACATCTATATGCTTCAGTGAGGCACAAAGGGCCTTCTGGAACCTGGCCCCTACCCACCAGCCACCATCCAACCTGATCTTCACTGCTCGGTCCTGCAGGCCCCCAGGATACCAACTTCCACAGCTTGATAAAAATGAGACATAAGAAAAGGAAAAAGGACCTGGCAAATAGAAAAGAAATCCACCTAGCATATACTAACAGAAGAAAAGGGCATTTACAAAAACTCAGTGCAGTCTGTTAAAAGTGAGCTCCAGTCTGAGCGGCAAGCTAAGCCAGCAAATCCCATGCTCGTCCAGGGCGCAGCACCTTCCGCCGCTTTCCTCCTTGTGAAGTAAAATCCCATCCAGCCATCAATATCTAGCCAGAGTCATCTCCTATTTACCTCTCCTTTTCTAAATACCGACCTTTACCTCTGCTTTTCTACATACCGAACTGTTCACTGCTCATATTGAAACCAAGCAAATCACCTTCAGGGAGAGCCGTGGGATGAGTAAGCTGAAGCGGCCTCTCGAGCAGCCCCTACGGCTTAGGCACGCAGCAGCGCTCAGGAGACAACTGCTAGTGCACAAAGCAGAAAACGAACAGAAGCAGAGTTTTCTTAACCAGATGGGTGGGTGGCGTGTTTTTCAAAGTCTCCACTGTCCACCTGGTCTCCCAACGCAGCTGGACACCTAGCAAGGCAGCGGCTAAGCTAACCTGAGGAGCTAAACAGGGCCTGCTCTAACAGTTCACACACTCACACACGATTTTTCTCACTTACGTCTGGAACGATAACTGTAAGCTTCGGGTTTAGAGCATGATAGACTTTTCCAATGGCCCCCTTGTAACACCAGAAAGGATTGTAGTCTTGCGCATATTTTGTGTTGGCATCTCTGGCAGTTGTGAAGATCTTGTACCAGAGCGTGGCGTTGCTGTAGGTGTCAGGAACACAGTGTGGTGGCTGTCTGCAGGAGGAGAGGGGGCAAGACACGTGCTCAGTGGCCCGAGACATTTACTGCGTCCCCCTCACAGGCACTGGCAGAGCACTGAGCAGAGCCACATGTGTGGAAAGGAGGAACAGGAGATACACATGGTTTTTTGAGATAAACATAATTTTGTTCAGTGATTTTTTTTTTCTTCTCAATTTAATAAACACATAACAGAATAAGAAATAGGCATCTGACTCTTAGGAGCCTGGGTGTTAGAGTTTTCAGAATTCGACTCACAGTCCTCTCCCATAGGATGCAGCCAGAGAAGGACTTGCTCCTTTTCAGACCATTTTCTCAGATTATCTGAACTCCTGGTCACAACTGGAAGTTTAACATACAAACTTCTCCATTGCACACTACAACCAACAGTAAATCATGTTTAACTTACCTGATCTCATCCTAGATAAATCCCAGGATAATTATTTTAAAAGGATTCCCACAGAACTCTTTTAAATAGGCTATATCTTGTGTATTTCATGTATTTACAGATCAGCATCTCCTTTACAGATAAGGGAGAGGCAAGAAAAGCCACAGGCTAATCAATAACACTGACAGCTGCTCAAAAGCTAGGAAGCAGAAGTTTCAGAAACAGTAACTGTTTCATGGCAAATAAGGTTCAAATTCGGCGGCCTCAAACATGCAATAACCACCGTGTATTTTTAAGACCAGTCAACACACTAACCCTCTGATATTTATATGCAGAGTTCTCCCTTTAGAATATCCGAGAGACAGGTCCCAGGAATGACAACTCTACAAAGTAACACAACACAGGCCACCCTGAGAATCTGCTCCAAAGCATCCGAGTGCTACTCATGGTAAATGGAGCTGCTCACACGCACCCACCAGGTTCAGGAAGCCACTTACACGGTGACGGGGAAGACCCCTGGGTTGGCTGTGAGGGTCATGCAGGCTGAGAACACCACCTGCTCACAGTGCCCGTGAAGGGCACAGTCGTCCGAGCTCCAAGCTGAAGGCAGGGTAAAAGTAACGTTCATCTCCTCGTGGGCTTCCCTGCCTGTGAAAGAGAAATCAGTCTGGGGGTAAATGAAACGAGAGTTCATATATGTATTATTCTCTGGGATCTGAATGAGTCCTGAAATCAAACCCATCCAAGAATCAACCAACAATCAGCCCAACGAAGTAAGACACCTGCCTCTGTGGGATTCCAGGAACAGCAGCAGTTCCGAGCCGGACTTTGAGGCCTGCTCATCTGGCAGAGCCACAACATGGCAAACGGAGAGGGGCTGCTTTCAGCCAAAGCCGGGACATGCCAAGCAAGGGTCCAGCCATGCCTGAGATGGAAGGCTGCGGGCTGGGTAAGTCATCACCCTCGTCTTAGCATCTGTACAGAACTCTTACCATTTTCAAACTGCTTTTATATGTATTACTTCACTTGAAATGTACCACTATCCCATGAACATAACCAAAGAAGTATTACTGTTACCCTCTTACAGACGAGCAGACAGAGGATCAAAGGGTCAAACAGACTTAAGAAAGGTCATGGGACTACTGAGTGATGAGGCTTAAGTGACCACCAAGATATTCTAACACCACAGCAGAAGGTCCACTCACTACATGAAAAACCCAGACATCGCCCTTCCTTCTTACACGGGAATATTTCATCTGAAACAGCCAATATGAGGCTGACAGGCATACCCAGGT
Organism: Camelus dromedarius; assembly: GCF_036321535.1. Taxonomy (NCBI): domain Eukaryota; kingdom Metazoa; phylum Chordata; class Mammalia; order Artiodactyla; family Camelidae; genus Camelus; species Camelus dromedarius. The sequence continues at coordinate 22,661,517 of NC_087459.1, read as the reverse complement.
TCCTTTAAGGACTTTAAAAGGCTCTTGGTGACCAAAGAACCAAAGATCATTCTTCCAAGGCCCAGGCCTCTGGCATAAAGCCTTTCCTGATTATTCCAGTTTCCACTACTTTCTCAGTCTTCTCCTGAATCATTTAGTCTGTCATGGGTTATTTACTAGTCAAAAGGCAGTGCTCAATGTCAAATAGGTGTTTATTTTTAATACAATTTAACAAGTATTTATATAGCATTTCCTTTGTGCCAGGAACCACTGTAAGTGCTCCATAAATACTAACTTACATTATGCTTGTCTCTCATAATCTCAAAATTCCAAAGGCAAGAGACCAGATCTGTCTTTTTCTAGTTCTCAATACTTAGCCCAGTGCTGAACTAATGGTGGGAATTCAAAAAATTTTAAGACCAATAGCAATATTTGTTGTATGTATTAAAAATTCCAACATGATAAACCAGAATAAAAATTCTGTGTTTTTAAATATTAAGACCATAAATAGGCCTTATAGTTTCTTCCCAGTCTCCCACTCTTACAGGCTTTTATCGAGAGCCTACTGCATACCAAGCACTTTATTAAGATGTAACAGAAATAGTTCCTACTTGACTTCATTTAGTTCAAACTCAACAAAAGGGAAGACACGTGCAAAAAATAAAAAATAGTCTGATGAGTAGAAACATTTACTCTAATATTCCATCTTGTAGCAGCTGTTGCCTGAGAAAGTCTGAAAGGAAACTGGCTAACACTCACATACCTGAGAGTCCAATCTGATGTCCTAAGATAGTCGAGTACAGATGGGTGACATTTCGAGAGTACCCTCCAAAGGGTTTGAGTGGGTCCAGGGTCAGGGTGATTGCAACTGAGATGTTAACCGGGCCTGAGTCGTCCAGGGACTGAGGGGACTGGGTAGATGTTCTGGCCTGGCCGCTGGTCATTGTGCTCTCCGGAGTTGTGGTGTCATTGGTGAGATGCTTTAATGTTTCATTCTCTGATACACACAAGTCCAAATCATTAAACCGCAGCAGAAAAGTATTCCAATCCTTCGGTAAAACAAAAGAGAGAAACAAGTGTGAGCCGTCCGAAAGTGCAGCCACTGAGACGACATATCGCGAATCTCCGTGGGCATCACATGACAGGGAAACTACACCTCTGGGTCAATCATTTAAAATAACAATGATACTAAATAAATAAAGTAACGATGACACTACAGCCGTCAGCTTCTTGCACTGGCATAACAGTGTGGTTTTCCAAGCCACTCTCACATTCATAGCTAATGCTGAACTCTTCACTGGCATGAGATATTAAATAAACTGTAAGATTAAACCAACTTACTCATGAAAATACGTTAAAAAAAAGTGTGTTATACTTATAGAAAATGATCTAGCCTCAGATTAAATTTGAAAGCTTGAACAAAAGTAGTGAAACATTAAAAGCATTAATCCAAACTCATTTAGCAGTTACAATTAGTTAATTTTTTTAAATTAAGGCTGTCGTAAAATAATTTCTCAAAGGGTCAGTTTTATACACCTTGCTTTCTCTCTGGAGAATGTGAAACTGCAGTAAATACCAGCACTCATGTGGTACTTTTTCCCTCTCGTCATGGATTTTGGATGCCACTTTAGAACAGGAACTATTTCAAAAGGGAGACAAAGAGATGTTTTCAGGCTGCTCTTAATATCTATATTGATGGTTTAAATCATAAGCAGTTTTAAACTGATACCAACATAGTGAAATACCCACCAGGGTCTGTTTTAATTTTAGCAGAAACCCAAAGATGAGCTCAGGCTAAAATAGCAACAACGTATCAACCTAGGCCATTACATACAGCTGCTTTCTCCCAAGCAACAGTATCTACAAAAAGTTGCCAGATGTGAAGACAGACCCAAGTTACACTTTTAATATCTCTAACATTGATTAAAAAATGCCGTCTGAGCATCCCCAAGCAGTCAAGTCTAACTTTATAACCTTAATTTATATTTATTTGGTATTTATTAAGATGACAACCAGGTGTATCAAATTATACTCTCCCTAACACCTAAAAACTCAGACCATTCACAAACATTAGGGCTGAAAGTAAACATTCTAGTCTCACCCCTTCATATTCCACACATGAGGAAATGGAGATGCAGAGCAAATTAAGGACTCTCCAATTTCAGCTGAGGTGAAGGCAAACTTAGAATTAAGTTTTCTGATTCACAGACCCAAACTTTTCCCATATACCTAGGATCCTCGTTTGAAAACACTAAATTAATCATAATCAAAGCTCTGCAGCAGCCTGCAGCTCTGCTCTCCTGCACAGCTCGAGTCCACTTTTAACAGTTGGCCAAAGCCAATGTTTTGATTATTAAGGGCTAAATATTCAGGCTACATCTTAACCATTGGCCTTGGCCAAGTGTTCAATGTAGACTTGAGCTCTGCAGGAAAGCAATACCAGAATGCTGCAGAATTTTGGTTGTGACTACAATTTCATTTCCAGCCCTAATGCAGGTACAGCCTGTTTGCACAATCTTTAAAGATTCAGGCAGGGTCAGAAAAGAAGGAGAATGAAGCCAGCCTGTCGGTTTCTTGGTAAGAAACTCTTTGGAAGGGTTTCATGGGAGAAATAACTAAAACTTGTTACTTTGTGTTAGAAAGTTCATGTGGGAAGGGGGTCCCTCTTGCCAGAATCACCTATGATCTAGAATGCCACAAGGCACAAGAGAAAGCCACAAGCCCCATTACACTGAGCAGAACTCTCTTCTCCATCACAAGGGACACACAACGCAACAATAATGCAATCCCTACCCCTACCCTCATTCCCACTCGCACCAACAAGCACACCCAAGAAGAAAAAGTATAAAAGAAGGTACTCAAGGAATCTACTAAGGCGGGAATGAATCTGTCCTAAAAGAAACTTAACCACTAGTAAATTCACCATACCATTAATTCAGCATAATTTCTAACACATAAAATAAACTTATTCATAGGTATTCATTCACCTCTGTTAAACAAGATTATTAACTTTGTATTGTTTTCCGATATGCAAAAACACATATCTTTTAAAGTCTTTTTTAAAGGGGAGGGAGGGTATAGCTTAAGTGGTAAAACACATACTCAGCATGCACGAGGCCCTGGGTTCAATCCCCGGTACCTTCATTAAAAACAAATAAATAAACCTAATTAACTCCAACTCCCCCGCCCCCGCAAAAATAATCTAAAGTCTTTATTATAACTTTGTACATAACTGAAGTTTTCCTTGATAAGAAAAAGACAAATACATTTGGAGATAAGATCTTGCTTTCTAATTTCTTTAGAACCCTTTCTTATCCAAGGAAAAATCTATCAGTATGGCTGATCAAACTCCATGATGATGTGTGGCTTTAAAGTAACAAATGTTTACAGGTTTAAAAAATTATAATTAGCTAATTTAGTATGAATAGCAAAGAAGTTAGTTCTCAATCTTCTTGACACAAACATTTTACAAATACACTTCCCAAAATACATTCCATTGCTGAAACAGTCTAACTGAAACTGATAGCATTATTTAAATCAGTAACTATCTGACTAGGTTATTTCCTAACAAGTCAGTCACAGCAAGATGGAAGACAAATAATTCTGAAAAAAATACTACTCTGTCACCGGGATAAAAGTCTCCAAAGAAAGGCGTGTGGAGGGCCAAAAGATGTTTTCCCACTCTGTAAACTCCTGAGTCTGAGTTTGAGGAGGCTGGAGAGGAGCACTTAGGATATACTATACCTCTGCCATTTCTGGTGACTTGATCTCCTTGATTTTGAAGAAATAGCCCAAGGTCAGGAAAGCTATTGCCATGGCGCTCACACTGATCATGAAGACCACCAGGGGAGGCCGGCTGCTGATGTACAGCTTCAGGTTCTCCAGGGGGTTGATGCTGAACATTATTCTGACCAGCTCCACCTGAAAGGGATTAATCAGAAGACTCACAGACTGGCTTGCCAAAGAAAAGCTGACTCTCTTTAATGATATTGGAGGATGACAAGGTCATTCATTATCGAACCTGAGAACTGTTTGACCATAAAACCGTTTAAAAGACTAGAAGGAAAAAACACTAAATGTTAACTGTCATTATTTCCAAGTGGTAAGATCCTGAAAAATAGACATTCTTTCCTTTTGAATTTTCTAATTATTCTTCAATGAGTATTTGTTACTTCCCTATTACTTAAGAAAATGTTTAAGTAGGTCAGCAATATGACACAAATACATGTACAAAAATAGAAAATGCTCTCATTTTCTACCACCAAAGAGCTGAATTCTATTTCTTCAACATTCTGTCCTGTTCACCACCATACTCATGCCCATCCCAGCACCTGGCAGAGAGGACACTCAGTACCTACTGAATTTTACCACCCCCCGGCTTACAGCCCTCCTTAGGCTTCCTATTGGACCTGGGGTGAGACTCTTATCAAGGCCCGCCAAGCTCAATGACTACATCTCTACCAACATCCCCTCCTCACTCACTGGGCTCTGGCCACAATGGTCTTGTTATTTTTCAGGATTAGCTTGTCAGTTCCTGCAAGGAAGTCAGCTGGGACACCGACAGCGATTACACTGAACCCACAGATCAGTCTGGGGTGTACGGCCATCTTAAAATTACTGTCTTCCAGTCCATGAACCTGGGATGCCTTTCCATTTATTTATGTTTTTTTAAATTTATTTCAAGAAATATTTTGTAGTTTTCAAAGTGTATGTTTGCACTTCTTTTGCTAAATTTATTTCTAAATATTTTATTCTTCTTGAAATTTATGAACATGTCTGACCTGAAGGCTTTTACCTCTGCTTGAACTGCTTTCCCCCGCCAAGTTTCCACATGCTTGCTCTTCTTAAAATACAGGTCTCTGCTCAGTAGTCAGCTCCTCAGAGAGGCCTCCCCTGACCACCCTCAGCCCCTGGTCTCCCAGCACCCTGCTTTACTTCCTTCACAGTTTGGTTCCAGTCAAGAGTACAGTTAAATTTCTGTTTGTTTACAGTCTATCACCCCCTCATTTGTGAGCTCCATGAGTGCAGAGATACTGCCAGTCTTGTTCACTGCTACAGCCCCAGCCCCTGGCCCCTAGACCAGTACCTGGCACATAATGAGCTCTTACATATATAGTCAGACAATAACACTAAAAAAAAAAAAAAGCAATTAAAAAAAAAAACTGATGCCAGCTTTTAAATTTCAGAGAGAAAAAGATGCATCAACAGCCCCTAAGAACAAATAAACCACCACTTGCAATAAGCCAGGCTGTGAACTCGCCTGTTTTCACAACCGACTCAGCACTCTGTTCCTGAGGTCCATCTTGGGTGACCCAGGCCATCAGATTTAACTGCTCTACAGGCTGCCACTGTATCACAGCTACCTCAGGCTGAGGAGCCTCACTGGGTTCCTCCCACCGCTTCATTCACAAAGGGCACCACAGCTGGCACGAGAGTGGTTCTGACACAACGCAGCCACCGAGTAGTCACCATCTGCAACTTGACTTTGTAATGTCAGATCGCTCTCCAAGGAAGTCGTGCCAGTTTACACTACCCGCTGCAAGGAAAAAGCTCGCTCCGTCTCCCAAATTTCATGCCAACACTTGCTACTCTACAATAATCTTGTTGATCTGGACCAATAAGAGCGGTGTGAAACTGTATCTCATCATTATCTTAAATTACATCTCCCTGAAACAGACCATCGCTTCACTTCTTTATCAGCCATTTAGGTTATTCCTAGGTGAATCTTTGGCCATGTACCAGTAGGATGCTTGTCTGTCTTATTAGTGTTTAAAAGTTCTTTTGATATTCTAAACACTGAGCCTTTTCTAATCTTTTTAAAGTTATATATATCTACTCCAAGTCTGTAGATTTTCTTTAATATGGCATCTTTTTTTATGGTACCTTTTGCTATACAAAAGATTCTTACTTTTTTTAAACAGTTTTACTAATATACAATTCACATACCATACAATTCACCCATTTAAAGCATGCAATTCAATCCACAGAATTGGACAACCATCACACTATAATCAATTTTCAAACTTTTTCATCATCTCCTAAGAAACTCCAAACCCTTTAGCAGTAATCATTTATTTGGGTCCACCTTTCTTTTTCAGTAATTTTTTAAAATTTTCTCTTGTGCATCTTATTGGATAGAGTCAAAGACATGCCAATTTATGCAATTATAATTGATAGTATCTTCTTAAAATGACATTTCCATTGTTACTAGTTCATACAACAGCAACAGACTTTTGTATATTGATCTTAATTCCAGATACTTTGCTGAAATCTTTTAAATTATAATTAGCTTGTTTGTAGTTTCTCTTGAAAGTCACGTTGCAAGCAATAGTGCTTCTTTACAACCCTTATTTCATTTTTTTTTTCTTTTTCTTACTACTTTGACTGGAACCTCTGGTGAAATGATGAATAGAAGTGGCAACCGTAGGAATACTAGACTCACTCCTGGCTTTAAAGGAAGTGCTTCTAACACTTCACTATTAAATATAGTATATGTTAAAGGTTTCTCAAAGAAATCCCTCACCAGGTTAAGAAAGTACACTTCTATTTCAAGTTTGCAAAGAGAATTTCAGTATAAACCAGTGTTACATTTTAATGAACGCTTTATCTGCAACCTCAGAACAATTGATTTTTCTCCTTTAATCTGTTAACATGGACTACGTTAACTGATTTTTTTTCATGCTGACTCATATTTGCATTCATTGGATTAACAATACAATTATGACTTTAAAAAAACTATATTGCTGACTTATGTTTGCTCAACTTTATTCTGAATTTCCACATCCATTCATAGGTGAGATAAAAAAAAAGTTATAGGCCATTATTACACTCTCCTTGACTGTATATACTCCTTGACTAGTATAACTAAGTCATTCTAGTATCGTAAGATTAATTGAATATGTTCATCTGTTTTCTAGAACAATGTGTATAAGACATTTGCTTTTACTTCTGGGAAGCCTGAGAGACCTTGACCTGAAAACCACCTGGACTCCTCACATTTTTGTTTGGTTTTGTATTTTGGTAGGTTGTTTTAGCTATTTACTTATGTTTTAAAAGTAAGACTATGTTTTCTATTTCTACTGGGTCAATTTTGATAAGATAAATTATTCTAGGAAATTGCCCATTTCATATTGGTTTTTAAAATTTCTGGCACAGTATTTTGTGATTTGTTCAATTTTTACTTGTGCCCTGTTCTTTCTCATTACAAATGTTTTTGTGTTTGTCTTCTCCTCTCTCCTTTTAATCAGTCTTATCAGAGCTGTATTACATTCATGTTTTCAAAGAACCAGTATTTGGTTTTATAGATTCTATCTAGATAATTTCTTTCTCAGTAATTTCTACATATTTTTAAAAATTATTTTTCTCCATCTGTTTTCTTTGGGTTAACTCAGTTTGCTTCTTCTAACTTCTTCAGTTGGGATCCTATCTCAGATTTTTTATTCTTCTTTAATGGGAGCATTTCAGAATATAAAATTCCCTCAACACATTCCTTCTTCAGCTGTACTACTTTCCCTCACCACTACCACCAATCTAATCCATCAGCAAATCTTGTCGAGTTTCTTTCCAAAATATACCTCAGGTCTACTCACTCTGCCCCATCTTCTTGTTAAGATGACAGAGACTGATCATTGAATCAGCCCTCCACATGGCTCTACAGCCCTAAGACCTTTACATCCAAGCGCCCACTACATATGCCCACACTTAGATATTCTGCAACATGTTCCAAAACTGAGCTGATCTTCTCTCCTGCCCAATCTGACTCTTCCTCCTGTATTCCCCATCTCAATCTAGAACTCTGAAAACACCCCAGACTACTTCTGCCTTATACCTCATATCCAAGCAACTACTATGTGCTAAAGACTCTACTTCTTTAACATCTCTTACTTCTGGCTCTTCCTTTCCTCACTCCTCTGCTACTCCCCTTAGCTCAGGCCCTCATCATCTTCTTTTGCAACTACTGCTAAGAGTCTCAACTGGATCTTCCTTCTATCAGTCAAGTGATCCACCCTCCCTGTGCTGTCAGAGTGACTTTTCCAAATGTAAATCTAATTATGTTACTGCTGGATTATCTCAGAGCTTCAAATGACCAAGGGATAAAGTCCAAGTGCCTTATAACGGCAACCTACCATAAACTAGGCCTTGTCTACTGCTCCGTGGTTTGACTAATTGCTTGCAATTCCCAGAACATACTAGGCAATATTACAGCTTCAGGCTTTTGAGTCCACTGGTCCTCCTGACCATCATGAACCACATTCCACTATTTCAACTCCCCTCTTTTAAGACTCGGCTCAGGGGTCACCTAATGTATGAAACTTTTCCCACCCCCATCAGCCCCTCGGGGAGAAGTGGCCACTTTCACTCTTATGCACCCACTGTATTCTGCAAATTTCTTACACAGAATGAAATACCCTACCACAGCTGCCTGTGTATACATCTTACCATGCCTCTCAAGCACAGCTACAACATCTTAATGTCTCTTCATTATCAATATCTAGGCACAAAATAGGTGATTTAAAAACGTAAGCTTATTAAATGAATGAATCAAGTGAATCCAGACTTAAAACACAAACTAAAAAATAATCTAGAAAGTGATTACAGCAAGACTGCACGATACAAGGCTAATATACAATAAACAAAAGCCTACTGCTTTCCTATATACCAGGAAGGAACAAGCTGAGTTTGTAATTAAAAATATAGTATCATTTATATTAGCACCCTCCCAAAATAAATACTTAGGTATAAATCCAACAAATACGTATAAGATCTGTATGAGGAAAACTAAAAAACTCTCAAGAACAAAATCAAAGAACTAAATAAATAGAGAGATATTTCACGTTCATAGATAGAAAGATTCAATATGCCAAGATGTCAGTTTCTCCCAACTTGACCCACAGATTAAACACAAACCCAATCAAAATCCCAGCAAGTTATTTCGTGGATATTGACAAACTTATTCTAAAGTTTATATGGAGAGGTAAAAGAACCACAATAGATAATACTGAAGAACAAAGTTGGAGAACTGACTCTATTTGATTCAAGGCTTACTACAAAGATAAAGTAATCAAGGCAGTGTGGTTTTGGCAAAAGAACAAATAGATCAATGAAACATAGCAGAGAACCCAGAAATAGATCAACATAAATGTAGTCAGCTGATCTTTGACAAAGCAGCAAAGTCAATACAATGAAGCAAAGACAAGTCTTTCAACAAACAGTGCTGTAACAATAGGACATGCACACATGAAAAACACGAATCTAGACACAGACCTTACACTCGTGACAAAAATAAACTCAAAATGGATCACAGACCTGACTGTAAATGTAAAACTATAAAACCCCTAGAAGAGAAGACTGCAGAAAACCTAGATGACCTTGAATTTGGTGATTTCTTTTTAGATAGGACACCAAAGGCACCATCCATGAAAGAAGGAATTGATAAGCTGGACTTCATTAAAATTAAGAATTTCTGCTCTACAAAAGATACTCTTAAGAGAAAGAGAAGACAAGCGCAGATTGGGAGAAAATATTTGCAAAAGACATCTGATAAAGGACTGTTATCCAAAATATACAAAGAACTATTAAACCTCAACAGTAAGAAAACAACACAATTTAAAAATTAGCCAAAGACCTTAACAGACATTTCAACAAAGAAGATTTTTCAGATGGCAAATAAGCATATGAAAACATGCTCCCAAGATAGGGGTAGAGGGTTAAGAGTACAAGCTACTATGTATAAAATAAATAAGCTACAAAGATGTAATATACAGCACAGGGAATACAGTCATTGTTTTGTAAGAACTTTAAATGAAGTGTAATCTATGAAAGTACTGAATCACTATGTTGTATACTTGAAACAAATACAATATTGTAAATCAACTATATATCAATTGAAAATAAAAACAATTAATAGGATTCAGAAACAAAAATATCAACAGTAAATCAGAGTTCCATTTATTAATAAAGACAACTAAACCTGAATGGTATATAAAATAAGTAGGAACTATTCACCACCTGGAACTACAATTTTGAAACATCTAGAAAAACAGAAAAATCTGAATTAAATTAACTTTCAGAGAAAACTAAGTCATTAAAACCATGTCACACTAAAATGTAAACATCTGTATATCTCAACCTAAATCCCCACAAATTAGCAAGCAACGTCAACATAAGCCAATTTAATTAGAGAACGTTCTGAGGAGGCCAACTGTATTCACTTAAAAAGCGAAAGCATTTTTGGTTTTTAAATAAAACTATTAAAAGTCCAAATATTTCATAAACTTAAAATTCCTTTCCACTATTCACAAGTATTTTCAAAATATGAAATTAACAAGAGCTAAGCAAATTTATTTCCCCTGAAAAGAACTTACAAGAAAATTTCTGTAATCTTCTCAACAGTAAATGTCACTTTTAATTAAAAAAATCAGTTAAGCTCTATGGGGAGAAGAAAGATGGATATAGAGAAAGCACAGTATCTGACCCCCCTCCCCTATATCCACCCCAGCTCCAATCAGACGTCCACCATGATACAGATGAAATGACCAGGGCTGTGAAGCTGCCTCTCTGGAAAGTATAGGGATTTAAGGTACACAAACACAGCCAAAAGACAACTTCACAAGTGTGTGAGAGCACACGATTACAGCCCATCAACTCAGCACCTAGAGCTCTGAGACTAGTTCAATAACAACACGAAACATCAGGTTGCAACTTAAGTGAGCAAAAGGTGATATTAAGATTATCACTGAGTTACCTCAAGCAACCCACAAGTTAGTAGATCCTAAAAAGGGGAGGGAGAGGCTGTTATAAACCTTCTAGAGACCAACGTGGTCATCATACTAACAGCATTAAAACCTAGCACACTTTACCTCTGTAATTCTGAGAAAACACCCACTGCTGAAAGCTAAGACTTAACTACTAAGATAGTAATCTCAGGAGTGTTTAAACAATAAAAAATGGAAAACTAGATATCCAACAACAGCAGGGAAAAAAAGTGTAATATACCCTCAGTAGGAAAACTATGTAGCCATTAAAAACACAGGATCTAAAATACATAAAATGAGGCTATTTCCCGTTTAAGGATGAGAGCGTGTATACATACACAAGCATCCATATGGGGAAAAAAGAAAATACATATCCTCAAATGTAAACCATGGTGGTTATCTCTAGCTGGTGAGATTACATATGTCTTCCTTGTTTTTCTGTTTTTTTTTTTTTAAACATTTCCATCATGAATACGTATTTCCTCTGTAATAAATTTCTAACAATAAAATTTATAAATAATCTTCCACTGATCCTGCTGGTCTTGTGGTCAAAATAAAACTTCATTAAATCTTAATTCCAATCATTCTTTTCATTAATAAACAGGGGAAAAAAAGAACTTAAGAGTGATATCTTAAACCCACCTAGAAAAATAAATAAATAGTAAACAGGAGAGTCTTCTAACACATCCTGGTGCTAAAGAAAGCCAAAGCTTAACTTGTGGTGATTTGTACTTAGAGGAATCTCTGAGAAACCAAAAATAAAATGAGAAAGAACATTCTGACCAGACTCCTCCGGACAACTGGGTACTGCATGCTCCTGAGGCAGTGCACAGAGGTCTCCAGACAAGCATGAACTCCTCCATTAGGGCCAAGACTGAGAGGGCACAGGGGAGCCACGAGCCAAAAGGGTGCCCAGGAGGGTGAGGAGCAAGGCAGGGGAGAAGGACAAGGTATCGCCAAATATTGCTGAGACATGACCAAGCACTAAGAGTTAAGAAAAGACAGGCTCTCTGAGCCTTTCTGTGCTTCAGAAAGTACTCACGTGAAGTCAAGCTTGCGCACTCATAATCCTCCACCTGGTAAGATCATTGGTGACCTCTGAAACTGTACTCTGGCAGGGGAGAAATCTGACGGTAAGGAGGTAATAACAGGGAGGAGGAAAGTGAGGTGACGTAAACACCACTGGTTCAAATGAGAGGGAGGAGAGACAGTGCGGCCAAGAGACATGAGGAAACAACACATCTGTAAGCAGAGAAAGGAGCTAGTAAAAGAGGAAGGCCTCCCAAGGGACCTGGGAAGGCAGAAATGTGTAATTTTGCAACTTGATTATAATATTTTTAGAAAGGAAATTAACATTCATCATGCCAGATACATGAGTCCTTCCAGCGTCTCGCTCCCTCTCCCCAGAGCCCACCTTCTTTTATACCACACGGTGACTTGTCCAAGTAGAAAACTAGAATCTTTGGACAGGACAGGGATTCCGCATTTCCAGATGGTATTTCCTAAATAGTTCCAACCTTACTTTAAGATACACTAAACCACTATTTGTGACCCAGATCAAAAAGTTCACTTCACACGAACAACAAAAGCATCATTCATCTTATAAAACTGGATTTTCGAGCTGAGGCTAAATGGGAATTCCTTAAAGCTATGCTATAAAGTCATGCCCTTTTCAGAGTTCTCACACAACTAGGAGTCATGGAAGTGGTGGAAGAACACCGGAGGAGACTAAGAGGGGAGGATGCAAGAGGCAAGTTCGTTTCCCTGCCCACCGCCGGAAACACACTGGTCTTGTGCTAAGAGGGAAAGGCAGGAACTCCCCTTGATGTGGGAGAGAGGCCCATTTTGAAAGTAAAAATTAAAGTAGCATTTCTCAAATATCCTGTGATGTGTGAGATATTCAAAGGGCTTTAAGGCCGGGGGTTGTAAACTGAGCCTAATAAGAACGTTAACGGATACTATGCCACATTATCTGAGACTCAGGCAGAGATGAGGACACATGCTGGTATCAAAGAAACTCGTCTCAGCAACCAACTACCCCAGTACTAAGCAGAAACCACCCTCCCTCCCCTGCCACGACGCAGCCAGTGTGGACGGAAAAGACCCTCAGAGAGGTGAATGAGGAGCAATGAAGACTGAGGAAAACGTCAAGGTCTCCAGTAAGGTCTCAGTGCTAAAGCCAAAGTCTGGGTTTTGGTCCTTAACTTACTTCCCCGCGGCATTGGACACCGAGAGTTACACCTTCTCCCGGCTTCCAGGACCCCCCTCTCCTGGCTCTCCTTTCACTTGTCTAGCCAGCCCCTCCTTTGCACTCTTCTTCAAGTTGGGGATCCCCCTGAGCTCTGGCTGGGCCTCTGCTCAAGGTGGACACACTCATAGCTTCCTATCAATTTTACCTACCTCCTCAATCCAAATCAAAACATCTACCTACTGGAATACTCTGTCAAAGACCCACAGGCACCTTGAACCACCAAGGCCAACACTTACCCAAAGTCTCCAAATCAGCTCCACTTCATAAGACAAGGCACAGGGCTCTCCCAGGCACCCCTGCCAGCCATTCTTGACTCTCTCTCCTACAAGTGAACCGTTACCAGTCACCAGCCCCATCCATCCACCTCTTCAATGTCTCTCAACAGCAGCTCGTGCTCCAGCCCCACGACACCACCTTCTTTAGCCAAACTGAACTCCCACTGCACCCTGCTCCTGTGGTCTCCCGTCTCCCTGATGGTTCTGCTTGCCTCCTACCTGGGCCAGTACCCAGCAGCAGGAAGATGCTTAACAGTAACATCTACCATGACTGCCTTTTGAGAGCGAGGCCCGCTGTTCTAAGAGTCTTGCACAAATTTTATATGATCCTCACAACATCTGTATTTTACAGATGAGGAAGTTCAGGCATAAGGAAGTTAGCTAACCTGCCCAAGATCCTACAGGAGTAAGTGAACCTGGATTTGAATCCTGTCAGTCTCCAGAGCCGGTGCATTAAGTGCTCCACTGCCTCCCAGTAAACACTATGGGTTTGAATAAAGAGTCGATTCCCTCAAATGAGGTAAACACTGAAAAATATCCACACAATTTTGCAATCAAGATATTAATCGTGATGTAAGCAGAAACCTCTCTCATTAGGGGATGAGGAAAGAGTGAGAGAGTCTCATTTTTTAACAGTTGCCATTTAAAATGTGCCATGTGCCGGGCACCAAGGCCTCACAGCACCACTAAGTGGACATTACTATCCTCACTTCACAAAGAGGAAACTCAATCAAAAGAGGTTACGTAATTTATACAAGGTTATACTACAAATAAGTGGCAGTAAGTAATTAAGACTGACTTAATTCATCTGACCCCATAAACTGTGCCATCAATCGCAATCCCAGGCTTGGTAAGTCAGTTTCAAGTCAAATGCCAAGTTGAAATGAAAAACAAAAAATTTCACGACATGGATAAAGTGTATCTAGTCACTGACTTCAATAAAACCATAATTAAGATTGATTTTCCTGAAGTTTAAAATGGTTAACTTATTTCCCATCTCTGGCAAGGCAAATCCTACCTCAGCACTCTCAACAGAGTATAAAGCAAAGATGAATGGGATCTTCTGCCAATGGTTTCTGGTTTCTTAATCTGATACAATTCATAGTGCACAAGAGACTTCACAACAACTAAACAAATTTAAATGATCAAAAGAGAAATTACAACAGAAAGTAATTTCAAGTCTCAGTTGCTAAATGTGCATTATAGGCAACACTGATACTCAAATATTAAGATAAAAGGAAAGAATAACATGGGCTGATATAATTTCATGTCTGTAACTAGACTTATTTCCAAAATTCAGCTTTGGCTGTATTCCTGCTCACTTGTAAGTAATTAATGCATTGCTCCATTTTCAAAGTCATAATATAAAATTACAGAAACTTCCAACATGCTCTCTCTCTAACAAACAAATTCATCTTAGTCCCAAAACTGAATATAATTTCTTTGTTCTCATTTTTTTCATCGTTGACCTACTTAAAAGCCAAATTAAAAGTATCCCTATGTTAAAATTTAATGATGTGGAGGTTAATTAACAGATATTTAAGAAAAATCATGAGCGATGACAAGATTAAATGAACACGAAAAGCTCAATATGAAATTATAACATCCAAACTCAGTGTAAAGACTGAGAGATGTTCTGAAAACAGTATTTTTAAACAAACAGCACAAAAGTCCAACTAGCAAATGACAATACTTTGCAAACTATCATAACCAAAAGTTGTCCTATAGTCCTCAGGACTAGACTTAGGTATATAATTATACACCAAAAGAGAGTTGTAGACCTCTGGTCAAATTTATTTTGTGTCTGGGAAAGATTATTTAAGGATTTCCAAGTTTATCAAAACAATTCCTAAACGTAAATTCAATTTGCTAAAAACTCTATCTTTCCTCCATTTTCTTCTTTATTTTAATTGGAATGTCATATTTAAAAAAATTTTTTAATTCTAAAGCCCTCTTACATGGCAGTGTTATTCTGTGGCATGTTAATATTGACAAAATCATCTCACAGATCTGCCATCCCTGTTAGAACCACCCTTTTTCAAACATTTGTCTATAACAAGAAGGAAACAGAACAATGGGTAGAGAGGGAAGAAGAGTCAAAATGAAACATTAAAAAGTTAAGATGCTCCTGAACATGTTTAAAGAAAAGCTAAGGTTAAAGAAAAGTGAGGTCTTAAGACTAATCATCCTGTTCCAGAGCAATTACATGGCATACTATCGAACAGCTTTGAATGTTCTTCAACAACTGGGTTAGAAAAACTAACAGCATCTCTGTGAAATGAACTAGGTGTCATTCAAAACACTCAGGAGATGGCTAATTTGCCATTTATCACTTGGCTGTAGTCAGAGCGTTAGACTTGGAACTAGAGTTGTACTCCTGCAAACTAAACACAGGCACTGAAACAACTTGCAGGCACCAAAGTTTATTTCCTGATTGTTAATACCAGACAGGAATTACAATCAGCATCTTTTTCGTTGTCCTCAAAATTAGTTAAGCACTGCTTCGTGCCACTGGCTGTTTAACAGAACAAGACAAACTCATCAAGTGAAAACAATTCTCAATTTCATCGGTGAAAACAATTTCTAGTACCCAGAAATCTACCAGGAGCCAGGCTGGGAAGCATACGATTTTCTGTCTCAGAAAAGCAATTAACACATTAGCAGCTGCCTTCTAGGCACCTACTGCCCAGCTACCCAGTTTAGGTGCCCTTCCACCAAGTGGCCCTAGGTTTTTCATTTCCCAGCTAATTCTGAATGACCCAAATCCTCCTGATTCTTCAAGGTCCACCTCAAAAGTAACTTCCTTTAGGAAGCCTTTTCTGATCCTAACGGTAAGAAAATCCTGAATAGCTGGTCTCTCCATATGGCAATTAGGTCCTGCCACACTTTATAGCCTATTGCTTTCTCTAAGTTCCTGGTGGGTAGAAACCATATTTGCACTTAGGTCTGTCTTTCTGCCCTGCAGCAGCTGCAGCTGCAGCCCCAGAAGAGAAGGCTTGCTCAATCAGCATTTGGTGATCTCTGTACCCAGATGCCAGTGGCAGTCCTGATTACAGTCCACCTCAATTAGGTCACAAAAATTCTCCCTGTACCTTTACTAGGAATTCAACACAAGGCCTCCTTACTCCCAGAGAGTAAAACAGGCTTGCAATCATGAAGTATACCTTAGCTGCCCAACAGGTCTATTTCCTCCGAGAATCCTTAGATAAAATGAGGAATCCAGAAGATGCTCTGACCATTCAAGAGCTGATGGCGCATTCATCTACAGATGGGATGGATACAAAATGCTCATACCCCGAGCCAGCCAAAAAGAGTGCTACAGGCACAAACAGATTTACCAGTCATCATCAACCCTCGGGTGTTTCCTCCTTCTAACTCCCAGAGCGGACTCACCTTTGAGGCAGGAAAGTAGCAATTCAGAAGGAGCAACAATCTTTCCTGCTTTGAATCAGACCGCAAAGAAGCTCATCATTCAACACAGCGAAGGCTGTAATCTGCTAGTTGAAAACTAAATTACAGACATCAGATTCTTCAACAGAGGCCCCCTCACCAGCTGTCCATCGGTTAGGGTGTTTACACAATTCGAAACAGCATAACAGGCCTAGTTTTATTTCTGACAGTGCCTACCAAGGGAAATAGAACTACATGCCTCTAGATTACCTTGAAGCCACTCCTTAATATATTTTACTAAAACATGAGTGACGATAATAATTCACCCTATCTTGGATATTTACCGAGCTACACACACACACACACACACACACACACACACAAATACCGCTATTTCATTCTAAATGTCTGCACAGACGCAAGTCTCTCCCTTCCATCTTCCTTCTGAGATGTGTATCATTTGCAAACGGAGGAGTAACGCAAACACTACCCAAAGTCAAAAACAGCAAACTACCAAAATGTTCCCCGGAGGCCAAATCCAAATTATTCAGGCCTCAGCTCCAGACGTGAGAAGTCTCGCCATCTCGAGGGCGGGCAAGGAAGCCTGGCTCCGGGGACGCGAGTGGACAACCCCGGTGGCGAGCGACCAGGCCGAGGCCATGGGCGCAGGCCAGACCCGGGCCAACGCGGGGCGACCCCCACCGACAGTTGGGGAGGGGGCTGCGGCCCCGAGAGGCGAGGAACAAACTCGGCAAGCACGGCCCTTCCTGGCCCGGCGGTCAGCCCCGGCTGAGCTCCGACCCCGGCCCGCCCGCTCCAGCTCACCCCGCCCCGGTGGGCAGCGGCGCGCCCCGGGCCCAGCCGGGCCAGCTGCTCGGCGGACGCCCGCGGCAGCTCGGAGCTCACTCGCGGCGGCGCGCGGCGGGCCCGGGGCCGCTCGGCACCATCCTCCCCGCCGCGCCGGCGGCAGCGTCTGGCTCCGCGGGGCCGACGCGAGGACCAGAGGCCAATCCGGCTCCCGCCGCCGCGACACAGGCTCGTCTCAGGGTCCGGCAGCCGTGGTTTCCGGGTAGAAAAAACGCCACCGCCAACGCTGCCTTGACCTCTGACACCTGGCTACCGACGGCGGCGCGGCCGGGACAAGACTCCTCGGTCACGGGCGACAGAGACCACGCCTCCTGGTTGGGTCTTATGGGAGCTTGCGCGTGAGTACGTGGGCTGCTTGCGTGAGGGCGTGGTTTGTGTGTTTGAGAGAAAGATGCCGTGTGTTGAGTGTGCGTGGTACACCTTTGTGTATCTGTGTGTGTCAGTGTGCATTTTGTACAAGGCTGTGGGCGGTGCATGTATGTGAATCTGGGCTCGTGTTTAGTGTGTGATGGGTGTGAGTGCAGGGTGTGTGCGTGCGTACGTGTGTATGGTGTGCGTGTGTTTCTGTACTCCTGTATTAATCACTGTGGATGTAAGTACCATTTGGTACAAAGTTACAAAATAAGTTTTAATTATTTTAAATAATTTTGTAAAATAAATTTGGCATTGTCCAGTAAACTTGAAGATATACATCATTTCTGGAGAATATGTTACCCTGGAGAAGCACTTGCACGTCGGCACAAGTAGACCTAGTAATGTATATAGCACCATTGTTTGTAATCGCTAAGAACTGAGAGAAGAAACAAGTGCCCATACAGTCGAATGCAAAAATAGATTTAGGTGTATTCATATATAATCAAATACAAAAGAGCAGTGAAAAGAATTGAAAACAGCTGACATAACAATGGGGCTCAACCTCAGGAATCAAATCACAAAATAACACACTGCAGCATAATTCTAATATATAAAATTCCAAAAGAAGCTAATCTAAGTGACATATTGTTTAGACATGTATACATAATTGGTAGAACTCTTGACAAAAAGCATGAGAAACAATGCACAAACTTCATGTTAAGTTTTAAAAGGATGGACTGGGAAGGAAACACACAAGGTATTTCAAAGGTAATGGAAAAGTTCTTTATCCTAAAAAGGGTCATAGGTACACAGCCGTTTATTGAATTGTTATTATTTATATTTTATGCATAACTTAAATTTTTTATTTTGTATCAACTAAATAGTTAATAAAAATTAAAACTACACTATGATGCACCATTGAACTAGAAAGTTGGTGAGTGTCCTGAAGATGCATGACAAAGGCAGCAGAAGTTGCCAACTATCTTAAAATAGATCAGACCTAGATGTTGATGTGAAGCCATTCAAGAGTCAGAAGAAGTAGACCCAAAACATATCTTTTGACAAAGGGATTAATAGCTTTCAGCTGGCTTTCAAAAGAAGCTGCTTAACTTCCAGCAGAAAGTAATTAAACCAAAGATAAAATTTCTATCCTCAAGATTATACCCTCAAACTTAAAGTTGTCAGAGCAATCCAAATTATAAGTGGAGGTTTTGACAAACATGCCAGTGCAAGTAGTGAACAACTACCAGTGGCAAGGCTAATTTAAATAGTTTGGTGATTATGGATTAAACTTAAACTTGGATTGTGAAGGTGAAGAGCAATGAGTGGGTCATTGTGTCAGGATAAATGGATGCTGTCATAAATTAAAAATAACTTTTATGGGGATGTAAACGTAGAGTGCAGTGCTTAGTGTGCACGAGGTCCTGGGTTCAATCCTCAGCACCTCCATTAAAAAAGAATTTTAAAAAGCAGTAAAAAAAATTTAATTAATTTTAAAAACTCTTTTGTCGATTCTGTGCATCAAAGTCCAAATAGAAAAAAAATTTACTATTTTTATACACAATGTAATTTTTTTCTGAAAAGCTGTTATTGAATCAATGAACATCTTACACTGGATGAAATATTAGAATCAATAAATGCTTGTTGAATAAGTGAAAGAACAGTAGACATTTCATAAAAGAAATATGAATTCCAACAGACAGGAAAAGATGTCACTGGTAATAATGATGAGGGACTCACTGAGGATAAGCAGATAGTTTGCTGGGTGGGACAGCAGAAAGGAGAAGGGGAGGCTCTGGTTGGAGGTGGGCTTTGAGATCTAGTCCTAGCTCTGCTATTCACTGTCTGTATCACCTTGAGCAAGTCACAAACACTCTGAACCTCACGCTCTTCATTCCTAAGGTGGAGGTGCCAGTACTAGCTTATTCAAGTTGGTAAAAATCCTCCAGATACTCCATAAACTGTAAAGCACTATCCAAAGATAAGTTCTGTGCTGTGAGAGTTAACTGGTAGGACCAGAACTAACCTTGGCTGTTTTGTGGAAGTTACAGGGTACTGAGCCCTGATCAACATACTGATTAACAGTATTGCTTTGTAACCCATGGCTTCAAAGACCTTCAGGGTAGTTTATGTCAGCTTCTCAGCATTATTTATTGATAATAATCAGACTGATGACTTACACCTGGTCTCAGCAAGACCCCACAAAGGGCTCTGCATTTGAGGAATCGAGCTGGACTATGCCTATGTGACCAGCAAGATATTTTTAAAAAAGGGGGGGGGACTCCATTTTGCCTCCCTGTTCCAAGGTGCCAAGTTACACATGTTGATGGTTCCTGATCCAAGAGAGAAAGTCAGTTCTGTCTTGTCTCTTATAGAAGATGGACAACAAGCCCTTGTTCCTGGTCTCTCCAGACCTCTTGCTATGAGACAGCCTTTGGCTGTGACGCATGTCCTATTTTAATGCTGCTGCTATGTAGTATCTTTTTCTGTAATAAATTGGACATTGTCATTTAGGGTCCTGTGAGTCTTCCTGAGCAACCTAACCCTGTTAAACCCTTCTTCATTGCCACCATTCATACAGTAGGTTTCAGAAGTAGGATTTACTGAAAAACCCCTAACTCATTCTTCACTCAAAATATGGCAAAGGCATTATTTTAAAAGAAAAGGGCTGATTCTGATAAAGTGGATGAAAATGAACAAGTTACCCTTGGTTTCATGTTGCACAGACTTTGAAATGAAATACTCCTTAATAATAAAACTTTCCAGGGAAATCTGGAAGCAAAAGAATCTGAACTTCAGGAGTAAGAAAAATGGATCAGAAGGAAACTGCAAACCAATGTCAGGTCAGCTAAAACTTCAGTTCTGTGGTTGCTGCTTTGAGCAATAGCAAAACAAAAGCAAGTTCAGAATCTCCCTGGGTTGAGCTGTGCCTCCTCTGGCTGAGCTATAATTTTTGATGGATCAGCTAAGCCTGTGAGACCCATGACAACTAAGATGATAATTCAAGTGGGGAGAGATGACAGTGGAGCGAGGGCAAGACACCCTGGAAATAAGGGACTATTCAGTGAAGGAATAGAGTCACTTTGTAGATCATTACAGACGTTGTCCTGATACACCTTTGTTAAAATGACTCCTGAGAATTTTAGAACAAGGGGCAGTATCTCTGCTTTCAACACTACTAACCAGAGAGAGAATATTTGGGCTACCCCACATCCTGTTGGCTAATACTTCTGTGAGGATGCTTCATGGAGAAGCCCCTAGACTAACAGAATGGATCAACAGGAGGGCCCATCATACATATCCAGAGAAGGGCAATTTTACTGCCCCTCCCTTTGTCAATAGCACATACTGAAGCTGCAGAAATCCTGCAGGTGCAGGCAGGGTTGGACTATCCACACACTTACAGAACCAGACTCCCACATGGGATGCTCCTCACCCAGGCTATGACCAAAACTATAACGAGAAAAATCCCACCGGCATTGGCACTATACGTGACTTGGCTACTGAGACCAAAAGAGAATGTAAAAGAGGCAGTCACAAATCCTTTATCCCAAGGACCACATAGGGAATTTCAAAACTGGAAGGAAAAAAAAAAGTTAGATGGTGTAGCCACTTTGGAAAACAGACTGGCAGTTCCTGAAGAAGTTAAACATAGGGTTAATATTTGAGCCTGCAATTCCACTCCGAGAGACTCAAGAGAATTAGGTCAACACAAAAATGTGTACACAAATGTTCATAACAGCATCGTAATGGCCCCAAAGTGGAAACAGCCCAAAGTTCATCAACTGATGAATGGATAAACAAAAGATGCTATATCTGTGAGATGGAACATTACTTAACCATAAAGGGGAGGGAACTACTGATACACGCCATAACATGGGTGAACGTTGGAAACATATTATATGAAAGAAGTCAGTAACAAAAGACCACATATTATATGATTCCATTGACACGAAATGTCCAGAACAAGCAAATCTATGGAGACAGAAACCAGATTATCAGTCGCCTGAGGTGAGAGGCAACTGGAGGCTGATAACCAAAGGAGGGGGAATGAAAATGTGCAAAAATTGATTGTGGTAATGGTTATGCAACTCTGTAAATACACTAAAAACCATTGAATTGTACACTTTAATTGGGTGAATTCTATGGTATACGAATTATATCTCAAGAAGGCTGTTTTAAAAGAAAAGATTAGGACTTTACAAAAGAAAGAAAATCAAAAGAAAGTGAGTAACTTTATAGGCTCTAATCATGTGGACATCTTTAGACAGTTAATTTTTAAACAGAAATTAAAAAAGGAGGAAATTGACAGAGCGCCATTAAAACCTTGATAGAAATTTTACGGGAATCTTGGGTTCCCACAGCTACGTCTCCTCAAAGCTCCCAGGAAGTAAAATCCCAAGACTCGGAGAAATGTCAGAACGAAAACGTTCCAATGAGCCTACATAGCATCAAATTCCGAAATGCCCACTTTCAATATAAAGGCAGCAGTTCCTTGTCCCCTACTTGCAAATTTTCCTTAAGATTGAGATTATTTCCAATTTTAAAATAACCGACATTTCTTATTTTAAAGAAAAAGGCCAGGGTCTCTCTTTTTTTTTTTTTTTTTTTTTTTTTTTTGGAGGGGGAGGATAATTAAGTTTATTTATTTTCAGAGGAGCTACTGGGGATTGAACCCAGAACCTCCTGCATGGCAAGCATGTGCTCTGCCACCTGAGCTATACCCACCCCTCAAGGCTGGGGTCTCTTGACCCAGTTCCCAGTGGGCTGGGTTCCTAAGGCCTTCTACCCTGTATGGGTGACACGGCCAGGGGTGGAGAAATAACTCTTCTAGTTCTGTTGGAGACAGAGCAGTTCCAGTCCTGACTTGGCCTACAAATGAGCCCCTTAGGGGCAATGGAATTAATCCAGGGGACTGTGGGGAGGCTACTGAGCGGGATCAAAGTCTGGTTAAAAATTGGAATATGGGGTTTTTTAAAATGTACGCTTTGGTGGTATCTCCCTTACCTGCTCTGCTCTTGTGGTGGGGCTGGGTGTATGTGGGGTGGGGAGGAATGAGAGAGCAACTTACACAGGAGTCTTCCCTGCTGTACCCCAGTTTTCTTTGTCACAACTGGATCTGGTAGTCTCTGAACCAGAACTACAGTTAAGGGCCCCAGAGGCTGGCACTACTCCACCACGAGACACCGTGTCCATGAATTTGGCCCTAAGTGCAGGAATTCCTAAGGGATCGGAGGCCCTGATCATCCGTTCCCCACACCCCGCTATGCTGGAGCTGACTGTTGGAAATGCTGTGTTGCCTAGTGGACAGAAGCGTTCTACTTCTCTGCACTTACTCAATCAGAATTTCAGAGGGAACAAATGGATTCAAATTAATGACAGACAGAAGACGATGAGATCGCTGCTGACGGGGAGGGAAAGAAATTGTAAAAGGGAATCTCTATCTTACTCTCCATGCCTGTGGGACGCTTAGAGCAAGAGAATAAATAGACCTCTCAGCTCTGACTCAGAAGGTCTGTGGGGCAAAGTACCTGTTTGCCAAAACCTCCTCCTCCTCTTTTAAAGAGTCAACAAGTGATCTGACCGCTGTGGAAAACAGTTTGGCCTCAGAAAGTTAAACACAGAATTACCACGTAACCCAGTAATTCTACTCCTAGGTACACACCCGAAAGACTTGAAAGCAGGAACTAAAACAGATACTTTTCTGCCAGTGTTCATCACACCAGTATTTGCAAGAGCCAGAAGGTGACACAACCTAAATGTCCACCAACAGATGACTAAACGAAACGGTACATACATACAGTGGGATATAATCTTAAAAAGGAATGAACTTCTGATACCTGCTATGACATGGATGAACCTTGAAAACCTTATGATCAATGAAATAAGCCAGACACAAAAGAACACATATTATGTCACATCCATGAAGCCACTGGAATAGGCAAATTCATTATGACAGAAAGTAGAATAGAGGCTCCTGGGGGCTGTGGGGGCATGGGGGATGAGGAGTTACTGTTTAATGGGGACAGAGTTTCTGTTTGGGATGATGAGCAAGTTCTAGATATGGGTGGTGGTGACGGTTGCACAACTTTGTGAATCTACTGAATGCCACTGAACTCTACACTTGGAAATGGTCAATTTTATGTATATTCCACCAAATCTTAAAAAGTGAGCTGAGAACATGAAAACTAGTGAACTTCTGGGCATGGTCTGTGGATGACCAGGTAGGAGGTCTGACTGGGTGGCCATCTGAAACAGGACAAATGTGGCTGTGCCTTTGGGTTCCCGCTTCCTCTCTATATGTTAGTATAGAGGATCTCTGTGGGGACGCGACCTGGGGGAATGTTTACCTGGTTACATATATACCAGAGTATACCAATGGATAACGATCTGAAGGAACACTCCATGGTCACTCTGTAAGCCCAAAACTGTTCTAAAAAAGTTTATTTTAAAAAATTGTGTGGGTATTAATTGTGATGATGTAGGCTTAAGACAGTCACCAAAATACAAAGGTAGAAGGTTATCTGCTGGAGGTCTCATCTGTCATAAGATTATGTGTAAAAATAGCTATTTTGTCTCATTGTGGGTGGAAAAACCTTGAGGAAGTGGACAGGCAACTGGGACATTTGAATCGCTGACAAAAGGAAAAGAATTAGGCGTAATTTGGTGAGCCTATCTTCCTGAGACTGAAAAGCCAGAGATGCCATAGGAATGGTTATGAGAAGCATGGTGGCATTCCCAAACCAAAGTGTATTTGGGAATATAGTCAATGACTATGTAATATCTTTGTACGGAGACATATTGCAACTAGATTTATCATGGTGATCATTTTGAAAAATATAGAAATATTGAATCACTATGTTGTGTACCAGGAAATAACATTATGTTGTAGGTCAACTATACTTCAAAAACAAACAAACTCATAGAATAAAAAAGAGATGAATTTGTGGTTAGCAGAGGCAGGGGGTAGGGGAAGGGAGAATTAGATGAAGATGGTCAAAAAATACAAACTTCCAGGTATAAGATAAATAAATCCTATGGATGTAATGTACAACATAAATATAATTAACACTGCTGTATTTTATCTATGAAAGTTGAGAGTGAATCCTAAGGGTTCTCATCATAAGAAAAAAATACCTCTATTTCTTTATTGTTGTATCTGTACAAGGAGATGAATGTTCACTAGAATTATTGTGGTCATCATTTCCTGATGTGTGTAAGTCAGATCATTATGCTGTAGACCGTAAACTTACACAGTGCTGTGTGTCTGTCATAACTCAATAAAACTGGAAGAAGAAACCAAAATCTATTTAGAAGGGACTACTCAGTGGATCTTACCCTGGAGGACTCAACAGTTTGGAGTTTCTTGTTCATTTCCTAAACAAGAAAGCAGTTGGTGCTCAGTGGAAACCATGTGTCTGGGGGAGGAAACAGCGCTGGCCCCAAACAAAAGAGCCCTGGGACAGTCAGGAGCTGGGCCAGGTGTGGCTGGCCAGGTGGAAACCACTTTGAATGAGGAAAGACATAGTAATGAAAAAGGCTTCCAAGTACACATAGGGTTGCCTCAAAGGCATCCTATTCCAGGAGAAGCGACAGGGGCTGGGGAGCTGCCTGGAATGGTAACGTGGTGCTGTCAAATGGGACTTGCAGTTGAGCAGACACAAGACCACATGGCCACGCCTAGTGGGAATGGCTGCACAGCCGCATGGCCGCACATCCACACAATGGGCAGGAATTCTCATAGCAGCAGCCCTGGCTCTGCACGTACAGGAGACGCAGCTCAGTGGAAGGAATTTTTACTGGAAAATGCAGCCTCTCAGAGTGCCATGACTTTGGTCCCACCACTGAGTGCTAACCATTCTTTCCCTCAAGTGCAACCTGCAGGTTGCACTCATTTTAAACTAAACCACTTGTAGTAACCTATAATGAAAAAGAATATGAAAACGAATATATGTACGTATATGTATGACTGAAGCATCATGCTGTACACCAGAAATGGACACATTGTAAACTGACTATATTTCAATTAAAAAAAAGAAATTAATAAAAAAGAAAAGTTGAAAAACCTCAAAAAATTTAAAAAAATAAACCAAACCAGAGTAGGGGACATCTGGGCCCTGCCTAAGGATGCCTTTTACTGGCAACCAATATCTGTCAAACCACGAGGCCCAAGAAAAGGCATTTGGTTATATCCTGAAGACATGAACCTAAAATATCAGAGACAAGGCCTCTAACCTATACTCTTGTGAGAAATAATACCTGGTATACGAGGAAAAGTAGATTTTGTTGGGAGGAGAAAAATAACCAATGATAGATTAATTATGGTTTCATCAGTCAACAGACGTATGCTGTAATGTATAGCTAGTCACTGATCAGGGAAAAAAAGAACTGTCCAGGAGGAAAAAGCTTGTGCTGGTGTTACTGGATGGAGCACCTGTTTAAATGATCATCAGCCCCTGAAATGACTGCAAACATTTGGAAATCTGTGTGCACGCTTGGATTCTCTACAGGAACAGGGTCCCTGTTCCAAGGTGTACTGGGCACATGTAGGTGGTTCCTGATCTGAAAGGAGGGTGGTAGGAGCTTGTACCTGGCCTGTCCAGACCCTGTGTTCAGACTGCCGCTGGCTGTCATATGGCTCCTTGCATTAATGCTGCAGCTACCTTGTACCCTTTTCCTGAGAGAAACTCTAGAGGTGTAAGCATTGCCATTTTGAGTCCTGTGATTTTGGGGCTTTAGCAGCTCAAACCTGTTTAACTACCACCACTGGTACCGTTTCCCTGCCTTAACATCGGGGTCTCCTGATGGGTGCACTGCCAAGGGCACATCCCCCCTTTGGTATTTCTGCCTCAAATGCTAAAACCTGAATCTAATCACCAGGAAATGATCAAGCAAACCAGGATGTGGGACATTCTGTAAAACATCTAGCTCACACTCTTCAAATATATCAATGTCATGAAAAACAAACCAAAAAACCCCATCTTTTCACAGTGTATATGTATGTCAGATCATCCTGATGAACACACTAAATACCCTGCAATTTTATTTGTTAATGATACCTCAATCAAGCTGGAAAAATGAACAACTAAGGCTGGGCAATTGTTCTAGATTAAAGGAGACTTAAGAGACATGTCCACTAAATGCAATGATTAATCCTGCACAGGAACCTGGATTTTAAAAAAACAGACCTATTAAAGACATTATTTAGAAAATTTGGATTTGGTCTGTTTATTGCATCAATGTTAAATTTTAAATAAATAAACCTATTTACCCAACTACTACCAAAAAAAAAAAAAAAAAGAAAGTTGTTTAGGGGATAGAGCTCATATTAAGTGTTGTTACCACAATATAAATTTTAAAATAAAATAAAAAGAGTGGGGACCCTGGAGATAGCAGGGCTGGGTTTGAATCCTGGCTTCCCACTTCAGCTCTGTGATCTCGGGCAAGACACTCACATCTCTGTGCCCCCGCATCCTCTTTACCTGCAGGGTACCTGAGGAGGTTAAATGTACTGTTCTATTTAAAGCACTTAGCACGGTGTCTAGCATGAATAAAGCACTAATTTAGGCTACCTATTATTATTCCTTGGTAGACTAGATTTATTAGATACATTAAAGAGGCAGTACGTTTTAAGTGCTTAACATGGTACTTTGTGCATAAGGGCTGAATACATATGAGATACTATGATTATTCCCCTGGGCAATTAAGCACGCACCTGGTGCCTCATCACTTCCATTGTATCTTAAACTCAACTAAATCTTGAGCTATTTGACTTTTCATATTTTTACAGCTGCCCATTTCTACTGGATTGTAAATAGGCTGAAGGCGAAGTCCGGGACACGTGCCTTTTTCAGTCCCTCTAGCACTGTTCTTTACATGGAGTCTGGGCTCGACATATATTTAAGGCATAAAATTAACATAGTTTAAAGGAAGAACCTTCTGCAGACCATCTAGTCCAGCCCCCTACTGTCTGGTTCATCTAAACACACAAAAAAGGAGCTCATTTCAGAATGAGTCACTGTTACTTACAAAGTAATAAGAGAAAGTTTCCATTTGAAATAGTGATCATGTCCATCCACCCCTCTGACTTTCCAAATTAGAGGAAAATGACCAGACTCCTCCTGCACTCCGCCTGTCCACCACCCATAGCAGGTGGCACCAGAATTTCAGCTTAATTCTGACGACAGACTCTCTTAGTGCTTTGAGGAGATTCCTCCGTATTTAAGAATGCTTACCAGTCCTCGGGCTGCCACTCCAAATCCAAGAAACTAGATTTCTTTCAGCTTCATTGACTTTTTATTAAGGGAGCAAGCAGTTTTCTTCTGGCAGTGAAACCGTTCAGCAGGTGCGTACTTCTGTAGAGGAAATTTAAACCAGACACCCACCCCTGCACACAACTCATTAATTTTTTAAAGAGGGGCAGGACTCAGAACCTTCCAAGAGGGTGATTTCCACCCCTAGAGGTGGCGTTCTGTATTGGCAACCACGGAGAGGTTGCCTGGGAAACCCTGTTTAGAGACAGCTGTGTCACTTTTAAAACAAATTTTTTTTTTTTTAGATTTTTTAAAACATTTTTTTATTGAGTTACAGTCATTTTACAATGTTGTGAACAAACTTCTCCTTTTAAGAGCTAATATGTACTATTACGGTTCTGTATTGCGCAGTGGTTTGGAGCTTTTGTTTTTATACTCTGAGAATAATTTTGTCCTATTTTCTAATGATAAAACAACCATGGCATTGTATAAAGATAGGAAAGTTTAGAAGATATTAAAAAGGAAAATTAAAACCATCTGTAATCCCCAGACCAACTACTGATGAGATCTTGCTGTATTTCTTTCTTTTTTTTTCCCCTCTAGCATTGCTTGGGATTTTGAATCAAATTTGGAATTATGTAAGCATATTTATGCTAGGATAGCTTTCTGCATAATTAGTCTTTAAACACTCCTCCTCTAAACAATTTGAACAATTTTTAAACTGCTGTCCTCAATATTTTTTTTATTGAGTTATAGTCAGTTTACAATATTGTGTCAATTTCCAGTGTAGAGCACAATTTTTCAGTTATACATGAACATACATATATTCATTGTCGCATTCTTTCTCAGTATTTTTATATAAATTTTTTACTGTGTTTTTGATTATTTTCTTAGCATAGTTTTCTAGAAATAGTATTACTGTTCCAAAAAGTAAAAAGATTTTAAGGCTTTTGACACGCACGCAGCACTGACTTGCTCTCTGGGAATATTATAATTTATGCTTTTCTCAGTGAGGTACATTTCCCCGTACACTTGTCATCATCAAATGCTATATTTGCCATAAAATTCACCTTTGCCAATTTGACAAGAAAAAAAAACCTATTGTTACTGAATTATTTTATATTTCTCTGATTACTAATGAGGTTGAGTATTTTTCATCTGTTGTCCATTTTTGAGTCTAAATGGTGAAATTTTCATGTCCTTTGTGTATTTTTAAATGCTTGATTTTAAAAATTTTCTTATTTGAAAAAGTACTTGAATTTTTTTTCATATTTGTATTGGTAATTTTCTTCATGATGATCTAATTGACATATAATGTTGTGTAAGTTTAAGGTGTGCCACATGATGATTTGGAACTATATATATTGTGAAATGATTTACCACAATATGGTTAGGTAACATAGCCATCCCTTCACATAATGACTACTTTTTGTTTTTGGTGAGAATATTTAAGATCTACTCTCTCAGTGACTTTCAAGTATATAGTCCAGTATTGTTAGCTCTAGTCATCAAGCTATACATTTAATCCTCAGAACTTACTCATCTTATAAGTGGAAGTTTGCACCCTTTGGCCAGCATCTCCCATTTCCCCTACCCCTCAGCCCCTGGCAACCACTTACACTGTTTCTATGAGTTCAGCTTTTTCAGATTTCAAATATAAGTGAGATCATACAGTACTTGTCTTTCTCTGTCTGACTTATTTCACTTAGGCTAATGCCTTCAAGGTCCTTCTGTGTTGTTGCAAATGGCAGAATTTCCTTCCTTTTTATGGCCAAATAATATTGGTGTGTGTGTGTGTGTGTATACATATACATACATATATATAAATATAAATATAAATATAAATATATATATATATATATATAAATGCCATTGGAATTTTGATAGGAATTGCTTCAAATCTATAGATTGCTTTTTAGCAATATTAATTCTTCCAAATGATGAGCATGGATTATCTTCCCATATATTTGTATTTTCTTCCATTTCTTTCACCAGTGATTATAAATTTTTAGTGTATAGATCTTTCACCTCCTTGTTTAAATTTATTCCTACATATTTTACTGGTTTTGATGCTATTGTAAATAGGATTGCTTTCCTTTTTTTTTTATTAAAGTATATAGTCAGTTTACAATGTTGTGTCAATTTCTGGTGTACAGCACAATGTTTCAGTCACACATGAATATACTTATACTCGTTTTCATATTCTTTTTCACTGTAAGCTATTACAAGATATCGAATATAGTTCTGTGCTATACAGTATAAACTTGTTTATCTATTTTATATATATTTGCAGTCAGTATCTGCTAATCTCGAACTCCCAATTTATCCCTTCCCACTCCCTTCCCCTCTGGTAACCACAAGTTTGTTTTCTATGTCTGTGAGTCTATTTCTGTTTTATATATAAGTTCATTTGTCTTTCTTTTTTTTAGATTCCACATATGAGTGATATTATGTGGTATTTTTCTTTCTCTTTCTAGCTTACTTGACTTAGAATGACATTGTCCAGGGCCATCCATGTTGCTGCAAATGGCATTATGTCACTCTTTTTATGGCTGAGTAGTATTCCATTGTATAAATATACCACAACTTCTTTATCTAGTCATCTGTCAATGGACATTTAGGTTGTTTCCATGTCTTGGCTATTGTAAATAGTGCTGCTATGAACATTGGGATGCAGGTGTGTTTTTGAATTAAGGATGGGATTGTTTTCTTAATTTCTCTGATAGTTCATTATTTGTGTATAACAAATCAACTGATTTTTGTATATTGATTTTTGTATCCTGAAGCATTTCTGATTTCATTGATTAGTTCTAACAGTTGTGTGTCTGTGTGTTTACGTATAAGATCATATCATCTGCAGAGACAGTTTTACTACTTCCTTTCTCACTTGGATGCCTTTTATTTCTTTTTCTTGACTGCTCTGACTAGGACATCCAGGACTATGTTGAATAGGAGTGGTGAGAGTGCCCCCTAATCCCCTCAACCTATACCTGATTTTAGAGGAAAAGCTTTCAGTTTTTCACCATTGAGTCCACTGAGTAACAAGTTAGCTGTGAGTCTGCGATATATGGCCTTTATTATGCTGAAGTATGTTCCCTCCATGCCGACTTTGTTGAGGGTTATTTTCATTATGAGTATTACAAGTAGATGCTGAATTTTGTCAAATAATTTTTTGCATCTGTTGAGATGATCATATAATTTTTATCATTTTGTTAATGTGGTATAGACATTGATTTCACATGTTGAACCATCCTTGCGACCCAGGGACCAATCCCATTTGATCACGCTGTATGATTCTTCTAATGTGAGGCTGAATTTAGTTTCCTAGTATTTTGATGAAAATTTTTGCATTTATATTCATTGGGGATCTTGGCCTATAATTTTCTTTTCTTGTAGCGTCCTTGTCTAGCTTTTGGTATCAGGGCAACGCTGGCCTTATATAATGAGTTTGGGCATATCCCCTCCCCTTCAGTTTTCTGGAAGAGTTTGAGAAAGATTGGCACTAATTCTTGTTTAAATGTATGATAGAATTCACTATGAAACCATTTGGTCCTGGACTTTTGTTTACTGGGAGGTTTTGGATTACTGATTCAACCTCCTACTCACATCAGTCTGTTGGGATTTTCTGTTTCTTCATGATTCATTCCTGGTAGGTTGTGTATTTCTTTTAGATATCCTATTTGTTGACATATAATTGTTTACATTAGTCTCTTATAATCCTTATGTATTTCTGTGGTAAATTGTAATGTTTCTTTCACTTCTGATTTTATTTATGAGTCTTCTTTTCGCTTAGATAGTCTAGGTAAAGA
This sequence comes from Camelus dromedarius, assembly GCF_036321535.1. Classification (NCBI taxonomy): domain Eukaryota; kingdom Metazoa; phylum Chordata; class Mammalia; order Artiodactyla; family Camelidae; genus Camelus; species Camelus dromedarius. Next base: position 22,629,585 of record NC_087459.1, on the reverse strand, counting down.
TTTGTCAATTTTGTTTATCTTTTCACTCAACATGATGTCCTTGAGATCCATCCAAGTTGTTCCATGTTATTAAGAGTTCTTCCTTTTTATTTCCATTGTATGGATGTACCACAGTTAGTTTAACCCATGAAGGGAAATATGGTATATTGCTAGTTTGGGGATATTCAAAATAAAGCTATTAACATTTCATGCATAGGTTTTTGCAGGAAAAGACATTTTTATTTCTCTGGATAAATGCCCAGGAGTGCTACTGCTGGATTGAGTGGGATGTATATGTTTTATAAGAAACTACCAAACTATTTTGCAGAGTGGCTGTTGAATTCTACATTTCTACCAGCAATGTTTGAGAGATCCAGTTTCTCTGAATCACCAACAGCACTTGATATTGTCGGGTTTGGGGTTTTTTTTAGCCATTCTAGTTGACGTGTAGTGGAAGCCTGTCATGGTTTTAATTTACTTCTTTAAATGACTAATGATATTGAATGTCTTTTCACGGGCTTATTTGCCTTCCACAGATCCTCTTCTTTTGTAGCAAATTAGTGTTTTTTATTTTGTACCTAGCATATATATCCACAGTTATTACATGTTGATGTTTGGAAAAGCAGTTTATTCCAGTAACATTTTTTTTCTTTTCTGATCTCATGTTCCTATTTATTTCTTGGAATCATTTCTCTCTGTTTATTAGGACACTACCTTTTACTTCTTTTAAATTTTTATTTAAATTTTTTAAACTGTGGTTAAAATATACATAACAAAATTTACCACTTGAGCCATTTGTAAGTTCAGTAGCATTATTTTATTTTAATTAGTTACATTATAATTGTTTTATATATTATTACAATTAATTATAATCGTATTGTTATACAGCCATCACCACTACCCATTTCCAGAACTTTTTCTTCATCCCCAGCAGAAACTCTGTACCGTTAAACAATAGCTCTGCATTAACCCTTCCCCCCATCCCAGCCCCTGGAAGCCTCTGTTCTACTTTTTGTCTATGAATTTGTCTATTCCAGTTAACTCATACAGATGGAATCATACATTTGCCCTTTTGCCTCTCATTTAATTCACTTAACATAATGTTTTCAAAGTTTATCCATGTTGTATCACATATCAGAATTTCATTCCTATTTAAGATTGAATAATATTTCATTGTATGGATAAATAAACCACATTTTATTTATCTAGTCCTCTGTTGATGGTCATTTTAGTTGTATCTATCTTTTGGCTATTGTGAATAATGCTCCTATGAAAATTTGTGTGCAAGTGTTATAGGGTGAATTGTGTCCCCATAAAAATTTATATGTTGAAGCCTTAACCCCCCATTTCCTCAGAATGTGACTACAGGTAGAAATAGATCTTTCAGGTATAATTAAGTTAAAATGGCTTAAAGACTTAAACATAAGACAAGACACTATAAACTACCTAGAAGAAAATGTAGGCAAAATGTTCTCTGACATAAATCTTAGCAATGTTTTCCTAGGGCAATCTACCCAGGCAATAGGAATTAAAGTAAAAATAAACAAATGGGACATAATTAAACTTATAAGCTTTTGTACAGTAAAGGAAACCATAAGTAAAACAAAACGATGACATATGTAGTAGGAGAAAATACTTGCAAATGATGCAACTAACAAAGGTTTAATTTCAAGAATATATAAACAGCTCACACAACTTAAGAAAAAAAACAAACAAGCCAATTGGAAAATGGGCAGAAGACCTAAACAAGCAATTCTCCAATGAAGACATACAAATGGCCAATAAGCACATGAAAAAAAAAGCTCAATATCACTAATTATCGGAGAAATGCGAATCAAAACTACAATGGGATATCACCTCACACCAGTAAGAACAGCCATCGTTCAAAAGTCCATGAGTGATAAAGAGGGTGTGGAGAAAAGGGAAGCCTTCTACATTGTTGGTGGGAATGCTGGTGCAGCCATTATGGAAAACAGAACGAAGAATCCTCAAAAAACTGAAAATAGACTTACCAAATGATCCAGCAATGCCACTCTCATATATCCAGAGGGAACCTTAATTCAAAAAGATACGTGCACCCCAATGTTCTCAGCAGCACTATTTACAATAGCCAAGACATGGAAGCAACCTAAATGTCCATCGACAGATGACTGGATAAAGATGTGGTGTATGTATACAATGGAATACTACTCAGCCTTTTAGAAAAAAGAATAAAATGCCATTTGCAGCAACATGGATACACCTGGAGATCGTCATCCTAAGTAAGCCAGGAAGAGAAAGAAACATACCATATGATATCACTCATATGTGGAATCTAAAAAAAGAAAGAAAGAAAGAAAAAAGAGGACACTAATGAACTCATCTACAAAACTGAAACAGACTCGCAGACATAGTGAACAATCGTATGGTTACCAGGGGAAGGGGTGGGAAGGGATAAATTTGGGAGTTTGAGATTTGCAAATGTTAACCACTACATATAAAAATGAACCAATTTCTTCTGTAGCACAGGGAACTATATTCAATATCCTGTAATAACCTTTAATGAAAAAGAATATGAAAATGAATGTATGTATATATATACATGACTGGGACATTACGCTGTACACCAGAAATTGACACATTGTAACTGACTATACTTCAATTAAAAAAAGAACAGAAAGTTAAAATGAAGTCATTAGAGTGGGCCCCGACCCAACATGAGTGGTGTATTTATGAAAAGAGGGGCGCTGTACAGAAAGCAGGTGATGTGAAGACACACGGAGACCAAGGAGAGTGGATTCTTTGAATAATCTGACATTTCTAGCCTCTCTAACTGTGAAAAAATAAATTTCTGTTGTTTAAGCTACCAGCCTTCGGTACTTTGTTATGGCAACCCTAGTAAATAGTAAGTATCCATTTGAATTCCTGCTTTCAATTTTTTGGGTATTTTATCTAGAGGTAGAATTGCTGGATCATATGGTAGTTCTATGTTTAACTTTTTGAGGAAGCACCAAAATGTTTTTCAGAGTGACTACACCATTTTATGTTCCCAACAGCAGTGCACCAAGATTCCAGTTTCTCTACAATCTCATCAACACATTATTTTCTGTGTTTCTGATGACAAAAGCCATCCTGACAGGTGTGAAGTGACATCTTATTGTGGTTTTGATTTGCGTTTTTCTAATAGCTAGTAATGTTGAGCATCTTTTCATGTGCTTATGGGCATTTGTGTATTTTCTTTGGATAAATATCTATTCAAGTCATTTGCTCACTTTTACATTTTTTTTATTGTTGTTGAGTTGTAAGAGTACTTTATATATGCTAGATATTAAGCCCTTATCAAATATATAATTTGCAAATATTTTCTCCTGTAGAATGGTGATTGCCAGGTGCTCGGTGAGGAGGAAATGAGGAGGTGATGGTCAAAAAGTACAAAGTTTTAGTTATGCAAGGTAAGTAAGTTCTAGAGATCTACCGTATAACATATGCCTGTAGCTAACAATAGTGTATTATACACTTACATTTTTCTAAGAGGGTAGATCTTATGTTAAGTGGTCTTAACACACACCCACACTCCCACTCCCACCCCACCCCCAACACGATAAAGAGGACAGGAGGAAACTTTGGGAGGTGATTGGGACTCCAATGCTAAGAATGGTAGATCTTTCATTATTGTTCCAGAGGTCCCTGAGGCAACATTCATTTTTAAATTTCATTCTATTTTCTGTTAATCAGATTGGGTAATTTGTTGATCTATCTTCAGTTCACAGATTCATTCTTCTGTCATCTCCATTTTTATAGGGACCAAACAGTGAGGTTTGGGCTTTTGTATTTTAAATTTCAGTTATTGTATTTTTCAGTTCTAACATTTCCTTTGGGTTCTTCTTCATATCTTTGTTTTGCTGCGACTTTCTATTTTCATAGAAATGTGAATTGTTTCAAGCATGTTTATCTTTGTTCATCAATGCATTTTTATGATGCTGTCTTAAAAATTCTTGTCAGGTAATTCCAACACGTGTCACGTTGAATAAAGTGGTGAAAACTGGCATCCTTGCCTTGATTTCATGCCTTCAACCACCAGGTTGTAATAAGTCTATATTGATTACATTATCCCCTTTATTTCTGAAGACAGAGTACCTTGGGTAGTACTGTCAGAACAATGCTAATTGTAGTGATAGCAAACATCCTTCTCTTGTTCTTAATTTTAACTAATGTCTGTTTCATTTTTAAGTATGATAATGATGGTAGAGGCTTAAAAGGGAAATCTGTTTAACGTGAAAATATTAATAATGTATATTTTCCTAAGATGAAGAACCAAAAATCAACCTATCTGGAAGAGGGATGGATCATGAAACTTTACTGATAAGGACTTCTATTCCAAAGGTTTATTCCAATAACACTTGTAGTGCATAAAATATCAAGACTTTCCTGTTGAGAAAACAGAAAGTCTGGCCATAGCATTGATGCTGACTTAAGAGAAATAAAAGGCAAGAGTCCAAATATGGAGAATTCAACCAATATGAGATATATACCAAAAAAAAAAAAATCAATTCAACAATTTAAACACAGGTAAGAAGTCAAAAGAAGACAGCTTTCTGGGGAGGCTGATACGCACATTTTATTTAACAAACATAACGTACAGAACTAAAAGAACGGCATATTCCCAGGAGAACTGAGTGTGTTTACCCGGATTAGCACCTAGAAAGTACATAGAAAAGAAAAAAGGAGAAAGCTCTCTATGAAAACCATCTGGGCCCAGTGTGACGGTAAAGCATTACATTCCAAGTCAGCTTGGTGACCAGCTGACTCAGTTCACTGCTTCACATCTCTGGTGCTTTATGACAGATGTGCCAACTTGATGGACTTTATATGTAAATTTAAGAAAAGGATAAAAAGTTTTATACTCATCCTAGTTTAATTCCAAAACTACTGCACTACAAATTCGTGGTGTGCTCTTAGGAAGACACTGAAACACCAGGGGAAGCTTTCTTAGCTGCTTGTGTGATGTGATCTTGTTCAAGAATGCTGCCCTGGGGACTCCTCACAACTTCACAGGTACACTGGTCATCCACAGAAATCACTGACTGCAAGGAGGACCATAAAAGGGTTATGAGAGGTCCCATTAGGATTAGAAAAGGCTCCCCGCTGCAGGGGATGTAAACCCTCACTGAATGAGCTGTCAGCTGACATGATACTGAGCATTTAATGTCATATCCTTTGGTTATACTGTATTACCCACCAGGAGGAAAACTCCCTTGCTCACAAAACAGATCAGTGGTTCCTAACTGGGGACAATTCTGTCCCCCAGGAGACATCCGGCAATGTCTCGAGATGATTTTTTTCACAACTGTGGGGGTTGCTACTAGCATTCAGCGGGTGCAGAGGCCAGGGTGGAAACACCCCACAGAGCACAGGGCAGCGCTCACAACAACAAATCCTCAGCCCCCAATGTCAACAGTGCTGAGATTAAGAAACCCTGAACAAGAGGTTGACATGAAGCGTGTCTGGGTTGTCCATTAAGTCAGAAGAACACTCTGGAGGCAGAAGCCCCCCTGCACTTCACAGCTCTGAGGGATTCTCCCGCCAGCAGAGACCTGTCCACTCCTCTGTTGTCTGACCCACACCCAGGGCCAGCTCCCCTACAAAGAGCTTGGGAAATACTTGCTGAATGAGAGGAGGAAAGAGGTGCAAGAAGCATGGCTCAATCATTTTTCAATTATACTGAACAGTAACTTTATACAACCAAAAAGTATTCTGAACCTCAGTGGTGCCATATTCTCTGACTCTACAGGACCTCAGAGTTAAGGCTAACAGATTGTTAAAGATGGAGTCAACATTTTAAGGGGAGTAGGTCTAAATACTTCTGAATTCATTTTAGTGGGGCAAACCAGATAAAATGGTGTTAAAGGCAAATATTCAATATACTTCATTTTAAACTAAAAAAAATTAACACATGAAATGCCATGCACAGCAGACACCATTCCTCTTTTTTTTTTAAATATTTACAATTTTACATATTTACTTATCAATATATTTTCTATCTTTACAATTATAAAATTATTTCAAACTGTAGAACAGTGGTACCATTGAATTTCCTTAAACATACATTTTGTAGCATTCATTTGTCTTATCCTTTAAAAGGCAATTATTTACCCGAATCCAAAACACAGTGAATGCCACAGAGGAAGCACATAGGAAAATCATGGAGAAAAAAATAGATTTAGACAAAATTTTCACACAAGCCTTAAATGAATCTATTTCAGTGACACAAATAAATAGTACTTTATTATTTACTAAGCCTCCCCTGCCAAGAAAAACAAACAAAACAAAAAATTCCCATAAACTGTACCTTTAAAAATGCTCTGATATTTATAAGCAATTAAGTTATATTCTATATCCCAATCAGTGGACTGTAGTAAGGGTTGGCTACAATTTAGGCTCAAATAAATACTATCCATATAAATTTTTATCATCCCGCATAAACTTGAGGTTGCAATGGTGGAGGAAGTTTATCGTTTTCAACATTTTCAGAGTCAATAGCTGCTAACGACTGACTTGGGGGCTTAATTTCAAGTGGATATTTCTCAACAATGTCTTGAACCTCTTTTGCAATTCCATCGGTCCAATCTATTAGGTCCTTCTCAAGTTTCTTGGCTTCATTCATAATCCTTTCTTGTCGTTCATTCAACTGAGACAGGAGATCCAAGTTCTTATACATTTGCTTAACACCTAAGCAAGCATCAGGAGACCAGTTCTCAGATTCTTGCTTCCTGGGAGAAGTCTGGCCAGACATGTATCGATCAAAATCTTCCTGACTTAAATTCAAAGACTGAGCATCTAATTTCTCAATGAAAGCCACGGCACAGCACTATAAAAAGAAGAGAACGTTACTTAGTTGTATGAGGAAAGCTACTAATATTCAAATAGACTGCCAAAATCCTTTTATTATGGAAATTTAAAACAGAATCAAAAGTAGACAAAACAATCTCATGAATCTCCACTGACTTCAGCTTCAAAAGTTATCAATTCACAGCCAGTCATGTTGTTTCTTCTATACTCCAATCTGAAATAACAATTTCTTCCTTAAACAAAAAAGTTAAATCTAATTGCCAACTTCACTGAGTCTGACTGTCAGAAATTCAGTCCTCTCCTTGGGTGTTCAGAGGTCCTAGGGTCCTGTACGGAGTGAGGTATCTGAAGAGGCACCTTCAGTACTTGTTCCACAGTGGCTATTACAGTGCTTCCCGTGTGAGTCCTTGAAGTCAGAGGCTCTCTGCGTCCCTGCAGTGTGGCTGGGGCTCCAGGGCCAAGCATCTGGGGGGCACGCCCCCTAAAAGCCCTTCCCCTTCTGAGGCCATGCCAGCTGACAGCACCCCCCAGTGCATGGCCAGCTGCTGAGCAAGTCCCCCGGTACTGGTGTGGCACACTGACCTCTGGTCCTCAGAGATTTTAACATCAAACGGTTACCAGAACAAGCTTTGAAATCAGACAGCCTGAGTGAACTGTCACCTGTCACTTGACAACCGAGTTGTGTGACTCTTGGAAAGTTACCTAAGCTCTCTGAGGTTTCCACATCTGTAAAATGGGGGGTCATACCACCCAGATTTATTCTGAGAATTAAACAACATAACACACGTAACACACTTAGCTCAGAGGTCTTTGATAAGCAATGAATAAATGGTAGCAATTATTAGTATAGAAATGCTGGGGCAAATGCTCAGTGACACAGACAGGTTAGTTATACTTCCTTATATTAATGACATTTTTCTACAAGAAGTACACACCATTTTCACATTCTTTTTTTAAAAGCTATTTTCATAAGAAAAACATGAGCTAGAAACAGGAGAAAATAGGACGGCTCTCAGAATTTCTTCTGAGAAACTCATTCACAGGCTCCTACCTTATTATTCATAAAAAAGTGAATCATCTCCTTAAAGAATATGTAGCCAGTCTATTACAACAGACTCGATGCTGAGAGCGCGCTGTCTGGCCCTTCCCCACAGCTCAGCCCATGTGTGGAATTGCCGCAGCCTGTCACCTGGAGACAGGAGGCATCCTAGACGGTGCCCACGCTCCTGGCTTAGGGGGATGGATACACGGTACTGTCACTAATGGAGAGAGTGTACGTCGGGAAAGAAAAAATATCTGATGGGAAAGAAGTTTCAGTTTTGATCAAAGTAAATTTGAGGCACGATATATAACTGGAAGTGGAGCTCAGTGTGAGGTCGGAACCAGGTGACACAAGCCTGAAGGCCATCGCTGTACAGGTGACCAGCAGAGCTGTGACCGGAAGAGACACCCTAGGGAGAGAGATGCGCAGAGGACAGAACCCCAGGGAATAACATGTTCAAGAGGAAGCAGAGGACATGAGGCCTCAAAGAGAGAAGGAAGGAGAAGTAGAATTGTGAAAGCCAAGGGACATGAGAAGTTCTAGAAGAAAGGAGTCACGAGGAGTGTTAAAGCAGCAAGACTGAGAGTTCCCATGAGATTTGGCAATGCAGATCCTTTCCTTATGCCAGAGCAGTTTCATTGGAGCAGGGGGAGTAGAAGCCAGACTCTGAGTCAGGCAAGAAGAAGATGAAGAAAGACGGTGCAGGCTAGTTTAGGCTGTCAGTCAAGGGGCTGGGAAGCAGCTGGGGGCAAGTGAGCCTGCAGCCTCCACTGTCGGCAACGAGCGCCACCCTTAACCACCTCCTGCTTCATTTCTCCGACCACCAGCCACGTCCCCCTCCCCACACCTCTCAGGGATTTCAGACTGCCTGGGACTCTCTGGATAAAGAACTGAATCCAAAATACCCTTCGCCAGCAGTCAAGTGCATGTCTCACTTATGTTAAGAAATATGAATACTTCAGCCACTTAAATGTTTTTGTGGAGTATAGTTTAAACAACCAAGTGTCTGGAAGGATGAAAAACACTGCAAACGATGGAGCAAGCACCATCCTGAAAAAGAGCACTCCACGTCCTTCCACCTGCAAACCACATCCCCAGAGGCCGGCACTGCAGTGATGAGCAGCTGAATGCAGTGGCCGAGGGTGACGAGGAAGTGGGGCAGGAACAGGTTTTGAGGGACTGGAAGCTTATACACTTTGGTGAACGCATTTAAAGGAAAAGGGAAAAAAAAATCACAAAATTAGGTACAAAAGTGAATACATATTTAGGAAGTAAAAATAAATCACAACAAATTTCTGGAGCGTTGGAGATTCAAGTACCCATCTTTGTAGACAATTTAGCAGAAATGCTTCCTTAAGTGGCCTGGCCTTCCCTCCCTCCCTATCCCCTATACAATTTCCAGCACAGGAAACAAAGCACATAAGGGGTCTCGAGGCTCAAATTCATTGGCTTGAAAATCAACCTAGTCTAAAGCAAACAAGGAGAAGTTCAGCGGTCAGTAAAAGGAAGTATTTGGCCTTATAACTTACACGTACATACATTTACTACTGTCTTGCCTAGAACCAATTAGCACTGCAACGAAAAATAGTTGAAAATCATTTCACATCCTCTAAACTGATACTTTCTTAAAATATCTCAGTATTCATTTTTAAGAGGTAACTTGTAGAAATAAAACAAAAAAATACCTCTTAAGTTTTTTAATATAGGAATCAGTCCAAGAGCTGACTTATTCATAGTTGAGTCAACCTGACTAAGCGAGCGGCTCAGGGGAGTGACGGCCAACAACAGCAGAGCCCCCTCAACGTGGCCATCACATTTCCTGTACGAGCACCACAGTGGTCACGGCCTGGGAGGTGGGGTGTGTGTGTGGCCTGGTCACACGTGCTCTGTGACACCGAGAAGCATCCTCAGCTACAATGACCCCGCAGCTCAGGAGCAGTATCATGTCACAGGCCTGTGAGTGAGCTGTCACATCCTTAAAATACCTACACCTTCCTGGTTCTTCTCCACACCACCAATAAACCAAATACTTACTAGGTTGGTGAAATAGTAGCCATCCTCTCCAGTCATCAGTCGGCTTGGGTTGCAGAAGCGGGTGATGTACTGGATGTTCGACTGAAGGCGCGGGGGGTTGCCCTTCAAAACGATGTAGATGAGAGTGGGTAAGAAGTCATCAGCTGAAGCTGGCTCATTCTTGGTGATCTTGATGGCATTGAAGATGTGCTTGCTGCATTTGGTGATGCAGGCCAACTTATCCCGAGGCACCCGCTTCGAGTCCATTTCAATGATATCTATAAAGGAGAGAAGACGTTGCTCCCAGTGAGAATATCATTACATAAAAGAGGCATTAGGATAATCACTTTTATCTACTACGTCACAGAGGTACCCCTGCTAACCCCTTCTCCGTTAACTTAGTGCACGAAAAACTTAGACTGCCAAAACACATGACCCTGAGCCAGGCACTGCACAGTACGCTCCCAAGCATCTTTCTTTCCATCTTCAGATCATGCAATGTATACTACTATTTTTAAGAGAACTAAGCTTCAGAGAAGTTCAATGATTTGCCTGAGATTGTACAACAGCAAGTGACCGGAGAGGGGGATTTGAAACCAAGTCTATCTGACTCTAAAGCCCATTCTTCTGATTCTGATGGTAAACTGCTTAAAAGCTCCATGGAGAAACAAGCAGCCTTTTTACTGCTTCTGTTCCTCTTAATACATTATCAAACTCAGTTCAGAAAGCCTCAGTTTGCATACTGCTTTTTAGAAGCGTGGCTACTATACAAAAGCCATCTTGTATTGGATAGCAAAATACAGGCGGCCGAAATCCATCACATGGAGGTCCACAGTGGCCAGTCCTCAGGGCACGTAAATCTCTACTAGCTACGAATATCTAGAACACCTTTATGAAACTTATAACCTGCTGGTTAACAGAGCGGATGAACAAGGGTACACATTTCATCTCATAAACTATATTTTATTTCTCTCAGAAGAAATTTATTTCCCTGCCCTTAACTATCACCAAGTCCAACCGGTGGGCTCTTATAAACGCACATTCTTTGTTACAAAGACTAGGAGAGACAATGAGGAACAGTTAGGCACAAACTCAGCACTGTCAGGACAACACAAGGGGAGGTGGGGTGTGCCTTTGGATGTATGTATCTGCTTCAGTCTGGAACATCATGGACAAAAATAGCTGAGGCAGCTTCATTTGACAGCAGTTTCTTGCCACTAGCAAGAATAAATGTTTCAGATTTAGGTGGGATGGTGGAACACGCCACAGTGTTCTTTCTGCTCTCAGCTCTCATCCCCGAGGTCAGCTACCTGGGGAAACCCTCACAGGACCACCAGACCCCAATGTGTGCGGGGCAGTAACACTGGCCTTATTTTAATTTACTAATACTAATACTAATACTCTACTAATACTAGTCCCCCTACTTATCTGTCTATTGTATGACATTTAATTTTTGCTTATTGTATTGTTTAGTTTCTTTAACCTTTTAATTCTGGGTTGTAATTATGGTTATTATGTCTCAGTCTGTTTATTTTTCTATTTAAAAAGAACTAATCACCAAAAAGATTTGAAGGAATTTATGTATTTTTTAACCATTTTTCACCCTTTTTAGTCTTCTACTTTTTATTATTGTTTCATTCTCTATTTTGGACAGTTAACCATTTTCTCATTAATCTTTATTATTTAAGTTTGAAAGTGAATAAAAGGTGAATTATATCCACACATCATTTTATTGAGTTTCACAGATACTCTATTTTTTTTACAAATTAGAGGTTTGTGGCAACCCTGCATCGAGCAAGTCAATATATTGGCACTATTTTTCCAACAGTATTTGCACATTTTGTATCTCTGTGTCACATTTTGGTAATTCTTGCAATACTTCAAACTTTTTCATCACTATTATATTTGCTGTAGTGATTGGTGAACTTTGATCTTACTGCTGTAATTGCTTTGGCATTTTTTAGCAATAAAGTATTTTAAAATTATGGTACATACATTGTTTTTTCAGACATAACACTATTGCACACTGAAAAGACTATAGTATAGCATAAATGTAACTTTTATATACATTGGGAAACCAAAAAATTTGTCTGACTTGCTTTATCGTGTTACTTGCTTTATTGTGGTGGTCTGGAATTGAAGCCACAGTATCTCCTAGGCATGCCAGTACTTTATTTTTTTATTTTAATTTTTTAAAGACTATGATTATCATTTTTTTAACTGTACTTTTCATCTGGATGCACGTGCAGCTGCTGCCACGGCCAAGGGGTATGGACAGGAGTGTGAAAAGGAAGAGAACAGAAGTAAAAGGAAGGAGAATAAAGGAAAAAACAAAACAAAACCCAAGGGATTTTTCCCCCCACTCTTCATCTTGTAGTGAACCCCACCCTTCCTGAGCATCCTTTAGCCTGAAAGAAGTTTCTTTTTGGTTCTGACCCTTTTGGACCCCCCAACCTGATGTTTAGTTCCATGATTTGCACTGCCCTCAAGTTCAAACTAGGAGACATAGCAGGGAAAAGCAAACAAAACAAGAAACCCCACTGCATTGGGTGTTCCTCTAGCAATGACTTCCCTTCCCAATCTGCCTGCTGTTAGTTACTTTTCAGAGTCCTCAGATACTGCTTTGCGTCTCTCCAGAGCTTTTACTCATAATCAGTAGGAAAAACAGGGTGGAGTATGTGTATTCTATCTTAGCAGATGTCTGGACTTATCTTTAATGGGGTTTTGAAAACAAAGTAGGCTGTTCTTCTAGGTCAATCAAACTGGGCACTATTGACATTTTGGGCTGTATAATTCTCTGCTTTAGGGGACTGTCCTGTGCACTGCAGGACGTTTTAAGTAGCATCCATGGGGTCTACCCACTATAAGACAGATAGCAAGTAAAAGGGAAAATGCCTCAATTCATTAATTTATAAACAAAGCTGTATTTATAAACAAAGCTGATAGTTCTGATCAGTAGCACATAAGGTGATTTGGAGAAATTAAGCTGATTATCTCCAATATTTAAGACTATTGTTATAGACTGTCCTTTCCAACTTCTCCTGCACTAAGGCTGACAAGTTTAGATTAGGAAGAAAATAATCACATAAACTTTGGTCCTCAGGGGCAGAATATGCCTGCAACTTGGATTGGGAAGATGAGGGGGCTAAAATGAAAAAAAGTAAGAAGGCTTTTAAAATTTTATGGCTGAATTTTTCCTATCGAAAAGATCTCCTGAAACTCCATCTTACATGTCTGGAGAGAAAAGTTCCACCCTCAGTTCTATTAATAAACTGCTGATGTACTGAAATCCTCTTTCTTATTTCTATTTTTAAGTAAACAACGGTCTGGAACTTGCAGTTTCTGGTTTTACTAGGTCTGTACTGCAGCTTTCAGAAAAGAGTCCTCAACATAAATTCCTATGCAGTACTTTAAACATAAATCAGTTGGTCTTGAACTTTCTAGTTAAGAGTCTCGGGGAAAATGTGAGTACAAGGTCCATGTCTAGATTTTACCTTCAATCTCTTACAGATGTTCCCTGAGCAAAACGCAGGCGTGGGAGTGGGCCTTGACCCAAAGGAATCAATTCATGGGACCCATGATAGCCCAGCAGAAGAGCACTGAACACAAGCATGACAGTATTTAGAGACGCTAATTAGACTCTACAAGGGGAATTACAGAAAATAATGAATTTTATAACAGGAGACGAATGCAAAAACGTACAAAGAGAAGGAGAAACCGAGAAAGCAGAAGAATCACATTAACCAGCGGACGACTCAGTCCCTTAACTTGGAGCTAGGTTTCTGTGACAGTCCTCCTCCCTTCCAACCCTGATAGTATCTTAAGCAAACTCCATTTCTTCCTGTAACTTGAGTGCATCTGGTTCTTATAACCAAAGGAGCCTACTCAATGGTGTGCCTTTGACAGTGCTAACATCAGCTGACCCACTTCCCTTCCCTGCAGAAGTTCATTAACAATCTTTAAATCAGCAAGTCTTTCCAACTCCTCTCCTAATTAAGGAGAAGTTGGCCAAAGTTGGATGTCTCCTCCATTTTTTTTTTTTTTAACTTTTGTGTTGCACTTCTGTTGGATTACTCCTATGAATAAGGAACAGGAACCTTATTAGATGCCTGGATCTATCCAGAGTGTCAGAGCTACAACAATTTAGGGCACTTCATTTATTTCTTGAACAAACCAGAAAAATAATTCAAAGCACGTCTCTGATTAACAACCAATCAGAGGCATCACTGTAATATATAATTCTTAATTGGGGATGACATTGCCTCCCCAATTCCCTCCCTCCAAAATTAGTTTGAATATATAAATTCAACTGAGTTTTAAAAATTTACCCTAGCTATATTTGACTTTAGTTCAATGCCCAAGAAATAAGAGAACTTGGTCATTGAAAATGAAGGGGGAAAGTGATTTACCTACTAATCGGATGCTTCAAATTCATAGAACTAACACTCCTAAATCACTTTTACCACATTCCAGTGTATCTTTGGCAGTCTGCATTTTAGAAATACTGTCTTTTTGCTCACTGAAATATGTATAGATTTATAAAGGAAAATGCTAACTTCAAGGCAAAAACATCCAAATATAAAAGCGCTCAGTTTCACTGACCTGTGATTGCTTTCACCACCATATCAGATACTTCTGGAATTTCTTCATTAACAGGGACACAAAGCATCTGGGGTGTAACCCAGCGCAGGGCTCTACAGAGAGAGAGAGACAGTAAAAAAGAGTTCCAAGGATGGACTGCCATCATTTCTCTTGTCATCTCCTGGGGGGAAAGATGGGACACCACTGACCAACCAGCCATCCTCAGCTGAAGCACGTCGCCCCCACACACATCAGGAGCTCAGCTCATGTGCCGAAGTAACTAGAATCCTAAAATCAGACTTCTCTTCCGCACTTATCACAAGAAAAGCAGAAGACAATTTTACCAGATGAAACAAGAACATACGATTAAAAAGCCCTCAATATTTGAGAATGAGGATTTGAGGAGAATCTGCTGCTCCCTGTCCTTGCTGTCCACCACCCTTAATGTTCCTTTAGACTCTGCCTTCAATTTCTGAGGCACCTCAGTGCCTGAGTAAGAGGTCAACAGGCATGTGTCACCTCGGCTTGAGTCACTGAGGTTCCTGGTCACATGGCAACTTCATTCCAGAGATTCCGCTGCTGGCTCTCACCACCTGCTTGACTAATGCTCCTACTCTACACCCTAGTCCAAGCCCACTAGTCACTTCTGCTTCTGTCTTCCATTTCCCAGTATCAACTCCTCACTTTTGGTGAGGCACCATCAAGGACAGAGCTACCAAGTACCAGCCCCACAGTCTGGGAACCCCATTTGCGATTCCTAGGCCCCTCTCCTCCAGAAACACCTCATTGTGCTCAGTTTTGGCCCTGTTCCCACATTTAGATGGCTTCTTTCCTAAGTGCTTTGCTGCCTTTGGAATGCAGAGCACTGGGGCTCACTCTACTGGCCATGGAAGAGTGGGTGCTCTGTGAATTATCAACCCAGTGCTAGTGGAAAGATGTGCTTGGAGAGATGGCTGAATAATGAGCAACCCTGGTGGGAATGAGGAAAAATGACACTCACTGCCTTGATATGGATATTCACAGCTTCCAGCCTGACAAGACAATACAACAAAATGAGAAAATAATGAAATGTCCTCCTGCTCTTTGGAAATTTGGGAGATTTTAACAATCTCAAATATCAGACATGGTTTTATCTAAAGCTGCCTGGATTCAAGATGGTGGCTTGAGCCCTTTTCTCCTGTCAATTTACCATATTCCTTTTCTTTCTGACACCACAATTAAGCTTAGATGATAAGGATGGCAGGTACCTTATACCAGTTACTTGCTCTCAAGGTTTGAAACTAGAGGGCCCTGTTTTCCCACAATGTGTTCTTCCAACAGGAGGTAGTAAACAGACAAGACAAAGCAGAACAATCAACTACCTGATCCTCTTTTGAATAGCGAGGTCTTTCTTCTCATCATCAGTAGTTTCTGGACAGAACACGTATTTGTAGAGACGAGTCATGATGTACTTTTCAATCTGATCCATTATCTTCTCAACTCTCTCTGGAGGCACTGAAATATCCAAATGGACATTTGGATGAAGGATGGACACTTAAAATTAAGAGTATGTTTTCACAGTACTTTCTACATAGCAGAAAACTAATTTACTAGAAATATATTAAACATATCCAGAAACATAGTATAAGGTGCTACATTAAAGAAATACCCTTTAAAAATTACCTCAGCTTTTGGGGCTGCCCTTTACAGAATTCTCACTTCTAACTTAAGCTGTCTAGCAGGACCTAACAGGTATACACCCTACCAAGCGGGAAGACCTCAGCACAGGCCATTCTCTATTACTACATTAGAAAATTCCCAAGACCTGGAATTCTCATGACTGATAAATGCTGGCAAGATTCACCCTTTCATTTTTTGGAGGTTTACTCTAAAACCTTAGAGATTTCTCTGAGGTAAACATATGGGCAAATTTCTCTGATATACACGCACGTCAGTATATTCCAAAATCCACATCAGTGGAAGTCAAAATCAAGGAGAATCCCTAAAAATCTAAAGCACTGCCAGTGGTTCTCAGTTTTTTTTTTCCTGCCCCAACCCACGTGAGGAATACATGACCATGAACAGCGACTCACCAAGATGGTAATTCCAAGATGGGGATTTCATTTAGAAGCCTCCCAAGGGGTTTTAACTGACTCTGTCCCTACCCCTAATGAAGTTATTAAACATTGCTCAGTAAATTATCCAATGGCTTGATTATCTTGGAATGATATGCATGGTGGTATTCAAAGGCACTGCTAAGTGTAACCCAGCTACCAGAATGGCAGTGGAGCAGGTTAGGACAGAATGGGCAAACCACCCACACCTTTAGCAAAAGAGAAACTGCTAAGAGACTCGGCTGCCGGGCCCTGTGCAACTACCAGCAGTCCCTCGTAGGCTGGCTCACAAAGTATTACCTTTTCCGCGAGTCTGCATTCTTTCAGCCACATTCTGGTAAAAATCCTGAGTACACTCTGACTGTTCCTCAATGCTTAAGTCCTGAAACAAAGGGACAAAGAGGCTGCTTAGTAGCTGAAGAAAGATCATGAGAAAAGCTCTAAATCTTACAAAGTTTCCAAAGCCCACTCCTTGAACTAATCCCAAAAGTACTTAAAATTATATGAATGCTGCAGGGGAGAAAAGCTTGTCAGTTAATATTATTTACAACATCTCATGACCTCTCCTTTCCTCTCACTGTATATACACATTTCTACATGGGTATAATGCATATTTTGATAATTTATATGTTTATGTACATTTAGATTTCTCTAATCTACTTAACCATTTTTGATGGCTTTATCATATTCCAATATATTAATGGATTTATTTAACCAACCTTTACCACTGTGTGTTTGGGTTTCTTCCCTTTTTCACTATTTATGCAGCTATAAACAACTGTGTGAAGAATGTTTCTTTTGGGTTATTTCTTTGTGACTCATTTTCAAAAGTGGCATGAACAATTTAATAAGTATGAACAACTTTATAGCTCTAAGTATCTACTGCTAGATACAATCCTCAGAAACTCCAATGTATGGTCATTAGCCACATAGGTGTGCTTATTTCTCCACAACCGCTCCAATATTGGGCACTATCATTTTTATTTGGTTTTACTGATTTTATAGGTATAACACATATATTTATTCCTCTTTCTTCCAAAGACTACTTGAAATCTATATGAAAGAAAAACATGGTTTAGCACAACAAACTAGAAAATGATAAAAAAAGAAAAGCAAAATAGAACACGGAGAGAAACAGAAACAGAAATTAAGCCAGGAAAGATAACACAAAAATCTGCAAGTCAGTAAAAATTCAGCCTATAAATTTCTCTCTAAACTTTCTAGCAATCATCACTAAGATGAAAACAAGTCACATAACTGAGTGTCCAAAATGTA
Organism: Camelus dromedarius; assembly: GCF_036321535.1. Classification (NCBI taxonomy): domain Eukaryota; kingdom Metazoa; phylum Chordata; class Mammalia; order Artiodactyla; family Camelidae; genus Camelus; species Camelus dromedarius. Next base: position 22,611,774 of record NC_087459.1, on the reverse strand, counting down.
AAAGCAAACTAATTTTTCAGGTGAAATTTAACAGCATAATCAGGCATTTCTCCCAAGCGTTCTTATAAAGATGTCACTGTAGAAGGGCATGAATTTAGCCCAAGACAAATTCCACAGGACTATTTCCCACAGACCGCCTCTGCATAGGCCAATGACCTGGGCTAATAAATGAAGGTCGCAGAGCCTGGCGCTCTGGCTATTTCAGGAAAGAAGCCTGGGGGTGAGGGACAGTGACCAGACTTTGCCTATCTGCCTTCACAGCGTCTCTCCCATCGATCCTTCCCTGGTTTGGGTCCTCACTACCTCTCACCTGGACTTCAGCTGCTCTCCCCACCTTTGATCCTTCTCACTTTTCAACTGACCATCTTAGATCATGATCTGGTCACACTGTGCCTCAACCCTCCAATGGTCATCTATCAGCTGGATGCTCAAGAGTATACTCAGCCCACATGGCCCATCCGACTCCCCACCTACCCTGCCAGGTTACCTACTGTTCTGATCATCTGCATGTGCTCTTCCTGCTCCCCTAACTCTGAAATTATTCTCAGTCCAGTTATGCTTATGAGAAAGGTTGTCTTCTTCATGTTCTGTGGTGTAAACACAAGTACATCCAGAGCTCCTCTAGAAGAGAGGTCTGGATCCCGCACGCCATACCCTGCCGCGGCCTCTGTGGGGAGGCAGGACGGCTCTCTATAGATGAGCATGCCTGGTACGGCAAATACATGGCTTTCTCTAGTGCCAATTCCTAATAAGACTTCAAGTTTTGGTTTCCTGTCTAACCTTAATCTACAAATTGAGCAAAGAAATTTATATTGTAAATTCTCTAAGGTTCATCTCTGCACTAAATTAGATCACCTGACAAATATATCCATGGACTGAACAAGCTTAGGTCCACTGAAAATACTCCTTCAGAGAAATATTTACAAGATTATGCCGATTTTCACGTAGAAAACCATAAGCAGCAGCTATTTAAAGAACATGCCCATAAGAACATGTTTATAAATTCTAAATATGATCAAATTACTCCCTTGTTCTCTTATTCTTACCTTAACTCACTTTGTAAATCTCAAATCATTCCAATAAGCTGACTGGTTTTAAATAAACAAAAGACAGACTATCTTCATGGAGTTTATGAGATGAAATTTTCTTTTACTATTAAATCTATAAATCTAACTTTACTTCTAATATGGGTACTTTACTTAACATTTTAACTACGGTATTTTGATTTTCCTTTATGATGCTCTAATTTTACTTGCTATTCTTTTAGCTTACATACTTTCTGGATTATCTACTATTTATATCTATTTAGGTAGGTAAGACATGACTACCTTTCATTTGCACCAAATCTTAACACTCAGAACAAACTTCATTCCTGTAATTACTAGTACTCACTTCTAACCAGAAACTGGGACCTTTAAAAGGCCTAAATGGCCCGTTTTACAGGTGGTGATGGTTTACCTATTCCTCCCCCACCCCTGCTGCACACAATCACTGTGATTGTTACAATTCAGAAACCTCCTTTTTATGTTTCTGTTTATACTGCACAGATTTACACTTCAGTAGTGTTTATTTTATAGAGTGAAACGACTCCCCTGCCACTCTGCCCTCTCATCCTGCTTCAGGTTCTCTGCAGGACTTAACACTGTCGTATTACAAATTATTTTATTGTCTATCTCCTCCACTAAAATGTCAGCTCCGTGAGGGTACTGTTCACGACCACATCCTCAGAGCCAGGCATAGGGCCAGTGCTCAACACTAGCTGAATGAAAGAAGGAATGAAAGTGGCCATTTATTATTGTTCCTCCCTTTGTAATACTGTAAAGAGGCCAGGAGACAATTCTACACAGGTCTCTCATATTTCTACAGACCTCGTGGGGAGAGACACTGCCTGCCTCTGTTCTGCACTCTTTTTAAGGACAGCAGTATAGTGGACAGGCTTGGAAGGCAGGCAGAGCCTCCCTCAAGTAAGAGGCGTAGATTTCACTGCCCAGTATAATACTGCCCAGTATAATAACATTTCTCACTGGGGCAAAGGTCAGGCAAGTTCACGGCCCTATAAAAGATTCTCTTCTCTAACGAAACTCACTGCACAGGCAGGCGCTACCTGACCTTTGCACTGCCCTGTGGGAACTGATACTCAGGGAACTGGTGTAAATACTGATAGACTCTGGCTACTGCTGTTGCTATAATAAAATGGACTTTTATTCCCCCCTTGACCCAGGAGATGTGTCTTCCACCATTATCCATGAAACTACGGCGGGCTAACTTGTTAACTTGCAAGTTGAGTAAATCTCAGATCCATCAGAGTTCTTGCCAAAGGAGCTAAATGATATAATAGCAGGTTTGTGTTGGTAAATTCTTTCAGGTTTTACAAAATTCCAAAAGGTTTTTTCATAGTTTTCAAAGAAGAAATACAGTGTAGCAGTGTAAATGAACCCTTCTCCTTAAGTATTCTCTAACCATTGCCTGGGATCATCTTTTCTTTAATGCCTGTGTAAAGCAATTTTTTTTTCCTAAAAAATTTTTCCTTTGTGGTATAAAAGTTTGACAAGCGGGTGTATCCCTTTGAATATTAATGCTGAGAAGTTCTCTGTATACTTTCCTAATTGTCTGGCTGAAGTTTTTTTCTACCTCCAGTTTTAAAAATCTTTATTTGACTATTTCCTTAGTTATATTTTTTGTGTATTTCATCTTTAGAAACTGGATCTCCATGATCTAGTTTCTGATTTAAGTTTCTTTTGTACTACAGTTAACTGTTTCATCTATTCAGTTTTCAGCTTTAATGTTCATATTTCTTGTATTGCTAGTTTCTGCTGCCTTCAACCATTTTTTTAGGAAACTGAACACATTAGAGCTTTCATCCTTAAATAAAATTTAAAATTAAACATTAATATTTAAAGTATGCTAAGCATGCAGTCCTCATATTCTGAGACAGTCTATCTTACCAGGGAATATACCTTGAGATTAAGTAGCTAATTGAGTATAGACAAACATTTCTACAGTTAGATGAACAAAACAGAGCAAAAGTAATTGATTTTTATCAGATTCAATTACTGGCAAAATGAAAGTGGTGAGAACTGTTAAGTTACATATTTTCATTTCACATCTCTAAGGAAAAGCCAGTAGGTGATCATTTTTAAGAACTGGATTATTACTAATTACAAATGAACTCACATATGCTTTTCACAAATATCATATAATCTTACAGCAAGAAAAATGTTTAAGCTCTTGCTTTTCCTCCACTGAATGAAATGTGTAGTGGGTAAGTGTTCCAGTAACTCCAGTGAGATGCAGAGCAAACACAGGGCAGTCTGCATGGCCAGGTAACTAAACAGCAGAATTCCCAAAGACACTGTATTCATTTAAATACTCTGATGTCATCAGAGCTTGAGCAGATATAGCACTATCCATGATACTCTAGAGGTCCAGTAGTGTCCTGCTGGCCTCTTCTGCAAATGTGTGAAATTACTAAGCATGCAGTCCTAAAAGTCAATGAACAGGCTCCCAAATTAGAGTTCATTAATGTAATTTACACAATTTAGCCACTGGTTACTTGAGTTTTCCAACAAGGTTTAGGAAAAGCTCAAAAGTATTCATAGATGAGTAGAGGAAATCAGCCCTTCAAGGAGTATAGCAGCTACTTTAAAGAAATCTCTTCAAGAGGCTGCTAAGTTTCACCACTCGCAGCAGGGTAAGTCTTGGGGTGTGCCCATGCAATGCACCCCACCTTGTTAACTAGCACCACTGAGTCCGGCTCTTTCCCCGTAACCAGCACGTGGAATAAGGCTTCACATCTGTAGGAGTCAAAACCTGGCTTGATCTGAACCACAGTTGGTTCAACCTGAGTTAAGTCATGCTATGTGAACACCTGAACGTGGACTTCAGTCATTACGAGGCCTTCATAAAGGCTCTTCAGGTGAGGGTTAGTATCTTTAATTTCTTCACTGTGTTGCCTTCTCTAAAATGCCTGCAGCCTCTAACAAGTCCTTGCAGAAGCTCTAAATACCATATAATTTTGCCTCCTCCAGCATTTCCTGCTCCTCCGTCACAAGTTCTCAGTATCTGCCAAGCCTCACTTATTTTTCCGTAGTCTCTTCTAGCTGTTCTCTCAGCTTGACCTTCCCTTCCATGAGCATCTTCTCTGTAGAGGGAGTATCTCTCTTCTGTTCCATTTTGACCCATGTCCTCTTCCACTTTTGTTCGTTCGCTGTGCGCAACAGGAAAGGGCCTGGGACACGACACCAAAGCTGAGAGATTGTACTGCGCCAGCCTCGCCCACTGCACCACCACAGCTGCCTTCTATGACATGGTCTTGAATGTTTTTGGTTTTTTTTCCCATTCATTTAAAGAAATTTATTTGCTGGTTGTTGCATTTTAAGATACATTGCTAGGTGCCTTGGGGGATTTGTAGAGTTCAAAACTTTTCCACTGTGATTTTGATTGATTGGTTTTGAATATTTTTATTCATTCATTACTTTCAATATAGTTATCAACTCAAACTTTTACCTAGTTTTGTTTCTTACGCTGTGTAGACTCCATCAGTTCAGATGTTTTCCCACTGTCTCACTGCCTCACTTCTCATCCTCGCTGCTTCTAATTTTAAAATTAACCCAGGATCTAATGGCCCTGGGTTACTTCTCCCCCACCCCAACTTTCTTACCATAATTAAAACTTATTTTGTTGATTAAAGTTTCTTTGTTCTGAATACACACTTCCCTCTCCTAACTAATTACACAGCAGGGCAAACTACTCCTTGTATACACATATGGTCTAGAATAGTGAAGTTATTTTAAAATATAAAAGGACACCTATCTTTGCACTTGTTCTGGGGAAGAGAAGATAAATGAAGACATAGCCATGTTTTAAACCATAATTTTTTTCCTTCTCATTTAGGATTAGGAAAATAGTTTTTCAGGAGACTGAATATCAGAAAAAAAAACTAAGTCTATACAATATAATCAATACCAGACTTTTACAGAATGACTGGCTGGGAAAAGGACAATGAAAGCAGCATGGTCTTATGTTGTGCTTGACCACTTCCTCAGCAAGGAATAAGAGCATATTTGAACAACTATTAATAAACGAATTGTGTTTTTAAAAAAACAGCATTGAAAAACCCAGAAAATTCACTTACTAAAAAGCTTTACTTCAATATCCAATAAATTAAAAAGCCTGAATTTTGAGGAAGGAGAAGATTATCTAGGCTATTCTTAAAAACAAAAAACAAAAAAACAGGGCAAGCTACACTTTCAGAACAGGGGAAAATGTAGCTGAAGAATCTGTCAACAATCAGAAAGAGTAGGATTTAAATAGTTTGGGCAGCTAAAGAGTTTCTCCAGGAGTCTCACTTTGATTTAAAGGCAGTCTAACTCACTGGGGTCCTCATTTCTATCGACCTCTCAGGTGGTGCCCATTGAGGATGAGGACACAGATCACTACAGTCAACAGACCCAAGACAGGTCCATAAACTAATTGTTTCTCATTTGTGACAAATTAAGTACAAAGTTTGAAAGAAAGCACTTAAAAGTTTTAAAGAAAAATAAAGACAGTCTGTGTGTTTCGAAATGTTTCCTATGAATAAATGTGTGGAAAAAAATTCTTCAGCAAGCCAGGGATCTCATTAAATTAGAAAATATGGTTTTCAAGTTATGATGGGAAAAGTGAACATCTAGTTAGGTCTATATAATGCTTTAAAATTACTCATGCACATAAAATTTTTGTCCAAATGACAAAAGAAATCTAGACATCCTTCATTTCACTGGTAACCATATACATCCCAGAATCTGTGGCCACTCTTAAACCTATACGAAGCTTGGATCTTACAGTAAGATTCTTAAATACTAGTTATTTTGTAATGATAATAAAATTTAAAAACTAAACCTTGTAAATTCTTTTTTAGCTTCTGCATATGCCCCACTCCCCCTCCCACCCAATCAAATTTGAATTTCTAAGAAGAAAAAAGTAGCTGCTGACAATTGGATGTTCAACATAAATGAACTTTGTGCTAATGTCACTGCCTGTCTCATTTGCAATAGAAGTATCTCTTAAAGAATATGAAAAGGGACTACCAGGGACTATTAAGTAGTTAATAAGATTAATCAAAAAGAAAAAAGGGTAAAATAAACCAGCTTCAGAAGAATCTTAGCAAACAACATTTGTTGAAGAGCAAAGCATTACACTGTAGTATTGCAGTGTGTATGGATTATGTAGGTGCTGAATGAAATTTTAGCCGAAAGAGATACCCTTTTGGGATGGGGAAATTTTCTTAAGTCTCAGTGCAGATATAAAGTGATTAAATGGCTGAAAAAAAATTTTTAATCCAATTCTGAAAATATTTAATTTTCTAGACTTGACCCATATGTGGAAAAAGTTGCTTACCACTGGCATATCCTAGGACTAGAGAAAACAGGAATGAAGTGGAAAAAGATGTAGGCAAGAACAGTTCATTGTTGAAATTATGAGTTAGAAATTATGGGTTAAAGACACACATGTGGAGGACCCTGGACAAGTCACTTATTCCCTCTGGCTCTCAACTTCCCCATCTGTAAAATAAAGGGGCTGAAACCAGTTGAAAGGTTTCAAAGTTGAAACTTTCAAACCAGTTGAAAGTTGAAAGGTCCCTTTCAATGTCTAAATTTTACCTGAGCAAGGAGAGAAACATTAAAAATCAAAATACAAAACAAAAACAAAAAAACCCTAAAATGATAGCTACTAGTCTAACAATTGTTACTTGGAGTTCAAGGTTTATGGTGGCTCTCTTGGCAAAACACTGTTTACAAGGTGACAAGTTAGGAAGGCTTATTAAAAAAGTACACAATACAAATGGCTTCGATGCCAGACATTCCACTTGATGATCCAATCACCACTAAGTTGCAGTGGAAAAGTACTAGCCTGCAAGTCATGTTTAACTAGCAACATTTCTCAGGTAAGTAACTTGACATTTCTGGGTCTTAATTTTCTCAGGTGTAAAATGACAAAGTTGCACTAGATCATCTCTAAGACCTTTCCAAAACCAAAACTCTGTGTTTCTAAGTGGTTCTCAACCTACCCTTTTGTAATGCATTGCTTCCAAAAACAGCTTGGTCTGCTTATAGATTTCTTGGCCTGTCTTGTGCAAGGTCTTGAGAAATTCTATGAACTCTTTAGACACTCTATCCGTTTCAATGCTGGTTTGCCGGTTTATAGAAGGACTGGGAGCTTTTGCTTCCTGAATTTCTGCTGGGAAAATTAAACATAGTAAGTTTCATTACACAGAAGATTCATGCATGGAATTACTTTAAGTATCTAACTTAAGATTATTTAAATTACACTTAATCAAAGTTAAACTTGAATTTAAATTATTTTATGCTTAAATATTTGCACTTTCCTTAAAGTAAGCTAATCTATTTTCTGAGTAGGAGGCACAAGTAGATAAAACTACATATCTAAAAGATACTTCTATTCAAATAAAAGTTGCTCTGTTAGTATCTTCTCAGCCAAAATATATCATGCTTTGATCTACATATTTAATCATTAATACTGAAACCAGCAGCATCTTTTCTGCAACATTTTTTACCAATACAGAAAACCAAAAATTGTATTTATTAATTAGAAAAAAATTCTTTAATACTTGGAATTTAATCCTTCACCCAATCTGATAATTCCACTCCTACTCATGATGGAACAACAGAGATTAGGTTTATCCTACTGCCTTAGGAAAATCAGACAAAACATATGAAATAATGGTTTCCAGACACTGGCCAACAGGCAGAAGGCGGGGTAGTCCCTGGGAGAAAGGGACAAACATGGTAAATCCTCCCTAGTGCTCCAGCTCACTGTGGGGAGAGGTTTAAGGCCTTGGCACACGGAGAGGCAACTCAAGCAGATCTTACTCAGCAGACTTGCTAAACTGGGGAAACAGCATTAAGAGCTTAGGGAGGCCAAAGTTGCTAGAATTTGCATGCAAAATACAGAGAGGACAGGGTTGTAAAGAAAAAACTGCAGATAACTGCAAAGGGGTTCCCTTGAGTCTCCGACTAAGTACTGCGCATGCATGTGAGAAAACGACCCGCAACTGGGTGAAGGAGTGGGCAGAACAATCCCCTGAGCACACATGGCTGAGAATAACTCATCTTCCCCACCACCCAGGAACAAAGAGCATGAACAGTGGCAAATACGTGGGTAAACAGGAAAGACATTTTCTCACTTAAAAATTTCCTTAAAAGATAATTAAAATTAACTGTTTAAAAGCTAGAGTAATAATAATGGATTGTGAGATTCATAGCATATATAGAAGCAAAATGTAGGACAACAATAGCACAAAGGGTGGGAGGACTTGGCTGATCCACTAGGATTTACTCTAAACTAGAGCTCACAACCTTACGTTGGAGATTAAAAAATGTAAGTAAATTCTCTGAGTCTTTACAGTCAAGCTGTTCCATTTACCTTCTCTGAAGGGACAGCCAACTCTAACAGCAAGTTAAAATATTTTTCAAATCCCTTAGAAGATTTTTTGTGTTCTATTTACTGCCAAGCTGCACTGGCTTAAGAGCTTTCTTTCAAGTTACCAACAGAAGCAAATAAATATCAAGAGCAAGGACATCTTGTGTTAACAAAGTAAAATAAAGAATACAGAACACAAAAGGTCTATTTTAGTCTAGACTCAATAGATTAAAACTGCATTTAGTATAGGCTAACCTTATCCACATGAAAAGGCCAAACAATCAGCCTGAAATGCAAAGCTCCCCTGGCAAAGTTACATAAGCAATCTGTGAAACAAAGATCCAATCGCAGCCTCTTTTCTAATACTCACACATCAGTTTTTTTCAACACTCTGAGGTCTTTATCCTCAAATACTTTCTACAGACAAAAAAACAACTGAACACCAAAAAAACTAAAGTAAAAATCTATCATTCTAAAGAAAAGAAAAAAGTAAGAACTATTCCACATAAAAGTTTTTAAGATAAAAATCATTTATTAAGATAAAAATCACTGACATAGAAAACAAACTTGTGGTTATTGGGTAAGGAAAGCAGGGATAGAGGGATAAATTGGGAGTTTGGGATTTGCAGATACTAACTACTATATATAAAATAGATAAACAGCAAGACCCTACTGTATAGCACAGGGAACTATAGTCAGTATCTTCTAATAGCCTATAATGGAAAAGAATATGAAAAGAAATACATATATATGTGTAACTGAATCACTACGATGTACACCAGATATTAACACACTGTGAACCAACTGTACTTCAATTAAAAAAATTTTTTTAATCATTTGGAATTGTTTCTTTTAAAGTACAAATCTTTTCCTAATATAATGCATACTGTACAGAAGCTCTTAGGACATGATTTTTTTAACTGTCAAGTTTAGTCAATGAATGCGCATGAGTATTATGCACTTCAGTAATAGAAACTTCATCATATTTCTATTTATATAGATACAGACCCAGGTATAGTTATAGATAAACCCACACACATATTTGAGGTCAAGGGATACAATGGAAAAAACGAGTTAGGAGACCTGAGGTCTAATATATTAATTCATTACATGATCTTGGGTAAATTAGTTCACCTCTATGGGCTTTTCTACTGTCATCTGTAAAATATGGCAGTTAGAACTGATGGTTTTATAATTTCTTTACTGTTTCATCTGTTGGCATATACCACTTCACCATATATCATAAATTCATAAGGTTAATGAGACTTTCCCAAAGCAGGAAACAGAATTCAAGCTAAATAGGAATGAATGCTTTTGATCAACACCTTTGTGCTCCTTACCAGAAGAGATTATTCTATAAGAAAAACAACATATAGCTAACACTTATTGGAGACTTACTATGTGTTAGGTACTGTGCTAAACTCAGTACACACATCAGCTCATTTAATCCTCAAGACATGCCTATAATAGGTGTTACTGTCCCTAAGAATAGACAGGCCTTAAAGAGATTAGCTTGCTTAAGGTCACACAGCTAGTAAACTGCACAGCTGAGACTCAAATCAGGGTGACTCAAAAGCTTATGCTTTTAATCACCCTACTACACTATCTCCTAATAAATAAATCATGAGCCAAATACATTCTTATCAAATACATTAATCTCTAGCAGGTACTGATTATTCCCCTTCTTACTGTTGTAAAGAAAACTGCTATGAGTAACAGCCAACCAAGGACAACTCCAAATTAATCATGTGAATAAAAAGATTGTTAAAAGGTTTGCCTTTATTAAAGAGAAGTACTGTGTTTTTGGTTATAAGCAACCTTTCCCTTTAATAAAACAAAAACCAATAATCATTAAATCCAAAAGACCAGCAAAGATCTTAAGGTGATATTATTCATTCCCCTTCATTTAGGCAGACCAAAACCTCATGACAATTACCCCAGGTTGGCGGGTAGTACCCAAGAGAAGGGCTCTTGTGACAGCGTTGGTGTTGGTTCCCAGTATCCTTTACTATTTTAAACTTACGGTGTATCTGATTATCAACATAAAGGTTCCAAGACTAAGCCCTAACAACAGGTATTTTCTTTTCTGCTTCCGGCTACGCCACTTCAACTAGCTTACCTGCTCACTGGTAGAACAAGTGTGACTTTAGCGACAATACTCTTGCTGGTTATATGGAATTTTGAGAAGCAGGTTGAATAAGGTCAAGTACATACTAATCCATGCACCAGACAATATCTACTATGGGTTACTTTCACACTCTTAAAAGCCCAAGGTGAGCCTTGTTCCACTTTTCCTTCTCTGTACAGTATTTCCTCAAGACACAAGCTGTCTCTCAAATAAGCTCTCAGAAAACTTTTCTAGATGATTTAAGCCTAGAAACAGTCATTTCTGATAAGGTATGGACAATGAGGCTGTTACACAAAGGAGAATAAACCAGGATCCAAAAATTAAAAACACAAAAAATAAAACATTCAAACAGATGGGATGAAAATGAATTTTATAAACAAAACTAGATATTTAATTTCTCTTTACTTCTCCTATAGCGTAAACAAGTTCTCTAAAACACAATTCCTCCAACTGATGAGATTTCACATATTGTCTGGGCCTCAAACCCAATTTCGGTCTCAAATCTTGGTTGATATTCTCTGAATGCTTACAGAAATTTAAAAGTTGAGCCCACATGCATTGTGGATCTACTCTGTATCTCATTTGGACACAGAAGAAAAAAAGAGAATCAGAAAATTACCCTTTTTTGATCCAACCCTGGATGAAGCACTGAAGAATTTCTTTACTGTGGTAACCTTGCGGGTCTTCTCATTGGTTTTCTTTTCTTCAAACTTGGAAAATGTAAGGGATTGGGCCCCTTGGCTGCTCTGACTGCTGGCAAAGGCCTCTTCCTCCTCCCGCTGTAGTCTGTAATTCAAGAGGGGGTTAAGGATGATCCAGATATTCTCCAAGTTTTCCTTGTACCTAAAGGTAATAACTCAATGAGTCGAAGATATAAAGTTTTTAGAACCAGAGGCTAAATATACTAAATAGGTCTGAGGTCTCTGACAGGAAACTATCCTACATGCTACTACAAATTTCTAAAGGGACCTTCTCCATGGATCATGTTAATTCAGCCACGGTACTAGGGTTACATAAAAGAAATAAAGTCTAGTCCTTTTCCCTGACAATCTTAAGGGTGGAAGAGAGAAAGAGATAAGTAAATAATTACCACATAATGTGATGGTGCCTGCAACAGAGAGCAAAACCCAAGTGCTATGGGAACAAAAGAAAGAAAAACTAAATCAGCTGGAAGAGTTCAAGAAAATTTTATAATGGTGATATTTAGGCCAGTCTTAAAGAAGAGGACCACATCAAGTGAAAGGGCATTCAGGAAGAAGGCACTACCAATGTGAAGGCATGTGGTTTTCATTGTGGATCAAGTTCAGTGTAGTCAGATCATTGACGGTGGGATGGACCATGATGCTGGTTGTACAGGTAGGCACCAGGTGGTAAGAAACCCTGACTGCCAAGCCTGCTGTAATTTTGCATTTCATCATGCGGTGGGGATCCAAGAAAGACTGCAATTCAATAAGTTACCATTATGTGATTTGTGCTTTAGAAAGACAATGCAGGTAGCTGTGTGAGAACTTGAGGGGCAGAGAGGCTAGGGATAGAGACAATACTTAAGAATATATTACAAAGATTTAAGTGAGCGAAAATAAGGACAGAAGATAGGAGAGGATGAAATTCAAGAGACTTCTCTGAGCTGGAATAAGCAACACTTGCTCAATTAGTTGTAGACAGCATAGGAGGTGAAGGAGAAATTAAAAATGACTCTAATGTTTTTTAGCCAACTGAATAAACAAGATATCACTAACTGATGCAGAAGAGTTAGGAGGAAATGTTGAGAGTGAAGATTGGAGTAAATAAAAGCAATAAATCTAGCCTTGGACCAGCTGAATTTGAGGTATTTATAATAAATCTCAAAGGCTATCTTACAGAACCATGGTTCTCGAAGTGTCATTACCCAGACAGCAGCACCAGAATCATCTGAGAACTTGTTAGAAATGCAAATTCTCAGGCCTCACTCCCAACCTACCAAAGTCAGGGACTCTGGGGGTGAGGTTCAGCAATCACCGTTTTTACGAGCTCTGCAGGTGATTCCCATGCCTGTTCAAATTGGAGAACTAGTGCTGTGGGAAATCTCAAGCAAGGTCACAATTGGAAGCAGCAACCAACAGCAACAAAATCACAGGCAGAAAGTGGTCTGAGAATGAAACAGGGATTCATCTTTCTCTCAGACAAAACAGAAAATGTTGATAAAGCTATTAGTACATTCTGATGTGAAGAGAGGAGAAAGCTAAGGAATTCACGCTTTGTGGCCTCTACTTTCTTTATGAAATAGGATCAGCTACTGAGAACAGCAGGAGGGCAGTGGGAAACCTGAAGAAATAGTTAATGTTCTGTGTCTATATTTTCTCTCTTTGGCTGACTTTGGAGTCACTGAAAGCAGCGAGTGTACTTTGTAATTCTCTGAGTTCAACACAGATGCTAGTAAGAAGTCACTCAACAAATATACCTGATTAGATTAAAACAAGAAAAACTAGCAAAAGCTGTCAGAGTTCAGTCTGACTCTCTTTTATTGAGAAGTTTTACAGTTCCTAGGATGCTCTGGCAAAGGATTAACATTATTCATAGCATTTTAATAAGTTCCTAGGCTCACCAGCATTTTACCTTTCTATTTTTATCATAATCATATTTCTGGATAATACAAATTATTTGACTAACAAACCCCATTCTTAAAGAAAAAGTTAAATTTCCAGAATGCAAAGACTATGCACACAAATCAACAGGATTCTACTACTATGTGTTTATCACTGTGCCAGATGCCGTGCTGGATATATTAAAAGAACGAGGAAAATAATGCTTGATGAAAGTCATGTGCCAAGCCCTGTGCTAGCTATATCCTATCTATTACCTCACTTAATCTTCACCATGAAGTATGTTTATCTCCACTCTTCTACTCCAAGGAGCTTATTGCCTATATGAAAGAATGAAGACTAACACACTCCAAACACAAAACAATTAAAAGTTAAGAAAAAGACAAAATGAAGAAATCATTGACTGTTGAAATCATTAACTGTTGACTGAAGGGAAAGAATTAATTTCTCTTATTATTAAGCTGGCATGCTGATATTTCAAAAAGAAAAGAAAAATGTATTCTGACAACGAAAGAGCTATGTATTCAGTTACATCATTGTCAAACCAACCCCCTAGGTAAGTCCTTTTACCGCTCTGCCAGTTCCCAGTCCTCCTGAATTTGCTTCTGCCTGGCTTTGTGGTACTCCTCCCTCCAGCACTTGGAGCAGAAACCCTGCCAAGCAGGGTTGCCATAGTAACCACATCCTTTCTTGCACAGGAGCTCTGATTGATCCACATGAATTCCTCGGCGTTCAGACTTAAGGCTCATCTTCTTCCTGCTAATCAAATAACAAGAAAATGTTGAAAATGAATTCACTATCATTCTACTAACAGCAAAGCAATTAAGAAGAAAAAAACAAGTGAGTCTATCATCTTCAATCTAGAAGGGATGGAAGGAGATAAGGAGGGAGGGAAGGAGGGAAAAAGAAAGTTTAAATACAGCAAATTCCTGATGTAGTCATACTGAAGAACAAACTTCTTATTCCTGCCAAACAATAACATTTTAAAAAAGGACTAATATTGGATTAAACATAAGATATGAAACTATAAAATTCCTTGAAGATAAACATACGGGAAAAACTTCATAATATTGGATTTGGTGACAATTTCTTGCCCGTAATACCAAAAACACAAGAAATAAAGCAAAAATAGACAAATGGGACTGTATCAAACTTATAAAATTCTGCACAAAAAAAGGAACAATCAATAGAGAAGGCAATCTATGGAATGGGACAAAATATATGCCAACCATATATCTGATATGAGGTTAATATCCAGAATATATAAAGAACTTCTACAATTCAACAACAAAAACAAAAAAAAAAAATCCATTTAAAAATTAGCAAAGGACTTAAATAGACAATTCTCCAAAGATGATATACAAATAGCCAATTAACATGTGAAAAAATGCTCAGTATCAATAATCATCAGGGAAATTTAAATCAAAATTACAACAGGAGATCACCACACATCTGTCAGAATGGCTACTGTCAAAGAGACAAGAAATAGCAAGTGTGGTGATGATGTGAAGAAACTGGAACCCTTGTTCACAGTTGGTGGGAATGTAAAATGGAGGGTCCTCAAAAAATTAAAAATAGAACTACCATATTATCCAGCAATCTTACTTCTGGGTATATACCCAAAAGAACTGAAAACAAGATCTTGAAGAGATATTTGCACACTCATGTTCACTGAATATTAGTCACAAAAGCCAAGAATTAGAAGCAACCTAAATATCCATCAAAGGATAAATGGATAAAGATAGGATGAATGGATGAATAAAATGTGGGACATACAGTGGAACATTATTCAGCCTTAAAAAGGAAGGAAACTCTTGTCACATGTTACAACATGGATGAACCTTGAGGACATTATGTCAGGTAGAATGAGCCAGTCACAAAAAGGTAAATACTACATGATTCCACCTACACAAGGTATCTGAAGTAGCCAAACTCTTAGAACCAGAAAGTAGAATGACGGTTGCCAGGGGCTGGGGGGGTAGGGAAGCAAAGAGGAGTTGCTATTCAATGGGTATAGAGTTTCAGTTCTGCCAGACAAAAAAAACTCTAGAGATCTACTGCACAACAAGGTGCATATAGTTAACACTACTCTACTGTACACTTTAAAAATGGTTAAGATAGTAAACTTTATGTTATGTCTTTTCACCACACACACACACAAAATTTAATATTTTTTAAAAAGGAGGCCAAAAGAGCCTTCTTAGTTGCTACCAAAAAAAACAAAAAAACAAAAAAACAAACTTTACATTTTAAGCCTAAGGGACAAAGTACAATTTTCTTGAAATACTTTGTGTTCTTAGCATACTATGTTATTTGGCTCAAAAAGACAACTTCATTTCAATGACATAAAAGTGAATAGTTTGGGGGGAGGGTATAGATCAGTGGCAGAGTGCATGCTTAGCATGCATGAAATACTGGGTTCGATTTCCAATACCTCAATTGAAAAACAAATAAATAAATAAATAAACCTAATTACCTCCCCACCATAAAAAAAAAATTAAAAAACTTTTTTTAAGTTAATAGTTTGTCGTTAAATTAAATAATTTAACATTCACCAAGAAAAACGAGTGTAATTAAAGCATCAGAATAGAGTCTAAACTCCTTGAGATTCAAGGTCCTCAACAGTCTAGGACAAATTACTATATGCCTACTATTTGCCACCACTCATTACATGACTAATATTGTGACAGTACTCAATATAATTATTTCTCACAAAAAGCAGAGTAATATTATCTTCGTTTTATTAGATGTGAAAACTCATAACCAAAAACACATGCAGACTGAACAATGTAGAAAAACAGAAAAGAGCTATGAAACTGTGGGGGAAGAAGGCAGAGTAATTCTGACTTGCGGAGTATGGAGAGACCATATGGGCCAGCAAACGAGGTGGGAGGAGATGTAGACCTCCAGGAGCCTTGAGTTGAAGCTTAAAGAGACTTGGAGTGGTTACACAAAAGAGGAAAGACATTCCAGACAGGAAAGACATCTTTCACAAAAAGCTCAAAGACAGGAATGAAGAACATGAATAATGTGGTATAAGTAGGAGGTAAATGGAAGAAATTAGGTGTGAAGTCCAGTTATGGTGGTTTTTTAAAATTCCAGGTTAGAGTCTGGATTACAGCATCTCTGTTTCAATGAAAAGGGGAAATCATGATAAGATATCTATTTTAAGACATGAAACTTGAGGTGGAGTTCTGTCTTCCAGTATGATGAAGTGAGGAAGACAATAAATCCTCTCCCCCCAAATCAACTATAAAGATAGACAAAACTTCCTCTCGGCTGATGCAACAAAGTGTGAGCCAAGGAATGCATCCAAACTTCAAGCCACCAGCTCCCTCCACTGGGCTCTCTTGTGTCCCCTGTGTGTACACACAGGTGCTGTTGGCCAGAGACCGGAAGCCTTAATGATTAGACATGTTTGTGCACAAATTCAATCTTCGTCTGAACAAACAACAATCTTTGGCTGAACATTAAGGAATGCAGGCACAGTGGTGACCCCTAGGAGGAAGTCAAGGATAAAAATAAAAACAAGAGGAAAAAAGGACAGACATCAGTGACCAGATGTTGTGGCAGAGAGAGATTTCACAGGTTTAGTCCAGCTACAAACCTAGATGGCATGCACTAAGCACTACTTTGGCGGTTTCTCAAAGGCAAAAGGAAAGAGGAGAATTGAGAAGACCAGAACTCAATGTATGACTGAACCTCGGTGAGTTTACCTCTTTTTTTTTTTTTTTTCTCTCCAGTATCACCAAGTCAAGCCAGAAATGGACAGCAGGGCACAGAGGGAGCTCCTCTAGTCCTGGCTCAAGGAATGAGAAAGGAAACTCTCTAACAGTGAGAGAAAATATGAAAATCCCTCCACTTTATTGTCTTTCTCCCTTCTCTTGAGCCACAGCATCCAAGCAATCACATGGTGTCCACAGCAGTGGCTGGAATGAGAGACTGCAGGACCTAAACTCTGAGGAAGCGGAACTATCCATTTTCCCCACTCTCTATCCTCCCATTTCTTGGCCCCAAATGTGCAGACAGTGACGGAAGTACAAGACAAAGTGGGGTAACTAACTCCAAAGTTCACCACCCAGAGGAAAGATAAGCCCATAGGGAAAAAAATACAAGAGAAATCACTGAGAAGGAGAACTCAAGAAAGCAAGCTGAAAACGTTGTCTGTGAACTTCTGGACTCACCCCAAACCATGTGTGCATGGATCTGATGCTATTAGAGACCAAAGATTAAAATGCATAGATAGAGACCACTGCACAGGTCTCAGACTGGGACACAGGAAACTAGCGCTGCAAAATAGCACTGCGAAGGCTTTGAAAAATGAATTGACATCGGAACCACAGCCCAAAGAAGATGGGTTGGAACTTGCAGCAAAACTAAAAATTTTGCTCTGTGAAGCTGGGAAAATGAAAAGACAAACTACAGACTAGGGAGAAAATACTTGCAAACCATGTATTTGACAAAGGACTTGCATCCAGAATATATAAAGTATTATCAAAACTCAACAGAAAGAAAAACCACCCAGTTTTAAAAATGGACAAAAGACTTCCACAGACACTTATCCAAAGAAGGTATACATGCTGGGAGACAATTCTTCATGGGTGTCTCACATTTCTGAACAAGAGGCCTTGTAACGGACTATCTTCAAGGATGTCTGCATATTTAACACTCTCAGAAGAAACAGATGACGGTCTCCCTTCAGAGCAGAGGGCAAGTTTGTTTACTATTCAGTACAATAGATAAAATATTTCCCTCTGGGTCAAAAGTCAGGTGGGTTGGTTTGTGGCCCACTATAAAAGATTTGGGTTCTGTAAGCTTAGGTTCCTCAGTTGTGACATCAGTCCCAAGTGACTTAGGGGCAAGGGTAGCCCATGTGAAGATGAAGATTGTTTTACTGATGTCCTGTGAATAATAAAGTGCTTTGTCTCTGACTCCAGAATCTCATGACTTCTGCCAGCATCCATGAAACTGTGGTAGGCTAACTTGTCACTTGTAAGTAAGGTAAAAAATCACATCCTTCACAGTTCTTGACAACATGGCAAACAAGCACATGAAAAGTTGTTCACCATCACCATTCATTAGAGAAATGCAAATTAAAGCGACCAGGTGGTATCACCACACACCTACCAGTATGGCTCTGGTAGCAAGGGTGCAGAACAATTAGAACATTCCTAGTGGAATGCAAATAGCACAACCACCATGGAATACAATTTGGTAGTTCTATAAAGAGTTAAATACACTCACTATACAACCCAGCAATCCTATTCCTGGTTACTTCCTCCTAAGGAATAAAACTGATCTTTACTCAAAAATTTATACACAAATGTTTCTAGTAACATTATTTATGATCATTAAAAAATGGAACAACCAAAGTATCCTTCAATAGATGAGTGAATAAACTGTGGTACATCCACGCAATGGAACACTACTTAGCGAAAGAAAGAGCTGATATACCTAACAATTTGAATGAATTCTCAAAAGCTTTACACTGAATGAGTGAAGCCTGTTTTTAAAGTTCACATATGGCATAAGCAGTGTTTGTTAAGAATTAGGGTTGGAGGGAGGGTATCTATAAAGGAATAGCACAAGAAAGTTTTTTTACAGGTGATGAAACTGTTCCATATTCTGATTATGGAGATGTTTACACAAATCTATACATGTTTTAAAATTCATAGAACTGTACACTCCCCCAAAATTCAATTTTACTTTATGATTTAAAAAAATCTTGAGAGGCAATTACTAGGGATTAGGGACAAGTGAAACACAGAAGACAAAGTGATCAAGAGACAACTACAATAAGAAGTCCTAATGACAGAAGTAACACAGTGGGAATGGAAAGGGGAGGGATGGTAACCTATCTGGCAGTAAGATCTCTAAGAGTTAACTAATGAGACATGGCAGGGAGACTTGCAAGTTTAGTGATACTCTTTACTGCCTCTGTAAGAGTAAAAACCTCCAAGGACAGGATTTAGATCTAACGCACTTATCATTTAGTAAATGAGGCTGAGGGAGAAAAGAAGAGTAACAAAATCTAGCCAGAGTCTACAGTGTTAAACTGAGGAAACTTTAAAGACGATCTACATTCTCCTTTTATAATACAGACAAATACACTGAGAGTGAGAAGTTATGATTTATTCAATCAAAAAGGTTGTAAGTGGCAGGGCCATCACAACAGCCTACATTTTTGTACTAAGTCCTGAGTTCTACTGAACTATTTTCAGAGTCTGAGCCAATCTCACTGTCATCATCCTGTGGTTCCTTTCTTCAGTTCCAAGAAGAATAGACAACAAGAAATATCTAGTTCTTCTTTATATAAATTCAGGAAGTTTAAATTTTTTTATACTATAAATACTAAAGCACAAGTCTGTTACTAAAATGAACACATTTTAGGGAGTCTATCTGATACCTGGGTCAGCACCTTCCCTTTTCTCAGGGAACTGTTCCCCGTATCTACAAAGGTAGGCTGCTATGTTTGTGGAAGGTGCAGTCCCTTTCCCCTACGACTTCAGGGCTACTGCTGATTGAACCAGAGGTGGATACGTGATCCAAACTGAAGTTTTGGAAATGAGACTAAGTCTGGGCTGTTCTCTCGGATGATGGAGAAGTTGGGGCATGACCACCTTCCAGCAAGTGGTCTGAGTAACAGGATAACCATCTGCAGAGAGAAACAGACACACACCAAGAAGCTGAGAAAAGCAGCAGAAGAAAAATACTCTCTAGATCCTGAGGGGTTTCCATTTCTCAGTTCCAATCCTTTACTAAAGTTTAGCTGCCTGCCTACTCTCAGATTCCGGAACATACCCCTTGATCCCTAACTTTTTTTCTTATGCTAGCTCCAGCAGAGCCTATTACCTGCACTCAAAGACCTGTCCAGGTACTATGCTGGAGCACGAAGAACATAATAGCAGTGCTGTGAGCACTACTTAGCATATACTAAGAGCTCAACAGGTCAAGATGAAAACAAAAATAATAGCTATTCTATGAGTCTATGAAGACCAATTCAATAGACATGAGAACATGCAGACTGGTCAAACATGCATTCAAATCTCACCTCTGCAATGTGACTTAGGACAAATCAGTATTTCTGAGACTTTCATTCATACCTCTCTATCCAACTTCCACTCCTATCATTCTTCTCCTTTTCACAAATCTAAGCCCCATAGGCCTTGTGCCTCCATGACCTTCACGCTGGTATTAGATCTGTGTGACACTATTACCTTACATGGCAAAAAGCCAAACCAAAACAAAACAAAACAAAAACTTCCCAGATAGTTAAGATTACTAATCAATTGACCTTAAAATAGAGAGATTATCATGGATTTTCCAGCTAGACCCAATAATAGCATATGAGTCCTAAGTGCAGAAGAGAACAAGAACCCAGAATAGCCAAAACCATCTCGAAAAAGAACTTATAGTTCCCAATTTCAAAACTTACTACAAAGCCGTGATAATCAAAGCAGGGTGGAACTGTCACAAGGACAGACATGTGGATTAATAGAAAAGAACTGAGTCCAGAAATAAACTCACACATCTATGGTCACGACTATCAAATGAAAGAGTCTTTTCAACAAATGGTGCTGGGATAGCCACATGTAAAAGACTGAAGTCAGACTTGCCTCACACCATCTACAAAAATTAACTAAAAATGGATTAAAGATTTAAATGCAAAAGTTAAAACTATAAAAACTCTTGGGAAACAAAAGAGGTAAAATTTCATAATCTTGGATTTGGCAAGATTCTCAGATATGACACCAAAAGCATAAATGACAAAAGAAAAGATAAACTGTACTTCATCAGAATTAAAAACTTTTGTGCTTCCTAGGACCTCATCAAGAAAGCAAAAAGACAACCCACAGAATGGGAGAAAATATTTGCAAATCATACATGTGACAAAGAACTTTTACCCAGAATATATAAGGAACCGTTATACAACTCAATATTTTAAGAGATAAACAACCCATTTTTTTAGATGGATGAAAGATCTGAATAGACACTTCTCCAAGGAAAATACACAAATGGTCAATAAACACATTAAATAATTTTTGACATCGTTAGTTGTTAGGGAAATACAAAGCAAAACCACAGTGAGATACTATTTCACACTAGGACTAAAAAGTCAGATAATAACAAGTGCTGACAAAGATGTGGAGAAATTGAAACCCTCATACCCCGCTGGTGGGAATGTAAAATGGTACAGCTTCTTTTGGAAACCAAATGCTTGTGGAAACCATCTGACAGTTCCTCAAATAATATTAATTAGTGTTACCTTACTCCAAGGTATATACACAAGAGAAATGAAAACATGTCCACACAAAAACTTGTACATGAATGATTACAGCAGCATCATCCATAATAGTCCAAAGAGAGGGAAAAAAAAAACCAATGTCCATCAACTGAAGAAAGACAAAACAAAAAACGGTATATTCGTACAATAAATTATTATTCAGTCACAAAGAGGAATGAAGTACTGACACATGCCACAACACGATTAACCTTGAAAGCATTATGCTAAGTGAAAGAAGCCAGTCATAAAAGACCGCACATTATATGATCTCATTCATATTAATGTCCAAAACAGTGAAATCTAGAGAGACAGAAAGTAGAGTAGTGGTTCCCTAGGACTGAGGGGCAGAGGATGGGAATAAAGGAGATGCTAAAGGGTATGGAGTTTCTTTTTGAGGTGATGGAAATGTTCTAAAGTTGGTTGTGGTGATGGTTGCTACTGAACTGCGCCCTTTAAATGGGTTAATTCTACGGTACGTAAATCCTACCTCAATAAAATTGTTCTTAAAATATAAAGCAGAAGAGGAGACCAGAATGGAAGCCAGAGGGATTCAAAGAACCATTGCTGGCTTTGAAGGTGGAGAAATGTAAGGAATGTGGCTTCTGGAAGGTGAGGATGACCCCCTGCTGATAGCCAGCCAAGAAATGAAGACCTCAGTCATATAACCTCATTGAACTCAATTCTGCCAATATTTAAGTTATGTCTGGAAGCAGAGTCTCCTGAGAGTCTCCAGATAAGAGCCCAGATTAGATGACATCTTAATTTTGACCTCTTAAGATCATTAACAGAGGGCTCATCTGAGCTGGCCAGGAGTTGTGAATCACAAAACTCTGAGATAATAAATGGGTGCTGTTTTAAGCTGCTAAGTTTCTGGTAACTTATTATGGCAACAAGAGAAAACAAATACAGGCCTCCTTTCAATCTCTCTTTTTGGGGGTCTCTGCACTGTGTTCCAATGCCCAGATGAGGTTCACATGGTGATTGCTCTCTCATCATTCAGGTCTCAGTTTTCAAGTTGTACTTTCAGAAAGGCCTTCCCTGGGCACTCTACCTAAAGTAGCACTGACCCCAACCTAGCCAGCCCTCACCTCCACCCTGGACCCAGAACTGTTTCTCTATGTCCTGTTTCCAACAAGTGAGGGTGTGTAGAGAAGCTAACCAAGCAGGCCTGAGTTGTGCAAATCATGCACACTCTTAAAAGGGTCTGCTTGTGTGACTGACCCTTCAGCAGCTCCTGAGAGTGGGGGTCTTGGGGTGTCCTTATGTACTAACTGATGAGGGTGTTTTGTATACTTGGAGTCTCCATTCACATTTACCAACTTGTCTAGACAGTCCGCGTGACCTATGGTGAACACTGCTTTCCTTCTGGGCGTCTGGAGTTGTAGTAACTGTGGTCAATCACGAAAGTGTTTGTGCCTATGTGAAAACCCTGGAATCCTAGGCATAAGTGAACTTCCCCAACAGAAAACACTTCACACATGTTGCTACAGTTTGTTGCTGAGGGATTAAATGCACCCCATCAACTCCACTGGGAGAAGACTCTTAGAAGCTCATGCTTGGTATCCTCCAAATTCTGCTCAATGCACCATTTTCCTTTACTGGTCCTGCCTGGTATCCTTTCACTACAATAAAACATAGCCAGGAGTGCATGAGTCCTGCAGTCCTTCTAGTGAATTACCAAACCTGGGAACAGTACAGGGTGTGATTATAAAGGGGTGGCATAAGGGAGCTCTTAGTGGTAATAGTTCTGTATCTTGACTATCTATGGTGATGGTTACAGGAATCTATATATGTGATAAAACGGCACATAACTATACATACACATTATGGAGATGTCAATTTATTGGCTTTGACATTGTACTGTAGTTATGTAAGGCATAACCATTGGGGCAAACTGGATGAAGAGTACCCAGGACCTCTCTGTATTATTTTTGCAACTTCCTGTTAATCTGTGATTTCAAATTAAGTTTTTTTAAATTCCACTTAAAATGTATTACATAAAAACACCTATGATTGAACCAATGTGTATCAAACAGATGAATATACCACTCAGATTGTTCCTGTTTCTAAGTATGGAAAACAAAGTGAGCAAGTGAACCACCAAAAAAATTGCCTGCCATGATGTGAAAGGCTATGTAGTGGCGATGACAGCTGTTTCTGTGGGGCAAAGCCAGTATAGTCAGCACACCTAGACTCCTATATAGACAGCATATTCTCTTCAGTTAGGGAGGAACATGGGGGATCAACTCTGAGACTCAATTGTCTTCCCTGGGCAGAAAGACCTATCCCGAGTCAGACGGGCCACAATCCAGAGCTACCATCATCACTGCACCCAGGAGGGAGGTCAGAGGGGCCATACCCAATTCCTGTTTGAGCACTGCATTCCAATAACTAGGCTTCTATTGAGCAACCTGGCATAAAGAACGCATAATTCAACTGGCCCGCTCACGTTAGGGATGTCGGAATAAAAAGATCTCTATTGCTGAGACAGTTGAGTTTCTGGTGAACTCTGCCTCGGGGCTAGGACTTAATCTGGGTTGAGGTATCCTAAAAACGGCCAGAGCAGTACAAAGCTCACATTGTGTGTGTTCTTCCTTAAGGTTCTGCATGCAAACCAGGTTCATTTCATAAAACAAAAAATACTTTGTAGATTTGAGTAGCTTCCTCCTATCTTCCTTGTGAGAGTCCTGCTTCCTATTCTTGGGTTCAGTGTCATGTCCTCATAGATCAATTCTCTGGGCTACTCACTTGGGATTTATAGAAAACATCCACTCAACTCTACTAAAATGATAAACTATCTTGAATCTCAGTTAAGAAATAGAATTTATTGTTAAGCTTTTTCCCTTAAATTAGCTTTTTTCCAGTTATAGAAGTAAAAGATGGTTACTCTAAAAAATCTGAGACATAGAGACAAGTAGAAATTAGAGAAAACACCACCTAGAGACAGTCACTATATTCTTGTAGTGCTTTCTCTACTCATCATGATCTCATTCAGTTATTCAACAAATATTTATATACTGATTTACACTACATGACATGCACTTGGGATACAAATGGAAGTAAAAATAAAGTTTCAGTCCTTGTATTGCTTACTGTCTAGTATAGGAAATCTGACTACACATCTAGAAGGCCTGAAAGAAGAAATTAAAACACTATGAACACTGAGGAATTAATTTTAAAATTATTTACTATTATAAAAATAATTTGTTTATATGAAACAAGTTAAATACGTGTATATGAATTTTATGAAACTCTTATAATAGCCTAAGAACAACAGTTTAGGAAACATAAAAAGAGATCTCATTCCCAACAGTATCAAAATGTAAAAACATCAAGGAACTATTCCAATAAAAATTTATGTGCTGCATAAAAATACTGAGATATAAATAAGATTTAAATACATAAAATAGATAAAATAATGCCATTTACAGCAATATGGATGGACCTGGAGATCATCACACCAAGTGAAGTTAGCCAGAAAGAGAAAGAAAAATACCATATGATACCACTTACATGTGGACTCTTAAAACAGACAAAAACAAAAAACAGGACATGAATGAACTTATTTACAAAACAGAGACAGACTCACAGACAGAAAACAAACTTATGGTTATGGGGAGGGAAGGCAGGAGTGGAAGGATAAATGCGGAGTTCAGGATTTGCAGATACTAACTACTATACATAAAGTAACAAGGTCCTACTGTTAAGCACAGGGAACTATATTTGATACTTTGTAATGGCCTATAATTAAAATGAACATATATATATGTATAAATGGGTCACTTTGCTGTATACCAGAAATTAACAAAACATTCTAAATCGACTATATTTCAATTAAAAAAAAAAGAAGGCTTAAATAGTTGGCAACACATACCAGGACACGGTACGAGAAAATTAAGTATTATATAAATGGCAAATATTTCAAAACTTTCAAGTTCACTATAAATGACAATAAAATGCCAAAAGACTTTTTTGATCTTGACAAAATTATTCCATATTTGATCAGCAATAACAAACAGATTAAAAAATTTTAATATTTTAAATGAATTTAATTTACTGAAAACTAACTTTTGGCAAACTAGTTAAAATAGTGTGAACTTAGCAACAGAACTGGCAGATCACTACAGAACAGAATGACCCAAAAATGAATATGCTAATACATAAAATAATTTATTATTAGAGGAAGGAAGAGAAAGAAATTTTCAATAAACATTCCTAGAATAACTGGTTAGCAATCTGATATCCCCCCAAATTAATTACAGTATCTTAAGGTGTTAAAGTTTTTTAAAGACAAACAGAAAAATAAAAGAACTAAAATTAAGTATTTATGAAACTTCTAAAGAGGTGAGGTCTATCTCAGCTTACAAGCTGCAGGAGAAATCAGAAAGGAAATAGATTTGAATACATGAAATGAAACTTCTACCTAGTTTTTTAAAGGCCCCACTTAGAACCAAAATAGAAAGGCAAATAAGAGACTAGCAAAAATATTTTAAGTAAGTAGGACAATAAAGCATTTTATCATATTTAGAAATTATACTAATAAGACCTGTAAATCTGATACAAAGGATAAGGATATGAGCAGACCATTTACAAAGTGGAAATAGCTTCCTAGAAACAGACATGGAATGTCAAAGGGCTTGTACATTGTAAATTTTAATGTATACCACCAAACTGGCCTCACAAAAAGATTGAACCCAGTTACCTTCCTACCTATAGCGAATCTACTTTCCCACAAACTCATAAAAACTGCATTATTAATTTTTAATTTTTGCCAATCTGAAAGGCAAAAAAAAAGACTTCTTATTTTAATATGTATTTCCTTAAATTAACCATCTTTATAGGTATTTATTGATCATTAACATATTTTCTTTGAAGAGTTAAACTCTTCCTCTTCTTTACTCATTTTTCTATGACATCCTTTTTCTTTATACAGGTGTTCTTTTTATGTTATCTTTTAATCCTTGACTTTATATATTATGAAGATACTATAGTTTTAATCAAAGACTTCATGTTCAAATTGGTATCCAAGTTTCACTGACTTTCATATCATTAAATACACTGCTTCCAAAACAAATGTGAATGTCACAGAGAATCAGTGGCAGAGTTCCAATGTTAAACATAACAAAACAAAGTATCCAAACACTAGCCTGCCCAAATAATTCCAAATGATAATCAAACCCATGGGACATAATGTATAGTTTATGCTTCTGGAATGAGCAGGGCCAGCACAGCAGCATTCTTAAGGAATGAACTCTAGACAACAATCTTCTATTGTACCATGTCACACCCTCTTAACTGAAGTGAAATTATGACTCCAATCTGAGCATGCCATTCCCCAGGCGAATAACTCGCATTTACATGCGAAATAACCTAGCTGCTCTAGTCCCCATTCTACCGTGCTCTACCCTCTCTTCCACAGAAGCAGCCAATTCCCCAACTGGTCAATTTATCTCATAAGTAACCAACCAAAAATTATGTCTCTTAACTCAGCTTAAAGTAACAGCAAAGTGCAAAACATAAGGTGGAGGTGGCTTCAATGATCAAAGGTTTCTGTTTTGTTTTTTTCAAAGTTATACCCCAAGCTTTAGCTCTGCTGCAGCCACTTTGTCCTCAGCCGGTTGCTACCGCTGGGCAAAGTGAGACAGACACATGTCTATGAGATGAGAGAAATCCAAAACGCAATTGCCTGGATTGAAATGTATTTATTCAGATTTGTTAGATGGCTCAATCCAACAAATATTTGTATTATGTTTTAAGCTTCTGAGAAGTGCCTTGCGTGTAACAAAAAATTAACCAAATTCAATTGCAGAAACTTTCAAAAGCTGCTAAAACCATCTCATCTGTTGTGGGTTGAATTGTTTTCCACTCCCCTCCTCACCAAAAGATAGGTTGGACCCCAATATTGTGAATGTGACCTGATTTGGAAATAAGGTCTTTGCAGATATAATTAGTTAAAATAAAGCCATACTGGATTAGGGTGGGTCCTAAATCCAAAGACTGGTATCCTTGTAAGGCAGCCGTGAAGAGACACAAGGACATACACAGAGGCCATGTGGCCACCAACGCAGAGACTGGAGGGGTGCAGCTACAAGCCAAGGAACTTCAAAGACTGCCAGCAATCATCCTTCTTACAGCCTTCAGAGAGGGCATGGCCCTGGTGACACCTTGATTTCAGACTTCGAGTGTTCAGAACTGTGAAAGAATAAATTTCTGTTGTTGTTTTTAGCCTCCTAAGGAGTTTGTGGTAATTTGTTACAGCAGCCCTAGGAAACTAATAAACCATCCAATAAGAGTTGTTGCAAATTCTATAAATAACTGAAATAAATGCATTTTCCACCAGCTGACACAGAACTGTGGATTCACAGCATTGCCTGCTCTTTACAAATAAGGTGATCACAGATCTCAGTTAGTGAGAACAGTCTTGGCTTATGCCTATTGTCCTGGCATAAAAGCACTCTTTTGGTTCTCAAAAGTGACCTGCTTTGGATAATGAAGTACATGGTCATCTTATTTATGAACAAGCCTAGAATACCCTTCTGTTTGTCGGCCTTCAGATCCCACCCTATTCAAATAACATCTGACTCCTCTTTCCCTACTGACAAAATAATCCTCTCTCTCTAGTTCCTATAGCATTTTATAAATATAGCTATTATAATACTCATGTTCTACTACAATTACTTGCTTACTTGTCTACTCCATGTTTGTAGACAACACAGTGCCCAAGAACAGGATGAGTACTCAATAGGTATTTTCTAAATTTATTACATGATTTATTCAGAAGGCTGACAAAGTACCTGCAGAGACAGCTTTCTTTTACTTTGTTCCTTGTGAAAATTAGTAAAAGAAAACCTCAGCTAGAATTGGTGTCAGGGGTGGGTGTAGCTCAGTGGTAGAGCACATGCTTAGCATGCATGAGGTCATGGGTTCAATCTCCAGCACCTCCATTTAAAAAGAAAAACTAAAAATTAAAAAAATAAAAATAAAAATAGAATTGGTGTCAGGATGGCCTGGAAAGGAAGCCCTTGTGCCCTACCACCACTACACTCATCATCCTCATCATCAGTTACCCCAAACAGGAAGACATCAATTACTCCAACAGAAAGACGTCAGCTACTGACTCAGGAACAGGAAGAGACGTACCTTGTACTCCCAAACAGGAAATGCAACTGCTTTACTACCTCAGCAAGAGAAAGAAGACCTCCTTCTTTCCCAGCAACAAGCTTAGCCAATGGAAAACGTCACAGCTCAGTCAATGAGAAGACAGTCATCACCTGAACTTTTACTTTCCTCCAATGAAGTTTCATTTTCTCCTTGTTGATACTTTCCTTCCCTTGTCCCTCTTCCTTACTATAAAAGTCTTCCATACTGTGTAAACACTCAGAGTATCTGTTTGCCAGATGAGATGCTGCCTGATTCACGCATCCTTTAATAAAGGCAATTAGATCTTCAGATTTACTCAGTTAAATTTTAGTTTTAACATGTTTATACACTCTTCAGGGCCCAATGAAGATAGGAGGAGAAACTTAAATAGTAAAATGACTAACTTACAAAGCAGTGGTTCTCAAATTTTAGCATGCCTAAGTATCACTTGGAAGGCTTGTTAAAACAGACAGTACTGGGCCTCAGCCCAGTTTCTGATTCAGAAGGTGAGACAGGGCCTGAGAATTTGTATTTCTAAAACATTCCTGGATAATGAAGCTAGGAACTACTCTTTGAGAACCACTGCTATAAAGTAAGCACCACACTTACTAAAAGATTAATTTCTTCCCATAACTTCATTCCTAGTGGGAAACTCTGAATATGACAGAGTAGCTGGTGGCAGAGCAACATTCCTGCTAAGAATTAGGAAAGCCAGATACATTTTTAAAACCAGTGTTTAAAGGCATCAGAAAGCACCTGAAGCAACCAAGACTAAAAGGGCCTAGATTCTGGAAAAAGAAAGGAACCATAGAGAAAGAAAGTAACATTCTGCAACCACTTTTCCCCCTAATACATTTGCTGATTCTGGGGCAAAAGGCTGAGAATCCAGACAGAGGAACCATGAGAGCTCTTGGAAGAAGTGAAAAGCAACACTCAAGGAGTCAAGATCTCAGTGAAAGAAGAGAGTCAAAGAACTGGGCCTAACAAAAGGATGGTTTTCCCCTGAAGACATTTACCAAATGCTGTAGTTGTACAAAGCGGGCTTCAAAACAAAATTGAAAATCAAGAGTGGAATTTTCAGCAATCTCATTCTCAGGAGCCAAGATTGTAGTATAGGAGCTACCAGAGGGAAGGACCCCAGGGAATTCACTAGACAATCAGTTGGAAGCCCTGAACAGCCAGCTACTTGCCAGTATTAAAGGCAAACTAGAGGGAAACGTAGCCTTATCAAACTGGCAACACAACCTTAACCATCAACTCAATTCCAAACAGGATTAGGTGATAAGCCTCCACTCTACCTGGCTGGCAAAAGGGAGCGGGGATTCCTCTCTGAAAAAGAACAGCATCATCTGGAGCTTCATGTTATTCACAGCGCTCAGCATTCATGTTAACTGAAAACCAAAAGGAAACAAGTAACAGAAACAGATGCTCAGACAATCCACACACTGAAGTTAACAGAAAGACTTTAAAATAATGATGGTTATTTAAATTTCCTATTTTAAAAAAATAGAAAAAAGAGGAAAGAACATATAAAAAGATGAAAAATTTCAACTGAGAATGAGAATCTAAAAGAATCAAACTGAAATTCTAGATCTGAAAAGTATATTAACTAAAATTAAGAATCCAAAGGGAAGATTTAATAGCAGACCAGACACAACAGAAGAGAAGATTAGTAACTAGAGCCCATGTCAATAAAATATATCCACACTGAAGCACAGAGAAAAACTAACAAAAGATATAGGGGGGAAAAAAGTGTAAAGAGAAACGAGGAACACTGTGAAAAACTCTACCAGATGTGTAACTAGAGTCCCAAAAGGAGAGGAGACAGTAAACAGGGCAGAAGTAATATTAAGAGGAAAGAATGAAATTTTCTAAATTGATGAAAAGACAACCCACAAATTTAAGAAACTCTTTGAATCCCAAGCAGAATAAAGACAAAGACAAAGACAACCACACAAAAACATAGCATAATTAAACTGTTGATAATCAAAACCAAAGAATTAACTTTTAAATGTAACCAGTGGAAAATGACACATTACTTTCTCAGGAGCAACAATAAAACTAACAGCTAAATTCTCAAAAAAAAATAAATAAATAAAAAAAGACAAAAGATGATAGAATGACACTTTGAAAGTGTTAAAAGAAAATAAACGCCTGCTTAGAATGTGGTGTTCATTGACTATTTAAAAATGAAGGCAAAATGAAGACATTTTCAGACAAACAAAAAATGAAAGAATTCATTATGGATAGACCTGCATTATAAGAAATACCAAAGGGAACTCTTGAGATGGAAAGGAAAATCATCCTACCCCAAACAGAAACACCGAAATACAGGAAGGGATAAAGAGCAATGGAAAGAGTAAATATGTAGGTAAGTATACGTAAATATTGATTATAAGGAACAGTAATTTCTTATAGGTCTTAAAATACATGTAGAATCTAAATGGGTGAAACAGTAACACAAGGCAGGAAAAGGGCAAGTGGTGTTAATATATCAAATCAATGCTAATCAATTATATCAATGCTAAAGTTCTAGCATTATTGGAGAAGTGATAAAAGTATAATTTGCACTAGACTATAGTAAGTCAAGAGTATATCTTATAATCTCTAGTATAACCACACCACAAAAGAATATATAACTAGACGTTATATAATAAGACGTTATATAATAAGAATATATAAGAAGACGTTACTAGAAAGGAAAATTAAATAATAATTGGATAATAAATAATCCAAAAAAGTAGAAAAAAATAAAGCAAAAAGGACCAAAACAGGTGAGTCAAAAAGAAAAAATGACAGATGTAACACCAACTATAGTGACAATTACATCCAATGGAAATGGACTAATGATTCTAATTTAAAGACTAAAATTGTCAGACTAAAGAAAAAAAAACCTAAATCTAACTTCATGATGCTTTCTAGGACAAAGAAAATTTGAAAGTATAAGGATGAAAAAAAGATACAGCCTGCAACATCTACCAAAGAAAGCTACTAAAGCTACGCTAGTATCACACAAAGTAGACTTTAAGACAAACAGCACTACTAATGATTTAAGGATAATAGTGTGAATCCACCAAGAAAATTCTAATGTGAGCAAAGTGGTTAGAAATTAGTCATCACTGGGAGCTAAGAAGAATATACTGGCTGTAACCAATTCTGTTTAGGAAATCTATGGCAGCTCAAAGAAGGGTAGAACTACACAGTAACACAGAGCTTAAATAATGGACTTCTTTGCAATACAATAAAACTCACATATGTACCTTATGGTGAGTCCTGAAATACTTACACAAAATATTAAAAATTCAAAACCACAAAATAAAAGGTAGACAGTTTTAGACAACAAAAACATATACATTAATAAAGATCAGAAGATATTCTGGGGTGATGTGTTTACCAGACTGGGTAGTTCGATAAAGTCACTAAAATTCATAACTATAAAAACTAGACTCCTTGACATTAACCTCAGAAAAAGAAAAAAATTTTTAAAGTATTTCCTAGTACTCAGACTGTTCTTCTCCAAATACAGCTGAAGAGTTCACTGAAGAATGAAACTGAAATCTTTGCATTACACTTACCTAAATGGCAGACTCACCATTATAACTATTATTATTTGTGCTTGGGGATGGAACTTGGGCTAAAATCCAATCTCCTAATCAGTTTTTTCTGTCAGAATCTAAGAATTTTAACTTCAAAAGAATCCAAACTTATTTCTCAAACACTATTTAAGTTTATATATATATATATATAAACTTATTTATTCAATTACAAGACCAAAGTACTGAAAAGGCAAAAATTCTTCTTTAAGGAAACAGCCTACAAACTCTTATGGGTAACAACAACAAAATTTGCCTGCCTTTTATTCTCAAATATGTGCAAGAATAAAAGTTGGCTCCTGGTAGGAAGGGTACAGCTCAGTGGTAGAGTGCGTGCTTAGCATCACAAGGTCCTGGGTTCTATCTCCAGTACTTTCATTTAAAACACAAACAAACCTAATTACCTCCCCATCAAAAAGAAAAAGTAATAATAATAAAAAAATAAAAGTAGGCGTCTGTGAGAAAGTGGTGTCTACTTCATACAGCTGATACTCAAAGGATTTAAATGCTGAATGTCAGTATTGTCTCCCATCAGACATTCTATTTCCTGGGGGAGGTAGCATCACATGATGTTTCGTAAAGGCATCAGCAGCTAGCATATGGGCGTGAAAATACTCTGCCATCTAATTACTCCTTATAAATGGTATTTGAGATGTGTTCATTCATAACTACACAACATTTGAAATCCCAGACAAATAAAATCTACACACTTATCACACTACAACCCAACTGCAAAGGCTAATTAATTTATACAAATAAAAATATAATCCAATTTGCTAAGTAAAAGCCAAGCATTTTACTTCCTGAGACACTAATTATAATGGATATTAGATGTTCTGTTTCATCAGTTTATGGTGGGGTTTTTTGTTTGTTCTCATATTTTTAATTTGTATTCTGCTTATAATATCCTGTTCAAAACTTAGGTCACTAGCCCAACTCATTTTTCAGGAACTTACTTAACAATGACAAAAGCCCGATGGAAATGCAATTAAGAAACCACTGTTACATAACTATATTTAGGCAAGGACAGTTCCACCCATCGCTTAGTGATTAAGGAAGAATAAGGATGTTCTCTGTTCTTTATAGTTTCATAGGCTAGGTCACAACTTAGAATATACTGTAGGAACTCTATTACAGTACTTCAAAATAAAATGATCTGGAATTACGTGGAACAGACGCATATGAAAACTCACAGTAAATAATGGTTTATTTATCTGTACAACTCTAATGTAATACAATTTCTAATAAAACACAGAATACACCTAGCAATGTCACTACAAAAGGATGATCTAAATTCACCCTAAATCACAGCAGTGAGAATATCAGCTAAAGTTTTACTCTAAAATATAACACAAACCTCCTTTTCCAGAATGGCATACTATCTTTGTAACTATTATTGTGGTTTTCCTGATCTTATGAGACAAACTTATAACAAACAGAAAAAATATATGCATTTCCCACTTCTCCAATCTTGATGAATACCTCAAAGACATATTTCTCCCCAGCTTTATAAACTATGGCCAAATGCCCATAGTTTGTAGCACTATGTAGTTTCTGGATTCCGGGAAGATCCGGAACTGTTGGGGCCCTTCTGCAATGGTGGGTTCTAATACCTGCCAACATGTTTACTTCCATTCCTTGTACACGCCTAGTTCCATCTTGTGGGCTCAGCCTAATCCACCTCAAGTAGTAAGAAGTGCCAGGTACAGAACACTGAGTCTGTCATTTGAGTTCAACGTCTCCACCAGCTCTTGTATGACCTGGAACAAGTTACTGCTCTGAACCACATTTCTTTGTTTTTCTTTTAAGAAGGGCAATAAGGGGAGAAGACAATAATGAGATAAAGCATATAAAGGGCTTATTATTAGCACATGCCCGGCCCATGCTAGCACTTGATAAATTTGAATTATTTTTACTTAAAACGGCAACCTTTTAGCTTGAGCAAAATATAGATATGTTAATTTACTGGGCACTACATCTAAGATGAGTGGATCTGTTTCCTTCCTAAAAATAAATTATATGTCTGGAATTTCCAAGCCAATGCCCTCTGTGTTGGGAGTTAACACTCCAAAGCTACTTCTAGAAATAAATCTTAGTATACAAGGGTATTCCCTTAGCCCATCTTTGAGTGGAGGTGAGGTGACTTTCATTTAAATATTTGTGCTTGTAAGACTCCTCTATTTTCATGCCCCCCATGATAAAACATGTCTACTAAAAACATGGCTCTGTGATTAACCAAACAACATAAAAAATAGATGTACTCAAAGAACTTGTGAGAAGCACAAATTCAAACCCCACTGCTCATAAACTCATAACAAAAGCTCCACTGAGAAACAAAATATTTATGAAACGTAATCTGAAGACTGTGCAATCCCCATCTACTTATCTAGGCAATCTAAAACAGATCCTTAAGTTAACCAGTCTAGAGATCTAAGTGCTTAGACACCACAGCATCTTGCCAGCACCAGAACTGTTTTCACTGAATTATGTTTTGATGTTATGTCATCAACCTACACAATGAGACAATGAGGATTTTACTAAAAAATAAAGTAAGACACAACATAGCCCTTTGAAATACATGCTGCATTTACTTAAGGATGATGTAGTTGAGGAGTTTCTCCATACAAGGAATCCTTGGGAATCCAAAGGAGAAATTGGTCTTTTATCTTATGGTCACTGCACCATGTAACTGATCATATTTCTCTCTGAACTGGCTACTAAAAAGCAGAGTCAAATTTGTGGCTCTCTAACAATACTTAAGACTTCAGTCCAAGTACTTTGTGTACAGATCTCATTCCTGTTTCCATCTTAATTTTTCTCCCACAATCCTGAATTCAGCCCCTCCTTTATTTCTGTTATGTTACCAACAGAATGTTGTATATATCTTTGTAAGTCATTAGGAATCCTTTCTGGAACAAGACGTGATATAAGTAAATAGTATGTTCCACTTAAAAAACAGCATAACACAATAAGAAGATATTTTCTTCCATTAATAAACATTTTGTGAGTTCAATTTCTAGAGGCATTATCTTTCTTGCACTCAAAAGAAAAAAAGAAAGTGTTGTAGAAAATATCATGTCTAAAATTAGGAAATTCTAACAATAGAGGAACTACCAAAATAAAACACTTTCATTATGTATTTGTACCTTTGGAGCACACTGAATATTGTA